>NC_134688.1:59206972-59936972 GCF_050947455.1 Rhinoderma darwinii | reverse complement strand
AGCTGCTGCTTCTCCCACGCATCCTTCCACACACTCCTGCAATGCTCGCCCTGTTGGTGATGGCACAAGAGACTGGATCTACCTAACCTGGAGGCGTCACCTTCCATTCACAGACAAAGAACCAAAGCAGAAGACCTGGAGGCTGGATGCTGGAAGGAAGAAGCTCTCAAGCAGCACAGACCATGCTCAACATCTAGAGCGCCTGCCCTGCCAGCACTGAGTTGCTTGCATGCTCATAATAAGCTGTCTTCAGAATTCCCTGCCCATAGGATGGAGGGAGAAGCAGCTGCAACGTACCAGATAATGCTCATCCTTGGAAGCTTGCAACATCCAGTGGCTGCATCAGCCCAGTACACAATATAAAAGGCTTTCATGTACCAGAGCTCCCTCTGCTGGAAATCTTTAGTATTACATCTGAGTGGCAAGTTTAGCTATAAGTGCTGTGAGGACAAGTCTGCTCATTTTATCATGTGGCAAAACTTTTAATGTATTCTGTTTGCTTATTTGTGCCAGTTTATCTGTTACATCTAACTCTCACTCCATTACAAAATCCCTATTTATAGCATGTGTACAACATTAGATTGTCCAATTTCAACTAAGTCTGTATCCAGCTACTGTATGTAGTATAGCTAAAGAGTGCAGGTTTCCTTGTATGTTCTGTCCAATTCCACTCATATTTTATTAAGTAATATATCAGGCTGCATTTTACATGTTAAAAATTATACAGCATCCAATTTACCATTTAAAGAATAATACATTAGTATTTGGCGCTCCCAATTGGGTGAAATATTCTAAGGAAACCCAAGTACAGATATAAAATATTTAAATCTTATTCCTAAAAAGTTAATGTTATATGTTTTGCTGTGTTCTGGAAACAGTCTGTGCCAGGACAACAGGCAGTCCCAATGATCCCAGTGGGATTCCCACCTTCCCTGCATGAGGGTCAGACATATTTCTGGTGTCTGTTTCTGGACTTCTCGAATGTTCCAGTTACCTGGATGTCAATCCTGGCGGACTAGTTCTGGTCACGTCTCCACTTCTGACTCCAGGTTATAACTACTGCTGCTCATTCCAGGACTATTTCCATAAACCGGATCTGACTATGTTTCCTGCTCGCTTGCTGAGTTCAGTTCCAGTTCTTATAGGTTTCCGCTTGGAATACATAAAGGAGTCTCCATATATGTTTTTCCTTTACTCTTACCAAACCGTCTGTATTGGGTTTAGGTGAAGCGCCTGTGGAGGATGGGTCTTCTGATGCTGCACTACATCACACTCCTTTGTCAAATGATATGTGTTTTGTTTTTTTTGGGGTCATTGTCAAGTTTTAAATAAAATAACACGTCAAGAAAACACAAAGCAGATTAGATGGCATGGTACTGCAGGATGCTATGGTAGCCATGCTGGATAACTGCATTTATTTCTCAAAAAAAATCACCTATATTGACCCCAGCAAAGCACCTCACACCTTCACTCCTTCTTGTGGAACCAAACACTTCCAATTTAGTCTCATCACACCAAAAAACAGATTTATTTTTTTACTGGTCTGATGTTCACTGTTCACTGTACTTGCCCAAGCATCTCCTCTTCTTAATTTCTTTCTTTAGGAGTGATCTCTGTGTAACAATTCCACAATGAAGGTCTGATTCCCGCCGTCTAATCTGTGATGCTGCATATAGTTGATTTCTGAGGCTAGTCACTCTAGAAAACTTATTGTCACTCACCTCAGCCGGTTCCAACACTACGTCCCGGCGAGTGGCCCTGGATCCAGCTGCAGCTCTCCTTCTCTTCTCACCCGACAGCATCGTGCTGCCAAGGAAGCGGCACCTGCCAATGACGTCAGGCCTGGCCGTTTATTTTGAGGGCAATTGGCCACCAATGCGTTGAATGTTAATTGAGGTACAATCCTTTCCTGACTGTTCCTGTGCGTTGCTATTGAATACTGTGTTTGAACCTGATCTCGACTTTGTTGCTGACCACGCTCCTGCCTTGCCTTTCGGATTGTTTGCCTGGTACCTGATGCCCTTCTCCTGACTCTGACCCTTGGCTATGTTTCTGACTATGGGCCTGTCTCATCCTCCGGCCTGTTGCATCATGACCACTCCGTTCCTGACTATTCCACTACTGCATCAGCGCTACTGCCATCCATCGGTGCCTATTCTGGTGACCGCGACCTAGGGATCTTCTTGCAGGAAAGTTCAGACCTCCTTGTGGGGATTAAGGGTGAAAACCAGGGAATCCCTTAGACTCCACACCCCAGTTTAGCAGATCCCAAACAGATTATGGTTTAGAGAATCCACATTTCCGGTGCTTGACCATAAGACTTACCCTGTGCAGTAGAGATAACTCTTGTTTTGGCCTTTCCTGTAGGCAAGCTTATAAGAACCTGTTTTATCATAGCACTTTATGGTTTCTGCCATTGCACTTTGAAAGTTCGTGCCATTTTTCCAGATTGACCTTTTCCAGACTGATTAAGCCAGCCTTGTTATATTATGGACTACTACAACCAGAAAAGATAGTCTTCTACCAATTGTGGCTATTTAAGACGCACCCTGCCTCAACATCCCATACATCAAAAGATAGATATTAGGCATTAACAAGCAATTCCACAGATTAAAACTGGAGCGGGGATTGCCTGTATGCAAAACTGCCTGTATTTTTCCATCAAATTGGATTGCGTTTTATGTGTTTTTTTGGCTGTGGGGTCTTTTACAGGCTAAACATGTTTTTGATATAACTTACCAATAAAAACGGAGCCACCAAAAACCACACCAAAATTTTTTTCTATAAAACCGTATGCGGTTTGACCATGTGGCACACTACCTCCAAGTGTGGAGTGCTGCTCACCTAATGAAGTTGTGCATGAGTACCGGCACAACACAATATTCAGACGTATCCGTGTGGTGTCCGTTATTTCCCATGGCTACAAGCTCCCGGAGCTTATACTAGGTGTGTGGATCCCACGTCACTCGCGTAATCACGATAAAGAGATGAGGAAAAAGAAAGACTCGTCTATGGAGCGCTGCCGTGTCGGGAGTGAGACAAATTCAACTTTGAATTTGAGGTTGAATTTGTCTCACTCTCGACACGGCAGCGCTCCGTAGGCGAGTCTTATTTTTTTCCTTACCTCTTTACCAAAAACAATGTGCAAGTCTTGCAATAAAAAATAACTTTGATAGAGAAAATTATTTCTGAGAGAAGAAAAAGACTGTGTGTATAAGGTCTCATTCAGACGAGCGTATCCGTTCGGCATCCGCAAAAAATCCAGACCGTATTTCATGCATTTCATATCCGCATGGCATCAGTGTGCTTTCCGTGTGTCATCAGATTTTCACGTCCGTGTTTCTGCTCTGCAAGCACTGCCTGGTTTTATCTTTTTTCTCAGCATTTCTTTAGCAACTGATGCATGAAACATGGACACGGATGTCGTCCATGTGCTGTCTGTGTTTTTCACGCACCCATAGACTTCAATGGGCGACGTGGTCTGCAAAAACGGACCAGAATAGGACATGCAGTGAGTTTCACGCAACGGATACCTGCTACGTGAAAATTTGTGAATATCTCCACTGAGTTGACTGGTTCAGTGTGCTGTCAGTTATTTCAACGGACCGCACACTGACGTGAAATACGCTGAATGAGACCTAAAGGACACTGGCACACCAATGTTGATACAAAAATAGCATAAAAAGTTTATTTAGACCATAAGTACAAAGAACACCCACATGTGAGCTCAAGACATCAAAACATTTAAAAACACGTACTCGTCCCACATGAGGTAATCCTGTATATGGACAAACCTCCTATGGATGCTAACTTTCATGAAATACAAGAGGTATGGGTAATCTATACAATCCTAGCTGCCCAATCAGATAACATATATTAATGTCAAATCAGAAGCAAAATAATCAGTTGAGAAAACAGCAGCCTGTATGTTTCCTGAAGGGGAAAAAGTCATCGACAGCTTGCATTGATTTTCCGCCAAAGGGAAACGTTGAGATGAAGCAACAGTCACGTAACAAAAAGTCGCCATGGAGCAAATAATTCAATTCATCCAAACGTGGTTTTAATTCCTTCACCTTTATCTATGAATGATGCAATGACACTGCTATGTTGTTATTAAATGGGGACCAAAAATTATCAGCAATGTTCTCACTTTGATGACGATACGACTCTTCGTCATGTGATCGGCCCGGCTGTACTCTATGTAATTGATGTACTACTGCTTGTACATAGAGTACAGCGGGGTTGGTCATATGAGGAAGAGTCGTATTGTTATCGGCTGTGCAACTAGACATCCGGTCCCCAAGCAGCGCTATAAAAATCGAAGAAAATTTCAGAATCAGCGGGAAGGGGGACCGGAATGTAAATTAGCGAGTGTACTCACATACTGCATTGACTACACTGATAATAATTTGTGATCCCCGCACAATCCTCTAATGTAGACTTGTTCCATGCATAGAAGAGAAATCCTAGATGACGTAAAGGAATGAATATCCGTGCACATGAAGATGATTGTCCTTGAGTGCCACAATCCCAGATGTGTCACATCTTACTGTGCACAGCGCAGACATTAAAGTCTGTAAATTGCTGTATATGTCTTACAGACTGCTTAAAATTCAGAAATGCAAGATATAAAAGGAACCTGCTGTGAGACTAATATGCTTGTCACTTTCTGATAGCAACACTTATACGTGTTTTGTTCCGTGCCAGCTTCTTCACCGGTTCATCAAATCCAGGTTGTAAATAAAACCAACTAAGGTGTCTTAATAAAGGGTTTCCTCCATGTTACCTTAAAGAAATCATTACTAACATTTATGTATTATAAAAAATATATGTGTATATATCTCTTGTCCAAGCAAAATCCACTGTTTGCCTAGGATCTTGGGGACCAGACATGCAGTAGTAAGCTGATCGTCACAGCAGCTCCCATAAGAAAGGGTGTTGTCTATGATGAGACGGGTTGTCAGATCCTTAAAAACGCTTGCAAGTTCCTACAAATATAAAAATGTATATATATATGTACTGTATATCAGCCATAACATTAAAACTTTTGAACCTGTTAACGGGTGGGATATATTAGGCAGAGAGTAGACAGTCAGTTCTTGAAGTTGATGTGGTGGAAGCAGGAAAAATGTGCAAGCGTAAGGATCTGAATGACTTTGACAAGGACCAAATTGGGAAGGCTAGACAACTGGGTCAGGGTATCTCCAAAACTTCAGGTTTTGCTGGGTATTCCCGATACCAAATGTAGTCCAGGGAAGGACAACCGGAAACCCAGCGACAGGGACACAGGCACCCAAGGTTCATTGACGCATGTAGGGAGAAAAGGCTAGCCCGTCTGGTCCAATTCCCCAGTAGAGTTATAATAACAAAATTGCTGAAAAAATTAACGGTGGCTATGATAGAAAGGTGTCAGAACACACATTGCAATAGAGAGCTAGAGAGACCCTAGTAGTTGGCAGGTAAATGGATAAATCTCAGTATGCCCTAGCAGGAAATATGGTAAGACAGCCCTGCGGTCCTTCAATAGACCCTGGGCTGTCTGCCCATATATGGTATGGCCCTCGATCGCGTCACAGGAATTCCCTGTGACGCGATGCAGGGGCATCCCCCCTTCTCACTTTCCCCTGAATGCTGCGGTCAGCTTTGATCGCAGCATTCAGGGGAATAATGGCGGAGATGAGGTTTCTCTGATCTCTGCTGTTATAGAGCGGGGCTGCGGCTGTGTAATACAGCCATTGCCCCGCACCTGACATAAGTGCGTGCACGGTCAGCATGAGGCGATGCGGCCGGCGCTGCACTAATGAGCAGCGTTTCAGGCACTGAGGACAGAACATGGGGGTGTTTTGCAGCGCACCCGGCATGTTCTGTCTTCAGTGGCGTCGCTCATTAGTGCAGCCACATTGCATCATCCTGATGCCGCGCGATTGTCAGGAGCGGGGCAATGACTGTATTACACAGCCGCAGCCCCGCTCTCATACATTCATGTGTTACAATACTGAGCTGTGCAGCCGCACAGCTTAGTATCGAAATTCACGAAACAACGGTATCGAACCGTTTGGGGATGCACAGTATTGAAACAGTATAGAAGTTTCGATGCATCGTGCATCCCTATGACCGAGTGATATGGTTATTACCCAGTGGCGTAACTACCGCCATAGCAGCCGTAGCGGCTGCTACAGGGCCCGCGGCATGAGGGGGTCCGTGTCGCCCGCCGGCACGGACCCCCACAATGGTCGGAGGTTTTGCTAGCTGCTACTACAGCGCAACGCCACTAAACACTATGGCATAGCAGGAAGGTATCTTCCCGCTCTGCCATTAAAGGGGTTGTCCTACAAAAGACATGTATCCCCTATCCACAGCGATACTGTGTGATCGCTGGCAGCGATAGTGAGAACGGGGGACCGAAAGTCCCCTGAAGTTCTCCATGACTAACCTCGGACTTTGGGGTCTGTGTCGGCAGCTCCGTAGAAATGAATGGAGTGCTGGTCGCGCTTGTGCGCATGCGTGACCAGCGCTCCTTTCATTTTTATTGAGCTGCGCAGACTCCGGAAGTCAGACGTTAGTCATGGAGAACTTGGGGGGACTTTTGGTCCCCCGTTCTCCCTATCGCTGCCAGCGATCACACATGTATCCTATAAATGATCTGCCAGACACAACTTCTGTGTCGACGCCCATAGTTAATCAGTCTGCACCTGCTTCTATGTCTGTGAGACTGACTCCATCTTCCACCACCCAGGATGGCCGGCTTAGGAGTGGGAGAGCCTATCACAGCCTGGCCAGACGGAGCTAGCTCCCGCCCTCTGTCTATTTATACCTGCCTTTCCTGTTCCTCCTTTGCTTGTGACTCTTCTCTGCTCGTTTCCTGGCCCTGCTGCAGCTTCTTGAACTACTTATCCTCTGCTTGTGATTGACCTTGGCTTTACTGACCACTCTTCTGCTCTGCGTTTTTGTACCTCGCTCATCTCCTGGTTTGACTCGGCTCGTTCACTTCGCGGTGTCCCCGTGGGCAGCTTCCCCATTTCCCTGGCTTCTTTGTACCCTTGTCTGTTTGTCTGTCGTGCACCTATTGAGTGTAGGGACCGTCGCCCAGTTGTACCCCGTCGCCTAGGGTGGGTCGTTGCAAGTAGGCAGGGACTGAGTGGCAGGTAGATTAGGGCTCACCTGTCTGTCTCCCTACCACGACATTACATATCCCCTATCTTGTGGATAGGGGATACATGTCTTTTGTAGGACACACTATAGGTCAGATTTTTTGGGGGGGATGGGGCTGTATGGGGTTACCTACAGGGGGGGAACTGTATGGCGTTACCTACAGGGGGGCTGTATGGCGTTACCTACAGGGGGGCTGTATAGCGTTACCTACAGGGGGGGCTGTATAGCGTTACCTACAGGGGGGGCTGTATGCCGTTACCTACAGGGGGGCTGTATGGCGCTATCTACAGGGGGGCTGTGTGGCGTTATCTACAGGGGGCTGTATGGCGCTATCTACAGGGGGGCTGTATGGTGTTATCTACAGGGTGGGCTGTATAGCGTTATCTACAGGGGGCTGTATGGCGTTATCTACAGGGGGTCTGTATGGCGTTATCTATAGGGGGCTGTATGGTGTTATCTACAGGGGCTGTATGGCGTTATCTACAGGGGGGGCTGTATGGCATTCTCTACAGGGGGGCTGTATGGCGTTATCTACAGGGGAGGCTGTATGGCGTTATCTACAGGGGGGGCTGTATGGCGTTATCTACAGGGGGCTGTATGGCGTTATCTAAAGGGGGGCTGTATGGCGTTATCTACAGGGGGGCTGTATGGTGTTATCTACAGGGGGATGTATGGCATTATCTACAGGGGGCTGTATGGCGTTATCTACAGGGGGGCTGTATGGCGTTATCTACAGGGGGATGTATGGTGCTATCTACGGGGGGCTGTATGGCGTTCTCTACAGTGGGGGCTGTATGGCGTTATCTACAGGGGGGGCTGTAAAAAAGGCGCTATCTACAAGGGGGGGTTGTGTGACACTCAGGGGAGGGGGGGCCCCCGAGGGGGGGCCCCCAGTCAAAAGTTTGCTATGGGATCCAGTCTTTCCTAGTTACGCCCCTGTTATTACCATAGTGTTAACTGCCATGATATGGTTTTGCCTGCATTGCCAAGTTATAAATATGATAACCCTGGTGTCACTAGTGCACAGTGGTAACGGCAGCTCCGATTTTGGAAGCCAGTGCTAACCATATAAACTCTGTGCATTTGTGGTAGAGGCTGGATTCTAACTCAAGACCCTAGTTCTACAAGGTAATAAGTCCAAACACTGAGCCATCAGTATACCCTAATCATGTACCCTAATGGGAATAAGCAAAGAATATAGCCTATTGGATACTGGCTACAGTTGGTGTTTGGCTTCACATTTAATTATTATGTAGGACTGGCAGAATATTTACAGCAGTTTTCTTTTCGGTAGAAAGGTTTACAGGTCATATCACATGCATATGCCCAAAGTGTAGGAAGAAAATAATAAACAAGGAAAAAGAAACACTAAAATGACCTCCACTTAGCATTTGACCAGCCCAGCCTGCTGTTTCTCTGGTCTGCCACATTGTGGACATTTATGACCTTGCTGCATTATCAGCAGTCGACACAAGAAATGTAAAGTTCATATTCATCATTGATTCGAGATCTGACTCCAGGTCTATGTGCGCCCTTGAGTACCAGAGTCACAGTGGGCACCCAGTTTGCCAACACTCTCTTAGAACCACTCACTGACCTGTGATCATGCTATACTTTTAACCGATTTTGTTTCTCGGCACAATGTGCATCCTGCATGCGAGGGACGCAGAGAGTGGTGGAGTGAATTGGGTCCAAGCAGCGGTGCCATTCGATTTTCTTTGGTTCCTCGGGTTGACTTGCCATGTGCTAAATCCTGACCTGATGATTCACATCTGCAGCTAAATACTTCCACATTTTGACAATCCACACAGGGACATACTGTAATACCTGCGGTCGTTCGCTGCCGGCATCCCCCACTTACCGGCAGCCGCGACCGCAGGGCTCTCCCTAGAGACGCTGGCACAAACTGCTGCATTTTCCTGCTGCTTCCCCTAGGGGAGATCTCGGTCTTAAAGGGCAAGCGCATGCACCAGTAAAATTGTCCCTGTCCAATCCCAGCTCACCCGGGACTTTAAGAAGGACTCCACTTCCACCTTGCCTGAGAAATGTTGTCTTCCCTACATTTGTCTTGCAAATAGTTCCTTAGCTGTATCATGTTTCCCGTGTCCAGTATCTGTGATTATTTCCAGTGCCTAAGTCGAGTGTCCGAGACGACTTCACCATCTGTGTCCAGTGCCCGTGGCAAACCGAGTGTCTGAGACGACTTCACCTTCTGTGTCCGGTGCTCATTCCAAACCAAGTGTCCGAGATGACTGCACTACTCCAGTCCAGTGTCCTAGCCAAGTTCAGTGTCCGAGACGACTTCACTACTCCAATCCGGAGCCCTAGCCTCACATCATCCTCCTGCACAGGCCTGCTTCCCCATGACTGTCTGGCATCTATCCACTTCTGACCTTCCAGGTACTTTAGCATTACTGACACTCACAGGCTTTGTTTATCAGCAGCTGCTCCGTTACGGCAGAGTGGCCCATTGGGTCCAAATACCATCAAGTTTTTACACATACTCTCCACTTCCTTTCACTGGTGGTTAGGATTGTATTAGAGTCAAGCAGCTCCTGAAAGGGACCTCATTTTTAGTTTTGCTATGGGACCTTCTGTCCTCTATGTATGTATGTACCCTTGTTCCATCATTACTTCCATTGACACTTCATATTCAGCTGTGGAATTTACTCTTTGTTCAGGACTCAGGAACATTAATTGGGAAAGTTCTCTGTAGGCAACATAAATACCCAGAAGAACGACTGTAAATTATTCATAAGTAGAACCATTGAAGTTAATCATAAGATCTGTCTTATAAGAAACTGCTGCACTTTTCAATACGGCGGCATAAATAGAATATCAGATACAACTTCTGACAGTAGAGCTCTATACTGTATATACATTGACAAGGTGCTTGTATTACTGTCACTGCTAGTTATACTTCCCTCTACTTTGATTGCTCTTTATTGCTTAATAAGTTTCAGTACGGAGGTTTTTCGTTCTCTTTGTTGACATTTATCTATGGAATGTGACCTTCTGAATATATTACAAGATCTTTTCTTCCTATTATTTATTACATCTGCCAAGTTCACTCCTTTAAACAGATCAAGAGACTTTACCCCACACTTACGATTCAGTCCAAGCTATTACCACTGAAAAAATGGGTGTGGAATGTAGAAATGGTGATTTCATTAGGTCGACAAGCAGATTATATAAGATATAAAACATAGATTACAATGTACACATGTGTCCAACCTTACCTTTGCTTGAATTTGATTAACCCCTTCCCTTTGCAGCCATTTTTTGTTTTTTAGTTTTCGCTTTTTCCTCCCCACTTTCCAAAAGCCATTACTTTTTTTCTTTTCCATCGATATAGCCGTGTGAGGGCTTGTTTTTTGTAGGACGAGTTGTAGTTTTTCATGGCACTGTTTATTGTACCCTATAATGTACTTGGAAACTGCAAAAATTCTTTGTGAGATGAAATGCAAAAAAAACGGTGATTCCTCCATTGTTTTTAGGGTCTCGTTTTTACGGCATTCATCATGCGGGAAAAAAAAGACATGTTATCTTTATTCTGCTGGGTCAATACCATCATGGCATGGCGATACTAAATTGATGTTGTTTTTTTTTATGTTTTTAGTACTTTTACAAGGAAATAACTAATTGTTAAAAACAAGATTTGTTTTGTGACGCCATAACTTTTTTATTTTGCCATCGATTGACCTTATTTTTTCAGGGAGAGCTGTAGTTATATTGATACCATTTTGGGGTACATGAGACTTTTTGATCACTTTTTATTCAATTTTTTTGTGGGAGATGAGGTCATCAAAAAATAGCAATTCTGGCGGTTAAATTTTTTTATGTCTTACGGCGTTCACCGTAAGGATTCAATTATGTTATAATGTAATACTTCTGACTTTTGCAGACACAGCAAAGCCAGTTATATTTATTTACATAGCTTTTTGGGAAAAATTGGAAAAGGGTTTTTTTTTTTACTTTTAATATTTTTATTTTTTTTATAAGTAACAAAAACGTTATTTAACTGTGTTTAAATTTTTTATTAGTCCCCCTAGGGGACGTCAACTAGCGATTAGTTTATAGTTTGCACAATATTCTGCAATACTAATATATTGCAGTATATAGTGATTTTTACAGGCTCCTATTAAGGCCTGCCTGTACCTATTGAAGGCGGCATCTTAGAGTGTCTATATATGGACAGTGACTTCAGGGGCATTCCCAGCGCCGGAGTCCCCAGCAGAGCGCTTCCAATGTTCTGCCCTGCAACTTCGCCATTGTACAGCTTCCGTAGGGTCGGAGTCCCTAGCCAGAGCCCTTCCGATGCTCTGGCAGGGGATTTTGGCATTGTAAAGCTCTTGACATCACGATTTATATATGGACAGTGACTTCAGGAGTTTCCCTGGGCACAGTGCTTCCGGTAGCGTTTTGTCCGGGAGGTTCGGGGCGACGAACCCCACTGTATGCCTATACAGTCGGATACATCGCAGACTTCCACTCCAGCAGAAGAAAAAAAAACGTGATGTGAACTAGGCCTAAGAGTTGTAGACACAAAATAGTAGCATAGGCAAGAAGTCCTGGCACCAAATCACATTATCCCGCATATCTGTAAATCACTGGTACTAACTGCTGCAAAATATATTCAACTGAGATTAGGTCCCTGTGTAATTGGCAGCCCAGGCGTTTGAAGGGCACATCTTTGAACACAGTTAACAATTTTATGTGTATATTTAATACATCATATTATTTATCTCTTACCGATTCTGAGTTACACAGTGTATCATAATTCAGAGCTGTATTCACAGTTTTGCTGTTTGTCAACAGCTATCTTGTTGACAGACAGACCTCTAAAATCTTAGCTAAGCTCATATAATGCAGTGGGGCAATTTTTTTTTTTCCTATGTCAGATTATCATACAATGACAGGTGTTAAAATAACACCTCCTAGAATTGAAAATGCCAGAGAAAGCACTGTTTAGATATTGAACTAGCAAGGAATTCTGAGAGATCTGAATCCTGCAGAATTGTGAATGTTGCTCTGGAGTAAAATAGAGGCTATAATTCAGAATCAGTACAAGGTAAGTAATGCAATGTGTTTACAACGTTACTCAATGTTTAATCTAGTTTATATCTATATGTAAAATGATGTGTAATGAGGTTGTCTTTTAAATGAACGGCTGTCCATGCAATGTATAGGCACGCAGGGTCCATCAGAACAGGAGCAGCTCCTTATCCATATGCCTAATAAGACTTATGGACAGAAGTTCATAAGTCTTAAAGTGCAGGGTTGGTAACTATATGAGTTTATTGTAATATTTCATATTTGTACATTGCGGTTTCTCAAGCACAAAATCCTTATTAGTCACAGATTTTTCAATCAATGCGGAAATCCATTGCTGGCCATTATAGAAATGTATCAGAAGATGGAATCACCACATGAATAGTAATATTATTTGTATATTTACTTATTTAGTTTTGTGTTTGTTACATTCTTATGATTTGATCTTATGATGGTGTGACATGGCACGGTGTGACTTGAAGGCCATCTTTATTTGACAACAATATTTTGGGAAAAAGCCATTATTTTTTTTACAATTTTACTATTTACTACACCATGAAATCATATAATATAAGACTATAATAATCATTGACTAATAATGCTGCAGTAATGAATCAAAATATACATTGTAGAGACGTCTATACTGTATGTAGATAAAGAATCTGCAATAATGTGAGTTTTACCGCTGACAGTGATGAATGGGAGGGGGAGTGCAGTGTAAACATACCTTTTGTCTCAGTGATGCAAGTTGCATGAGCAGGAAATTGATGTTTAATTCTGGCACCTCAGTCGTAAGTGCCACTGGGGCGGGTGCTTGATGTGCAAGTGCAGCTTGGCTCTCCTCACTGTATGCTGCTGCTAGCCCCTATGCTGTGAATGATTGTTCTAGATGTCTCCTGATTGGCCGATAGAGCTGTCACTCTAGAGAGTGGGACTTGCGACCATAGCGCCAGGGAAATTTAACTTTGGTTTTTCGATCATGCAGCTAGCGAGACCGACACAAAAGGTATGGTTAGACCTCAAAACTGCTGACAGTTTCCTTATAAAGTTGTTTAGAGGAGTAGTCACACAGTAGGGTAGTTTTCACATTTCCTATGTCTACTTGTGGCAATGAAAAAAAGCACGCCATTTATGATGGGTAGAACGTTGGCTCAGTGGTCAGCACTGTTACATTGCAGCACTGGGTCCTGGGTTTGAATCTGATCAAAGTTTGTATAGACACATGGAGTCCAGCATTTGATTGTTCTTCCTGTGTTTTGCATGGGTTCCTCCAGGTACTCCGATTTCCTCCCACACTTTGAATATATACCGATAGGTTTATTGATTTTCCATAAAATTGTCTCTAATGTGTATGCCTGAGACAGAGAAATCAGTGTGAGCCCCATTGGGGACAGGGACTAATGTGAATGGTGACAATCTCCACAGCGAACAAAGACCACAGAATAGCTCCCCATATCTCAGCTTCCTGGACCCCTGTGAGTATGACATGGGTTTAATCAGATATTGGAGTTAACTCTAGGCAGACCTGAACTTTTAGGTTTTCTAATGGAGTTAGGCTTTAAATGTTACTGGTTGTTCCATTCTACTAATTGGCAAACATATACTAAGACTGGCGTACAGTATCTTACATCATAATAAAAATGCACGCCTCTTAATGAAATAGATTTAAAATTGTCTGACAGTCAGGAGACTAAAATCTACGCTTCTCATGAGCAGGCGTAGATTTTGTGCCAAAATTTCCACCGTTTTCAGCAATATATATTTTTTTAAATGTGGCCCATACTACATCTACTCGAAGACCACATCCACATTTCTTGTCACTTTCCAATTTTGGCGAGCGACTTGAAAAGTAACAAATCTTACAGCAAATTTCTTGCACTTCAATGTTTGCACTTTTTTGCCGCAGTTTACACCAAAACCAGGCGTAAACTGCATAATACATGTGGGCCGTTGTGTTTTTAGATACCACAAGTGTCTCCAGAGCTACATGGGACTGTTTTAGAGGTGGCTACTTCATTCAGATAGGCCCCTACGCTTATATTCAGGAGTAGAGATGAGCGAACCGGGACAACCGAACCCGGTTTCGGTCCGAACATCGTGAAAAGTTCGGTTCGCAGCGAATCCGAACTTCACCGGGTTCGGCCGAACACGTTTTGACCGAACAAGGCTAAATTTTGGCGCCTGCGTAGCCAGCATTCCCTGACTGACTGGCACCTTATGAGTCACTGATTTTCCAGTAAGCGACGTCAGGAGATAGTCACTGTCCAGGGTGCTGAAAGAGTTAAACGATCGGCAGTAACTGTTTCAGCACCCTGGACAGTGAATTCCGAACACAATATACATCAACCTGTAAAAAAAATAGAAGTTCCTACTTACCGATAACTCCCTGCTTCTTCCTCCAGTCCGACCCCCCGGGATGACGATTCAGTCCAAGTGACCGCTGCAGCCAATCACAGGCCAATCACAGGCTGCAGCCAATCACAGGCCAATCCCAGGCTGCAGCGGTCACATGGACTGCCGCGTCATCCAGGGAGGTCTGGCTGGATGTCAAGAGAGGGACGCGTCACCGTCCCTCTCTTGACATCCAGTCCGACCTCCCGGGATGACGATTCAGTCCAAGTGACCGCTGCAGCCAATCACAGGCCAATCACAGGCTGCAGCCAATCGTCATCCCGGGAGGTCGGACTGGATGTCAAGAGAGGGACGCGTCACCAAGGCAACGGTGACGCGTCCCTCTCTTGACATCCAGCCCGACCTCCCTGGATGACGCGGCAGTCCATGTGACCTCTGCAGCCTGGGATTGGCCTGTGATTGGCTGCAGCCTGTGATTGGCCTGTGATTGGCTGCAGCGGTCACTTGGACTGAATCGTCATCCCGGGAGGTCGGACTGGATGTCAAGAGAGGGACGCGTCACCAAGGCAACGGTGACGCGTCCCTCTCTTGACATCCAGCCCGACATCCCTGGATGACGCGACAGTCCATGTGACCGCTGCAGCATGTGATTGGCCTGTGATTGGCTGCAGCGGTCACATTGGCTGAAACGTCATCCAGGGATGTCGGGCCGAATGTCGAGAGGGACGCGTCACCAAGGCAACGGCCGGGAGGCCGGACTGGAGGAAGAAGCAGGAAGTTCTCGGTAAGTACGAACGTCTTTTTTTTTTTTACATGTTGCTCTATATTGTGATCGGAATTCACTGTCCAGGGTGCTGAAAGAGTTACTGCCGATCAGTTAACTCTTTCAGCACCCTGGACAGTGACTATTTACTGACGTCGCCTAGCAACACTGCCGTAATGCCGGGTGCACACATGTAGCCACCTGTCATTACGGGAACTCCAATTAGAGGTTCGGTCAGAACTAGTTCGGTCCGAATCTAACTTTTTCATGAAATTCGGCAAACCAGCCGAACCGAACTTATGATAAGTTCGCTCATCTCTATTCAGGAGCATAATGTGAAGCTTGTGGACTCCAATGCAAAAGCTGTAACAGTGTTTCTTACCTACCATATGCCATTCATAATATTGATATCCGTTTAAATGGCAAAGTGGGCATTAGGCCCCCTGAGGCACCAGAGCCTGGTTAAAACTACTACATCTGCCCCCTATAGTTACACCCCTGCTAAGGCTATACCTGACCTACAGATGACTCACCTCTATCTCTTGGATTACGGTAGGAATCAGCTTTAGGGCTCATGCACACTACTTTATTAAAGGGGATTTCCCATAAAGAGCATTTATCACTTATCCACAGAAGAAGGGGGACCCTGTGTGCCCTATCGGAATGAAGCAGTACTGCGCATGCTTAGTCACTGCTCCATTTGCGTTCTATGGGGCTGCCAGAGGACGCGCTTGCTATCTCCAGCAGCTCTATAGAAACTGATTGGAGCGGTGGCCGAGCATGTACAACATGCAATCCACATATATAAAGATACAAAATAGCAAATAGTAAACAGCTGCAACAAATCATATACTATAAAAAAAATAATCATCAGGCTTCTATGTTTATTCTTCATTAACTATTTGATATAATGCTCAGAAAGCTGAATTGGCAAATTGAAGCCCCATGGCTGATGCCAGTAGAAACATGTCTTTTCAAAGCAGTGGCCTGGAAAGTATTAGTAATGTCAGGAGGTATTTGGGGAAAAGGACACTTAAAACTACATGAGAGATCATCCAAGCAAAAGGACTGTTTGAACATTGAGATTATTGTTGCTTTGAAGAAAAAGATCAGTCGGTTCCTAGTGCCCTTTCAAGGAAATACTGACATTGAAAATGTTATGTGACAACTCTATTAAGAATTTATAAGAGTCAAGTCAAAGGTAAGTCTCCGAAAGGGGAGAAAAGCCTCAGTACACATCACGTCCTTGCCTTAAATTAATTTTAACTGAAATTGAATCAGTTCTAAAACAGATATGAGGCAGAAGTCACCCATATGAAAGACTATAGGTCTTCTCTTGTGGTCGGAAAACCCACATCAACTGTTTCCTAAATAATTCAGACATGTTATTCACAGTTCATAACACAAGGAAATAACATCACATGTTGTGTATGAAATACATTGTATATAGAGTTATGCAGAAGTTGCAGATAGCATTTATGACTGAACGAATACAAATTCTTTAACGTTAAACATTAAACATTAAAAAACATTAGTCATTAAAGTAATCATTAAAAAAAAAATGTCATAGTGACATCTCAGAAGTTTTGATCGGCGGGTGCCACTTCGTTTCTGATTTTTCTGGTTTTCCTCGGAGTGGTGTACGGGCTCAATGTCACTATGACATGTCAAAAGTTTTTAAAAGTTTACCTTTAAGACTTTTTTTTATATTTTTTTATGTTTTTCCTTTTTATTTTTATTCCTCTACAGTAATCTTCATTATTCAGAAGCAGAACATTTGCACTGGAGCTTTATATTAAATCTTCTACTTGGCTAGACAGGTATTCTACCTGAGATCCCAGTCCTCGCTCACAATTAAGGTAAGGACAGAAATTGTAAACTGTTTAAAAAAAAAACTTCAGATTTATCATGATGTCATTTTTAGGTCCAAAATTCTGTGCTGATTAATTTCTCAATATTATTTTATAGTGATCAGTTTTATTTTACTGATATAGAGCTTCTAGTAGATGTTCTCTTGACTAATGTACGGGATACCTTGCTCAATACATAAAATTTAACTTCCCTAATACAGATTGCAATTCCTGAAGCCTGACATTCTTCAAACTCCCGAGATGACCAATCGCGGCCCGCAGGTCTTCCAACTTCTCTGCCGGTAAACGACAGATCCCCTTACTTGAGTCAATTTCTAAACCTAGAAATGTAAGGCAGGGCATGGGGCCCACCGGTTTATCTGTCGCCATAGGAATACCAAACTCCTTCGCCACGTTCAACAAAGCGTCCAGTGTGTGCCGGCAAACAGGAGACCCAGCCGGGCCCACGCACAGGAAGTTGTCCAGGTAGTGGATGATACTACCAATGCCAGACGACTCCCTAACTACCCACTCCACAAAACAACTAAAAGCCTCAAAGTAAGAACATGACAGAGGCAAACCCATGGGTAAACAAAGGTTTACAAAATAATTTCCGTCAAAGAAGCAGCCAAGAAGATGATGACTATCCGGGTGAATAGGAAGCAGCCTGAAAGCCACCTCCACATCCGCTTTTGCCAAAAGGGCCCCCGGACCCTCCTCTCTCACTAGATCCACCCTATCCAAAGAAGCATCCGAAACTTTCCTGGCTCCTTCTTCAGAACCACCCCCAACTGAGAAACATGAAAGTAAAAAATGGGGTGGAAATGAAAAGGGGCCTGCGCCACTTCTGCTCTAAGTTTAACCCGAACCACCCATGGAAATTGAATCACGGATTTCAAATTCGTTGGAACACCGGAACTACAAAAGGAAACTGGAATAGGAAAACCGTTCCCAAAACCGTCCCTCAATAAGATTGCGTCCCTCACTGGGGTCTTCCCCCGGGCGCTTTCCAAGACGTTTGAAACAGCGGGAGTAGGGGTGTGAACCCCCACACCCCGAGCACTCATGCCAGAATTTACACGACAGACCCACTTTGCATTGTCCCTCATTAAAGGACCAACACACACCTTTTCTAGTATTAAGGGCCGGTTGGGCAGAACCTTTCCCCCCTGGCCCGCCGTGAAAGGGCGCAGGTCGCTGAGATCAGCCTCATCCACAATGGCAGGTCCAATTGATACCACCGCATAGCAGGGCACGCCGCCAGGTGCTTTCGAAACTGCTCGTCATAACACCACCACGCCAGACCGTTATAGGTCTTACAAGCATCCCAAATACCCTCAATGTAACTAAACAAAGATGCACAATGTTCTGGGAATTTAGCACCCCAAACACTCGCATAAATACAAAAAGCCCTTAAACAATTCCCAAATGTCTTTGGAATCCTCCTGTACCTACATTTGTGTTCTTCCTCTTCCCGTTTCTTCAACTTATCGCCCATATCCATGTCATTCGTCTCGGGAAAATCTTCAAGTGGCAGCAGGGAAAAAAGTTCCACATACTCACCATTCTCAATTTTCTGCCAAGCCTCCTCCTTCAAATGCACACCCAGAGGGCCCGAAAAGGCTAAATAAGAGCCCCTGAGAGCCACATCAAGCACTGGTCCCAAACCCACCACAGGAGGCTCCTGAATCCCCACCTGGGAGCCGCCTAATGCCAAACCCGTGACTTCTTCCAGTCCAGCAATACTACCCAGAGGGGAAGAGCCCACTGATTCCCGAACTTCCCTCCAAGCCCCCGCTACCCCGACATTGACCGGCTCCTCCTCCCGGCCCACCTTTGCAGACAACAACTCCGATAACATCCACCAAGACCCGTAACAAATCACCTGCAGAAAAACCCGACTCACCTCCCGATCTTGAAGACGACCCAGCTGCAGCACTGGTCCTCTGCAAAACGGGGCGGACCCCCTCGGCTTGCTCCACTGTACCCCTGTTCACGGGTGAAACTCCAGTTGCTCCTTCCATACATGAGGATCATCCCGCGCTCCTTCCATCCATGAGGATCGTCCCGCACTCCTTACTGGTGACAAGGCCTCCAGGTCCCTCCTAACCGCTCCTCTACTACCATTCAAACGACTAGTGTATACCTCAGGTTCGCGGCGGCGTTCCGACATTGAAGGCTCCTGATAAATGGTAAATTGTGGTAAATGATTCCTACTCTGAATGGTCCCCGGTTATAAGTGGTGTACCCCAGGGTTCAGTGCTGGGACCACTATTATTCAACCTATTTATTAATGATATAGAGGATGGGATTAATAGCACTATTTCTATTTTTGTAGATGACACCAAGCTATGTAATATAGTTCAGTCTATGGAAGATGTTCGTGAATTACAAGTGGATTTAAATAAACTAAGTGTTTGGGCATCCAGTTGGCAAATTAAGTTTAAAGAGGCTCTGTCACCAGATTTTGCAACCCCTATCTGCTATTGCAGCAGATCGGCGCTGCAATGTAGATTACAGTAACGTTTTTATTTTTAAAAAACAAGCATTTTTGGCCAAGTTATGACCATTTTTGTAGTTATGCAAATGAGGCTTGCAAAAGTCCAAGTGGGTGTGTTTAAAAGTAAAAGTCCAGACTTCCGGTTCCGGCCCCGGCATGTAGAGATGCACGCCTGAGAGCGCTCCTGCCTCCGTTCCACATATCTCCCTGTCAGATCGTACTTACGTCCTCTGGGGAAGCACAAATCATCCAGCCATCTTCCGGGCGCAGTACCCGTTCGACCGGTGAGTGCATGGACAGATTTGTCTCAGTAATGGGGAAATCCAAGACGCAAAGCAAATCAGGCCGCGTGGCTGAACAACTGCCCAATATGGCGGACGGGCCTGTCCCGCCTAGTGTATTGCCTGAACATTCGGAGCTCAGCTCCTCACAAATACAGGGCATGGGCGACACATCTTGTGTCATTGATTACAAGCAACTGGCGTTACAGGTGGCACAGTTAATTACCCCAGATTTGCAGGAATCTTTGTCTAAAACGATAGAAACCTCATTATCACATCTGCATACCTCGGTGACACAGCATGAGGAACGTCTTGATAAGCTGGAAACGGCGATTCAAGATGTGGATTCTGGACTTGAGGAGGTACAGCAACTGGTACGAGATGCACGGTTGGAGAACAAGAAGCTGTGGGAGCGGGTAGAAGATCTAGAGAACCGCTCTCGGCGGAATAATCTGCGCATTGTCGGCTTACCGGAATCGGTACCAGCTAAAGATCTGAGACGTCTATGTGAGCTGGATCTGCCGGCAGCTTTGGGCATTCACCATCCATGCAGGGTGGAAAGAGCGCATAGAATTGGAACTGATCTGCGTGCGGCAAAGCCAGATAATCGTAGCGAGGTGAATACAATGAGAGATCGCCCGAGACAAGTAATTGTAAAGTACCTAGATTACTCTGACAAGATGTCTGTGCTCAAATCCTACAAGAACAGAAAAGATGGATTAGATTACAAAGGCCATCGTATCCTCATCTTTGGAGACTTCTCGGCGGAAGTTACGAAGAAAAGGCGAGCATTCTCTCAAATTTGCTCAGATTTATACAAACGCCAGATGAAATTCGCTTTACTGTACCCTGCGGTTTTAAAAGTTTTTCATTCGGATGGGTCATTTGATTCGTTTCAATCTCCGGAAGAGGCCATTGCAGGCTTGAAGCCCTCTACTTCAAAGGATGTACCCCATCGCTCTGCTCAGGGATCTCGGAAGCAGAGTGTAGAAGACAGTCGGGACATTACTACAATTCCGCCATCTTCTCCGAAGCCTCAGCGGGTGGGTCGTCTGGTTGCAGCTGATACCTGACAAGATTTTGATGGCTAATACGGTCGGACAGAGCTGATGATCACCGGTGATTGCCTGTTTTGAGTCAGCTTTTATATTACCTGCCAGATCAAAAGAGAAGGGTCTGGATGACGGTTTTTCATTTCTTCTGAGTCTTGCCGATATGGAAGATGTGGTATGGACATACTAACTGTTTTATGTTGTTCTTTATTAAGCAACCCCAGTTGCTTTTACTTAGGAAGGGGGGAATGGAAGGCTACTGAATGTAATTGCACTATGATACATAACCTAGTTGCTTTTTTGGTAATGTATTTCTGTGTGTCGGAAATAAGTGAAGTCTTATTGCACCAATGGGTGGGTGATAAGGTATTAATCCACACCTCCAGTGCGGGAATTGTATTATTGTTTTTAGTTAAACAGTTGAACAGGCAGTTTATGTTGTGGGAATCCATGCTCAGGGACATCTATTTCTGTACCGTATATTTAATAGCTCTTATATGAGAATTGTATCTTGGAACGTCAAGGGGCTACGGTCTCCACATAAACGCATGATGGTATTGCGTCATCTGAAGCGTTTGCGTGCAGACATAGCGCTTTTACAAGAAACGCATTTGGCAGAGGCAGATTTCTTTAGGATGAAAAGGTTGTGGGTGGGTCAGGTGTTCGGATCCCCGGCTGTCGATTCGAAGGCGGGAGTTATTGTTCTCATACACCAAAAGTTTTCCTCAACAGTGTCACAGGTGTCTAGAGATTCGGAAGGTCGATGGATAAATGTATTACTTACTGGCTCCACAGAACAAATCAGTCTGTACAATGTCTATGGCCCAAACACGCGTAGCTCATCCTTTTTTCATAATTTAAGCACTACAATTGGAGCGGATGGACATCCACATAAAATTCTTGGAGGTGACTTAAATGTTGCTTTGCACCCGAGTGAGGATAGGACCAACACAGCTCAGGGGGGGAGATCCCCCTCTATCACAACTGAAACGATATTAAAAAAATTCCTTGCGGCCACTGATTTGACGGATATCTGGAGACTTCAAAACCCGGACGGTAGGGAATATTCCCACTATTCACATCCACACCAATCCTGGTCTCGCATTGACTATATGTTAGTATCCCCACTTTTATTACACCGAATGCGAGGGTGTGTAATTGAGCAGATGCTTATCTCGGATCATTCCCCTGTAGTATTGGACGTACATGATAGCTTCCCCCACGGTACGGATTACTTATGGAGATTTCCGTCAAATCTGGCTGCGGAGGAATCCTTCCAAAGCAAACTTAAAGGATGGTGGCAGGAGTATGAATTGACAAATGGAGTTCATGCAGATAACACCCAGCTTTACTGGGATACAGCGAAGGTAGTTATGCGGGGTCACATCATGGCATATGTCGCTAATTTTAAGAAAGTAACTAAACAAAAAATTGAGACTTACAGTACTACTCTCAGGACATCTTACACTCTTTTCCAGAATTCGCCTTCTCTAGTTAATAGAGAAGCCTGGAAAAAAGCCAAAAGCGATTACGAGCTATGGTTAGATAAGGGTGAGAAACTGAAGCGCTCGGCCTTAGAGGCGAAATTGTTTCGTTTTGGCAACAAGGCAGGCAGTCTTCTGGCTAGGCTCTCAAAAGGTCCATGGTCACACTCTGTTATCGCTAGGTTAAAGGATCAATTGGGGCAGATACAGAATCACCCCAAACAGATCAATTCCATTTTGAGGGATTTCTATGCCACTTTATACGCTAGTCGCCAGAGTATACCGGGGGTGACTCCTCTTTCTTTAGATTCCCTAAATTTGCCGGTTCTTACTGAGGAAGAGAAGGTCCTGTTAGATTCCCCAATTACGGAGGATGAGCTCAAATCTGCGATCAATTCCCTGAAACTTAATAAAGCGCCAGGCCCCGATGGGTATACAGGGGAATATTTCAAAGCTCTGAGGGATCAAATGGCTCCATGTTTGCTTCAACTATATAATGGCTACCTGTCTGGGCAGCCGATCCCACCAGCCTCTAATGTCGCATATATAAAGGTATTGCCGAAACAGGATAAGGATCCTGCTTTAGCATCATCATACCGGCCAATCTCGTTAATTAATTTGGACCTTAAGTTGATGTCTAAAATAATGGCAGATAGGCTAGCCTTTATTCTCCCTAGATTAATTTCCCCTAGCCAGGTGGGCTTCGTCAAGGGCCGCTCAGCAGTGTCAAACATACGGAAAATTCTGAGTGTTCTAGACGACGTAAATCTTAATACTTCTGCTCATCCATCTCCGGCAATCCTTACCGTGGATGCCGAAAAAGCTTTTGATATGGTGGACTGGGGATGGTTGGGCAGGACTCTAGATTCCATGCATATAGTGGGCCCTTTCCGTAAATACTTGTCTGCACTTTACACAGAGCCGTCAGCACGGGTATACACTCCTGGTTTCCTGTCATCCCCTATTCCATTATTTAAGGGCACTAGACAAGGTTGCCCGCTTTCCCCTCTTCTTTTTAACATTGCCCTTGAACCTTTTATTAGGGCATTGGAGGCTGATGTGGACATTCATGGTATAGCGGTAGGTTCGGCAGTAGTTAAGGCGTCATATTTTGCAGATGATGTATTGGTCTTTTTATCAGATCCGCTTAGGGATCTTCCTAGGGTTTTTGATCTACTGAGGGCTTTTGAGGCCTCTTCAGGGTTTAAGGTGAATGTGGAGAAATGTGAACTCTTAGATTTGTCCCGTACACGAACCTCAAGTAACTGGTCCACTCTAAACATCCCTGTGACCATAGCCAAAAGTTCAATTAAATATCTGGGAATCCATATAGGACGTACCCCTGATTCTATATATACTCTCAACTATCCCCCCCTGTTGTCTAAATTGGTTAATGAATTAACGAGGTGGCGCAGCTTGCCATTATCTTTTATGGGAAAATGTCATTTAGTTAAGATGATAAGCTTTCCCAGATTGCTGTACCCGATGCAGACTATACCCCTTCTTCTTAGACACACAGATATTTTGAAACTTAATGCAGCCTTTACTTCCTTTATATGGTCCCAAAAACGACCAAGGATAGCGCTGAGGAAGCTTATGTTACCCAAAGACCAGGGAGGCCTCAATTTCCCAGACCTTCGTAGGTACAATTTAGCATGCCTTGCTCGGCATGGGATAGATTGGTTGCAGCAATCTAACTTTTATTCCAATTATTCCCTAGAGGCAGGAGTGGTGTACCCGCTACAGTTGTCATCGTTACTGCATACTGCTTATGGTATACTTCCTGACAATGTGAGATACCGTATATTATTAAGAGATACAATAATGGCATGGAAGTCACTTAGGTCTTCATTTGGGCTTCCTCAGCGTATATCCCCACACATGAATCTATGGGGACACCCGGGCTTTTCGCAGGGGAGAGAAAACTCTAATTTTAGACATTGGCGGGCTTTGGGCATCACAACACTCAGGCACATTCTACACCCTTCTGAAAACCGTGTAAGGAGCTTTCAGGAAATGGTGGATACTTTTAATGTCCCTTCACATCATCATTTAGCTTACTGTCAGCTACACTCGTTTATACGCTCCTTGAGTCGAGGTGTGACACAGGTGTGGTTGGAAAACCCCATTGATTCTATGATTGAATCTCCTCCAGCTAAAACCTCCTTATCACATCTGTATAAAACACTTCGGGACCAACAGGGGAGGTCTACGGCAGCATTGCTGTTTAAAGCATGGAGTAAAGAGTTCCCGGTCTCAGAATTGTCTCAACAAATCTTGGAAGGGTGGTTAAAAGTGAGGAAAGCGGTAGTAAATGAGCAATGGCGTGAAACACATTTTAAATTTATACATCGCGCTATCTATGGTTTCAATATTCCCCCACATCCAAATGCGCCAGATAGATTGGAGGCTTGCCCAAGATGTGCCACTCCCAAAACTGATCTTTTACATGGATTATGGAAGTGCCCCAAACTTGTTCCGTACTGGACCGAGATAGTGCAATTTATAAAGGATACTTGGGAAATCTCACTAACCCTGGACCCACTGTCTCTGCTGTTTCATGTCTTTCCTGATCTCCCTAGGGCACCACAAGCCCTTCATGTATTCTTGCTGATCGCTAAAAGATGCTTATTGGCACAATGGCTTACACCCCTTATACCTCCACTTACAGATCTAGTGTACCAGATGAAGAAGGGTATACATATGGATAAGTTAGATATAGAGCGTACACCGGAAGCTAAAGCTTCCAAATTTTTTCAGAAATGGAAGACCTTTATCTGCAAGCATTATCAACAAAGCGAGATTGTGGAATTGATGGCACCATTTCATTACACGTCCTGGTATTTGACAAGAGCGGTTGCAGGGACGCTAGGTAATTTGGGGCCTCAGTGAAGGACTAGCGCAAGGAGGGGGGATGCACAAAGCTTGATCATGACGATATATATGATTATTAGATCTGATGCCCAAATGTCGTATATTGGTTTCTATTAAAGATTAATTGAAAACTGATGGGCCCCTGAGCTATGGTGGGGGGGGGGGGTTTGTTTGATTGTTTAAGTTACCTGGGTCTAATATTATATGTAAAAACAAGTACCTCAATGTACATCGGTGATACTGTGAATGTAGCAGAATATGGTATTATCTGTTGTATCTTATGCAATATGTTGCTATTATTGTACATTTCCTTTTCTCAGGGATCAATTTTGATACAGAATATCTGATTTCTCATTGTTTTTCTGTTTTTTTTTGTAATGCTATAAAACCCAATAAAATTTGTTTACAAAAAAAAAGTAAAAGTCCAAGTGGGTGTGTATTATGTGCGTACATCGGGGCGTTTTTAATACTTTCACTAGCTGGGCGCTCTGAAGAGAAGTAACATCCTCTTCTCTTCAGAACGCCCAGCTTCTGACAGTGCAGATCTGTGACGTCACTCACAGGTCCTGCATCGTGACGGCCACATCGGCACCAGAGGCTACAGTTGATTCTGCAGCAGCATCAGCGTTTGCAGGTAAGATCGACTTACCTGCAATCGCTGATGCTGCTGCAGAATCAACTGTAGCCTCTGGTGCCGATGTGGCCGTCACGATGCAGGACCTGTGAGTGACGTCACAGATCTGCACTGTCAGAAGCTGGGCGTTCTGAAGAGAAGAGGATGTTACTTCTCTTCAGAGCGCCCAGCTAGTAAAAGTATTAAAAACGCCCCGATGTACGCACCTAATACACGCCCACTTGGACTTTTACTTTTAAACACACCCACTTGGACTTTTGCACGCCTCATTTGCATAACTACAAAAATGGTCATAACTTGGCCAAAAATGCTCGTTTTTTAAAAATAAAAACGTTACTGTAATCTACATTGCAGCGCCTGTCTGCTTCAATAGCAGATAGGGGTTGCAAAATCTGGTGACAGAGCCTCTTTAATTTAGATAAATGTAAAGTTATGCATCTGGGTACCAACAACCTGCATGCATCATATGTCCTAGGGGGAGCTACACTGGGGGAGTCACTTGTTGAGAAGGATCTGGTGTACTCGTAAATCATAAACTAAATAACAGCATGCAATGTCAATCAGCTGCTTCAAAGGCCAGCAGGATATTGTCGTGTATTAAAAGAGGCATGGACTCGTGGGACAGCGATGTAATATTACCACTTTACAAAGCATCAGTGCGGCCTCATCTAGAATATGCAGTTCAGTTCTGGGCTCCAGTTCATAGAAAGGATGCCCTGGAGTTGGAAAAAATACAAAGAAGAGCAACGAAGCTAATAAGGGGCATGGAGAATCTAAGTTATGAGGAAAGATTAAAAGAATTAAACCTATTTAGCCTCGAAAAAAGACGTCTAAGGGGGACATGATTAATTTATATAAATATATTAATGGCACATACAAAAAATATCGTGATATCCTGTTCCATGTAAAACCCCCTCAAAAAACAAGGGGCCACTCTGGAGAAAAAAAGGTTCAACCTGCAGAGGCGACAAGCCTTCTTTACTGTGAGAACTGTGAATTTATGGAATAGTGACCGCAGTAGCCGTCACAGCAGGGACAGTAGATGTCTTTAAAAAAGGCTTAGATAACTTCCTAGAACAAAAAATTATTAGCTCCTATGTGTAGAAATTTTTCCCTTCCCTCGGTTGAACTTGATGGACATGTGTCTTTTTTCAGCCGTACTAACTATATCTGGACCCACGTCTTCCATCAAGAGCTGTCCTCCGATCCCGACTCCGAGTCCGTGTCCTGGACCGCTGGAAACCACTCCCCACCGGTGAGTGACGCAACGGCTCCCGCTGTCCTCGGATCCGATGAGAAAAGTACACCACATCATCCAAACGATCACGGTCCACCGGAACTAACTGCATACTCCCCTCTTTCACCGCTAACCCCCCTACGGGGGCCCCCATCCGTAGCTTCAGGATCCCACCTGTCATCTGCCACCGCACCTCTCCAACCAGACTCGTGTGAAAAGGCGCCAGCCGGGAGGCTGCACTCCCCCGATACACCAGCAAGCCGTCCCACACCAGGAAACACCATAAGCAGCTCTGAGGCATTCACCCCAGCGTTACCCTCAACTTGCCTGCCAGGCGCTGATCCCGGTGTCTGTCCTCTCTCCAACTGACACCTTCGAACGGCTCTGCGTCCTCCTCCCGTCTCAGGTGGGTGCTCCCCTCTTCCGCCCACTCACCCGAAGAGCGAGGCTTGGACTCATCCATCTCTGACCAGGTCACACCGGACTGGGGCTAAGCCGAGCCCCCGGCCTAGAATTGCACACCGGCCGCCCACCTGACTCCACCACCGACTGCATCCCGGACACCAGCTCTGCCGCACCCCGCTCCTTGTCTAAGGCCAGAACACTATTTACAAGTTCCTTCATCTTGAAAACCGCAAGCCGACAGCAAACAGGTCCTCCTTCTTCAGTTCGTTTGGCGCTTCTTCCAAACTCCGCTCCATGACATCAGGTGCTACATCCCACACATGGTCAAGCCGCTCCTCCCCTGACATGCCGTTGTTCCGGAGCTCCCATTCTGTTTCTTCTCCATCCGGCCCATACCGTTATGACGACTTCTAGAGTTTGCTGCTGATACATCTTTTGTCCCTTTCTTCTGCAGCCATTACAAGCATCTATAGCAAGAGAAATATATTCAACAGCTTTGGGATTCCCTCTCTCAGGGCAGCATAATGTAGAGACAGCGACACTGATTTCAGCATTGTGCGTGTAATGGCTGCCTGTGGTGTCGTTCTTGTAAAACGTACATTCTATTCGTTGTAGCGCCCACATCGCGTTGTGAGGAATAAATACGTTATATTCATCAGCTGCGGCCCGCCCAGTCGACACTGATTGACAGTTTTCTCCTTATTAATGTGCATAGCGAGAAACCTGTCAATCAGCAGCGGAAGGGCAGGGGGAGCCCGCAGCTCATAAATACCTAGAAATTACTTCCTCACACCGCAATGCCAGCGCTGTAACGAATAATGTGCACGTTTTGAAAAAACGACAACACAGGCAGAAATAATCACAACGCTGAAATCAGCATCTCAGAGAGGACAGCATAAAGGTAGTCACAGATTTCTTTAATTAACCAGACGCCCCAATATAATCAGACCCAAGACCAGACAGCCTAAATTAATCAGACCCCAGATCAGACACTTAGTTATACTCACCAATTCTTGCTCCCTGGGCGTTTTCTCCTCCTTTTCTGCCATCCGCTGCACATTACAGCCACCACACACAACATGGCGTCAGGACGCAATGTGTCGCAGAGGGCAAAAGAGAAGAGGTGCGGTGTGAGTTATTGCCGACGTGCCCAATGGTCCCCGTGACTAATTTTGATGCAGCTGTAAATGTCTACTGAGGGACCGCCCGGTCCTCCTCTGCAGCATTAACTATTATCTGTAGCTGTGCTGCTCTCTACACCACATAGGAGCTGCGCGGATATTTGGCAGCTTATTTGGGTCAGCCAATGAGCAGACTTTATTATACATCAGCAGCTGCTCATTGGCTGAGTCAGGTAGCGAATAAAGCTGCTGAACAGCCATGGCTTCTGGGGTTATAACACACGGGGCAGCAGCCGCATATGAACAAACCCACACCCGCTTGCAGTGGCGAATGCTTGCACAATTAACGAAAAAATCATGCAGGCATTTTCCAACGCATGAGGACGTGTTTTCGTCCACTTGCAGCCGCTGCCTTGTGTGTGTAAGTGGTAAATCCCCCATCTGGTAAAGTGTATGGTAAGACAGCTTTTTATTTTATGTATGGGACTTTATAAAGACCTTTGTTCTGTTGATAGGCCACTGGACTGCTGTTACTATGGTAACTGTGGCACAGAGGCAGTTCAAAATAGAATCAGGAGCTGAGAAGGGCCAGAAGAGAGTCAGAGGAGCAGGAAGAGGCGTGGCGATGATGCTGATAGGATGGAAGCAACAGCACCAGCAGAAGTAAGCCAAGATAAAGAGTCATTGGAGAGAGGAAGCTCCGCCTACCAGAAGACCCCCCCCCCCCCTGGCCAATAGGAGAGCTGCCTACAGAAAGTCTAACCCGCAAGAAGAGGAGCCAGGAGGGAAATCCTTTATTTTATGATAATATTGGAAGAGGACCCAAAAGAAGACTGGATTAGGAGTTGAGTTGTGGACCATAGCCTGTGTATGTATAGGCTGCCAGTGAGATTAGACTGCAGTCATTACCTATATGTGGGTTACAAATAGAGCCAGTGAGAATCAACAAAACTATCTGTGGATGACAGTTGGAGCCACTGAGAGTCTACCTATCTTTGTGTGGATGACAGTTTGAGCCAATGAGAGTCTACCTATCTTTGTGTGGATGACAGTTGGAGTCAATGAGAGTCTACCTATCTTTGTGTGGATGACAGTTGGAGCCACTGAGAGTCTACCTATCTTTGTGTGGATGACAGTTGGAGCCAATGAGAGTCTACCTATCTTTGTGTGGATGACAGTTGGAGCCAATGAGAGTCTACCTATCTTTGTGTGGATGGCAGTTGGAGCCAATGATGAGAGTCTACCTATCTTTGTGTGGATGACAGTTGGAGCCAATGAGAGTCTACCTGTCTTTGTGTGGATGACAGTTGGAGCCAATTATGAGATTCTACCTATCTTTGTGTGGGTGGCAGTTGGAGCCAATGATGAGAGTGTACCTATCTATGTGTGGATGACAGTTGAATATATTTTATATATATATATATATATATATATATATATATATATATATATATATATATATATATATAAAAACGTTGTGCATTTATTTTAGGTGAACTTGATATAAAATTGTCTACTGAAGATATCATTTCTATGGATTCTATTCACTGATATGTATTAATACTTGTGCAGCTTTACATTGATCCTGGTATCTTTGTCTAAATTTTGAAGTTTAATTAAAAATATCTATATTTATTCAACCATTCTATAAATTTAGAATAAAAGTGTTTTTATTGGTTCATCCTCCATCTCTAGTGTTGTTTTTGACCCTGCGTTTTCAGTTTATTACATGTTGTCACCCCTGTGTGGTGTAGGTAGCAGCACAGTTGCAGTTGACAGGTACAAATAGTGAAGTGAATTTATATTGCCCCCAGATTTTGCCGCCCACAAAATGCCCCGGTTATAGTATCCACTAAGTATAAGTGGCCAGTGTCTCTAATCCGCTGAAGGAGGAGCTTGATCTAAAAGAAAATGCCCGGTAACCGATCCGCTAGAGAAGGGGCTACATCCAGAATAAGAAGCTCATATTGCAGGTAACGTGCAGTTTAACCCCTTCCTGTTTGAGCCACGTAAATTAGTGGGCTAATGGACTGGTCCCTGTGCCAGAAGCCCATTAATTTACGTTCTCTGTTTGATGGCACTGCGGGATACTGCATGCAGTGCCATCAGTACAATCGAGCTGTCAGACTGACAGCCCGATCCTGTAATGTGACAGGGAATTAAATAATCACCTTCCCTGTCACAAAAAGCCTTAAATACGGCGCTCATGTTGAAGCGCTGCTTCTGCATTGGGGAGGTTGCTGGGGAACCCTGTGCAGAGAGGGCTTGCAAGCATGCAGAGAAGACACGATCTGTGTCTTCTTTGCATGTCTGTGTATATAGATCATAGATAACAGTCATCTTATTGGCTGTTACCATTATATGACTGTTATCAGTGGTCTGTGTATGGGGACAGCAAGGAACCCATAGACAATGTGTTCCCTGCTAACTTTTTGGCTCCATAGTAAAAAATGTACTCATTAATTAATAAATACAGTAAACAAAATTTTAAAAATTAAAAAAAAGTTAAAAATATAAAAAAGCCTTCCTTCAGAAAAGAAGTACTCACCTCTCCAGACCCACACACACCAATTTTAGACATTCTGCGGGGCCCAAGCGCGTTTTGCATTAGCGTCAGTTGCTCAGACATTGAACAGATTTTCCGGTACTATTATATTGATGGTCTATCCTTAGGATAGGTCAATATCAGATCAGTGTGGGTCTGACTCAGGGGCATAGCTAAAGGCTCATGGGCCCCGGTGCAAGAATTCAGCATGGGCCTGCCTACCCCTACCCCTCCCCAACACCACAAGACCCCTGCCGCGCCTATGCCCAGCTGCCTTGCTTAACAACCCCTACAGTATAATGCTCCCATAGCCACCCCCACACAGTATAATGCTCCCCGTAGCTGCCCCATACAGTATAATGCTCCCCGTAGCTGCCCCCATACAGTATAATGCTCCCATAGCTGCCCCCACACAGTATAATGCTCCCATAGCTGCCCAACACAGTATAATGCCCCCCATAAATTCCCCCATACAGTATAATGCCCCCCATATCTGCCACCATATCAGCCCCCCCTCCCCCCTATACAGTATAATTCCCCCATATGTGCATAATAGAAAAATAATAAAATTACTTACCTATCCCCGTTCCCACGCTGGGTGGAGGAGGAGATCCTTCTGCTTCTTTGCACTGTGTTATGAGTGACTCGGTGCAGACAGGCGCGATGACATCAGTAAAACGCGCCGGTCTGCGCCGAGCGGCTAATGGCTCACGGCACAGTGAATGCTGGAGCATGGAGCAAGGAGCCGTCAGCTCCTTGCTCCAGCATTAAATTAAACTGTACCTGCATCCTGAGGACGCAAATACAGTTGGAACCGGGACCTCGCTGAGTGGCTCGCAACTCCCCAGAGGTATTCACACGATGAATTGCGGTGGAGAGAGGAGAGGGGGGGCCTGTAATTTAAAGCGCCCCATCTCCACTGCAAACACAGACCGTATACACACATGTATACACACATACATTACGGGCCCCCTCTGCTACTCACCTGGAGTCCTCCATGCTCTTCTGCATCGGCTCCTCCACACTGGCTGGAATGCCACTCACGTGATGTTACGGTCACATGGTACACTGAGTGTACCACGTGACTGTGAAGTCTAAAGGAGCCCTGCCCGTAACCAGGAAATGCCGGCGTCATGGCACATAAAGAATTAGTATTAGCTGTGTGGCAACAGGGGCCCTGTGGGCTCCCCAGGCTCAGGGGCCCGGTCGCAAGTGCGATCACTGCAATTACTATAGCTACGCCACTGGTCTGACTCCTTCATCAATCAGCTGACTAAAGTGACTGGTCTGCAAACCGAGGCATAGCCGCTACAGATGCGTACGGCGCAGTGCTAGGTAAACTGTTAAAAGGCTGCAGTGTTTTTGGATGCTCCCCCTTCAGACAGCGGATCGTGGGGGTTCCGAGAGTCGGAGCCCTACCGATCTGAAATTAATGACATATCCTAAGGATAGGCCATCAATCTAAAAGGACCAGAAAATCATTTTATTGTTCCTGTCAGGCATAATGCACAGTAACCCCAAACATCAAATAGTTACCCCTGCCCACCACTTTTTGGTCTCTTCTACTATGGGCGTATTTGCTTTTGTGACCTTATTTAAAAAATTCTGTACTTGGATCCAGAGTTGTTTTGGTGGCACACGGGGACCTACACAATATTAGAAGGTTTTAACACCTTGGCACCGTAGTAATTCTTAGCAGGCCATTTTTTTTTTTTACAAGAGCAATATATTTTATATTTTTCCAATGACATAACCATATGAGGCCTTATTTATTGCAGAACAAGTTGTATTTTTTTTAAGGCACCATTTAATGTACCATATCGAAAAAAAATTGAAAAATGTTTATGGTGCCTAATGGGGAAAAAAACAACAATTCCTCCATTGTTTTTTTAGGTTTTCTTTTTACATTGCTCACTATACTGTAAAAATGACAGGCTAACTTTATTCTGAGGGTATTTGAAGGCCCAGTCATAAACTTTAAACTCTTTGCCATGTTCCTCAAACCATTCCTAAACCATTTTGCAGTGTGGCAGGGCACATAGTTCACATCTGCATCAGAGGTCCCGTTAGGCGTGTTTACTGCAGATTCCATCAAATTTACCAGAAAAAAAGCAAAGAATGCTCCGCTATTTATTCTGGTAAAATGACGAACGCCATAACAAAATGCAGTGAAACCTATTATAAGTCAATGGGATCTGTCGGACACCATGCTTTTCTGTCATGTGACATATCCATTAAAGCATTGAATTACATCTTTCTATCCTATGATGGAACAGAAAAACTGAATTCTTAGATGTGAACCTAGCCTATTCCTGCTAAAAGAGGCCTCTGCCATAAGGGAACCCCGTAGCAATGAAGCAGTGTACTTGGTCTGCAACAATGTTTAAATTAGTGGTACCTGTCAAAGTAGCATCCACATGAATGTATAGTTACCAGCAGTCCCGAGTCAGGACTGTCCTTTTTATCTAAGGGTGACACAGGCAAATATTTGTCCCAAGCAAAGTCCAGCAAATGCAGGGGCGGCAGATTTTTCATTTTTTTCTAAATCGGCCATTAGCTATTATTTTTTAAGAATATATTAATATGTCTTTATTTTGTTTTTTGATGAGCAAATTAGCCAAAAATCTTTGAGTCTAACAATAAAAACAAACATATACTGTAGATAGACAACATATCTCTAGCAATGTATATTTTTATTTTATTACATTGAGATGGCGAATGTCTTCCAGTTCGAATTGGCGTTGTGACCCTTAATCTTTCTCACATTGAGGGCAAAGAATGGGTAATTTGTTTTAGGTAGAAGATGAATGGTGTACTAATATTGGTACCAGAAGAACGAGCCTCCAAAGGATGAAGAGAAACGTGGCGCACTACGCACCTGTTGCACGTTAAAATGGCGAATGTCTTTCAGTTCGAATTGGTGTTGTGTCCCTAATTCAATCTCACATTTTCTTCAAAATATGAGAAATTGCTGCTTATGTTCTAAGCCTTGTAACATCCTCGAAAAATAAAAGAATGTTCAAAAAATGATGCCAATCTAAAGTAGACATATGGGAAATGTGAACAAGTCACTATTTTGTGTGGTATTACTATCTGTCTTACAAGCAGATACATTTAAATTCAGAAAAAATTCTATTTTTTCCAAATTTTGTCTAAATTTTGCTATTTTTCACAAATAAACACTGAATATATCGACCAAATTTTACCACTAATATAAAGCCCAATGTGTCACGAGAAAACAATCTCAGAATTGCTTGGATAGGTATAAGCATTCCAGAGTTACTACCACATTAAGTGACACGTCAGATTTGAAAAATGGGCTCTGAGCCTTAAGGCCAAAACTAGGCTGCATCCTTAAAGGGATCCTGTCATCAACATCTTACCTGTTAAACTCACCTGACCCCTCAATGGCCGCAGCTGTCCAGAGTTCGTTCCTGTTCTCTTTTTTCCTGAAGTCCTCCTCTGTCAGTAAATATAGTCGTTTAAACTTTTCCCGCCTTTTATGGTAATTATTTTTCCCTCTGGGATGCAGCTTCTTAACCACGCCCACTGCCACCACCTGTCCGGCTATGACTGGCTAAGGAGCTGTCAATCAAAAAGAAGGAGGTGGAGTCCACTCTGAGATGCTGGAGGAATGAAAACCTGACTCTTTTCAGATGAAGATTTGACTCTTTTCTGCTCATTTGCATACGGTGTGGGACCACTGAAAAACTGAATAGTAAAGCTACAGAGCTTACTTAGAACATATTTATAGCTTAGTTGACAATGATTTTTCACCCACTTTCACCAGGTATTGCTGGCTTTATAGCTAAAATGCTGGTGACAGGTTCCCTTTAAGGGATTAAGTAGGTATGGACACCGCTTGCGTTCGGGAGCGTCAAACATTCATGGCCATCAGGCACTATCCTATTTTATACCTACTTTTAGGAAAAATGCACCAATTCTGGAGATGGAATGGCCGGCTGAAGGAGTAGGAGAAGGCCGGATTTTTTTTTTTTTAACTCCATGTGTGCATGCATTGAAGGCTTGCATACATGATGTTAAATTCATTTTTCTTAGACTAATAGTCCAGAATATTTACAAGGTTGTCGCATGTTAAAAGGGTGAATGTCTTTCGGTTCGAATTGGCATTGTGCCCCTTATTCTTTCTCATATTGTCGGCAAACAATGGGAAATATGTTGTAGGAAGAAGATGAATGGTGTACTAATATTGGTTCTAGAGGAACGTGCCTCCAAAGTGTGAAGGATAACGTGGTGCGCTACGCACCTGTTGGATCGTCGAGTAACACATTTAGGTAGATATGGACACCACTTGCACTCGGGAGCGTCAGACTTTCTGGGCACCAGGCATGATCCCATCTTTTACCTAGTTGATAGGAAACATAGGATGATAGCATTTCTGAAAAATGCACCAATTCTGGAGGTGAAATGGCCAGCTGGAGGGGTAGGAGGAGGCCAGACTTTTATTTTTATTTTTTAACACCATGTGTGCGTGCATTGAAGGTTTGCATACATGATGTTAAATTCATTTTTATCAGCCTGATAGTCTGGAATATTTACAAGCTTTTCGCACGTTAAACAACCAATGTCTTCTTGTTCCATTTGGCATTGTGCCCCCTATTCTTTCTTACATTGTGGGCAAAGATTTGGTCATTTTATTGTAGGTTGAAGATGAAAGGTGTACTAAAATTGGTACTAGAAGATTTCGCCTCCAAAAGGATAAAGAGGATAAAAAAATAATTCTATAACATTATGTGTGCATGCACTGAAGGCTTGAATACATGTTGTTACATTGTTATTTCTTAGTCTAATAGTCCGGTTAATGTCTCAATTTCAAATTGGTGTTGTGCCCTCAATTCTTTTTCACATTGTGGGCAACAGTCATCCAGATACATGAGCTTCTTCTAACCATCCCACTGGTGATGTAACAAACTGGGGTTCACTCCACAGTTCTTATTTATGGTGGAACAACGACAGATGTCTTTGTGATGCCAACGGTGCAGTTTTCTTATTGGACAACATGGTTGCATTATTGTACATGTGTCATCTTACCTGAAGCTCCTAAACCCTTATTGCAAACTATTTATCAAGGACCCTTAACCTCCATGTGTCATTTATAATACCGCTTTTATCTTGTTGCCTTAGGACACCCTTAGACTGCAGCCGCAATAGCTACAGCACTGAGACCAGCGGATGACTCCAATTTCTGACATTGACCGACACTTCTGTGGTTCTTTTTCTGTTGTGCTTTTACCCTTTATGGATGCGGCCTATTTTGCATTTCAGAATGCAGCCACATTTTTCAAATCTGACGTGTTACTTTATGTAGTAACAACTTTGGAATGATTTCAGCTATCCAAGTGATTCTGAGATTGTTTTTTGTGACACATTGTACTTTGTTAGGGGAACATTTTTGTTGATAGGTTTACTCCAAAATGTAAATGAAAATTTGGAAAATTTTGCAAATCCTCTGCTTCTTAGGCCTCATTTACACGAGCGTAATATACGCGCGTGCGACGCGCGTGCTTTTCACGCGTGTCGTACGCACCTATATTACTCTATGGGGCAGTGCAGACGATGCGTGAATTTTGCGCAGCTCGAGTGCGTTGCGTAAAACTCACGACATGTTCTATAATCGTGCGTTTTTCGCGCATCACGCACCCATTGAAGTCAATGGGTGCGTGAAAACCACGAAGGTCGCACGGAAGCACTTCCGTGCGAACTGCGTGATTCGCGCAAGAGCTGTCAAACTGAATGTAAACAGAAAAGCACCACGTGCTTTTCTGTTTACAAACATCCGAACAGAGTGTCTTAGACATGAGCGAACCGAACTTTACCGGGTTCGGCCGAACTCGTTTTGACCGAACCCGGCAGGAGACAGTCACTGTGCAGGGTGCTGAAAGAGTTTAAACTGGTTCAGCACCCTGGACAGTGACTTCCGATTCCAATATACATGAACGTGTAAAAAAAAAAAAAAAGTTCTGACTTACCGATAACTCCCGGCTTCTTCCTCCAGTCTGACCTCCCGGGATGACAATTCAGTCCAAGTGACAGCTGCAGCCAATCACAGGCCAAGCACAGGCTGCAGCGGTCACATGGACTGCCGCGTCATCCAGGGAGGTGGGGCCCGATATCAAGAGAGGCGCGTCACCAAGGACGCGTCACCAAGGACGCGTCACCAAGGCAACAGCCGGGAAGTTCTCGGTAAGTACGAACCTCTTTTTTTTTAAACAGGTTACTCGATATGGTGATCGGAATTCACTGTCGAGGGTGCTGAAGGAGTTACTGCCGATCAGTTAACTCTTTCAGCACCATGGACAGTGACTGACGTCGACTAGCCTCATCTCTATGATGGCGGCTGTGCGAAAATCACGCAGCCGCGCATCATACACGGATGACACACGGAGCTGTCAAGTGCCTTTTGCGCACGCAAAACGCTGCGTTTTTTGCGCGCGCAAAACGCACACGCTCGTGTAAATGAGGCCTAAAACTGATAAGGATACCCCACAATTTAGTAAATAAATGAGGTTTAGCTTATGTCTTTTTTATTTAGGCATTATTTTTTTATTTAATTTTATTTTCTAAGGATGTTATAAGGCTTGTAAATTGACAAGCAATTTTTCACATTTTCAACAAAATTTGCAAAAGATATTTTTTTAAGCAGCAATTCAGTTTTGAAGTGGCTTTAAGGGGCCTATATATTAGAAACACTTAAGATATCACCCCATTTTTAAAACTACTCCGCTCAAAGAATTCAGGAGAAAAAGCATCCCAACAATTGTTGGCAATTTATACTGAGCACAGGAATACCTGATATGTAGTCACAAACTGCAGTTTGGGCACACGGCAGGGCAGGAGCACCATTTGGCTGTTGGAGCGCAGATTTTGCTGGAATGGTTTTCTTATGCCATGTTGCATTTGCAAAGCCGCTGAGGTACCAGTACAGTGGAAACCCCCAAAAAATGGGAAACTACACCCCTCAAGGATTTTATCTTGAGGTGTTGTTAGCATTTTGACCCCACAGGTGTTTTTCATTAATTAGTGCGCAATGGATGCTGCAGAGTAAAACATTTTCACATTTTTCCATGAATATGCCATTTCAGTGTCCAATATGTTGTGCCAGCTTGTGCCATTGTGAAAAAGACAGCTCTCTAATTAATATACTGTGTTTCCTGCTTTTAAAAACACCCTACATGGGGCCCTTATCTTTTGCCTGGACATACAACAGAAATCAGGAGTGAAAGAGCGCCATGCGCATTTGAGGCCTGTTTTTGTGATTTACACAGCATTACCCACAATTGTGGTAAGGATTTGAACCCCACAGGTACTTTATAGAAAGCAGTGCTCAATTGATGTTGCAGAGTGAAAAATTTTAATTTTTCCACAGATATGCAATTTCAGTGCCAAATATTTTGTGCTCAGCTTGTGCCACACCCACCCTACAAATAGTTACGCTGATTCTCCCGACTATGGTAATACCCCATATGTGGTCCTAAAATGCTGTTTGGGCACATAACTAGTCTCGGAAAGGACTGCTATTTGGCCTTTGGAGCGCTGATTTTCTTGGTAGTTTTGTTTGGTGTTTTAGTGGTGCTTCAGTTTATAATGTGGGGGTATATGTAAGCTGTGCAGAGAATATCAGGGCATAATAAGGTGGTATAATAATGAAGAAAATAATAAAATTAATATTCCATGGATGTGTAGTACGATTTGAAGCAATCCTTTGTGCAAACGCCCGATTTTTTTAGGGCAGGTGTCGCACTGATAAATTGTATCCATTCTTATCCCCCTTTTAGAACACACACCGCAACTTTATTAGGTTCTTTTCTTGTTTACAATTTGAGGAAGTGGAGCAGACGACAGATGCCGGACAGAGAGGAGGGAGAGGATGGTGCCACAAGAAGGTGAACCCAGAATGCCGGGGAGCGGGGTTCACTACTAGTCCTGCAAAAATTAAAGCAATCATTCAGCTACGGATGTCGACGGAAAAATAAAAAACTTATGAATAGAAAAAAATAAAAACTGTCTGCAGAAGGAAAGAGCGTTATCAGAAATGTAATAAACAAGGGCATGCGTACCATAGAGGCAAACCATGCCTCTGCTATGAGAGGGTATCCATTCCATATTGGTCTTGCCCCATTTTAATGGGTGGTGTAAACCTGGACAGGGATGTGGTCTCCATATGTGCTGAATGATAGCAAGCATGGAAGTGGAATATGTACTAGAGTCAAGAAAATGGGATGGGGGCACCAGAACTGCCTGTTTGCAGGTGGTTAGCAGTGTGGTAATGTCAAGACGTACCTGAAGGGCCATAATTTGCTATGAAGTCCTCTATCCTCTATGTGTTAAAATCTGAATTAAAATGAATATTCCCTTAATATTACTGCAGGACATAACATCAAAATGGTTGAATAATTAACACAGGTCAAATGACTTCAGGCTTCCCATGAGGAAAGAAAATAGGATCTAAAGGATTATCATGACAGTGTGCAGAGTGATCAAAAACTGGAAATGGACATATTACTGGCTGTTGTTTATATGATATAGGAAAGACTATTCCCCATGTATTTTCTTAAAGTTAAGACCAATATAAGAATTTCCTTCCAATAATTCTATGTATCAAAGTGTGTACCAATATAATATGTAACATACATACTGTTTGAGCTGAAGTTTAGTATGCTTTCCATGTGGTTGTGGTTTTTACCGTAACAAAATCGAAAAACGCAACAAATTGCCTTAAAGTGGCTTAAATTATAGCTCAAATCTATGGTAGCTCGTAGATGTTGTAGATTTGCCTCCTTGGTGCATGGACAGTCAGAGATGCGACAAACATATTAAATGTGTCTATTGATTTTATATTTTCTTCTCTACTAAGAAATGTACTCTTTAAGAACTATTTTGGGCCTTGAGGTCAGGGCAATTCCAAGAGCCATAACATTTAAATTATTTCGAGGAAAGAGGCCTTATGAGTTTTTTGAGAGATGAGTTGTATTTTTTTAATTGCATAATTTTGGGGTTAACTATAATGAATTGAATAACTTTTTTTTTGCACATTATGTCTCTATGGTAAGTGAGGAGTGACAGAAGGTGACTGTGGTGGAGGCAGAGAAGAGGTGCGAGGTAACAAGGGGTTTGTTCGGGGGAAAAGGCTGTAGCAAGAGGGAGATGCCAAGTGGCAGGGAGTAGACATTAGATGGCATGAGCTTTGGGGCACACAGATTAAGGGGCTCTGTCGGTGAGAGGGCAGTGAGGAGACACCTTGGCAGGGGCTTTGTGGGGGGCAGGTGGCACACAGTAGGTGACAGGGGGTTTGTTAAGTGGGAGGGGGAAAAGAATGTGCCTGGGCTGTGTGGGGAGGAGGGGGCATAAAAGATAAGTTTACAATACAAAAATAATATGTAGCATATCGTACATCTCCATCCCTCCCCCTTTAGGTATTATCTCACTCCCCACCTCAGGCATAGTTGCCCAAAAAATTTCCAGGGACTCATAGCATGTGGCTTCTTTGGTGGGTGTACTTAATGGGGGCATGACTTATCTGGTGGGAGTGGCTAAGGGGCATGGCTTTCTTCCCAGAATTTCTGCATACAAATAAATGAACAAAAAATTCTGCACTACTTTGGCTGACAACTACTATGGTGGCCAGTATCTCTCTGGTAATCTGGTTGTTTACAGGTATGTGATGTCTCACTTTATCACTAGGGCTAGGTAACATGTGCTGACCACTACTGGTAGCGTAACAACCAGCGTAGAAAATGCCACACTCAGTGCGCCTTATAGATGGTGCTCCAACTGCTTCCTGTAGATAATGTCACATGCCCCCCTGCAGATAGTGCCACCATGCCCTCTGTAGATAATGACACAGTGCCTTCTGTAGATAGTAACACACATACACCCTTGTAGATACAGCCACACAGCCCCCCTGTAGATAGTGCCACACAGGGGCGTAGCTAAAGGCTCATGGGCCCCGATACAAAAGTTCTTATTGGGGCCCCCCCCCCGCAAACTTCTCATGGCCGACGGTCCGCAGCTTTCAGCTGCATCGCTGGGTCTCCTAAGTGACCCAACAATGCAGCACTAGCAACCAGGGCGTCACTAAGGCTGGGTTCACACACCCTATTTACGGACGTAATTCGGGCGTTTTAGCATTGAATTACGTCCGAAAATGCGGTTCAAAAGCGTTCGGCACACATCTGCCCATTCATTTGAATGGGTCTTACGATGTTCTGTGCCGACGGTAATTTTTTTTACGCGCCGCTGTCAAAAGGCGGCGCGTAAAAAAGACGCACGCATCAAAGAAGTGCCTGTCACTTCTTTAGACGTAAATGGAGCCGTTTTCCATGGACTCCATGGAAAAACAGCTCCAATTACGTCCGTAATGGACGCAGCGAAATACGCCTGCACATGCCATTACAGCTGAAATTACGGTGCTGTTTTCTCCTGAAAACAGCCCCGTAATTTCAGCCGTAACGGACGCTGCCGTGTGAACATACCCTCAGGGCTTAAAATGTCAGGGGAAATAGCCCCAATACATGTGTGTCCGCCCAAAAAAAAATGTGTGTATAGGAGACAGCATATCTATAGCACTACGACCCTATAAACTATGGATAGGATTAGATACATTGGCTCAGCAGACAGTATCACACATGATAGGATTAGATACAGTGGCTGAGCAGACCGTATCACACATGATAGGATTAGATATAGGGCCCAGCAGACAGTATCACACATGATTGGATTAGATACAGGGCTCAGCTCGCTGACATTACGGCTCCAGCGCTGGACCCAGGAAAGGTAAGAATAATAATTTTGCTTCTTTATGTGTTACTGATTATTTTGTGTGTTTGTGTTTTTTTTGCAGGTTCGGTTGTTGGACTTCGGATACGAGGACTTCAATGACGGCGTTTTTTTTATTCTCAATAAAATGGTTAATGTGGGTTGTGTGCTTTTTTATTTCAATAAAATATTTTTTTCTATGCGCTTGTATCTTTTTAAACTTTATTATCACCGCCTTAGTAATGGCCGCTGGCTGATTGACAACCTCCATTACTAAGGCGGGGCTTAATGTTAGCAGGTGCAGAGGCCAACACTAACCCCCATTATTACCCCGGTACCCACCGCCACCAGGGGTACTGGGAAGAGCCGGGTACGAACCAGTACCCGACCATCTGTAGTGACGGTCAGGCATCGGGGCGGCCGCAGGCTGGTAGTATTAGGCTGGGGAAGGCCAAAAACAGTGGCCCTTCCCACCCTGGTAATGCTGCCTGCTGCTGCTGTGTTGTATCTGGCAGGTTATGAAAATTGCGGGGGGGGCCCGACATCGTTCTTTCCAATTATTTTTTATTAAATTTTTTTTTAAATGACGTGGGGTCCCCCCATTTTTCATAACCAGACAGATACAATAAAGCAGCAGCAGCCTAGCATTACCAGGGTGGGAAGGGCCACTGTATCTGGCCTTTCCCTTCCTGATAATACCAGCCTGCCGCCTCCCCAGTGGCCGACCATCACTACAGATGGTCAGGTACTGGATCGTACCTGGCTTTTCCCATCACCCCTGGTGGCGGTGGGTACCGGGGTAATTAAGGGGGTTAGTGTTAGCCTCTGCACCGGCTAACACTAAGCCCCGCCTTAGCAAAGGATGCTGTCAATCAGCCGGCGGCCATTACTAAGGCGGTAGGAATATAGTTTAAAAAAAAACACAAAGACATAGAAAAAATATTTTATTGAAATAAAAAAAAAAAAACACACAACCCTCATTAACCATTTTATTGATAATAAAAAAAAAGCCGTCATCGAAGTAGTCCTGGAATCCGACGTAGTCCAACGACCGAACCTGTAAGAAAACACACAAGAAAAACGATTAGTAACACATGTGTTAGGCTTAGATACAGGGCCCATGTGTGATACTGTCTGTGGGACCCTGTATCTAAGCCTACCACAACGTAGGCTTAGATACAGGGTCCAGCAGACAGTAATCTTATACAGTATAAGATTACTGTGTGCTGGGGCCCTGTATCTAAACCAACCGTGTGGTAGGCTTATATACAGGGCCCATCAGACAGGATCACACATGGGCCATGTATCTAAGCCTACCATGTGATTGGCTTAGATATAGGGCCCAGCAGACAGGATCACGCAATCTGTGATCCTGTCTCATGGGCCCCCTAAGCCTGCTACATCGTAGGCTTAGGGGTTGTGCAGTCCCTAAACATTGATGGCCTATCCTCAGGATAGACCATCAATAGCTGATACGTCGGGGTCCGTCTCCCGGGACCCGCCAATCAGCTGTTTTGAAGGGGCCGCAGCACTCGTACGAGAGCTGCTTCCCCTTCATTTCACTACTCGCTCACACTGTGAATCGCCGACACCGATTCACAGTGTGACCGGAATGAAGGGGAGCAGCTCTCGTACGAGTGCTGCGGCCCCTTCAAAACAGCTGATTGGCGGGTCCCGGGAGTCGGACCCCGCCAGCCAGGGCTACTAATCTTACCTTCCTCTTCAGCCGCGGCGGTAGTTCTGTCGTCTCGATGCTGTGCGCGGCGCATAGCGCTGTGACGTCATGCGCTGCGCACAGCGCTTGACGTCAGGACCTCCGCTGCGATCCGGAACCAGGAAGGTAAGTAAAGTCTGTTACTATAGTAACAGGGGCCCGCGGCCCGAGCTACTATAGTAATTTTTTATTGATGTGGTGCGGGGGGCTGTGGGCCCCCCTGGCTTTTGGGCCCGGTCGCAATTGCGACCGCTGCGACCCCTATAGCTACGCCAGTGGTGCCACACACATCACCTTGTAGATAGTGCCACACACACCCTCCTGTAGATAGCACCACATACCCCCCTGTAAATAGCACCACATCCCCCTCCATGTAGATAGCTCAATTGGGACTCCCTCTAGGAGTGGAATCCCTAGCCAGAGCATTGCTGACGCTCTAGCCGAAGATTCCACTCCTAGAGGGAGCCCCAATGGAGCTACCTACAGGGAGATGGTGTGGCGCTGTCGACAGGGTGGAGTGTGTGGCGTGCCATCTACAGGGGGGTGACACTATCTACAGGGGGCTGTGTGGGACAATTTCTACAGGGGGATGTGTGGCACTATATACAGGGGGGGACATATATGGACAGTGAAGTCAGGGGCTACGTCTAGGCATGGAATCCCCGGTCAGAGCATTGGAAACTCTCTGGACTGGGATTCCGCTCCTGGAGGAGTGAATGGCAGAGTAGGTAGCAGATAGTTTCCTGCTCTGCCATAATATTCAATTGTATCTGTGTCCTGTCAATTGAATATGGCAGTTGACAGGACACGTCCGGGACAGTAATTTGCCGGTCTGTCTCTGTAAATTTGGGACAGTCCCGGCGAATTTGGGACTGTTGGCAACTATGCCTCAGGTATAATCTTCTCCCAGGTATCCCCTCTCCTTCCTCTTCCCCTCCCCATGTATAATTTCTCTCCTTTCTTCAGATATCATCTCCTTTCCCCCGTTATTATCCCCCTAATGTAATGCCATCTCCAGTGTCATCCATTATATCTCAATACCATCTCTATGCCCCCCATTATCATCTAATTCTCCTCCATCTGCATCAGGGCTCCGTTCATGGATTCCATCAGAGCTTTCCGTCAGCGGAATCTATGAACGGAACCCTGACTGAAACAAAGGGAAACCAATGATGACGGATCTAGTGCAAATGGTTTCCGTTAGTCAACATTGTTTATGGGTTTCCCTCAATTTGCCGGAATCAATCCCATAGTCGACTGCAGTATTCATTCCGTTTAAACAACGGTGACAAATGGAAATCATTTGCACTGAATCCATCACAATTGAAATCAATGGTGATGCAAATGGAAACCTATGGTTTCCGTTTGTTTCCGTCAGGGTTGCGTTCCTGGGTTCACCTGACAGAAAGCTCAGACAGAACCCATGAACGGAGACCTGACGCAGATGTGAATGAAGCCTTATCCACATCTGCATTAGTTCCTCTTTAGGGCTCAGTCAGACGAGCGTGTAACGCCGTCACGGACTCATGTATTTCAATGGGGCCATTCGCACGACCTTTGTTTCAACGGAGTGTGTGAAGGGTCTGTGAAAAAATAGGACATGTCCAACTTTACTGCGTATCACACATCCCTCCATAGACTTTAGTCTATGGGGATCCGTGACAACGCGTCCCACACAGGTGCACCTCAGACGTGAAAAATGGTTGTTTTTCACATCCAAGGTTGCAGCATAGAATTAGAACGACGAGCTCAGGGCCAAGTCCGGGCAAGGAGGCATAAGGGACGCCATGCATGTCCCTTAGCCATCATTAAGGGAGCATGGATTGCTGCATAATTGTTGCAATATTTTGTAAGGCGGATCACGACACTACGCTCTGAAAAGGGCGGATTGATTTGGTTGGTCACAGCGAGCAAGCCACGAGCCGTACGGCAGGGCGACCTTGCTAGTGGGGGAACACGACACATACGGCAGGTTCCCAGGTAAGATCATGGCCTGGGTAGCTACGAAGGTCAGCTGGGTCAGCTTGAGGATGTCCAGAGGACCGACCAAATGCAGGCGGGCGTGGTCTGTCTACGGTAGGAGGGCCGGGGCAGGCCTGCACTGGCTCATAGAGAGTGTTGTCGTAATTGGTCGGGCTCCCCTTATCACTGTACTTTATGTAATAAAATGGGCTGACAGCCAATGTTTTTTTCTGACAAAGATGATGTGTGGTGTATTTACTGTTGGGTGGGGATTGATCAAAGGGCTGGGGGTGGTCGCATGTGCGCTCCTTAGTATTACTAGCAGTTCTTACAACGGTGATGCTGTGTAACCAGAGGGAGAAGACAGGTTTATTGTCCCATTACACAGCACAGGAGATAAGAGCGTTGCTAGTAATACAATCCAGTGGCGTAACTACCGCGGTAGCAGCAGTAGCGGCTGCTACGGGGCCCGGGGCTTGAGGGGGCCCGTGCCGCCAGCCGACACACCCACCCAAATGCCCGGTGGCGCCGCTAGCAGCCGTTATGGCTACTACAGCGGTAGCGCCGCTACTGTGGGGCCCGCGCCGCCGAGCCTTACACAGGCCCTCTCATCATGCCTGTAGGTGTCGCTAGCACCGGAGGGGGCCCCAGTGCTAGCGGCAGCCAAATACATGTGTTAGCACTGAATGGCCGGGCATGTTCCGTGCCTGACCATCCAGTGCCTTACAATGACACTGATTGGCTAGCGGCGCGATTACATCATCGCGCAGCTTCCATGCTTGGAAGGTGCTGATTGGCGGGGCAAGTCATTCTGCCCCGCCAATCAGCGTCATTGGAGGACGCTCGTTCAGCTCCTGCAGACATGCTCAGAAGAGAGCATGTCTGCATCGCCGGTGAACAGCGTGGGAACGGGATCATGTGAGTATGTCAAGTTTATTTTATTTTTTTTCCAAAAATGTGAATGGCATTATCTATAATGGGGGGGGGGGGTCGTCTTTATGTGGGCTATTATATATAGGGGGGTCTATATGTGGGGCAGTAGCTACAGGGGGGGTCTATATGTGGGGGTGTGGGCCACTATATACAGGGGGCTCTATATGTGGGCCATTATATACAGGGGGCTCTATATGTGGGCCATTATATACAGGGGGGGGTCTATATGTGGGCCACTATATACAGGGGGGTCTATATGTGGGGCACTAGCTACAGGGGAGGTCTGTATGTGGGGATGTGGGCCACTATCAACAGGGGGGTCTATATGTGGGACAGTATATGTGAGACACTATACAAGGGTGGGCTACATGTAGAGCACTATCTATAGGGAAGCTATTTTTTTAGTGTACTTTCTATAGGGGTGGGCTATGTGTGGGACACTATATACAGGGGTGGGTTACCTGTGGGGCACTAGCAACAGGGTGGCTATATGTAGTGCACAGTCTACAGGGGTGGGCTATATGTGGGACACTATATACAGGGGGAGCTATATGTGAGACACTATCTACAGAGGTGGGCTATACGTGGAGCACTAACTATAGGGGAAGCTATATGTAGGGCAGCACGGTGGCTCAGTGGTTAGCGCTATTGCCTTGCAGCTCTGGAGTCCATATGTGGGCACTATCTACAGGGGGCACGGTGTGTGTGTGTGTGTGTGTGTGTGTGTGTGTGTGTGTGTGTGTGTGTGTGTGTGAGACAGTTATATTTAGATGTGTTGAGAATTTTAACTTTGTTTATAGGTGCAGAAATGTTTTAAAAGTGAGAAGCTGAAGACATCTAAACGGAAAACTGCAGAAATGGGTCATGGCCAGGAGAAATCCATCATAGATGTCTGAACCGGAGGGAGAAGAAAAGAACTAGAATCTGAGATGTCACCGGTGAGTCACTTAATGTAAATGTTTATTCTGCCTCTAATCAGTATTGTAGTCACTGTATGATCTGCAGCGAGATGATGGTGGTATGATTTTTTTTTGTGAAACCGCATCTCCCAGCATATCCTTACCATTGTTCCGGCCATGCTGGGAGCTGTAGTTTTACACCGTACAAACCTATACGCAGTGGCGTAACTACCGCTATAGCAGCCGTAGCGACTTCTACGGGGCCTGCAGCATGAGGGGGCCCGTGGCACCCGCCGGCACGGCCCCCTCCCATGGCCGCAGGCTCCGCTAGCAGCCGCTATGGCTGCTACAGCGTGACGCCACTGAAGGGGTTGTTCCTACAAAAGACATGCATCCCCTATCCAGAGGATAGGGGATACATGTGGGATCGCTGGGACGCCCAGCGATGAGGAGAACGGGGGACCGAAAGTCCCCACTAAGTTCTCCATGACAAACCTCGGACTTCCGGGGTCTGTGTCGGCAGCTCCGTAGAAATGAATGGAGCGCCGGTCGCGCTTGTGCGCATGCGTGACCAGCGCTCCTTTCATTTTAATTGAACTGCGCAGACGCCAGAAGTCCGAGGTTAGTCATGGAGAACTTCGGGGGACTTTCGGTTCTCCTTATCAATGCCAGCGATCGCACATGTATCCCCTATCCTGTGGATAGGGGATGCATGTCTTTTGTAGGACAAACTATAAGCCGTTTTTTTTTGGGGGGGGGGGGCTTATATGGTGTTATCTACAGAGGGGGCTGTATGGTGTTATCTACAGGAGGTCTGTATGGTGCTATCTATAGGTGTATGGTGTTATCTACAGGAGGTCTGTATGGTGCTATCTATAGGAGGGCGCTGTGTGGTGGAATCTATAGGGAGGCACTATCTACAAGGGGGGGGGGTTGTGTGATACCCAGCAGAGGGGGGGCCCCAGTCAAAAGTTTGCTACTTTGCCCAGTCTTTCCTAGTTACGCCCCTGATACAATCCTATACTGCAGTGTAATGGGGGTTTTACACATGATGATTATCGGGCAGATGAGCGTTCAGATAATGCTTGTTGCCGATAATTGTCCTGTGTAAACAGGGCAGCCATCAGCAGATGAACGAGCAAACGCTCGATTATCTGCTGGTCGTATCGTTTTAAAAAAGTAAAAGATTACCGTTGACGGCAGCACAACTCCCTGTGTAAACTCTTCCAACCTGATAATAATGTATGGGGACTGCGATCGGAGCAACGACCGCTCGTCCCCAGCCATAGCTCCATGTGACAGGAGCAAGTGAGCGCCGATCAACGATGTCTAGTTGATTGGTGCTCGCTGCACCGGCCGAGTATGTTCACACACAAAAAAAAAAATGCATTCAAATCCTCATGCTTACCTCGCTTTGTTACAGCTTTCCTGCGCCGGCTCAGTCTCTTTCCCTCACCCGCATAGTTCTTTATATGACCGGAGCTGTATAGGAGACTTGTCTGCTCGGCTGGGAGATTTCGGCTATTTCTGGAGACTCATCTCATCTGACGTGTATTCCACTATTTGTATAGGGGAGACCATTGTCAGAATATTTGCACAAGTAACATTTCCATCACAAATTTTTTTACTTTATTGGCCCATATTATTATTCAGCTTACGCCTGATCTTGGTAGAAATAAGCAGGTTGAAAAGTTGCATCTACAATTGCACCAAATTGATAGATTTTTACCGCTCAGATGGTTGTAGATGTAAAGTCTGAAGTGTCCATCAAGAGTTTTCCTTCCCCCAGCTTGCATGCAGAAAAAAACGATCCAAATTTCCACCAGTGTGTATATCTCGCTGGTACCTGTGGCTCCACACAGTAAAGCAGCAGCTTGCTGCGCAAATCCTTGTACTTGATGGTCTATATCTCCAACAAGGGAGAAAAAGGAGATAGTGCACTACCATTGGGAAATTAACAAATCCAAGTGTTTATTCCATACTTGCAAAATAGACATAGATTAAAAGCATAAGACAATCTATTGTGGCTCGCCCCTTCCGGCTTTCTCTGGGGCATATAGGCGTGTACCATACATGTGTTTAAATAGCCGCCAATCTTCTTGATATACAATTGTTTTAAATTACATATATATAAAAAAAATATGACATAAAACATAAAATTACATATAAAAAATATGAGTGTATGAATATATCTATGAATAAAGTAGATTATTATCACATCATTAATTGTTAAGCCGCTCTGCGGCATAGTGCGATCTCATTGCATAGCTTATTAATGCTACCGAGCTAGGAGCTGTGTAAATCCGGCTCCACTGTGAGTTAATCTATTAAAAAATATATAAAATAATACTTATAATAGCTAATATGATGTCTGTTTTATGATGAACCCCATCGTATTTCTTCCTATGTGGAATAATTAACACATTTTCTGGCGCATATACCGTTATTTAAATCGTAATAATCCACATTTTAACAATGACATTATAAGGATGGGAATATTAGTATAGAGAAAACATCTCTTGTTCTGATATAAACTATTTCATATGACGATCTTGCACAAGCAGCTATATACAATCGGGTAAAATACCCTTTTATAGTTAGAAGGTGGCTACAAAAAATTGTGTTAATGTGAATATAGTATAGACCTGTAATCAATTTTCATTTTCATTCAAAATCCGAGCTATATTGAACAAACAAAAAATATAAAAAAATTAGATTTGCACAGCAGGCTGCTGCTTTACTGTGTGGAAATTTACGGTGGAAATTTGGATTGTTTTTTCTTCATGCAAACTGGGGGAAGGAAAACCCTTGAGGACACTTCAGACTTTACATCTACAACCGTTTGAGCGGTAAAGATCTATCAATTTGTCTCTGTTTTCTGTGGTGTTGAGGATTTCACCCCCTTTTTTACCTGCTCTGGTTGTTCATCTCCTTGTTGAGACATTATAGTGAGTGGAGAGCTGAGTTCTCTATATTATTGCACCAAATTTGCACAAAATCGTTTTTTTCTTTCTTTAAAGAAATACGGATCTAAACAGATTATGGTTCCATTAAAAGAAAATCCTTATAAAAAGCACAAATGGATGCTTAACCCCTAAAAAAGGTAAAAATAAAACATAATAATAAATTAATATAAAAAAAATAATAAACTAAAATAAACGAATAACTCGCCACCCACCAACGATGTCCAAAGCCCCAGTCCTAACGCAATTCCCCTAACTAGGCCATGTTATATATCAAACTAAATGGGAAACTATAGCGGACACAAGTATTCATTTTATTTTAGTATTTCTGTGAATAAAAAAATTTAAGTTTAACCCCTTGGCAACACACGCCATACACTTATGCCACTGATGCTATGTAGTAAGTGCCAAGCACCGTAAATGTACAGTGCAGGCTCAGCTGAGACTGTGCTACAATGGTCGGGATCGGACATTTACCCCTTAGATGCCGGGGCCAACAGTGAACGCGGCATCTAAACAGTTAGGGCAGATTCGCACGAACGTTGCGTTTTTGCGCGCGCAAACAACGCGGCGTTTTGCGAGCGCAAAAACCATTTGACAGCTGCGTGTGTCATGCGTGTCTGATGTGCGGCTGCGTGATTTTCGCGCAGCCGGCATCATAGAGATGAGGCTTGTCGACGCCCGTCACTGTCCAAAGTGCTGAAAGAGCTAAATCTTTCATCACCCTCGACAGTGAATGCCGAACACAACAGCGAAAAACCTGTAAAAAAAAAGAAAAAGTTCCTACTTACCGAGAACTTCCCGGCCGTTGCCTTGGTGACGCGTCCTTGGTGACGCGTCCTTGGTGACGCGCCTCTCTTGACATCGGGCCCCACCACCCTGGATGACACGGCAGTCCAAGTGACCGCTGCAGCCTGTGATTGGCTGCAGCCTGTGCTTGGCCTGTGATTGGCTGGAGCTGTCACTTGAACTGAAGTGTCATCCCGGGAGGTCGGACTGCAGGAAGGAGACAGGAGTAATCGGTAAGTTAGAACTTCGGTTTTTTTTACAGGTTCATGTATTTTGGGATCGCAAGTCACTGTCCATGGTGCTGAAACAGTTTAACTCTTTCAGCACCATGCACAGTGAATGTCTCCCGACGTCGCGGACCGGAAATTTTTTGGCCGGGTTCGGCCAAAACGAGTTTGGCCGAACCCGGTGAAGTTAGCTTCGGTTGTCAGGTTTCGCTCCTCGCAAAGACACTCCGTTTGGATGCTTGGAAACAGAAAAGCACGTGGTGCTTTTCTGTTTCCATTCATCCTTTTGACAGCTCGTGCGCTGTTCGCACGGAAGTGCTTCCGTGCGACCTGCCTGGTTTTCACGCACCCATTGACTTCAATGGGTGCGTGATGCGTGAAATACGCAGAGTTATTGAACCTGTCGCGTATTTTGCGCAGCGAACAAACGCTGCGCAAAATACATGGACTGTGTGTACTGCCCCATAGACTTCTATAGGGCATTGCGTGCCGCGCGAAAACCACGCGCCCTACACGCTGCCAAATCACGCTCGTGTGAATCCCCCCTTAGACTAATGAAAGGTTGCTCCTTTTGTTATCCCATCAGCGTTCCCGCGACGCTATCACGGAGTGCCAATGCTAATGAAGGTACCCAGGTCTGATTTTTTAAGGCCTCATGCACACGACTGTAGTCGTCTCGCGGGCCGCAAAACCGCGGATCAGCTTCGGGCAATTAGTCCGCAAAAAAAAAACTTTTGTTGTGTATCCGTGTGATTCACAGATCCGCAAACAAAATCTAAAATAATTTCACCAGTTAGTGGATTCCGGACCATAAAATGACTTGACCTGAATTTTTGCAATCCGGATTCGCGGCCCTAGCACCCATAGAAATTAATGAGTCTGCAATTTATCCGCAAATGATAGTTTATTTCTGACTGTATGTTAGCTGGACTTATGATTTCTATTTACCTCTTGTCAGCTCTTTATTTGCCACCTGCAATCTACTATTCATTATTTGGTCCTGTGGCACATATTTTGTGTCCGTTTACCATTTTCGCAATGGACTATGTACCAGGGCCGATTCTAGCTTTTCTGCTGGCTCAGGCGAAAATTGAAATGTCGTCCCCCAGATCTTGAATGACATCCCCCTGGCTGTTCTACATCACTACCAGCCTCCTCCAACTCTTGTGGATGTGCCATTGCCTGGTACTCCCCTGGCATACATGGTTCAGCGATGAAACCGGGCAGAGTACACCTCGCTGCACGGTGCGTGCCCAAGTAGTACAAGGCAATGGTGCATTCGAGAAAGTTGTATCAACCAGGGGGATGTCAATCAAACATGGAAAGGTGGGTTTGGAGGCAGGACTATGCAACTTTTCAGGATAGCGGCACCGCCCCATGACCCTTTAATGAGTAATTAGCATATAATGTGCACTGTTTTAAAAGTTGATTTGATAGATTTTGCTGCATCTGAAAAAGACATACATTTGGAAATATGTCAGGTCATGCATTTCCGCATGGTGGTGGTTCAAGGGGTTAAAACTACCAGACAGGTACCCATTAAATATACAATGAATTGAAAACATTCTCCATTTGCCCTGCAATTTTGTTATTATAAATATATCCTATATAGTTACAGCATCAGCACCAAGCTCTGACTCCAGAACCAAGCTCAGTACATATATACAGTACCAGAACAAAGCTCAGTACATATATGCAGCACCAGAACGGAGCTCAGTACATATATACAGCACCAGAAACTAGTTCAGTACATAAATACAGTACCAGGACGGAGCTCAGTACATAAATACACCATCAGCACCAAGCTCGGTACATATATAGAACCCCAGAACCAAGCTCAGTACATATATAGAGCCACAGAACCAAGACCAGTACATATATAGAGGAAAGGAATATAATGACCAAATTAAATATCCAAGTAAATGTAATAACTTAATGCACGGTGCCGTCCAAGTATTATACAAAAGAATAAAGAAAAGAAAAACTAATTCCCAGACATTTCCAGCAGACACTAAGATAAGGTAGAAAGTATAATAATTTTATTTGATTAATTAGGTGGCTAAAAAATTATTGTTACCATTTCCCGGTACATGACCGAAAAGATAATAATAATAATAATAAGTATAAAAATACCATATAGTTGAGCAGGGCTCACTGGAAAAACCTGGCCAGGTGTATGGAAGTGTATAGTAGTTGTGGTGCAATATAATATAAACCAAATTACAGAAAGAAGGCTACATATACATATGCAATGGCATGATGAAAGATCCAAAAAAATATATAACTAAATATCAAAGATAATGTACAAAGCCGAACACCATTTATATAGCTCTATACCCCATTTCAGCCGAGCAATGGAAAATAAATATGTAGATATTCTTCAAGGGAAACTTCAATGTTTATATATTTTTTATTTATATATCTTGTCATTTCAAGATGAATTCCCCAACCAGAACCAAGCTTAATACATATATAGAGCCCCAGAACCGAGCTCAGTATATATATATACAACACTAGAACAAAGCTCATACATTTATACAGCACAAGAACAAAGCTCAAACATAAATACAGCACAAGAACCAAGCTCAGTACATATATACAATGCCAGAACAAAGCTCATTACATACATACAGCACCAGAACAAAGCTCAGTACACATATACAACACCAGAACAAAGCTCAGTACATATGTAACGCTCCAGAACCAAGCTCAGTACATATATACACTCAGCACTAGAACTAAGCTCAGTACATATTTGCACAACACCAGAACCAAGCTCATACATTTATGCAGCACCGGAACAAAGCTCTTTACATATATAACTCACCAGAACAAGCTCATACATAAATACAGCACCAGAACAAAGTTCATAACATATATACAACACCAGAACCAAGCTCATCACATATATACAGCACCAGAACAAAGCTCATATATACAGCACCAGAACCACTCTCATTACATATATACAGTACCAGAACCAAGCTCATTACATATATAGAGCACCAGAACAAAGCACATTACATATATACAGCACCAGAACAATGCTCACTACATATATACAGCACAAGCACAAATACAGCTAAATTTAGTGCAATTTAGTGAAAGGCACTGATTGGCAGGACAGAATTACTTGTCCCGCCAATCAGCGCCTTTAACAATGGAAGCGTCATCGCGCTGCTTGCGTCATTGAAAGGTGCTGATTGGCGGAGAAAGTCACATTTTGCCCTGCCAATCAGCGTCATTGTAAAGCACTGAATGGTTGGCCATTCAGCGCTTATGCAAGTAATTGTATCTGCGTCCTATAGTCGCAGGTACAATTAGTGAAGGAGTGTGGCGAGGGCTGGTTTCAGTGTTGCCACTGCACCCTCAGAGAGGCAGCAGCCCACCGCCTGAGGCGAGAAGCTGATCTCACCTCATGGACGGTGCGTCCCTGCTATGTACTTACCTCTCACCGCCATTAATGTGGGCTCTCTTTCTCCTTTCTTTTTTACATTTGTTTTTGATTATATGTGTTATACAATAAAGCTTTTTTTCTGATTAAATTGACAGTTTTTTGTCCTGTGGATACTTTTTGGGTTTATTGAACACCGATAAAACAAAATTGAGTTTGCAACAAATGCCCTGTCTTCGTACTATCTTTACCACGATACACCTGTATTTGCCCTTACACCCCCACCTATCCTGTACATACTGAACAAAACCCAACTACCACATAAGGGTGATGACCCCATGAGCTCTTTGTGTCAGGCACAGATGTCCATGCTAAAGAGGGTCAAAAATAGCCACATAAGCCCATGGCCCATGGCCCATTGTATATAGCACATAGCAGGTGGGAATAGGGACGCGATAAATGGCGATGAACAACATTATGATTCCTAAGGTCATATATAAGGCGTCATTGATAAACATGTTGGCAAAGTGGACATAACGAGCGTTCTCCCTGCTATCTATCCTATCTATCTATCTATCTATCTATCTATCTATCTATCTATCTATCTATCTATCTATCAACAAAAAAGTTAGTCAGTTCCTCCTGAAACATAATATTAATATACAAGTGGTAATCTGCGGTGACTAATATGTGACATAACCAGGGGTGGGATTCAACTGTTTAACACAAGGTCCTCTGTTTTGCCAACAAAGACATACGCGCCGGGGGGTCGCAGTGTTTCGCAATGTATTGCGCCATGAAAAATTATTCTAATGATTCTAATAATCAAATAAAACAATTACCATATTCCAAATACACCCTATTAAAGTGGTCTCTAAATAAATTTCCTGTCAAGAATGTTTAACTGGATTGCCACAATATGTATATAATTACATTAACATACATACCTACCTAAACATTATATTAAACTCACCCATTACGTATAGACCTATATGCGCACATTCAATATCCTAAGCTTATTTAGTTAGGCTGTAAACTGTGAGAAGGGTGGAGGAGAGTGCAGCATGTGCAGTAAGCTGAGACAAATCTCCCAGCTAATGCACAGATACGGTGCCAGAACCAAGCTCAGTACATAAACACAGCGCCAGAGCAATGCTTAGTACACAAATACAACACCAGAACCAAGCTCAGTACATATATACAACACCAGAACCAAGCTCAGTACATAAATACAGCACCAGAACAAAGCTCAGTGTAGTCCATGGCCACGGACCGTCGTGATTACTCACGCCCCCCCCCCCCCCGGCGTCCGCAGCCATGGATCTGTGAGCGCTGGCCAGCATCTCCTCCCCAGGAGATGCCAGCACTCACTTCCACTCCAACCCTCTGTGTCCCATAGGGTCCGCACGCACGCTTGTGCCCGACCTTAAAGGGCCAGCGCGCGCACATGGGAATTATCATTAATTAGCCCATGATCACCCTGGACTATAAGATGGGCCCTGTCCCTTTGCTCATTGCCTGAACGTTGTTGTGTTTTCCTATGTTAGTCTTTCAAATGGTCCCTTAGTGTTATCCTGTTCCCGTTGTTCCCGTGCCCTGCTACCTATACCCTGTATCCCGTGCTATTTGTTCCTGTGCCTTAAACCTGTTGGAGTCGTGTTGTGTCACCGGTTTTGGCTGCTGTGTTATACCACGTCTGGTGTCTGCTGTCAAGGTTTCATCTGTGCCTAGCCGTTGCTACTGTCTGAACCACTACAGGTACCCTTGTGCTTGGACTATTTAGATATTGACTTGGTACTCTGTTGGCCTTCTGCTATCCCGCTACGGCGGTACAGCCGAGTGGGTCTACATACCCACAGATCGTGAAAGTATGCTCAGGCCATGGACCCCGCTGGTCAGCCCAAGACCATAACGACGTCACAAGCCATGCAGGCAGACCTGAGAGACCTTCGGTCAAGACAAAACCAACTTCTCCTGGCAGTGAACTCCATTGCACAGTGACTGGATGCGCAAGTTGCAGCCATCAAGGCATCTGTTCCTGTTCCTCCTGCTGTTCCTCCTATTACACCTCCTGGCAGAACCAGTATCGACTCCCAATTCTTTCTGCCACTACCTTCTTGCTTCAACGGAGACGCAAGTACCTGCAGGGGTTTTCTGAACCAATACCAGATCCACTTCAGTCTTCATGCCGAAGCATTTACGTCTGATGGCGCAAGGATTGCTTTCATCATCTCGCTCCTCATTGGCAAGGCCCTAGCATGGTTGAATCCTATCTGGGAGCGTCAGGGACCAGAGAACCGTGACTTCTAGTGTTTCCTACGGACTTTCTGCTCGTTATTTGAGGAATCTGGGCGAGTCTCATCTGCTGCTGCATCTCTGCTAACCCTTCGAAATGGGGACACCTCCGTGGGCGTGTATACCATTCAGTTTCGCACCCTGGCGGCAGAGCTGTCCTGGAACAACGAGGCCTTGGTGGCTACATTCTGGCAGGGACTGTCTTCCGTGATTAAAGACAAGCTTGTTGCTCGTGATCTGCCACCAACCCTGGATGACCTCATTCTTCTCGCCAACCGGATTGTCATGAGGATCCGGCAGCGATCCCAAGAGGTTAGTCGAGAGAGAAAACTTCCCAGGCTGGCTCCTACTTTCCAGAAATCCCTGTTGCTCTCACCAGTTGTTCCCCCAGAGGAGCCTATGTAGGTGGACCGGCTCAAATTATCCGTCCAGGAGAAACAGCGCAGACGCACTTCGGGACTTTGTCTGTATTGTCATGTTGTGTGTTTGTGCCCTCAGAAGCCAAAAAACTCCAATGCCTAGAATTGGTTGGAGAGACAACCCTAGGCGATACAGCGCTGAATAAAAAACTCTCTTCAAAACTATCAATCCCCGTGACCATAGTGTACGGCGAAAAGACGCATCGGGTCTCTGCCTATCTGGACTCTGGATCCGCAGCTAAATTCATCCAAAAAGACCTAGTGGATCTTCTCCACTTGCCCACAGTCCCTCTGGAGACGTCTTTAACTGTTGCCTCAGTGAATAGACTGCCTCTGCCCGATCCAATTGTATCTGAGATCAAACCGCTGAAGCTCCAAGTTGGAGCCCTTCATTCAGAGCTCATTTAATTTCTTGTCCTGCCCAAAGCCATCAACCCTGTGCTGCTGGGTATCAAAAATAATTACAAAATATATTTATTAATTAAAAATATATGACATTTGTTATTGAATAAATAACTTGAAAATACATTTATCTGTGACATACAATAAATACAATTCGAATATAATATTTAGAATAATGTATGCACATGAATCCAAAAAGGTCCTTATCTATTCCAGGACATAATTAAAGAACCCCATAGGTATAGATATTAAACTGGTTACTGAATCATCCAGCTATAAGTGAAGGTAAAAGGGATTTGTAGATATACGTCAGGATGAAAAGGCAAAGAGATCCCTTGTAAGGTAGTTAGCATAAAATTCCCTTCATATGTTACGTGAGAAAGATGTAGTTTGCTCCCCAAACAAAACCAGCAAGATGCAATTCAAGCCACTTGGCTGGGTATTCATCCACCCATATCTCAAATTTTGGATTGTAAAGAGGGTCCCAATAGCGTCCTTCAAGACGGGATCCAGTAAACAAGGCAAAATCCTGGAATTCCTCAATCCACCACGCGATCCAACGTATACCTCACGGCTTGATCTAGATCTGTATGCCTTTGCACATCAGCGCTTTCAGGCGTGGTGCAGGGTCGAGTTACCTTATCCCAGCATGGAATAAAGATAGATAGAAAGACAGACAGACAGACAGACATATTTTTACTTGACGGGCCCATGGATTCAGAATCTCACTCAAAAAATGTGTGTATCTATCTATCTATCTATCTATCTATCTATCTATCTATCTATCTATCTATTATCTATCTATCTATCTATCTATCTATCTATCTATCTATCTATCTATCTATCTATCTATCTATCTATCTATCTATCTATCTATCTATCTATCTATCTATCTATCATCACATATGACTGGACTGTTTATAGGTCATGAGGATGGCACTGTATTTGGGAGCTCTGTGGCAATCACTGTATGAGGTGCTGATGATGTCACTTTATTTGCATCCTGTACCTGACAGCATTAAGAAAGGAAGCAAAAATAAAATCAGGACACAGACATGCGCATTGCAGGCTACTGTCTCTCTTTGAAGTCTGGGAGGTATGTTGTTAGATGACCATAAATAAAATTTAAGTCTGATTATTGGGAACCCTACCCAGACAAATTGGTTGTGTCTTGTTGTTTCTTTGTTTCCCATTTACCGTTATAGACACTGACCACCAATGTGTGCACAGGACATAGAATGTATTATGTGGACCTGGGATGGTGTCAAAGACCGCACCTGAGGCTCCTGTAAGTGTTTGATGACCTTAGCTCTATTAGATACTATCAAGATCCATAAAGAGGCTCAGATACGCTGCTACTTGATAGGCACTGACTTGTTTATTAATTTAATTCAAGGTGTTAAATGTCAAAGTTCCCATTAGAAGTCAGGGCAATAGTCTTAAAGGAACAGTGTCACCACAATTTTTTTTTTAATATGTTAAAGATGTTAGTGTTTTATTAAAAACGTTTGGATTAATTTGTGTGTTTGTGTGTTACTTTTTCTTATTTTTACACTTTTTCTTCCCTATGGGGGCTGCCATTTTTTTTTCCATTTCTGTATGTGTCGATTAACGACACATACAGACATGGAATACGGCAGCTCCAGTCCCATAGGGACTGCGAACGGGGCCCGTTCCATCCACTAACATGTATGCCGCTGTGTGGGAACGGCGCCTGCGCCGCTCCCACACAGTTCAATTTGAAATGCGCGCCGTCCGGCGCCATTTTCCTGTGGGCCGGAAGTCGCGGCCGGACAGTAAGATTACTACTTCCGGTCGCGGCTTCCGGACTTGTGCACTTGGACCAGCGGCAGTAGACGGAGCGGATGGACCGGAGGGAGCGGCGGCGACTGGAGCAGGTAAGGGATTTCTATGTATGTTTGTGTTTCAGTGTGTGTTTACTACTGTATGTAAACCTACTACACTGTGTGTTAGCTCAAAAAATGGCGACACACAGTGTAGGAGGTTAGACCGTTCAAACCCCTCGTTTCTCCCGGCACTAGCCAGGATAAAGGAGGGAAGGATGCTGAGAGCTCACTAGAGCGAAGGCTTTTTACCCGATTTTGCAGCATAAAGCAATGTGGTTGCTTTACCACATGCAATGCTGCAATTTTGGGAATGGCTCCATCTAGTGACCAGCAATGGGAAATATTATAAATTAGAATCCAATTGAATCCAATTTATAATATTTCCTGACTCGTGAAAAAAAAAAAAAAATTAGAACAATGTTTAATCACCTATACACTAATTGTTTAACTAAAAAAAAAAAAACATGTTTTGCTGGTAACACATTCCCTTTAAATGCGGCCCTGATGATGATGATGGGCCCTTGACTCACGAAGAGACATCTTCCAGCAATCAGCAGATGAAAACCCCAGCAGAGGGAACCATGGCTGAAGGACTGCCCTTCATTGGTGCTTTGGAGGGAAATGGTGGCATGTTCAGTAGGGGAAGGATGATGCAGCAGATAACTCACTTGTTCCATAAATATATCTAACAGCAGAAAATCCAGTAAATGTAAGTCCGTTATTGAGGACAGAGACCGAGCCCAAAATCTGCCTCTTGATGCAGCAGATATTTAACTTTTTTGTGAATTAATTTAACTGCAGAAATTCTAGGAAATGCCATCCTCTTTGGTGAGAACAGAGCCCGAGCCCGGAATCTGCCTTTGTATGCAGTAGATATATCACTTGTTCCATGAATATCTCTTACTGTGGAAAGTCTAGGAAATATCATCCTCTTTGGTGTGAACAGAGACCAAGACCGGAATCTGTCTTTTGATGCAGCAAAAATATAACTTGTTCCGTGAATATATCTTACTGTGGAAAGTCCGATAAACATCATCCTCTTTGGTGAGAATAGAGATCGAGCCCAGAATCTGCCTCTTGATGCAGCAGATATATCACTGAATCCATGAATATATCTTACTGCAGGAAGTCCGGTAAATTTTACGTCCATTATTGAGAACAGAGACCGAGCCCGGAATCTGCCTCTTGATGCCACAGATATTTAACTTTTTCTGTGAATATATCTGACTGCAGAATGTCCAGGAACTGTCATCCTCATTGGTGCTGTGTGGCACTATATAGAAGAGGGGGCTGTGTGGCACTATTTACATGAAGGGGGCTGTGTGGCACTATCTACAAAGGGGGGCTGTGTGCCACTATCTACTAAGGGGGAGCTATATGACACAATATACAAGGGGGAGGGCTCTGTGGCGCTATCTACATGGGATGCTGTGGCACTATATGCAGGGGGCACAAAGGGGGTATTATTACTATGAGGGCACAAAGGGGGCACAGTTACTGAGGGGGCACTTTTATTGTGTTGAGAACTGAGGGATTATTATTACCATCTGGGGCTCTGTGGATTATGAGTTTGTTTAGGAGGGGAGTGGAAAAGCGAGAAACCAACATGTCTGTGTGTCAAATTCTGCAGAAATGTGTCGTGGCTGGAATAAGTTGTCACAGTAGTCTGGGCCGGATGGAGAAAAGAGAGAAAGTTAACTAATCTAATCAGAGAAAACATCACCTGTGATTTACAGGATATAAATGTGCTGTAATCACTTATATGGTCTGCAGAGCTCCTGTGTATAACTGCCATCTACCACTATATGGTCACTATATGGTGGTAATATTGGTGTTTGTATAATGGTTTTTATTCAGTAACAGTATGGGGGTATTATTCAGTCACTATGTGGTTATTGTGTGGTGGTATTATTCAGTAACAGTGTGGGGGTATTATTCAGTCAGGCTGGGTTCACACAACCTATTTTCAGGCGTAAACGAGGCGTATTATGCCTCGTTTTACGCCTGAAAATAGGGCTACAATACGTCGGCAAACATCTGCCCATTCATTTGAATGGGTTTGCCGACGTATTGTGCAGACGACCTGTAATTTACGCGTCGTCGTTTGACAGCTGTCAAACGACGACGCGTAAATGGACTGCCTCGGCAAAGAAGTGCAGGGCACTTCTTTGCCACGTAATTTGAGCTGTTTTTCATTGAACTCAATGAAGCACAGCTCAAAATTTACGAGCGTCTCAGACGGCTCGCAAAATGCGAGGAGGAGCATTTACGTGTGAAACGAGGCAGCTGTTAACAGTCTGTCTTTTCACACGTAAATGCCTCTCATCGTGTGAACATACCCTCACTATGTGGTTATGGTGTGGCAGTATTATTCAGTAACAGTAAGGGGGTATTATTCAGTAACAGTAAGGGGGTATTATTCAGTAACAGTATGGGGATATTATTCAGTAACAGTATGGGGGTATTATTCAGTAACAGTAAGGGGGTATTATTCAGTAACAGTATGGGGGTATTATTCAGTAACAGTATGGGGATATTATTCAGTAACAGTATGGAGTTATTATTCAGTCACTATGTGGTTATGCTGTAGCGGTATTATTCAGTAACATTATGGGATTATTATTCAGTCACTATGTGGTTATGGTGTGGCAGTATTATTCAGTAACAGTATGGGGGTATTATTCAGTAACAGTATGGGGATATTATTCAGTAACAGTATGGGGGTATTATTCAGTAACAGTATGGAGTTATTATTCAGTCACTATGTGGTTATGGTGTGGCAGTATTATTCAGTAACAGTAAGGGGGTATTATTCAGTAACAGTATGGGGATATTATTCAGTAACAGTATGGGGGTATTATTCAGTAACAGTATGGGGGTATTATTCAGTAACAGTATGGAGTTATTATTCAGTCACTATGTGGTTATGGTGTGGCAGTATTATTCAGTAACAGTAAGGGGGTATTATTCAGTAACAGTATGGGGATATTATGCCTCGTTTTACGCCTGAAAATAGGGCTACAATACGTCGGCAAACATCTGCCCATTCATTTGAATGGGTTTGCCGACGTATTGTGCAGACGACCTGTAATTTACGCGTCGTCGTTTGACAGCTGTCAAACGACGACGCGTAAATGGACTGCCTCGGCAAAGAAGTGCAGGGCACTTCTTTGCCACGTAATTTGAGCTGTTTTTCATTGAACTCAATGAAGCACAGCTCAAAATTTACGAGCGTCTCAGACGGCTCGCAAAATGCGAGGAGGAGCATTTACGTGTGAAACGAGGCAGCTGTTAACAGTCTGTCTTTTCACACGTAAATGCCTCTCATCGTGTGAACATACCCTCACTATGTGGTTATGGTGTGGCAGTATTATTCAGTAACAGTAAGGGGGTATTATTCAGTAACAGTAAGGGGGTATTATTCAGTAACAGTATGGGGATATTATTCAGTAACAGTATGGGGGTATTATTCAGTAACAGTAAGGGGGTATTATTCAGTAACAGTATGGGGGTATTATTCAGTAACAGTATGGGGATATTATTCAGTAACAGTATGGAGTTATTATTCAGTCACTATGTGGTTATGCTGTAGCGGTATTATTCAGTAACATTATGGGATTATTATTCAGTCACTATGTGGTTATGGTGTGGCAGTATTATTCAGTAACAGTATGGGGGTATTATTCAGTAACAGTATGGGGATATTATTCAGTAACAGTATGGGGGTATTATTCAGTAACAGTATGGAGTTATTATTCAGTCACTATGTGGTTATGGTGTGGCAGTATTATTCAGTAACAGTAAGGGGGTATTATTCAGTAACAGTATGGGGATATTATTCAGTAACAGTATGGGGGTATTATTCAGTAACAGTATGGGGGTATTATTCAGTAACAGTATGGAGTTATTATTCAGTCACTATGTGGTTATGGTGTGGCAGTATTATTCAGTAACAGTAAGGGGGTATTATTCAGTAACAGTATGGGGGTATTATTCAGTAACAGTATGGGGGTATTATTCAGTAACAGTATGGGGATATTATTCAGTAACAGTATGGAGTTATTATTCAGTCACTATGTGGTTATGCTGTAGCGGTATTATTCAGTAACATTATGGGATTATTATTCAGTCACTATGTGGTTATGGTGTGGCAGTATTATTCAGTAACAGTATGGGGGTATTATTCAGTAACAGTATGGAGTTATTATTCAGTCACTGTGTGGTTATGCTGTAGCGGTATTATTCAGTAACAGTATGGGGGTATTATTCCATCAATATGTGGTTATGGTGTGGGGGTATTATTCAGTAACAGTATGGAGGTATTATTCAGTCACTATGTGGTTTTGGTGTGAGGGTATTATTCAGTAACAGTATGGGGTTATTATTTAGGGACTATGTGGTTATTTTGTGGGGGTATTATTCAGTAACAGTATGGGGATATTATTCAGTCACTATGTAATTATGGTGTGGCGGTATTATTGAGTAACAGTATGAGGGTATTATTCAGTCACTATGTGGTTTTGGTGTGAGTGTATTATTCAGTAACAGTATGGGGTTATTATTTAGGGACTATGTGGTTATGCTGTGGGGGTATTATTCAGTAACAGTATGGGGATATTATTCAGTCACTATGTGGTTATGGCGTGGCGGTATTATTCAGTAAAAGTATGGGGGTATTATTCAGTCAATGTGTGGTTTTGGTGTGGAGGTATTATTGAGTAACAGTATGGGTATGCTTATATTATGTCATTAGTTTGTATTATTATTATCATTCAATTATTATCTTTTCACATCATAATATTTCTTTTCTAGTTTGTTTTTAATATATGGACATAGTAAGCATATTAGTGTTATCCGTCGATCATTCTGTAAGCATATGTTCAAATACTTACCCTATTGATCTTGTTTGTTCCATGTCCAATGAGGTGCGCGCCTCCTCTGTACGTCACCGATCTGTGTCTGGCCCGGTCCGTGCCCCCTTTGCGCATGGCCGGGATCCCTGTACGCGTCGGGGATCCCGGGTGTGCGCAACGGCGCTGGGGGCTGGAAGTGGGGCCTGCCGCACTTCCGGTGTCGACGGAGGATGCGCGCCAATGCACGTTCGGCATTTAACAAACACCTACATCAGCTGCTGCCAAGTGTATTTAAGACAGCAGTTTATCAGACACTCTAAACCCCTTGAGGAAGCAAAGTGCGAAACGCGCGTTGGGGTCTAGTGCACGCTGTCAGACTGCACCAATAGCCATTCATGGGTAAGAGATTTGTTTCTACTACTGAACTTCCTACAAACCTCTTTTGGGTTACTATTTAGCTCTGGTGTGTGAGTCACTGCATAGTATATGAGTCCATCCTTGCACACTGTTTTGCCCTTGACCCTTTATTGTTAGGTTCAAGTATTGGTACCATGCATGCTAATATATGGCTGTATTCAGAGCTATATAGCACAATCTCTGTACTCACTTCTCTTGCTCGTTGGCAGGATCATTACACAGTCTGAACGTGTGTCTTTATCTACTGTAATTGTAACAGTGTCCTTTAGTCCATTGTGTGTATCTGTTTTTAATACATTATATGTTTATGTCAATAAAGTTATATTTTATATATAGGCTTGTATTCTCCTTTTCTTTCTTCTGTGCATAAAATGTCTATATAGGAGTGCCTTTATTGTTACCTGGGGAGCATGCTTTACCGTATAGCAGCTAGCCCCTTCTTTTTTCATTGCTGTAGTAGCTTTTCTGTTTATATAATAATGTATTATGATGTTCTGCAGTAGCTGAGGTGTGTATTATGATGTTCTACAGTAGTTTAGGTGTGTATTATGAGGTTCTGCAGTAGCTGAGGTTTCTATTATGATGTTCTGCAGTAGCTGAGGTGTGTATTATGATGTTCTGCAGTAGTTGAGGTGTGTATTATGAGGTTCTGCAGTAGCTGAGGTTTCTATTATGATGTTCTGCAGTAGCTGAGGTGTGTATTATGATGTTCTACAGTAGTTTAGGTGTGTATTATGAGGTTCTGCAGTAGCTGAGGTTTCTATTATGATGTTCTGCAGTAGCTGAGGTGTGTATTATGATGTTCTGCAGTAGTTGAGGTGTGTATTATGAGGTTCTGCAGTAGCTGAGGTTTCTATTATGATGACCTGCAGTAGTTGAGGTGTGTATTATGAGGTTCTGCAGTAGCTGAGGTTTCTATTATGATGATCTGCAGTAGTTGAGGTGTGTATTATGGGGTCTGCAGCAGATGAGACCTCTGTTATTATACAGCCTCATACTATTAGGGTATGTTCACACGGCCTATTTACGGACGTAAATCGGGCGTTTTTGCCCCGAATTACGCCCGAAAATAGCGCCTCAATAGCGCTGACAAACATCTGCCCATTGAAAGCAATGGGCAGACGTTTGTCTGTTCACACGAGGCGTATATTTACGCGCCGCTGTCAAATGACGGCGCGTAACTAGACGCCCGCGTCAAAGAAGTGACCTGTCACTTCTTTGGCCGTAATTGGAGCCGCTATTCATTGACTCCAATGAATAGCAGCGCTAATTACGGCCGTGATTGACGCGGCGTTCAAGCGCCCGCACATGCCGGTACGGCTGAAATTACGGGGATGTTTTCAGGCTGAAACATCCCCGTAATTTCAGCCGTTACGGACCCCCGCCGTGTGAACATACCCTTAGGGTATGTTCACACGGCCAAATTTCAGACGTATACGAGGCGTATTATGCCTCGTTTTACGTCTGAAAATACGGCTCCAATACGTCGGCAAACATCTGCCCATTCATTTGAATGGGTTTGCCGACGTACTGTGCAGACGACCTGTTATTTACGCGTCGTCGTTTGACAGCTGTCAAACGACGACTCGTAAAAATACAGCCTCGTCAAAAGAAGTGCAGGACACTTCTTTCAGACGTTTTTGGAGCTGTTTTCTCATAGACTCCAATGAAAACAGCTCCAAAAACGGACGTAAAAAACGCCGCGAAAACAGCGCGAAAAACGCCGCGAAAAATGCGAGTTGGTAAAAAAACTTCTGAAAAGCAGGGTCTGTTTTCCCTTGAAAACAGCTCTGGATTTTCAGACGTTTTGGTTGACTACGTGTGAACATACCCTTATTATCTCTCCGACACGCTATGTCTAGATCATGACATTAATATCTCACTTTATAGATTCTATTTTAAAATGGAGATAAAATATTTATTATTGTGTTTATTTCTTTTATTTTAACCCCTTAATGACCGGGCATGTTTGTACCTTAATGACCAAGCCAGATTTGTCAAATCTGGTATGTCTGAATTTATCAAAGAATAACTCTGTGAAAGTTTTGAATATCCAAGTAATTCTGACATTGTTTTTTCGTCACATGTTGTACTTTATTTTAGTGGTAAAAGTAGACTGATACAATTTGCGGAAATTAATAGAAAAATGGAAGAAATTTTGTAAAAATTAAAATTTTCCCCTATTTTTAACTGCAATATGTCACATATGTACACACATACTGTACAATTTTTGTAATTAAATATATATTTCTATCTCTTTACTCTATTTTGGCAGCACTTTTGAAAAAATAAAATAAATTTTCAGCATTTTAGAGGACTTACAAATTGAATAATAATTTTATAAATTTTGAAGTACATTTTGCTAACCTGCACCAAGCCAGGTTTTCAGAGGCTCATAGGTCTCAGAGTGATGGAAACCCCCACAAACGACCCCATTTAGAAAACTAGACCACTTAAGGTATTTATTTAGGGGTATAGTAAGTATTTTGACCACACAGTTTTTTGCTAAATTTAATGCATAACAGGTGAAAAAATAAATAATTTCACTTTTTTCATAAAAGTATTAGTTTGAAGACCGATTTCTTTGGAAAGCGAACATGAAAATGAAGAAACACACCACAAAATCTATCACCCTCTTTCTCCTGTTTTCAAAAATACCCACATTGTGGCCCTAATGCGTTGTTTGGACACACGACAGGGCCCCAAAGGAAGGGAGCACCCGGAGGCTTTCAGGACTCATATTTTGCTTGAAAATGTTTTAGGCCCCACGGTACATTTGGAGAGGCTTTGAGCTGCCAGAATGATAGAAACTCCCCATAAACTACCCCATTTAGAAAACTAGACCCCATAAGGTATTTATTTAGGGGTATAGTAAGTATTTTGACCACACAGTTTTTTGCTAAATTTAATGCATACCAGGTGAAAAAATAAATAATTTCACTTTTTTCATAAAAGTATTAGTTTGAAGACCGATTTCTTTGTAAAGCGAACATGAAAATGAAGAAACATACCACAAAATCTATCACCCTCTTTCTCCTGTTTTCAAAAATACCAACATTGTGGCCCTAATGCGTTGTTTGGACACACGGCAGGTCCCCAAAGGAAGGGAGCACCCGGAGGCTTTCAGGACTCATATTTTGCTTGAAAATGTTTTAGGCCCCACTGTACATTTGGAGAAGCTTTAAGCTGCCAGAACGATAGAAACTCCCCATAAACGACCCCATTTCGAAAACTAGAGCCCTTAATGTATTTATCTAGGGGTATAGTTAGCATTTTGACCACACAGGTTTTTCGCTAAATATATTAGAATTAGTCTGTAAAAATTAAAATGTACTTTTTTTCTGAAACAACATAGAAATTGTTATTATTTACAAGGAATAACGAAGAAAATGCACCCCAACATTTGTAAAGCAATGTCTCCCGATTACGACAATACCCCATATGTGGTAATAAACTGCTGTTTGGACCCACAGCAGGGCTCAGAATTTGGATTTATGATTTTGCTGGAATGGTTTTCGGTGCCATGTCGCATTTGCAATGCACTGGAGGGACCAAAACAGTGGAAACCCACCAAAAGTGACCCCATTTTGGAAAAACCTTCAAGGAATTTTTCTAGGGGTATAGTGAGCATTTACACCCCACGGGTCTTTTGGAGAGTTTATTAGAATTAGGGCGCGAAAATTAATACCAAAATTTTTTCCACTAAAATGTTGAATTTTCTCATTTTCACAAGGGATAAAGGAGGAAAAAAACAACCATTTTTTATAAAGCAATTTCTCCCGAGTACGGAAATACCCCACATGGGGTCATACATTTTTTTCATTAGAAATGAATTAACCCTTTCAGGACTGATCCATTTTTTGCTTTCATATTTTAGATTTTCACTCCCCGCTTTCCAAGAGCCATAACTTTTTTATTTTTCCATCAATCGAGCGGTGTGAGGGTTTATTTATTGCGGGAGGAGCTGCAGTTTTTATTGGTACCATTTTTTGGTACATAAAGAGTGACTCAAAAGTTGTATTACATTTTTTTTTAGAGCGAAGGTGACAAAAAAAAAAACAGCGATTTTGGCGGTTTCAATTATTACATTTTTTTAAGGTGTGCACTGTGCAAATTAAATAATGGTATATTGTAATAGTTCGGACTTTTACGGACGTAGCGATACCAATTTTGTTCATTTTTTTACATTACTTTAGAAGAAAAATGCGAAAAGGTGTTTTTTTTTTTTACTTTAAAAAAAAATAATTCTCACTGCTAATAACTATAATTCTTCTACACATTTTATTAATCAATCCCCTTAGGGGACTTGATCCAGCGATCATTGGATCACTGGTACAATATACTGCAATACTAATGTATTGCAGTATATTGTTATTCTTACAGGCTTCTGTAACAGAGCGATCGCTGTACCTGTCCGTTAGTACCGAGGGGGCCTGCTGTAATACACAGCCGACACCCGCAGCGTATGGAGCGGGCTCAGCACGTGAGCCGGCTCCATACATCACCGCCGCACCATGACGGGCAATTAAGTCATAGTGCGCAAAGGGGTTAATGCACAGCGGATGGTTCAAAGTTTTAGTGCATAATATGTTGTGCCCAGTTTGTGCCACAGAAGACAAATACCTCATAAAACGTTAAGCGGGTTCTCCCGGGTATGGCGACGCCATATATGTGTGTGCGCAAACTGCTGCTTGGGCACGCTGCAGGGCTCAGAAGGGAGGGACGCCATTTTGCTTTTGGAGCGCAGATTTTGCTTGGTAGTAGTTTTGTTTTGGGTTTCGCTGGTATTTCAGTTTATAATTTGGGGGTATGTGTAATCTGGGCAGAGTACATCAGGTGTAAATAAATAATATTTCATAGATGTGTGGTCAGTGTCGCACTGATAAATGGCGCCTGATCTTATCCACTTTTGGACACTCTGCACATTTTGCATCGTTATATTCTGAAAGCCAGAACTTTTTTATTTTTTCACCACCGGAGCCCTGTGAGGGCTTATTTGTTGCGGGACAATCTGTAGTTTTCATTGGTACCATTTTGGGGTACGTGCGATTTTTTTTTTTATCACTTTTTATTACATTTATTTGCAATCCTGAGCAAAAAAACAGGAATTCTGACACATTTTTTAGGTTTTCATTTTGCGGCGCTCACCGTACGCTATAAATGACATTTTTACTTTATTCTGCGTGTTTATGCGATTACGGCGATACCATATGTATATAGGTTTGGTCCTTTTTTTTAGCGTTTGCACAATAAAATGACTTATTTATAAAAAATAATAAAATTCTGTGCCACCATATTCTGAGAGACATAATTTTTTTATTTTTTAGTCCAAAAAGCTGTGTAAGGGCTTGTTTTTTGCGGGACGGATAGAAGTTTTTATTGGTACTATTTTTGGGAACATGCGACTTTTTGATCACTTTTTATTCTTTATTTAGGGAGCGGTGGTGACCAAAAAAATTGTGATTCTGTCGTAGTTTTTTATTGATATTTTTTTGGGGTGTTCAACGTGTGGGAAAAATAACATTACAGTTTTATAGTTGAGGTCGTTACGAACGCAGTGATACCAAATATGTGTACTTTTTTAACGTGTTCATTTTTTTCTATAATAAAAGTCTTATTATAGGAAAAAAAAAGCAGTTCATGTTTATATCACTTATAACTTTTATTTTTACACTTTTGTTAAAACATTTTTATTACTTTTTTTTACTTTTTTCACTTGTCCCACTAGGGGACACTTAGTCTTGCAGCTTTGATCGCTGCTAGAGTACATTACACTACACAAGTAGTGTAATGTACTCCAACTGTCATTGTGACGTAACTGTCACTCTGACAGGAAGCCGAGGAGGTCCGGCCGGAGGCTGCTCCTCCGAGGCTTCCGTACATGGCAACCCGGAGGTCATTGTCTGACCTCCGATTGCCACGACAAGCATCGGTAGCCCCCACGACAAGCAATCCGTCGCCGCACTTAAGGGGTTAATTGCCGAAAGCAGCGGCGATGGTCCGCTGTCCGGCGAGACTGATGTGACAGCTGTCTAGGACAGCTGTCAGCGTGCACCTGTCACTCTGTGTTTACACAGAGTGACAGTTTTAAATACTGACGAAAATGAACGTCCTGGTGCGGGAACTAGCAGCCGACCAAGACGTTCATTTTCGTCCTTGGTCGTGAAAGGGTTAAGCATTTCAAATTGTACTGCTTTTACCCCAAAAAACACTTTTATTTTACTGCCCTCATAAAATATAATGCCCCCTTAGCTGACCCTAGTACCAGTGCCCTTGTTGGTAGTGCCCATACTGATAGCACCACAATGTCCCCTGTAGATAGTGCCCCCATATAGTGCCACAGTGTCCACGTAGATAGTTCCAGCCCCCCACCCTGTAGATTGGGACTCCCTCAAGGAGCGAAATCCACAGCCAGAGCATAGGCTGGGGTTTCCGCTACTAGAGGGAAGTAGCCACTGAAGTAGAGGGAGGTAGCCACTGATGTCACTGTCCAAATATGGACAGCGACGTCAAGGTGCTTCCCTGAGAAGAGCGCTTAAAGTAGCGCTATGCCCGGGGAGTCCTCGGCGAGCAGAGGAGCTCCCTTTGCTCCTCCGCTCTGAACTAATTCTGAAGCAGGGAGCTGATGCTTCCCTGCTTGAGAATTGGGTTCAACTGTATCTGTGTCCTCAGGATGCATTAGTTCCGTTTCCATTCCGGGCCGTCTTTCCGTTTTTATCGGACGATTGTGACTTGTTTTGCATCCGTTTTTCCTTGTCCATTTAAAAACGGATGAATTTAATTTGTTAATTTTTTTGGTCCCAACCTACTAAAAACATCCACAGGAGGGTCACATGATCGACCAGTGACATTTTCTCTTGCTTTCAGAGTATTGAGAGTTTTGTCTGATCCCTCAGCTAGATAGTGCCACCATGCCCCTGTAGATAGTGCCACAGTGCCCCCTGTATATAGTGCCAGACAGCCCCCTTGTAGGTAGTGCCACACAGCCCGCTTAAAAAAAAGCAATTAAATGTCTTGTAGAAATGCAAGATACAATTCTTCCAAATTATTATAAATAATCTTTAGTAGCCTACAATGTGGACAAAAAAACCCCTTACAAATACATACAAAATTTATAAACACATGATTAAAAACAACCTCAGGTATAGAATCAGCATGATCCTGTTTGAATGCTTAATATTCACAATATATAGTAAATATACTATATCAATATTTATCAACCAGGGATCAAATATCTAGAATCAGACACAGTTCACATATTATAACAAGTACGTAAGTGGAAAAAGTACAAAATATAAATATAGTCATTCACCTGTGGAGCAGATGGAGTTATCAATACACCTGTCGAAACACCTGAGGAAACACCTCGACGCGTGTTTCGCACCGTTCATCAGGAGGTAATTATTCTAGTACTTTTCATAGTTTAAATACTGAACCCAATAAGGCGATATCCAATGCTGCATGCCGCATCACGTTCCTACCCCACGTCAAGCCATCTGCGTCTCTGCCATCAATCATTGCATGTCCAAACACACACAATCGATGACCGTCAGTAGTTTGACAACATCCGTCATGACGTCAGAGTGGTCACGCGACGCACATGCTCACCAATCGATATCAATTTGGTATCGCCGTAATTGTTTTGACCCGCAGAATAAAGTAAAATTGTCATTTATAGCCCACGTTGAACACTGTAAAACATTGTCAGAATTGCTGGTTTTTGGTCACCTTGCTTGCCAAAAAAATGGAATAAAAAGTGATAAATAAGCCCTAAAACACAGCTCCGGTAAAGAAAAAAGAAAAAAGTTCTAGCTCTCAGAATATGGCGACGCAAAATGTGCAGATCATTCCAAAAGCGGATATGATTGGGCACAATTTATCAGTGCGACACTGGCCACACATCTGCAGATTCTTATTTATTTACCGCATTATTATACCCTCTTATTATGCCCTGATATACTCCGCACAGCTTACATATTTCCTCCACATTATAAACTGAAATGCCGGTAAGGGGGCGTTCACATATGTCCGGCATCCGCTTCAGTTTACCTCCAGCGTGTTGAAGAAAAGCCGGAGGCAAACTGATGCTAGAACGGATCTGTTCTGGTACGGGGGACATCAGTTGTGGCACCGCACCTTCCTGGGAGCCGGATCTAAAAATGTTACCTGCAGCGTTTTTGGTTCCGGCTCCCAGGGAGGTCCGGCGCTGTACCCTATCTATTTTAATGGTGGCCGGATGAACGCCGGGTGCTGCCACATCCACCTTTCCATATATGGACAGAGACATCAAGCGGAGCGCTCCAGGAGCGGAATCCCCGGCCAAAGGGGGATTTCGCTCCTTCAGGGAGCTACAGTGGCGATATCTACAGGGTAAGGGCTTGCTACCTACAAGGGAGTTGTTGGCTGTCTGGCGCTAGCTACAAGGGGTCTGTGGGCTGTGTGGCGCTACCTACAAGGAGTCTGTGGGCTGTGTGGCGCTACCTACAAGGGCGCTGTATGGCGCTACCTACAAGGGGGCTGTGTGGCGCTACCTACAAGGGGACTGTGTGGCGCTACCTAGAAGGGGGCTGTGGGCTATGTGGCGCCACCTACAAGAGGGCTGTATGGCGCTACCTACAAGGGGGCTGTGTGGCACTACCTACAAGGGGATTGTGTGGCGCTACCTATAAGGGGGCTGTGGGCTATGTGGCACTACCTACAAGAGGGCTGTGTGGTGCTGCCTACAAAGGGGCCTGTGTGGTGCTGCCTATAAAGGGTCTTGTATGGCGCTGCCTACAAATGGGCCTGTGTAGCACTACCTACAAGGGGGCTGTGTGGCGCTACCTACAAGGGGGCTGTGTGGCGCTACCTACAAGGGGGCTGTGTGGCGCTACCTACAAGGGGGCTGTGTGGCGCTACCTACAAGGCGTACTATGGCATTATATACAGAGCGCACTGTGGCATTATCTACAGGGGTATGTATGGCACTATATACCAGGGGGGTGTGGAACTATATACAGGGGGTGTGGCACTATCTAAAGAGGGCACTGCGACATTATCTACAGGGGGTGTGTTGCACTATATACAGAGGGCACTGCGGTATTATCTACAGGGGGTGTGTGGCACTATCTAAAGAGGGCACTGCAGCATTATCTACAGGGGGTGTGTGGCACTATATACAGAGGGCACTTTTGCATTATCTATAGGGGGTGTGTTGCACTATCTACAGAGGGCACTGTGGCATTATCTACAGGGGGTGCGTGGCACTATATACATGGGGGTGGCACTATCAACAGGGGGCACTGCGGTATTATCTACAGGGGGTGTGGCACTATCTACAGAGGGAACCGTGGCATTATCTACAGGGGGTGTTTGGCACTATATACAGAGGGCACTGTGGCATTAGCTACAGGGGGTGTGTGCCACTATATAGAACCCGGTTGTGTGAATCCCTGCATGGTGTGGGGTGGGTAGGAGATGCAGGGTGGTATTGGGTAGCTTAAAAGGCGCCAAAAACTATCTACTCACTGAAGTTATGGCTAGTGTTTGGCGTCATTTCAGGCTCCCATGGCTGCTTCAAAGATTTGATCTGAGGTCAGTGGACAGCAACTGCCTTCTGGGCTCTCTCTCTTGGCCCCGGCCTTGGCGCTGCGCTGAATACGACACACGTGACATTACAATGTGTGTGTCAGACTTCAGTGTAGCGCCAAGGCCGGAGCAGAGAAGAAGAGCCCTGACATGGTACACAACAAGCATCTAATCTATCATGTATCCAATCTATCACAAACTATCCACCACGCTTATAAAACTGGCACATTTTCAGAGCCTAGACTACCTTTTTGGTGGACCATTGTGCTAAAAACTGATGTTAAACACGGATGGTAAAAACTGATGACAACTAACGACTACTGATGGTTTTGTAGCAAAAATCGTGAAAAAGCCTAATGCAGGGGCGTAGCTAGGGGGGGCAGGCGGGGCACTTGCCCCGGGCGCAGTTCAGAGGGGGGCGCCAGCGCCCCCTCCTCCTGCACTATAATTGTACCTGTGTCACAAGGACACAGGTACAATTAGAAGCAATGAATGACCGGGCACGTTCCGTGCCCGGCCATTCAGCGCCTCTCCACGAATGAAGCGACTGGTACCTTTTGTACCAGTGACGCTTCCGTCGATGAAAGGCGACTGACTGACTGGCAGGGAAAGTCATCCTGCCCAGCCAATCAGCGCCTTTCATAGACGCTGTGTTCAACCCCCTGGAGACCTGCGCAGAAGAGAGCAGGTCTCCATGGCTGCCGGACGGCGTGGGAGCGGGAATAAGGTGAGTTTGATTTTTTTTTTTTAAATTGTAATAGAAGTGTGCGGCTTTATCTGCGGGGGGTGTCTATCTACAGGGGGACGCTATATACAGGGCTGGGCTATATACAGGGCTGGGCTATATACAGGGCGACTATATCTACAGGGCTGGGCTATATACAGGGGGACTATATCTACAGGGGGGCTATATACAGGGGGACTATATCTACAGGGGGGCTATATACAGGGGGACTATATCTACAGGGGGGCTATATACAGGGGGACTATATCTACAGGGCTGGGCTATATACAGGGGGACTATATCTACAGGGGGGCTATATACAGGGGGACTATATCTACAGGGCTGGGCTATATACAGGGGGACTATATCTACAGGGGGCTATATACTGGAGTGGGCTGTCTATAGAGCACCATATACAGGGGTGGGCTACATAGTATATAGCCCCCTGTAGATATAGCCCACCCCTGTATATGGCGCTCCATAGATAGCCCCCCCTGTAGATATATTCCCCGTGTATAGCCCCCCCTCTGTAGATATAGCCCTCCTGTGTATAGCCCACCCCTGTACATAGCCCCCCTGTGTATAGCCCACCCCTGTAGATATAGCCCCCCTGTGTATAGCCCAGCCCTGTAGATATGGTCCCCCTGTAGATATGGTCCCCCTGTAGATATGGTCCCCCTGTAGATATAGCCCACCCCTGTATATAGCCCACCCCTGTATATAGTCCCCCTGTAGATATAGGCCACCCCTGTATATAGTCCCCCTGTAGATATAGGCCACCCCTGTATATAGTCCCCCTGTAGATATAGCCCACCCCTGTATGTAGTGCTCCACAGATAGCCCACCCTTGTATATAGTATATACAGGGGTGGGCTATCTGTGGAGCACTATATACAGGGGTGGACTATCTAGTGGAGCACTATATACAGGGGTGGACTATATGTACAAGCGGGGCTATATACAGGGTTGGGCTATCTGTGAAACACTATATACAGGGGTGGGCTATATCTACAGGGGGCTACATACATGATTGGGCTATCTGTAGAGCTCTATATACAGGGGTGGGCTATATCTACAGGGGGCTATATACAGGGGTGGGCTATCTGTAGAGCACTATAGGGGGAGTTATTTGTGGGACACTATATACAGGGGTGGGCTATATGGGGCACTATCTACAGGGGGCTCTATGGCAGGCACTATCTACAGGGGGCTCTATGGCAGGCACTATCTACAGGGGGCACAGTGTGTGTGTGGGACACGGTGTATGGTGCTATTATAATTAGAGGTGCAGTGTATGGCGCTATTATATTTAGGGGCATGGTGTGTGGTATAATGATAATTTTATATTTATAGGTGCAGAAATGTTGGAAAAGTGAGAAGCTGAAGACATGTGAGCGGCAAACTGCAGAAATGGTCTGTGACCGAGAGAAGTCATCATAGAGGTCTGGACCAAATGGAGAAAAAGAACTAGAATCTGAGACATCACCGGTGAGTCACTTAATGCAAATGTTTATTCTGCCTCTAATCAGCACTGTAGTCACTGTATGATCTGCAGAGAGATGATTATGATAGGATTTTTTTTTTGTGAAACAGCATCTCCCAGCATATCCTTATCATTGTTCGGGCCATGCAGGGAGCTGTAGTTTTACGCCAGACACACCTATACGGCAGGGGTTGCACTAAATTGAGCTGTATTTGTGCTGGTGTTGTATATATGTAGTGAGCTTGCTTCTGGGGCTGTATATAGAACCATATTGCTTGTGAAATGTACAAATAATTTTATGCTCGCGTTACACAAAAAAAAATGACACGTTGATTGGTAGAGAAAAAAAACACGGTGAGGGGGAAGGAGATGTCGGGAAAGAGGTTGGGGGGGGGCGCCAAACTGAATCTTTGCCCCGGGTGCTGGAGAACCTAGCTACGCCTCTGCCTAATGGCAACTGATACATTTTTGCATCAGTTGTAATCACTTGCGAGACAAAAAAACTGATGCTGATACAACTGACATAAGCGAACACACCCTTAACCCTTTCAAGACCTAGCTCATTTTGGCCTTCAGGACCAGCCCCATTTTTTCAAATCTGACATGTGTTACTTTATGTGGTAATAACTCCGGAATGCTTTTGACTATCCAAGCGATTCTGAGATTGTTTTCTCGTGACATATTGTACTTTATATTAGTGGAAAAATTTGGTCAATAAATTCATTGCTTATTTGTGAAAAACACCAAAATTTAGAGAAAATTTGCAAAAATTATCATTTTTCTAATTTTAAATGTATCTGCTTGTAAAACAGATAGTAATACCACACAAAATAGTTACTATTTCACATATTCCATATGTCTACTTTATATTTGCATAGTTTTTTGAACATTATTTTATTTTTCTAGGACGTTACAACGTTTAGAACTTTACCAGCAATTTCTCACATTTTCAACAAAATTTCAAAAGGCGATTTTTACAGGGACCAGTTCAGTTCTAAAGCGGCTTTGAGGGCCTTATGTACTAGATAGACCCCATAAATCACCCCATATTAAAAACTGCACCCCTCAAAGTATTCAAAACAGCATTCAGAAAGTTTATTAACCCTTTAGGCGTTTCACAGGAATTAAAGCAATGTAGAGGAGAAATTGACAAATTTTATTTTTTTGGGTGCAATTCATTTGTAATACATTTTTTTCTGTAACACAGAAGGTTTTACCAGAGAAACCCAACACAATATTTATTGCAGTTTTTAGAAATATCCCACATGTGGCCCTAGTGTGAAAATGGACTGAAATACCGGCCTCAGAAGCAAAGGAGCACCTAGTGGATTTTGTGGCCTCCTTTTTTTAGAATACATTTTAGGCACCATGTCGGGTTTGAAGAGGTCTTGTAGTGCCAAAACAGTGGAAATCCCCCAAAAGTGACACGGTTTTGGAAACTGCACCCCTCAAGGAATTTTTCTAGGGGTATAGTTAGCATCTTGACCCCACAGGTCTTCTGCTATATTTATTGGAGTTTGCCTGTGAAAGTGAAAATCTACTTTTTTTCTGATATTTGCAAGGAATAAAGAATAAAAAGCACCCCAAAACTTGTAAAGCTACTTCTCCCGATTACAGCAATATCCCATATGTGGTACTAAACTGCTGTTTGGACCCACGGCAGGGCTCAGAAGGGAGGGAGCACCATTTGGATTTTGAAGCGCAGATTTTGCTGGATTGGTTTTCAGTGCCATGTCGCGTTTGCAACGCCCTGGAGGGAGCAAAACGGTGGAAACCCCCAAAAAGTGACCCCATTTTGTAGACTACACCCCTCAAGGAATGTTTCTAGGGGTATAGTTAGCATTTTGACCCCACAGTTTTTTTGCTGAATTTAGTGGAATTAGGCCATGAAAATGAAAATCTCCTTTTTTCTGAAAAAACATAGAAATGTTAAATTTTTACAATGAATAAAGGAGAAAAATCACCCCAAAATTTGTAAAGTAATTTGTCCTGATTACAGCAATATGCCATATGTGGTAATAAACTGCTGTTTGGACCCACGGCAAGACTCAGAAGGGAAGGAACAATATTTGGCTTTTGGAGCTCAAATTTAGCCGGAATGGTTTTCGGGTGTCATGTCGCATTTGCAAAGCCCCTGAGGTACCAAAACAGTGGAAACCTCCCAAAAGTCCCTTTAGGGGACTGGAACGAGCGATCATTAGGTCGCTGGTATAATACACTGCAGTACTAATGTATTGCAGTATAATATCATTTTTACAGGCTCCTGTAACAGCGCGATCGCTGTTCCTGTCCATTAGTCCCGGGTGTCTGCTGTAATACACAGCGGACACCTGAAGAATATGGCGCGGGCGCAGCGCATGAGCCCGCTCCATATATAATCCCCCACACCACGTGGTGCGCGAAGGCGTTAATGCGCAGCGGATGGTGCAAAGTGAAAATTAAAATTTTCCACTGATATGACATTTTAACGCACAATATGTTGTGCCCAGTTTGTGCCACTGAAGACAAATACCTCATACAATGTTGAGTGGGTTCTCCCGGATATAAAATATCATATATGTGGACGTAAGCTGGTGTTTGGGCACGCTGTGGGGCACAGAAGGGAGGGAGCGCCATTTGACATTTGGAGCGCAGAATTTGCTTGGTAACTGTTCTGTTTGGGGTTTTGCTGGTATTTCAGTTTATGATGTGGGGGTATGTGTAAATTGGGCAGAGTACATCAGGACATAATAAGAGGGTATAATAATTCGGTAAATAAATAATAATCCGCAGATATGTGGCCAGTGTCTGGCGCCCGATCTTATCAGCTTTTGGACACTGCACAATTTCTGTCGCTATATTCTGAGAGCCAGAACTTTTTTTCTTTTTTCTTCACCGGAGCCGTGCGAGGACTTATTTGTTGCGGGACAATCTGTAGTTTTCATTGGTACCATTTTAGGGTACATGTGATTTTTTGATCACTTTTTGTTAGATTTTTTTGGCAAGCAAAGTAACAAAAAAACAAATTCTGACAATGTTTTTTGTCTTTTTTTTTTTTACACTTTTCACCGTGCGCTATAAATGACATTATACTTTATTCTGCGGGTCGATACGATTACGGCGATACCAGATGTATATAGTTTTTTTATGTTTTGTGGCATTTGCGTAATAAAATCACTTTTCGATAAAATTATTTATTTTCTGTCACCATATTCTGAGAGCCATAACGTTCTTATTTTTCAGTCAATAAAGCTGTGTAAGGGCTTGTTTTTTGCGGGACGGGTTGTAGTATTTATTGGTACTATTTTAGGGTACATGCGACTTTTTGATCACGTTTTATTCTATAATTTTGGAGGGTTGATGACCAAAAAAATAGTGATTCTGACATTGTTTTTTAATTATTTTTTTTTGCGCTGTTCACCGTGCGCAAAAAATAATATTATAGTTTTATAGTTTGGGTCGTTACGAACGCGGTGATACCAAATATGTGTACTTTTTTTAACATTTTCATTTTTTTCCTATAATAAAAGACTTATTATAGGAAAAAAAACATTTTTTGTTTTTGTAACTTTCATAACTTGTTTTTACACTTTTAGAAAACATTTTTATTACTTTTTTTTTACTTTTTACTTGTTTTGTTTTACTTGAAGCCTGGCAGCACTGATCGCTGCTATAATACATTACACTACCTAGGTAGTATAACGTATTATAAACTGTCAGTGTGACGCTGAGAGTCACACTGACAGGAAGCTTATGAGGACCGGCCTCCGGCTGGTTCTCATAGACTGCTGTGCATGGCAGACCCGGGGGCCGCTGTTCTGCCTTATAACCGACTGCAGCACCCGCAATCGGTCCCCGGGAAAGTTTGTTGTAGCAACAAGCTTTCCAGTTTGTTGTAGTAACAAACTTTCCAGTTCGTTGCTACAACAAGCTTTCCCTGCGATCACATGACCGGGACCTGAACGAATCAGGTCCCGATCATGTCTCCGGGACCAGAGGCAGGGGTTAACAGCACGATCCGGGTGTCAGCGCTACTCTGAGACACCCGGATCGCGCTTTTAACACCCACTGTGAATTCACGTCGGTGCTGCACAGAGCCCAGCAAATGCCGACGTGAATATACAGTGGGCGGTCGGGAAGCGGTTAAACCCACACAGAACTACTACCAAGCAACATCTGCGCTCCAAAAACCAAATGGCGCTCCCTCGCTTCTAAGCCCTACAGCGTGCCCAAACAGTAGTTTACGTCCACATATATGGAATCGCCATACCCGGTAGAGCCCGCTTAACATTTTATGAGGTATTTATCTTCAGTGGCACAAACTGGACATAACATATTGTGCACTAAAATGGCATACCTGTGGAAAATTGCAATTTTTCCTTTGCACCATCTGCTGCGCATTCATTTCTAATGAAAAAACACCTGTGGGGTCAAAATGCTCACTACACCTTTTAAAATGCCCTAAGGGGTGTAGCTTCCAAACTAGGGGTCACTACTTGGGGGTTTGTTTTACTATTTGACCACAGAACCTCTGCAATTGTGGGCCAATGCTGCGAAGATCACCAAAATAGACCTCAAATGCGCATGGTGCTCTTCACTTTTGAGCCCTGTCATATGTCCAGGCAAATGATAAATGACTTGAGAGGTGTAGTTTCCAAAATGGAGTAACTTTTTTGGGGCTTACACAGTACCTTAGGGGTTTTGCAAATGCCACATGGCGCCCAAAAACCAATCCAGCAAAATCTGCATGCCAAATAGCGCTTCTGCCTTTCTGAGCCCTGTTGTGTGTCCAAAAAGCAGCTTATGACCACATTTGGGGTATTGCCGAATTCGGGAGAAATTGCTTTACAAATGTTGGGGTGCTTTTTCTCCTTTATCCTTTGTAAAAATGAAAACATTCTACAATTTATTGACAAAAAAAAGTAGATTTTCATTTTCACAGCCTAATCTATTGTGAAACTGGAAAAATATGAGCTTAAACTACATTTTATTCGAAATAACTTAGATTTTCATTTTCACAGCCTAATTCCACTAAATTCAGCCAAAAAAATGTGGGCTCAAAATTCTCACTATACCCCTAGATAGACTCCTTGAGGGGTTTAGTTTCCAAAATGGGGTCACTTTTGGGGGGTTTCTAGTGTTTTGTCCCCTCAGGGGCTTTGCAAATGCAACATGGCCTCCGCAAAACTATTCCAGCTGGAAAAATATGAGCTAAAACGACATTTTATTCTAAATAACTTAGATTTTCATTTTCACTGCCTAATTCCACTAAATTCAGCAAAAAAACTGGGGGTTCCCAAATGCTCACTATACCCCTCGATAAATTCTTTGAGGGCTGTAGTTTCCCAAACGGGGTCACGTTTGGGGGGGTTCCACTGTTTTGGTCCCTCAGGGGCTTTGCAAATGTGACATGGCACCCAAAAACAATTCCAACCATTCCAACACTCTAAAAGCCAAAAGGTGCTCATTCTCTTCTGAGCCCTGTCGTGGGTCCAATCAGCAGTTTATTGCCACATATGGGGTATTGCCGTTATCGAGAGAAATTGGTTTTCAGATGTTGGGGTGCTTTTTCTCCTTTATGCTTTGTAAAAAATTAAAATGTCTATTTTTTTGGGAAAAAAAATATGTTGATTTTCATTTTCACAGCCTAATTCCACTAAATTCAGCAAAAAAAAGCAGTGGGGTCAAAATGCTCACTATACCCAATGATAAATTCCTTGAGGGGTGTAGATTACCAAATGGTTTCTTTTTGGGGGTGTTTCCACTGTTTTGGCACCACAAGACCGCTTCAAACCAGACATGGTGCCTAAAATATATTCTAATAAAAAGGAGGCCCCAAAATCCACTCTGTGCTTCTTTGTTTCTTTCTGAAGTCAGTGCTCCAGTCCATTAGCACACTAGGGCCACATGTGGAATATTTCTAAAAACTGCAGAATCTAGGCAATTAATAATGAGTTGCGTTTCTCTTGTAAAACCTTCTATGTTACAGAAAAAAAATAGATGACAACAGATTTTCTGCAAAAAAAAGGAAATTTGTATATTTCAACTCCACTTTGCTTTAGTTCCTGTGAAACGCCTAAAGGGTTAAGAAACTTTCTAAATGCAGTTTTGAATACCATGAGCGGTTCAGTTTTTAAAATGGGGTGATTTATAAGGGGTTTCTAATATATAGGGCCTTAAAAAACAGAAGTGGACTAGTCCCTGAAAAAAGACTTTTGACATTTTCTTGAAAATGTGAGAAATTGCTGCTAAAGTTCTAATCCTTGTACCGTCCTAGAAAAATAAAAGGATGTTAAAAAAACAATGCAAACATAAAGTAAACATATGGGAAATACAAACTAGTAACAATTTTGTGTGGCATTAATATCTGTATTACAAGCAGATACATTTAAATTTATGAAAATGCTAATTTTTGCAAATTTTCGCAAGAAAAAATAAAAGAATTCCAAACTTATTACCTCATAAAGTAACACATGTCAGATTTGAAAAAATGTACCTGGTCCATAAAGCCAAAACAGGCTTAGTTACTAAGGGGTTAATATTACATAACAACAATATTTACAGAAAGGATGCAAAGCTCTGTGTTAGGCCCCCAGTTTGTACCCCCATAAATTTAGTGTCCTCTGTAGATAGTGCCACATAGGCCCCCTCCCCGGTAGTGCCACACAGGCCCCCTTCCTGGTAGTGCCACACAGCCCCCAGGTAGTACCTCAAAGCCACCCTCCCTGGTAGTGCCACACAGCCCCCCTCCCAGGTAGTCCCACACAGCCCCCACCACCCAGGTAGAGCCACAAAGCCCCCACCTCCCAGGTAGTGCCACACAGCCCCCTCCCTGGTAGTGCTACACATCCACCCTCTCATAGTGCCACACAGCCTCTCTCCCTGTATGTAGCGCCTTTGTGGTTCCCTCTAGGGGTGGAATCCCCAGCCAAAGCATTGCCGATGCTCTGGCTGGGGATCCGCTCCAGAAGAAACCCAGACGTCACTGTCCATATATGGACAGTGATGTCAGGGACTTCCCCAGAGACGGAGTCCTGGAGCAGAGCCGCTTGTAGCGCTCTGCCTGGGACTCCTTCTCTCCCTCTGACATCACTGTCCATATATGGATAGTGATGTCAGGGGCTTCCCCAGAGACGGAGTCCCGGACCAGAGGCGTTAGCGCTCTGCCTGGGACTCGTTCTCTCCTCCCGACATCACTGTCCATATATGGACAGTGATGCTGTGACGCGGCAGCAACAGCACCCGGCGGCCGAGTGGGCTCCATAAGGGTAGTGGGCACCCGGCACTTGCCCGGGTTCGCCAGGTGCTGACGCCGGCCCTGCCAATTTTTGGAAAATGTTATGCATAACCATCAATCTTATTATACCCTGAGATGAATCTTACCACATTTTGGTCATATCTTTTTCTTGGTCTAGGTTTTAGAAGGTCAGTCCGATTGAAGGTCCTTGCATATTCATACCCCCGACTGACTTGAGCTTTATCATAGCCTCTGTTGAGGAACCTTTTTGTAAAATCTTTAGACTGATTTTTGAAACACTTATCGGAAGAACAAATACGTTGAGCATGAAGAAATTTTCCTCATGGGATAGCTTTAATAATATGTCTCGGGTGGGAGGAGTCAGCTATTAGATAAGAATTTACAGAGGTAGTCTTTCCATCAGATTCATCAAGTTGCTCACAAGTTTGACGTTCATATCATTCACATTCAAATAGTCCAGAAACAGTATGAGATCCTTCTCAGTACCCTGCCAAATAAACAACACATCATCTATAAAGTGTCTCCAGGATACCACAGACATTTCAATAGGAATATGTTCATTTAAAATCATGTTTCTTTCCCAAAAGCCCATAAACAAATTTGCGTTCGATGGGGAACACGTTGACCCCATTGCCGTACCGTGATTCTGTAGGTAGTACTTATCCTTGAAAACAAAGAAATTGTGACAAAGCACAAATTCCAATAATTCAAGGACAAGCTCAACCATTTCAAGGGCTAATTTACCAGTCTATAAAAATAATCTACAAGCCTGTAGGCCATGATTATGGTAAATGGAAGTGTAAGGTGTCTCAATGTCACTAGTAACAATAAACATCTCCTGCCTGTTCAGGTTTTAATCCTTCCAGTGATATAAAAATGTTAATGGAATCCTGAATTTATGAAAGAAGAGTCTCTACATGTGGTCTAAGGTAGAAGTGAAAGAACCTACATGCCAGTTCACAAATACCCCCAATCCCCAAACGAAATAATGGGTCGACACGGAGAACGTTGAACATTTTTATGAACCTTAGGTAAAAAGTATAGGGTTGGGACCCTTGCTTCTTTTACCACCAAACCTTCATATACCTCTTGTGTGATGATACCATCATGAACAGCACGCTTTAAAATTGCTTCCAATTTGGTATTGAATAACACAGTAGGGTTCTGTTGTAAGACTCTATAGGTATTAGTGTCATTCAATTGTTGTCTAGCCTCCTGCTCGTACATGTCACTAGGCCATGCCACAATATTTCCCTCTTTGTCCGCAGGTTTGAATACGATATCCTTCATATGTTTTAAATCTTTCAATGCCTTATGTTCATTTGGGGTCAGGTTGTCACACAAACTAGCTGATATTGTTCTCAAATCTTCAGTGACCAACCTGACAAAGATATCGACCTGAGGACAAAGTGAGAATGATGGAAAAGTCATGGATTTCTTACGGAAACAATGTGGAAATTTTGATTTAGGTTTATTGCTATCACAATTTTCTTCTAGTAGCTCTTCCAGTGCTCTAAGAGCCTTTCTCTCCTCATCACTACATGGAACAAACTGGTCTGGACCAAAAAACAATTATTTTCAACATCAACTTGCGAGCAAACAAGTGCAAATCTTTAACTGCTTCAAAAAAAAAATATAGAAATTAGCTACAGGTAAAATGTTAACCCCCTTCTCAGCACTGAGATCTCAGTAACCCTGTAAAGGCCTTATTTGACTTTCTTTGTCTTTTTCTGGGTTTCTCTAGCCGCTCCATACTTTCTCCTTGTAGGTAGTGCCGCACAGCCCCCTCGTAGTTAATGCCACATAGCCCCCTCTTAGGTAGTGCCACACAGCCCTCTTGTAGGTAATGCCACACAGCCCCCCTCTAGGTAGTGCCACACAGTCCCCTTGTAGGTAGTGCCACACAGCCCCCTTGTAGTTAGTGCCATACAGCCCCCTCTTAGGTCGTGCGACACAACCCTCTTGTAGGTAGTGCCACACAGCCTTCCTCTATGTAGTGCCACACAGCCCCCTTGAAGAAGTGCCACACAGTCCTCTTGTAGGTAGTGCCACACAGCCCCCTTGTAGGTAGTGCCACACAGCCCCCTTGTAGGTATGGCCACACACCACCCCCTAGTAGGTAGTGCCAAACACCACCCCCTTGTAGGTAGTACCGCACACCACCCACTTGTAGGTAGTGCCATACACCACCCCCTTGTAGCTAATGGCACACACCACCCCCTTGTAGGTATTGCTACATCCCCCTCACTGTACATAGCGCCATTGGGGCTTCCTCTAGGAGTGGAATCCCCAGCCAGATCGTTGCCGACGCATTGGCTGGGGATTCTTCTCCTGTAGGACGCCCTGACGTCATATGGATAGTGACGCCAGGGGCTCCTCCTTGAGCGGAATCCCCAGCCAGAGCGTCGGCAACGCTCTGGCTAGGGATTCCGCTTCAGGAGGAGCCTTTGATGTCAAGGTCCATAAATGGATAGTGACGTCAGGGTCTTCTCCAGGAGTGGAATCCCTGGCCAGAGTGTCAGTTTATGTAGGGATACGTTCCATTGACAAGGTGAATAGTAACACTGAGTTGGAAATGTATTCATATATTTCAAGGAGGAATAACAGAGGAATGACACAATGCAGAGTAAGACAATAAGGTGCTCCAGAATTGTCATTTATGGGGAAAATAAATATTTACTAACACAGACATGTCAGGAGAAGTGACAAGATCCTCTTTAAAAATAAGTATGTTACAAATCAAGTGCATGTGACTATTATTTAGTGATTTTAGAGAAATTCATTAAAAAAAACAAAAAAACATACAATGTAATATATTGTAATATATCTACAGGTTATTTCAAGAAACATAAACTTTGAAATGAATCCTTATCAGAGTTTTTCTTTAAAATTCCATTCTCACTAAATTAAAGGAATTTCCCATAAAGTACCACTACATAAGAAATGGACAAGATCCCATAAAATACTCCATGCCCTTATCACCCTGGCTGTAAAATTAAAGTTTGTTTAACTGAGTAGTCTGGAATGCAAAATGGAGTCGAGGTATAGAGTTTACAGCATAAGAATGGCAGAAAAGTGGCACTTGACATAGACGTTAAGTGTCACGGCATGAGATCAGAAGAGCGTCTTAGAAAATTTTAGTCCTTTACCACTCTAGTCCTATTTCTGTCCAAGTAGCCTTCACGTCTGTAAATATTTATCCAGTACTGCGGTCTCCAAGAATATCAAGTGTCTGTAAATATTACAGAGTTTTCCCTGGGACTTTTTAATATGTTGATATCTTTGTATATAGTTCTCATTATCCAACCTACCCTATATATGCATGCATAGCATAGTATGTGACACTTGTGGAATTTAAAGGGATTGTCCCATTAAGACAACACTTGTCCATATGCCCTATTCGGGCATATAGACATCATAGAGGGGGTTTGATGCTCAGGGCCCTCCTTTATGAGCCAGAGCGGGGAACTACCTACAAGCAGTAGATCTCATTCTGGCGACTCGGGATATCCACGTATTACATTTACTTCATTGATGGGCGCTGCAAGGGAAAATGTATTTCCCTCTGCAAAATCAGCTTTTTGGCGGGGGTCTGTGGAACTGGGTTGTCTGTGACGCCTTTCAAGAGAAAACAAATTGATGCGTTCGGTATTTTTTTGAAGCTGGAGGAGTTTATAGAGATTATTGGGATTGTAATTATCATCATTGTAGAGGTCACAGTACACGCTGCTAATGTGTTCATATCACTACTCTAATCTATAGACATCTATTACTTATCATCTTTATCATTCATTAGGGTTTTCTAATTTGTCCATACAATTTTTTGTCTATCTGTGATTTTTGGATAAAATGACCTGAAAAAAGGAAAAATACGGTTGTCAACCATGAACAATAAGATAAATGTCTCTATAGAAATGCTTGAACATGCACAAGCTCTACGCCAAGTCTGACCTGTTTAACATTTACTTTACTTCAGTACAACAGAATTTCATGCCATTCACAACACTTTGTGCCAATCTTGCTCTATAGACATCAATCGAAGCTGCCGCTAGAATGACTTCTACATTGTGGTACTTAAATATCATAAAGGCGCATTATACCAACACAGTCACATGGCAGTATTATGCCAGTCATAATGTCCATATGGCACGAACCCTCTACTGCACACATTTTATTTATTTTTTGCAGAGTTGCAGTTTCTATTTAGAATTTTGGTTGCTACTTTTTAGTTTTATGTACATAAAGTTCCCTATGTGATAACATTTCCCTCCCACTACTTTAAAGGCTATGTAAACCTTTGAACCCTTTCTTTTTTTAATGAAACAATGTATATGGTGTGTTAAGCAACTTTTTAATTGATTTTTATTTTACAATTTTTTTTATGTCGGTAGTATCGGTGTTGCAATGGAACTGATGTGTCTGGCATCCCCTTGTTCTGCTTCTCTGAAGGGACAGAACAACGGAATGCCCTGAGGCAGATGTGAACAGGGCCTTAGACGTGATTGATAACAGATGGATCCTGGGTGTGAGGCGACCGTGATTACGGGCACGGCTGGCCACGAACAGCTACCCGCATTTGCAGGCCGTGCTCCCATATAAGGCCTCATGCACACGATCAACACTTGTGGACCGCATTTTCGTGCGGTGCTCCCATACAAAGTATGGGAGCACGGCCCGCAAAATCCAAAAAGTAGGACATGCTCTATATTTCCCGGCACAGTTCTATGGCTTGCACACCCTTACGTAGCGATACGGAAAGGTGTCCGCGGCCAATAGAACCGGGCGGGTCCGTAATTGCGGACCATATTGCAGTCCGCAATTATGGAGTTTTTTTTACGGTCGTGTGCATGAGGCCTCCGACTGCCACCCGCATTTTCGGGCCGTGCTCCCCTACAAAGTAGGGGAGCGCGGGCCGCAAAATGCAAAAGAACTGACATCTTCCATAATTTTCGGAACATTTCTACGGCAAGAACACCCATCCGTAGCGATACGGAAAGTTGTCCGCGGCCAATAGAACTGAATGGGTCCGTAATTGCGGACCGTATTACGGTCCGCAATTACGAACAATTTTTACGGTTATGTGCATGAAGCCTGAGTATGAGAGCATGGTCCGTAAAAAGCAAAATATAGGACATGACCTATCATTTGCGGAGCCTTTCTACGGGCCGGACACCTTCCCGTAAATATACGGGAAGATGTCCGTGGGCAATAGAAGTGAATGGGTCTGTAATTACGGACCATAAATACGGTTGGATTCTACAGTCGTGTGCATGGGGCCTCAGAGACACGCAGGACCAGCTGTCTGACCTGACAGATTCGGTTTTAAAGCAAGATACAGCTTCCATGTTTCCAGGATACTTAGAAGCTGTATCTCAGATAGTAACAATTTTTTTTTAAATAAATATGAATTAAGACGTTGCTTAAAACACCGTAATACATTGTTTTATTAACAAAAAAAAGTGTTCAAAGTTTTAGGAAGTCAGTCACATGACTATACAGACAGAAATGTGAATAATATTTGCTCTGTTGTTATCTGCCTCTCTTCCTCTTATTTCCCCCCTGTTCTCTTCCACTCCTGTATCTGCCTCTCTTCCTCTTATTTCCCCCCTGTTCTCTTCCGCTCCTGTATCTGCCTCTTCCTCTTATTTCCAGCCTGTTCTCTTCCGCTCCTGTATCTGCCTCTCTTCCTCTTATTTCCACCCTGTTCTCTTCTGCTCCTGTATCTGCCTCTCTTCCTCTTATTTCCACCCTGTTCTCTTCCGCTCCTGTATCTGCCTCTCTTCCTCTTATTTCCTCCCTGTTCTCTTCCGCTCCTGTATCTGCCTCTCTACCTCTTATTTCCACAATGTTCTCTTCCGCTCCTGTATCTGGCCTCTCTTCCTCTTATTTCCACCCTGTTCTCTTCCGCTCCTGTATCTGCCTCTCTTCCTCTTATTTCCACCGTTCTCTTCCGCTCCTGTATCTGCCTCTATTCCTCTTATTTCCACCCTGTTCTCTTCCGCTCCAGTATCTGCCTCTCTTCCTCTGATTTCCACACTGTTCTCTTCCGCTCCTGTATCGGCCTCTCTTCCTCTGATTTCCACACTGTTCTCTTCCGCTCCTGTATCTGCCTCTATTCCTCTTATTTCCACCCTGTTCTCTTCTGCTCCTGTATCTGCCTTTCTTTCTCTTATTTCCACCCTGTTCTCTTCCGCTCCTGTATCTGCCTCTTCCTCTTATTTCCACCCCGTTCTCTTCCGCTTCTGTATCTGCCTCTCTTCCTCTTATTTCCACCGTGTTCTCTTCCGCTCCTGTATCTGCCTCTCTTCCTCTGATTTCCACACTGTTCTCTTCCGCTCCTGTATCGGCCTCTCTTCCTCTTATTTCCACCCTGTTCTCTTCCGCTCCTGTATCTGCCTCTCTTTCTCTTATTTCCACCCTGTTCTCTTCCGCTCCTGTATCTGCCTTTCTTTCTCTTATTTCCACCCTGTTCTCTTCCGCTCCTGTATCTGCCTCTCTTCCTCTGATTTCCACATTGTTCTCTTCCGCTCCTGTATCTGCCTCTCTTCCTCTGATTTCCACACTGTTCTCTTCCGCTCCTGTATCGGCCTCTCTTCCTCTTATTTCCACCCTGTTCTCTTCCGCTCCTGTATCTGCCTCTCTTTCTCTTATTTCCACCCTGTTCTCTTCCGCTCCTGTATCTGCCTCCCTTCCTCTGATTTCCACACTGTTCTCTTCCGCTCCTGTATCGGCCTCTCTTCCTCTGATTTCCACATTGTTCTCTTCCGCTCCTGTATCGTCCTCTCTTCCTCTTATTTCCACCCCGTTCTCTTCCGCTTCTGTATCTGCCTCTCTTCCTCTTATTTCCACCCTGTTCTCTTCCGCTCCTGTATCTGCCTCTCCTCCTCTGATTTCCACACTGTTCTCTTCCGCTCCTGTATCGGCCTCTCTTCCTCTTATTTCCACCCTGTTCTCTTCCGCTCCTGTATCTGCCTCTCTTTCTCTTATTTCCACCCTGTTCTCTTCCGCTCCTGTATCTGCCTCCCTTCCTCTGATTTCCACACTGTTCTCTTCCGCTCCTGTATCGGCCTCTCTTCCTCTGATTTCCACATTGTTCTCTTCCGCTCCTGTATCGGCCTCTCTTCCTCTTATTTCCACCCTGTTCTCTTCCGCTCCTGTATCTGCCTCTCTTCCTCTTATTTCCACCCTGTTCTCTTCTGCTCCTGTATCTGCCTTTCTTCCTCTTATTTCCACCCTGTTCTCTTCCGCTCCTGTATCTGCCTCCCTTCCTCTGATTTCCACACTGTTCTCTTCCGCTCCTGTATCGGCCTCTGTTCCTCTTATTTCCACGCTGTTCTCTTCCGTTCCTGTGTCTGCCTCTCTTCCTCTTATTTCCACACTGTTCTCTTCCGCTCCTGTATCTGCCTCTCTTCCTCTTATTTCCACCCTGTTCTCTTCCGCTCCTGTATCTGCCTCTCTTCCTCTTATTTCCACACTGTTCTCTTCCGCTCCTGTATCTGCCTCTCTTCCTCTTATTTCCACCCTGTTCTCTTCCGCTCCTGTATCTGCCTCTCTTCCTCTTATTTCCACACTGTTCTCTTCCGCTCCTGTATCGGCCTCTCTTCCTCTTATTTCAACCCTGTTCTCTTCCGCTCCTGTATCGGCCTCTCTTCCTCTTATTTCCCCCCTGTTCTCTTCCGCTCCTGTGTCTGCCTCTCTTCCTCTTATTTCCACCCTGTTCTCTTCCGCTCCTGTATCTGCCACTCTTCCTCTTATTTCCACCCTGATCTCTTCCGCTCCTGTATCTGCCTCTCTTCCTCTTATTTCCACCCTGTTCTCTTCTGCTCCTCTGTCTGCCTCTCTTCCTCTTATTTCCACCCTGTTCTCTTCCGCTCCTGTGTCTGCCTCTCTTCCTCTTATTTCCACCCTGTTCTCTTCCGCTCCTGTATCTGCCTCTCTTCCTCTTATTTCCACCCTGTTCTCTTCCGCTCCTGTATCGGCCTCTCTTCCTCTGATTTCCACATTGTTCTCTTCCGCTCCTGTATCGGCCTCTCTTCCTCTGATTTCCACATTGTTCTCTTCCGCTCCTGTATCGGCCTCTCTTCCTCTTATTTCCACCCTGTTCTCTTCCGCTCCTGTATCTGCCTCTCTTCCTTTTATTTCCACCCTGTTCTCTTCTGCTCCTGTATCTGCCTCTCTTCCTCTTATTTCCACCCTGTTCTCTTCCGCTCCTGTATCTGCCTCCCTTCCTCTGATTTCCAGCCTGTTCTCTTCCGCTCCTGTATCGGCCTCTCTTCCTCTGATTTCCACGCTGTTCTCTTCCGTTCCTGTATCTGCCTCTCTTCCTCTTATTTCCACACTGTTCTCTTCCGCTCCTGTATCTGCCTCTCTTCGTCTTATTTCCACACTGTTCTTTTCCGCTCCTGTATCTGCCTCTCTTCCTCTTATTTCCACCCTGTTCTCTTCCGCTCCTGTGTCTGCCTCTCTTCCTCTTATTTCCACCCTGTTCTCTTCCGCTCCTGTATCTGCCTCTCTTCCTCTTATTTCCACACTGTTCTCTTCCGCTCCTGTATATGCCTCTCTTCCTCTTATTTCCACCCTGTTCTCTTCCGCTCCTGTATCTGCCTCTCTTCCTCTTATTTCCACCCTGTTCTCTTCCGCTCCTGTATCTGCCTCTCTTCCTCTTATTTCCACACTGTTCTCTTCCGCTCCTGTATCTGCCTCTCTTCCTCTTATTTCCACACTGTTCTCTTCCGCTCCTGTATATGCCTCTCTTCCTCTTATTTCCACCCTGTTCTCTTCCGCTCCTGTATCTGCCTCTCTTCCTCTTATTTCCACCCTGTTCTCTTCCGCTCCTGTATCTGCCTCTCTTCCTCTTATTTCCACACTGTTCTCTTCCGCTCCTGTATCTGCCTCTCTTCCTCTTATTTCCACACTGTTCTCTTCCGCTCCTGTATCTGCCTCTCTTCCTATTTCCACCCTGTTCTCTTCTGCTCCTGTATCTGCCTCTCTTCCTCTTATTTCCACCCTGTTCTCTTCCGCTCCTGTATCTGCCACTCTTCCTCTTATTTCCACCCTGTTCTCTTCCGCTCCTGTATCGGCCTCTCTTCCTCTTATTTCCACCCTGTTCTCTTCCGCTCCTGTATCTGCCTCTCTTTCTCTTATTTCCACCCTGTTCTCTTCCGCTCCTGTATCTGCCTCCCTTCCTCTTATTTCCACACTGTTCTCTTCCGCTCCTGTATCTGCCTCTCTTCCTCTTATTTCCACCCTGTTCTCTTCCGCTCCTGTATCAGCCTCTCTTCCTCTTATTTCCACCCTGTTCTCTTCCGCTCCTGTATCTGCCTCTTCCTCTTATTTCCACCCTGTTCTCTTCCGCTCCTGTGTCTGCCTCTCTTCCTCTTATTTCCACCCTGTTCTCTTCCGCTCCTGTATCTGCCTCTCTTCCTCTTATTTCCACCCTGATCTCTTCCGCTCCTGTATCTGCCTCTCTTCCTCTTATTTCCACCCTGTTCTCTTCTGCTCCTCTGTCTGCCTCTCTTCCTCTTATTTCCACCCTGTTCTCTTCCGCTCCTGTATCGGCCTCTCTTCCTCTTATTTCCACCCTGTTCTCTTCCGCTCCTGTATCTGCCACTCTTCCTCTTATTTCCACCCTGATCTCTTCCGCTCCTGTATCTGCCTCTCTTCCTCTTATTTCCACCGTTCTCTTCCGCTCCTGTGTCTGCCTCTCTTCCTCTTATTTCCACCCTGTTCTCTTCCGCTCCTGTATCTGCCTCTCTTCCTCTTATTTCCACCCTGTTCTCTTCCGCTCCTGTATCTGGTTCTCTTCCTCTTATTTCCACCCTGTTCTCTTCCGCTCCTGTATCGGCCTCTCTTCCTCTTATTTCCACCCTGTTCTCTTCCGCTCCTGTATCTGCCTCTCTTTCTCTTATTTCCACCCTGTTCTCTTCCGCTCCTGTATCTGCCTCCCTTCCTCTTATTTCCACCCTGTTCTCTTCCGCTCCTGTATCTGCCTCTCTTCCTCTTATTTCCACCCTGTTCTCTTCCGCTCCTGTATCGGCCTCTCTTCCTCTTATTTCCACCCTGTTCTCTTCCGCTCCTGTATCTGCCTCTTCCTCTTATTTGCCCCCTGTTCTCTTCCGCTCCTGTGTCTGCCTCTCTTCCTCTTATTTCCACCCTGTTCTCTTCCGCTCCTGTATCTGCCTCTCTTCCTCTTATTTCCACCCTGATCTCTTCCGCTCCTGTATCTGCCTCTCTTCCTCTTATTTCCACCCTGTTCTCTTCTGCTCCTCTGTCTGCCTCTCTTCCTCTTATTTCCACCCTGTTCTCTTCCGCTCCTGTATCGGCCTCTCTTCCTCTTATTTCCACCCTGTTCTCTTCCGCTCCTGTATCTGCCACTCTTCCTCTTATTTCCACCCTGATCTCTTCCGCTCCTGTATCTGCCTCTCTTCCTCTTATTTCCACCGTTCTCTTCCGCTCCTGTGTCTGCCTCTCTTCCTCTGATTTCCACACTGTTCTCTTCCGCTCCTGTGTCTGCCTCTCTTCCTCTTATTTCCACCCTGTTCTCTTCCGCTCCTGTATCTGCCTCTCTTCCTCTTATTTCCACCCTGTTCTCTTCCGCTCCTGTATCGGCCTCTCTTCCTCTGATTTCCACACTGTTCTCTTCCGCTCCTGTGTCTGCCTCTCTTCCTCTTATTTCCACCCTGTTCTCTTCCGCTCCTGTATCTGCCTCTCTTCCTCTTATTTCCACCCTGTTCTCTTCCGCTCCTGTATCGGCCTCTCTTCCTCTTATTTCCACCCTATTCTCTTCTTCTCCTCTGTCTGCCTCTCTTCCTCTTATTTCCACCCTGTTCTCTTCCGCTCCTGTATCGGCCTCTCTTCCTCTTATTTCCACCCTGTTCTCTTCCGCTCCTGTATCTGCCTTTCTTCCTCTTATTTCCACCCTGTTCTCTTCCGCTCCTGTATCTGCCTCTCTTTCTCTTATTTCCACCCTGTTCTCTTCCGCTCCTGTATCGGCCTCTCTTCCTCTTATTTCCACCCTGTTCTCTTCTGCTCATCTGTCTGCCTCTCTTCCTCTTATTTCACCCTGTTCTCTTCCGCTCCTGTATCTGCCTCTCTTCCTCTTATTTCCACCCTGTTCTCTTCCGCTCCTGTATCTGCCTCTCTTTCTCTTATTTCCACCCTGTTCTCTTCCGCTCCTGTATCGGCCTCTCTTCCTCTTATTTCCACCCTGTTCTCTTCTGCTCATCTGTCTGCCTCTCTTCCTCTTATTTCCACCCTGTTCTCTTCCGCTCCTGTATCTGCCTCTCTTCCTCTTATTTCCACCCTGTTCTCTTCCGCTCCTGTATCGGCCTCTCTTCCTCTTATTTCCACCCTGTTCTCTTCTGCTCATCTGTCTGCCTCTCTTCCTCTTATTTCACCCTGTTCTCTTCCGCTCCTGTATCTGCCTCTCTTCCTCTTATTTCCACCCTGTTCTCTTCCGCTCCTGTATCTGCCTCTCTTTCTCTTATTTCCACCCTGTTCTCTTCCGCTCCTGTATCGGCCTCTCTTCCTCTTATTTCCACCCTGTTCTCTTCTGCTCATCTGTCTGCCTCTCTTCCTCTTATTTCCACCCTGTTCTCTTCCGCTCCTGTATCTGCCTCTCTTCCTCTTATTTCCACCCTGTTCTCTTCCGCTCCTGTATCTGCCTCTCTTTCTCTTATTTCCACCCTGTTCTCTTCCGCTCCTGTATCGGCCTCTCTTCCTCTTATTTCCACCCTGTTCTCTTCTGCTCCTCTGTCTGCCTCTCTTCCTCTTATTTCCACCCTGTTCTCTTCCGCTCCTGTATCGGCCTCTCTTCCTCTTATTTCCACCCTGTTCTCTTCCGCTCCTGTATCGGCCTCTCTTCCTCTTATTTCCACCCTGTTCCCTTCCGCTCCTGTATCTGCCTCTCTTCCTCTTATTTACACCCTGTTCTCTTCCGCTCCTGTATCTGCCACTCTTCCTCTTATTTCCACCCTGATCTCTTCCGCTCCTGTATCTGCCTCTCTTCCTCTTATTTCCACCCTGTTCTCTTCCGCTCCTGTGTCTGCCTCTCTTCCTCTTATTTCCACACTGTTCTCTTCCGCTCCTGTATCTGCCTCCCTTCCTCTTATTTCCACCCTGTTCTCTTCCGCTCCTGTATCTGCCTCTCTTCCTCTTATTTCCACCCTGTTCTCTTCCGCTCCTGTATCTGCCTCTCTTCCTCTTATTTCCACACTGTTCTCTTCCGCTCCTGTGTCTGCCTCTCTTCCTCTTATTTCCACCCTGTTCTCTTCTGCTCCTGTATCTGCCTCTCTTCCTCTTATTTCCACCCTGTTCTCTTCCGCTCCTGTATCGGCCTCTCTTCCTCTTATTTCCACACTGTTCTCTTCCGCTCCTATATCGGCCTCTCTTCCTCTTATTTCCACACTGTTCTCTTCCGCTCCTGTATCGGCCTCTCTTCCTCTTATTTCCACCATGTTCTCTTCCGCTCCTGTATCTGCCACTCTTCCTCTTATTTCCACCCTGATCTTTTCCGCTCCTGTATCTGCCTCTCTTCCTCTTATTTACACCCTGTTCTCTTCCGCTCCTGTATCTGCCTCTCTTCCTCTTATTTCCACCCTGTTCTCTTCCGCTCCTGTATCTGCCTCTCTTTCTCTTATTTCCACCCTGTTCTCTTCCGCTCCTGTATCGGCCTCTCTTCCTCTTATTTCCACCCTGTTCTCTTCTGCTCCTCTGTCTGCCTCTCTTCCTCTTATTTCCACCCTGTTCTCTTCCGCTCCTGTATCGGCCTCTCTTCCTCTGATTTCCACATTGTTCTCTTCCGCTCCTGTATCGGCCTCTCTTCCTCTTATTTCCACCCTGTTCTCTTCCGCTCCTGTATCTGCCTCTCTTCCTTTTATTTCCACCCTGTTCTCTTCCGCTCCTGTATCTGCCTCCCTTCCTCTGATTTCCAGCCTGTTCTCTTCCGCTCCTGTATCGGCCTCTCTTCCTCTGATTTCCACGCTGTTCTCTTCCGTTCCTGTATCTGCCTCTCTTCCTCTTATTTCCACACTGTTCTCTTCCGCTCCTGTATCTGCCTCTCTTCGTCTTATTTCCACACTGTTCTTTTCCGCTCCTGTATCTGCCTCTCTTCCTCTTATTTCCACCCTGTTCTCTTCCGCTCCTGTGTCTGCCTCTCTTCCTCTTATTTCCACCCTGTTCTCTTCCGCTCCTGTATCTGCCTCTCTTCCTCTTATTTCCACCCTGTTCTCTTCCGCTCCTGTATCTGCCTCCCTTCCTCTGATTTCCAGCCTGTTCTCTTCCGCTCCTGTATCGGCCTCTCTTCCTCTGATTTCCACGCTGTTCTCTTCCGTTCCTGTATCTGCCTCTCTTCCTCTTAATTCCACACTGTTCTCTTCCGCTCCTGTATCTGCCTCTCTTCGTCTTATTTCCACACTGTTCTTTTCCGCTCCTGTATCTGCCTCTCTTCCTCTTATTTCCACCCTGTTCTCTTCCGCTCCTGTGTCTGCCTCTCTTCCTCTTATTTCCACCCTGTTCTCTTCCGCTCCTGTATCTGCCTCTCTTCCTCTTATTTCCACACTGTTCTCTTCCGCTCCTGTATCTGCCTCTCTTCCTCTTATTTCCACACTGTTCTCTTCCGCTCCTGTATCTGCCTCTCATTTCCACCCTGTTCTCTTCCGCTCCTGTATCTGCCTCTCTTCCTCTTATTTCCACACTGTTCTCTTCCGCTCCTGTATCTGCCTCTCTTCCTATTTCCACACTGTTCTCTTCCGCTCCTGTATATGCCTCTCTTCCTCTTATTTCCACCCTGTTCTCTTCCGCTCCTGTATCTGCCTCTCTTCCTCTTATTTCCACCCTGTTCTCTTCCGCTCCTGTATCTGCCTCTCTTCCTCTTATTTCCACCCTGTTCTCTTCCGCTCCTGTATCGGCCTCTCTTCCTCTTATTTCCACCCTGTTCCCTTCCGCTCCTGTATCTGCCTCTCTTCCTCTTATTTACACCCTGTTCTCTTCCGCTCCTGTATCTGCCACTCTTCCTCTTATTTCCACCCTGATCTCTTCCGCTCCTGTATCTGCCTCTCTTCCTCTTATTTCCACCCTGTTCTCTTCCGCTCCTGTGTCTGCCTCTCTTCCTCTTATTTCCACACTGTTCTCTTCCGCTCCTGTATCTGCCTCCCTTCCTCTTATTTCCACCCTGTTCTCTTCCGCTCCTGTATCTGCCTCTCTTCCACTTATTTCCACCCTGTTCTCTTCCGCTCCTGTATCTGCCTCTCTTCCTCTTATTTCCACACTGTTCTCTTCCGCTCCTGTGTCTGCCTCTCTTCCTCTTATTTCCACCCTGTTCTCTTCTGCTCCTGTATCTGCCTCTCTTCCTCTTATTTCCACCCTGTTCTCTTCCGCTCCTGTATCGGCCTCTCTTCCTCTTATTTCCACACTGTTCTCTTCCGCTCCTATATCGGCCTCTCTTCCTCTTATTTCCACACTGTTCTCTTCCGCTCCTGTATCGGCCTCTCTTCCTCTTATTTCCACCATGTTCTCTTCCGCTCCTGTATCTGCCACTCTTCCTCTTATTTCCACCCTGATCTTTTCCGCTCCTGTATCTGCCTCTCTTCCTCTTATTTCCACCCTGTTCTCTTCTGCTCCTCTGTCTGCCTCTCTTCCTCTTATTTCCACCCTGTTCTCTTCCGCTCCTGTATCGGCCTCTCTTCCTCTTATTTCAACCCTGTTCTCTTCCGCTCCTGTATCGGCCTCTCTTCCTCTTATTTCCACACTGTTCTCTTCCGCTCCTGTGTCTGCCTCTCTTCCTCTTATTTCCACCCTGTTCTCTTCCGCTCCTGTATCTGCCACTCTTCCTCTTATTTCCACCCTGATCTCTTCCGCTCCTGTATCTGCCTCTCTTCCTCTTATTTCCACCGTTCTCTTCCGCTCCTGTATCTGCCTCTATTCCTCTTATTTCCACCCTGTTCTCTTCCGCTCCAGTATCTGCCTCTCTTCCTCTGATTTCCACACTGTTCTCTTCCGCTCCTGTATCGGCCTCTCTTCCTCTGATTTCCACACTGTTCTCTTCCGCTCCTGTATCTGCCTCTATTCCTCTTATTTCCACCCTGTTCTCTTCTGCTCCTGTATCTGCCTTTCTTTCTCTTATTTCCACCCTGTTCTCTTCCGCTCCTGTATCTGCCTCTTCCTCTTATTTCCACCCCGTTCTCTTCCGCTTCTGTATCTGCCTCTCTTCCTCTTATTTCCACCGTGTTCTCTTCCGCTCCTGTATCTGCCTCTCTTCCTCTGATTTCCACACTGTTCTCTTCCGCTCCTGTATCGGCCTCTCTTCCTCTTATTTCCACCCTGTTCTCTTCCGCTCCTGTATCTGCCTCTCTTTCTCTTATTTCCACCCTGTTCTCTTCCGCTCCTGTATCTGCCTTTCTTTCTCTTATTTCCACCCTGTTCTCTTCCGCTCCTGTATCTGCCTCTCTTCCTCTGATTTCCACATTGTTCTCTTCCGCTCCTGTATCTGCCTCTCTTCCTCTGATTTCCACACTGTTCTCTTCCGCTCCTGTATCGGCCTCTCTTCCTCTTATTTCCACCCTGTTCTCTTCCGCTCCTGTATCTGCCTCTCTTTCTCTTATTTCCACCCTGTTCTCTTCCGCTCCTGTATCTGCCTCCCTTCCTCTGATTTCCACACTGTTCTCTTCCGCTCCTGTATCGGCCTCTCTTCCTCTGATTTCCACATTGTTCTCTTCCGCTCCTGTATCGTCCTCTCTTCCTCTTATTTCCACCCCGTTCTCTTCCGCTTCTGTATCTGCCTCTCTTCCTCTTATTTCCACCCTGTTCTCTTCCGCTCCTGTATCTGCCTCTCCTCCTCTGATTTCCACACTGTTCTCTTCCGCTCCTGTATCGGCCTCTCTTCCTCTTATTTCCACCCTGTTCTCTTCCGCTCCTGTATCTGCCTCTCTTTCTCTTATTTCCACCCTGTTCTCTTCCGCTCCTGTATCTGCCTCCCTTCCTCTGATTTCCACACTGTTCTCTTCCGCTCCTGTATCGGCCTCTCTTCCTCTGATTTCCACATTGTTCTCTTCCGCTCCTGTATCGGCCTCTCTTCCTCTTATTTCCACCCTGTTCTCTTCCGCTCCTGTATCTGCCTCTCTTCCTCTTATTTCCACCCTGTTCTCTTCTGCTCCTGTATCTGCCTTTCTTCCTCTTATTTCCACCCTGTTCTCTTCCGCTCCTGTATCTGCCTCCCTTCCTCTGATTTCCACACTGTTCTCTTCCGCTCCTGTATCGGCCTCTGTTCCTCTTATTTCCACGCTGTTCTCTTCCGTTCCTGTGTCTGCCTCTCTTCCTCTTATTTCCACACTGTTCTCTTCCGCTCCTGTATCTGCCTCTCTTCCTCTTATTTCCACCCTGTTCTCTTCCGCTCCTGTATCTGCCTCTCTTCCTCTTATTTCCACACTGTTCTCTTCCGCTCCTGTATCTGCCTCTCTTCCTCTTATTTCCACCCTGTTCTCTTCCGCTCCTGTATCTGCCTCTCTTCCTCTTATTTCCACACTGTTCTCTTCCGCTCCTGTATCGGCCTCTCTTCCTCTTATTTCAACCCTGTTCTCTTCCGCTCCTGTATCGGCCTCTCTTCCTCTTATTTCCCCCCTGTTCTCTTCCGCTCCTGTGTCTGCCTCTCTTCCTCTTATTTCCACCCTGTTCTCTTCCGCTCCTGTATCTGCCACTCTTCCTCTTATTTCCACCCTGATCTCTTCCGCTCCTGTATCTGCCTCTCTTCCTCTTATTTCCACCCTGTTCTCTTCTGCTCTTCTGTCTGCCTCTCTTCCTCTTATTTCCACCCTGTTCTCTTCCGCTCCTGTGTCTGCCTCTCTTCCTCTTATTTCCACCCTGTTCTCTTCCGCTCCTGTATCTGCCTCTCTTCCTCTTATTTCCACCCTGTTCTCTTCCGCTCCTGTATCGGCCTCTCTTCCTCTGATTTCCACATTGTTCTCTTCCGCTCCTGTATCGGCCTCTCTTCCTCTGATTTCCACATTGTTCTCTTCCGCTCCTGTATCGGCCTCTCTTCCTCTTATTTCCACCCTGTTCTCTTCCGCTCCTGTATCTGCCTCTCTTCCTTTTATTTCCACCCTGTTCTCTTCTGCTCCTGTATCTGCCTCTCTTCCTCTTATTTCCACCCTGTTCTCTTCCGCTCCTGTATCTGCCTCCCTTCCTCTGATTTCCAGCCTGTTCTCTTCCGCTCCTGTATCGGCCTCTCTTCCTCTGATTTCCACGCTGTTCTCTTCCGTTCCTGTATCTGCCTCTCTTCCTCTTATTTCCACACTGTTCTCTTCCGCTCCTGTATCTGCCTCTCTTCGTCTTATTTCCACACTGTTCTTTTCCGCTCCTGTATCTGCCTCTCTTCCTCTTATTTCCACCCTGTTCTCTTCCGCTCCTGTGTCTGCCTCTCTTCCTCTTATTTCCACCCTGTTCTCTTCCGCTCCTGTATCTGCCTCTCTTCCTCTTATTTCCACACTGTTCTCTTCCGCTCCTGTATATGCCTCTCTTCCTCTTATTTCCACCCTGTTCTCTTCCGCTCCTGTATCTGCCTCTCTTCCTCTTATTTCCACCCTGTTCTCTTCCGCTCCTGTATCTGCCTCTCTTTCTCTTATTTCCACACTGTTCTCTTCCGCTCCTGTATCTGCCTCTCTTCCTCTTATTTCCACACTGTTCTCTTCCGCTCCTGTATATGCCTCTCTTCCTCTTATTTCCACCCTGTTCTCTTCCGCTCCTGTATCTGCCTCTCTTCCTCTTATTTCCACCCTGTTCTCTTCCGCTCCTGTATCTGCCTCTCTTCCTCTTATTTCCACACTGTTCTCTTCCGCTCCTGTATCTGCCTCTCTTCCTCTTATTTCCACACTGTTCTCTTCCGCTCCTGTATCTGCCTCTCTTCCTATTTCCACCCTGTTCTCTTCTGCTCCTGTATCTGCCTCTCTTCCTCTTATTTCCACCCTGTTCTCTTCCGCTCCTGTATCTGCCACTCTTCCTCTTATTTCCACCCTGTTCACTTCCGCTCCTGTATCTGCCTCTCTTCCTCTTATTTCCACCCTGTTCTCTTCCGCTCCTGTATCTGCCTCTCTTCCTCTTATTTCCACCCTGTTCTCTTCCGCTCCTGTATCGGCCTCTCTTCCTCTTATTTCCACCCTGTTCTCTTCCGCTCCTGTATCTGCCTCTCTTTCTCTTATTTCCACCCTGTTCTCTTCCGCTCCTGTATCTGCCTCCCTTCCTCTTATTTCCACACTGTTCTCTTCCGCTCCTGTATCTGCCTCTCTTCCTCTTATTTCCACCCTGTTCTCTTCCGCTCCTGTATCAGCCTCTCTTCCTCTTATTTCCACCCTGTTCTCTTCCGCTCCTGTATCTGCCTCTTCCTCTTATTTCCACCCTGTTCTCTTCCGCTCCTGTGTCTGCCTCTCTTCCTCTTATTTCCACCCTGTTCTCTTCCGCTCCTGTATCTGCCTCTCTTCCTCTTATTTCCACCCTGATCTCTTCCGCTCCTGTATCTGCCTCTCTTCCTCTTATTTCCACCCTGTTCTCTTCTGCTCCTCTGTCTGCCTCTCTTCCTCTTATTTCCACCCTGTTCTCTTCCGCTCCTGTATCGGCCTCTCTTCCTCTTATTTCCACCCTGTTCTCTTCCGCTCCTGTATCTGCCACTCTTCCTCTTATTTCCACCCTGATCTCTTCCGCTCCTGTATCTGCCACTCTTCCTCTTATTTCCACCCTGATCTCTTCCGCTCCTGTATCTGCCTCTCTTCCTCTTATTTCCACCGTTCTCTTCCGCTCCTGTGTCTGCCTCTCTTCCTCTGATTTCCACACTGTTCTCTTCCGCTCCTGTGTCTGCCTCTCTTCCTCTTATTTCCACCCTGTTCTCTTCCGCTCCTGTATCTGCCTCTCTTCCTCTTATTTCCACCCTGTTCTCTTCCGCTCCTGTATCGGCCTCTCTTCCTCTGATTTCCACACTGTTCTCTTCCGCTCCTGTGTCTGCCTCTCTTCCTCTTATTTCCACCCTGTTCTCTTCCGCTCCTGTATCTGCCTCTCTTCCTCTTATTTCCACCCTGTTCTCTTCCGCTCCTGTATCGGCCTCTCTTCCTCTTATTTCCACCCTGTTCTCTTCTTCTCCTCTGTCTGCCTCTCTTCCTCTTATTTCCACCCTGTTCTCTTCCGCTCCTGTATCGGCCTCTCTTCCTCTTATTTCCACCCTGTTCTCTTCCGCTCCTGTATCTGCCTTTCTTCCTCTTATTTCCACCCTGTTCTCTTCCGCTCCTGTATCTGCCTCTCTTTCTCTTATTTCCACCCTGTTCTCTTCCGCTCCTGTATCGGCCTCTCTTCCTCTTATTTCCACCCTGTTCTCTTCTGCTCATCTGTCTGCCTCTCTTCCTCTTATTTCCACCCTGTTCTCTTCCGCTCCTGTATCTGCCTCTCTTCCTCTTATTTCCACCCTGTTCTCTTCCGCTCCTGTATCTGCCTCTCTTTCTCTTATTTCCACCCTGTTCTCTTCCGCTCCTGTATCGGCCTCTCTTCCTCTTATTTCCACCCTGTTCTCTTCTGCTCATCTGTCTGCCTCTCTTCCTCTTATTTCCACCCTGTTCTCTTCCGCTCCTGTATCTGCCTCTCTTCCTCTTATTTCCACCCTGTTCTCTTCCGCTCCTGTATCTGCCTCTCTTTCTCTTATTTCCACCCTGTTCTCTTCCGCTCCTGTATCGGCCTCTCTTCCTCTTATTTCCACCCTGTTCTCTTCTGCTCCTCTGTCTGCCTCTCTTCCTCTTATTTCCACCCTGTTCTCTTCCGCTCCTGTATCGGCCTCTCTTCCTCTTATTTCCACCCTGTTCTCTTCGGCTCCTGTATCGGCCTCTCTTCCTCTTATTTCCACCCTGTTCCCTTCCGCTCCTGTATCTGCCTCTCTTCCTCTTATTTACACCCTGTTCTCTTCCGCTCCTGTATCTGCCACTCTTCCTCTTATTTCCACCCTGATCTCTTCCGCTCCTGTATCTGCCTCTCTTCCTCTTATTTCCACCCTGTTCTCTTCCGCTCCTGTGTCTGCCTCTCTTCCTCTTATTTCCACACTGTTCTCTTCCGCTCCTGTATCTGCCTCCCTTCCTCTTATTTCCACCCTGTTCTCTTCCGCTCCTGTATCTGCCTCTCTTCCTCTTATTTCCACCCTGTTCTCTTCCGCTCCTGTATCTGCCTCTCTTCCTCTTATTTCCACACTGTTCTCTTCCGCTCCTGTGTCTGCCTCTCTTCCTCTTATTTCCACCCTGTTCTCTTCTGCTCCTGTATCTGCCTCTCTTCCTCTTATTTCCACCCTGTTCTCTTCCGCTCCTGTATCGGCCTCTCTTCCTCTTATTTCCACACTGTTCTCTTCCGCTCCTATATCGGCCTCTCTTCCTCTTATTTCCACACTGTTCTCTTCCGCTCCTGTATCGGCCTCTCTTCCTCTTATTTCCACCATGTTCTCTTCCGCTCCTGTATCTGCCACTCTTCCTCTTATTTCCACCCTGATCTTTTCCGCTCCTGTATCTGCCTCTCTTCCTCTTATTTCCACCCTGTTCTCTTCTGCTCCTCTGTCTGCCTCTCTTCCTCTTATTTCCACCCTGTTCTCTTCCGCTCCTGTATCGGCCTCTCTTCCTCTTATTTCAACCCTGTTCTCTTCCGCTCCTGTATCGGCCTCTCTTCCTCTTATTTCCACACTGTTCTCTTCCGCTCCTGTGTCTGCCTCTCTTCCTCTTATTTCCACCCTGTTCTCTTCCGCTCCTGTATCTGCCACTCTTCCTCTTATTTCCACCCTGATCTCTTCCGCTCCTGTACCTGCCTCTCTTCCTCTTATTTCCACACTGTTCTCTTCCGCTCCTGTATCGGCCTCTCTTCCTCTGATTTCCACATTGTTCTCTTCCGCTCCTGTATCGGCCTCTCTTCCTCTGATTTCCACATTGTTCTCTTCCGCTCCTGTATCGGCCTCTCTTCCTCTTATTTCCACCCTGTTCTCTTCCGCTCCTGTATCTGCCTCTCTTCCTTTTATTTCCACCCTGTTCTCTTCCGCTCCTGTATCTGCCTCCCTTCCTCTGATTTCCACGCTGTTCTCTTCCGTTCCTGTATCTGCCTCTCTTCCTCTTATTTCCACACTGTTCTCTTCCGCTCCTGTATCTGCCTCTCTTCGTCTTATTTCCACACTGTTCTTTTCCGCTCCTGTATCTGCCTCTCTTCCTCTTATTTCCACCCTGTTCTCTTCCGCTCCTGTGTCTGCCTCTCTTCCTCTTATTTCCACCCTGTTCTCTTCCGCTCCTGTATCTGCCTCTCTTCCTCTTATTTCCACCCTGTTCTCTTCCGCTCCTGTATCTGCCTCCCTTCCTCTGATTTCCAGCCTGTTCTCTTCCGCTCCTGTATCGGCCTCTCTTCCTCTGATTTCCACGCTGTTCTCTTCCGTTCCTGTATCTGCCTCTCTTCCTCTTAATTCCACACTGTTCTCTTCCGCTCCTGTATCTGCCTCTCTTCGTCTTATTTCCACACTGTTCTTTTCCGCTCCTGTATCTGCCTCTCTTCCTCTTATTTCCACCCTGTTCTCTTCCGCTCCTGTGTCTGCCTCTCTTCCTCTTATTTCCACCCTGTTCTCTTCCGCTCCTGTATCTGCCTCTCTTCCTCTTATTTCCACCCTGTTCTCTTCCGCTCCTGTATCTGCCTCTCTTCCTCTTATTTCCACACTGTTCTCTTCCGCTCCTGTATCTGCCTCTCATTTCCACCCTGTTCTCTTCCGCTCCTGTATCTGCCTCTCTTCCTCTTATTTCCACCCTGTTCTCTTCCGCTCCTGTATCTGCCTCTCTTCCTCTTATTTCCACCCTGTTCTCTTCCGCTCCTGTATCGGCCTCTCTTCCTCTTATTTCCACCCTGTTCTCTTCCGCTCCTGTATCTGCCTCTCTTTCTCTTATTTCCACCCTGTTCTCTTCCGCTCCTGTATCTGCCTCCCTTCCTCTTATTTCCACACTGTTCTCTTCCGCTCCTGTATCTGCCTCTCTTCCTCTTATTTCCACCCTGTTCTTTTCCGCTCCTGTATCTGCCTCTCTTCCTCTTATTTCCACCCTGTTCTCTTCCGCTCCTGTGTCTGCCTCTCTTCCTCTTATTTCCACCCTGTTCTCTTCCGCTCCTGTATCTGCCTCTCTTCCTCTTATTTCCACACTGTTCTCTTCCGCTCCTGTATCTGCCTCTCATTTCCACCCTGTTCTCTTCCGCTCCTGTATCTGCCTCTCTTCCTCTTATTTCCACACTGTTCTCTTCCGCTTCTGTATCTGCCTCTCTTCCTATTTCCACACTGTTCTCTTCCGCTCCTGTATATGCCTCTCTTCCTCTTATTTCCACCCTGTTCTCTTCCGCTCCTGTATCTGCCTCTCTTCCTCTTATTTCCACACTGTTCTCTTCCGCTCCTGTATCTGCCTCTCTTCCTCTTATTTCCACACTGTTCTCTTCCGCTCCTGTATCTGCCTCTCTTCCTCTTATTTCCACCCTGTTCTCTTCTGCTCCTGTATCTGCCTCTCTTCCTCTTATTTCCACCCTGTTCTCTTCCGCTCCTGTATCTGCCACTCTTCCTCTTATTTCCACGCTGTTCTCTTCCGCTCCTGTATCTGCCTCTCTTCCTCTTATTTCCACCCTGTTCTCTTCCGCTCCTGTATCTGCCTCTCTTCCTCTTATTTCCACCCTGTTCTCTTCCGCTCCTGTATCTGCCTCTCTTCCTCTTATTTCCACCCTGTTCTCTTCCGCTCCTGTATCGGCCTCTCTTCCTCTTATTTCCACCCTGTTCTCTTCCGCTCCTGTATCTGCCTCTCTTTCTCTTATTTCCACCCTGTTCTCTTCCGCTCCTGTATCTGCCTCCCTTCCTCTTATTTCCACACTGTTCTCTTCCGCTCCTGTATCTGCCTCTCTTCCTCTTATTTCCACCCTGTTCTCTTCCGCTCCTGTATCGGCCTCTCTTCCTCTTATTTCCACCCTGTTCTCTTCCGCTCATGTATCTGCCTCTTCCTCTTATTTCCCCCCTGTTCTCTTCCGCTCCTGTGTCTGCCTCTCTTCCTCTTATTTCCACCCTGTTCTCTTCCGCTCCTGTATCTGCCTCTCTTCCTCTTATTTCCACCCTGATCTCTTCCGCTCCTGTATCTGCCTCTCTTCCTCTTATTTCCACCCTGTTCTCTTCTGCTCCTGTCTGCCTCTCTTCCTCTTATTTCCACCCTGTTCTCTTCCGCTCCTGTATCGGCCTCTCTTCCTCTTATTTCCACCCTGTTCTCTTCCGCTCCTGTATCTGCCACTCTTCCTCTTATTTCCACCCTGATCTCTTCCGCTCCTGTATCTGCCTCTCTTCCTCTTATTTCCACCGTTCTCTTCCGCTCCTGTGTCTGCCTCTCTTCCTCTGATTTCCACACTGTTCTCTTCCGCTCCTGTGTCTGCCTCTCTTCCTCTTATTTCCACCCTGTTCTCTTCCGCTCCTGTATCTGCCTCTCTTCCTCTTATTTCCACCCTGTTCTCTTCCGCTCCTGTATCGGCCTCTCTTCCTCTGATTTCCACACTGTTCTCTTCCGCTCCTGTGTCTGCCTCTCTTCCTCTTATTTCCACCCTGTTCTCTTCCGCTCCTGTATCTGCCTCTCTTCCTCTTATTTCCACCCTGTTCTCTTCCGCTCCTGTATCGGCCTCTCTTCCTCTTATTTCCACCCTGTTCTCTTCTTCTCCTCTGTCTGCCTCTCTTCCTCTTATTTCCACCCTGTTCTCTTCCGCTCCTGTATCGGCCTCTCTTCCTCTTATTTCCACCCTGTTCTCTTCCGCTCCTGTATCTGCCTCTCTTCCTCTTATTTCCACCCTGTTCTTTTCCGCTCCTGTATCTGCCTCTCTTTCTCTTATTTCCACCCTGTTCTCTTCCGCTCCTGTATCGGCCTCTCTTCCTCTTATTTCCACCCTGTTCTCTTCTGCTCATCTGTCTGCCTCTCTTCCTCTTATTTCCACCCTGTTCTCTTCCGCTCCTGTATCTGCCTCTCTTCCTCTTATTTCCACCCTGTTCTCTTCCGCTCCTGTATCTGCCTCTCTTTCTCTTATTTCCACCCTGTTCTCTTCCGCTCCTGTATCGGCCTCTCTTCCTCTTATTTCCACCCTGTTCTCTTCCGCTCCTGTATCGGCCTCTCTTCCTCTTATTTCCACCCTGTTCTCTTCCGCTCCTGTATCGGCCTCTCTTCCTCTTATTTCCACCCTGTTCTCTTCTGCTCCTCTGTCTGCCTCTCTTCCTCTTATTTCCACCCTGTTCTCTTCCGCTCCTGTATCGGCCTCTCTTCCTCTTATTTCCACCCTGTTCTCTTCCGCTCCTGTATCTGCCTCTCTTCCTCTTATTTACACCCTGTTCTCTTCCGCTCCTGTATCTGCCACTCTTCCTCTTATTTCCACCCTGATCTCTTCCGCTCCTGTATCTGCCTCTCTTCCTCTTATTTCCACCCTGTTCTCTTCCGCTCCTGTGTCTGCCTCTCTTCCTCTTATTTCCACACTGTTCTCTTCCGCTCCTGTATCTGCCTCTCTTCCTCTTATTTCCACCCTGTTCTCTTCTGCTCCTGTATCTGCCTCTCTTCCTCTTATTTCCACCCTGTTCTCTTCCGCTCCTGTATCTGCCTCTCTTTCTCTTATTTCCACCCTGTTCTCTTCCGCTCCTGTATCGGCCTCTCTTCCTCTTATTTCCACCCTGTTCTCTTCTGCTCATCTGTCTGCCTCTCTTCCTCTTATTTCCACCCTGTTCTCTTCCGCTCCTGTATCTGCCTCTCTTCCTCTTATTTCCACCCTGTTCTCTTCCGCTCCTGTATCTGCCTCTCTTTCTCTTATTTCCACCCTGTTCTCTTCCGCTCCTGTATCGGCCTCTCTTCCTCTTATTTCCACCCTGTTCTCTTCTGCTCCTCTGTCTGCCTCTCTTCCTCTTATTTCCACCCTGTTCTCTTCCGCTCCTGTATCGGCCTCTCTTCCTCTTATTTCCACCCTGTTCTCTTCCGCTCCTGTATCGGCCTCTCTTCCTCTTATTTCCACCCTGTTCCCTTCCGCTCCTGTATCTGCCTCTCTTCCTCTTATTTACACCCTGTTCTCTTCCGCTCCTGTATCTGCCACTCTTCCTCTTATTTCCACCCTGATCTCTTCCGCTCCTGTATCTGCCTCTCTTCCTCTTATTTCCACCCTGTTCTCTTCCGCTCCTGTGTCTGCCTCTCTTCCTCTTATTTCCACACGGTTCTCTTCCGCTCCTGTATCTGCCTCTCTTCCTCTTATTTCCACCCTGTTCTCTTCTGCTCCTGTGTCTGCCTCTCTTCCTCTTATTTCCACCCTGTTCTCTTCCGCTCCTGTATCTGCATCTCTTCCTCTTATTTCCAACCTGTTCTCTTCCGCTCCTGTATCGGCCTCTCTTCCTCTTATTTCCACACTGTTCTCTTCCGCTCCTGTATCGGCCTCTCTTCCTCTTATTTCCACACTGTTCTCTTCCGCTCCTGTATCGGCCTCTCTTCCTCTTATTTCCACCCTGTTCTCTTCCGCTCCTGTATCGGCCTCTCTTCATCTTATTTCCACCCTGTTCTCTTCCGCTCCTGTATCTGCCTCTCTTCCTCTTATTTCTACACTGTTCTCTTCCGCTCCTGTGTCTGCCTCTCTTCCTCTTATTTCCACCCTGTTCTCTTCCGCTCCTGTATCTGCATCTCTTCCTCTTATTTCCACCCTGTTCTCTTCCGCTCCTGTATCGGCCTCTCTTCCTCTTATTTCCACACTGTTCTCTTCCGCTCCTGTATCTGCCTCTCTTCCTCTTATTTCCACACTGTTCTCTTCCGCTCCTGTATCTGCCTCTCTTCCTCTTATTTCCACACTGTTCTCTTCCGCTCCTGTATCTGCCTCTCATTTCCACCCTGTTCTCTTCCGCTCCTGTATCTGCCTCTCTTCCTATTTCCACACTGTTCTCTTCCGCTTCTGTATCTGCCTCTCTTCCTATTTCCACACTGTTCTCTTCCGCTCCTGTATATGCCTCTCTTCCTCTTATTTCCACCCTGTTCTCTTCCGCTCCTGTATCTGCCTCTCTTCCTCTTATTTCCACCCTGTTCTCTTCCGCTCCTGTATCTGCCTCTCTTCCTCTTATTTCCACACTGTTCTCTTCCGCTCCTGTATCTGCCTCTCTTCCTCTTATTTCCACACTGTTCTCTTCCGCTCCTGTATCTGCCTCTCTTCCTCTTATTTCCACCCTGTTCTCTTCTGCTCCTGTATCTGCCTCTCTTCCTCTTATTTCCACCCTGTTCTCTTCCGCTCCTGTATCTGCCACTCTTCCTCTTATTTCCACGCTGTTCTCTTCCGCTCCTGTATCTGCCTCTCTTCCTCTTATTTCCACCCTGTTCTCTTCCGCTCCTGTATCTGCCTCTCTTCCTCTTATTTCCACCCTGTTCTCTTCCGCTCCTGTATCTGCCTCTCTTCCTCTTATTTCCACCCTGTTCTCTTCCGCTCCTGTATCGGCCTCTCTTCCTCTTATTTCCACCCTGTTCTCTTCCGCTCCTGTATCTGCCTCTCTTTCTCTTATTTCCACCCTGTTCTCTTCCGCTCCTGTATCTGCCTCCCTTCCTCTTATTTCCACACTGTTCTCTTCCGCTCCTGTATCTGCCTCTCTTCCTCTTATTTCCACCCTGTTCTCTTCCGCTCCTGTATCGGCCTCTCTTCCTCTTATTTCCACCCTGTTCTCTTCCGCTCATGTATCTGCCTCTTCCTCTTATTTCCCCCCTGTTCTCTTCCGCTCCTGTGTCTGCCTCTCTTCCTCTTATTTCCACCCTGTTCTCTTCCGCTCCTGTATCTGCCTCTCTTCCTCTTATTTCCACCCTGATCTCTTCCGCTCCTGTATCTGCCTCTCTTCCTCTTATTTCCACCCTGTTCTCTTCTGCTCCTCTGTCTGCCTCTCTTCCTCTTATTTCCACCCTGTTCTCTTCCGCTCCTGTATCGGCCTCTCTTCCTCTTATTTCCACCCTGTTCTCTTCCGCTCCTGTATCTGCCACTCTTCCTCTTATTTCCACCCTGATCTCTTCCGCTCCTGTATCTGCCTCTCTTCCTCTTATTTCCACCGTTCTCTTCCGCTCCTGTGTCTGCCTCTCTTCCTCTGATTTCCACACTGTTCTCTTCCGCTCCTGTGTCTGCCTCTCTTCCTCTTATTTCCACCCTGTTCTCTTCCGCTCCTGTATCTGCCTCTCTTCCTCTTATTTCCACCCTGTTCTCTTCCGCTCCTGTATCGGCCTCTCTTCCTCTGATTTCCACACTGTTCTCTTCCGCTCCTGTGTCTGCCTCTCTTCCTCTTATTTCCACCCTGTTCTCTTCCGCTCCTGTATCTGCCTCTCTTCCTCTTATTTCCACCCTGTTCTCTTCCGCTCCTGTATCGGCCTCTCTTCCTCTTATTTCCACCCTGTTCTCTTCTTCTCCTCTGTCTGCCTCTCTTCCTCTTATTTCCACCCTGTTCTCTTCCGCTCCTGTATCGGCCTCTCTTCCTCTTATTTCCACCCTGTTCTCTTCCGCTCCTGTATCTGCCTCTCTTCCTCTTATTTCCACCCTGTTCTTTTCCGCTCCTGTATCTGCCTCTCTTTCTCTTATTTCCACCCTGTTCTCTTCCGCTCCTGTATCGGCCTCTCTTCCTCTTATTTCCACCCTGTTCTCTTCTGCTCATCTGTCTGCCTCTCTTCCTCTTATTTCCACCCTGTTCTCTTCCGCTCCTGTATCTGCCTCTCTTCCTCTTATTTCCACCCTGTTCTCTTCCGCTCCTGTATCTGCCTCTCTTTCTCTTATTTCCACCCTGTTCTCTTCCGCTCCTGTATCGGCCTCTCTTCCTCTTATTTCCACCCTGTTCTCTTCTGCTCATCTGTCTGCCTCTCTTCCTCTTATTTCCACCCTGTTCTCTTCCGCTCCTGTATCTGCCTCTCTTCCTCTTATTTCCACCCTGTTCTCTTCCGCTCCTGTATCTGTCTCTCTTTCTCTTATTTCCACCCTGTTCTCTTCCGCTCCTGTATCGGCCTCTCTTCCTCTTATTTCCACCCTGTTCTCTTCTGCTCCTCTGTCTGCCTCTCTTCCTCTTATTTCCACCCTGTTCTCTTCCGCTCCTGTATCGGCCTCTCTTCCTCTTATTTCCACCCTGTTCTCTTCTGCTCCTCTGTCTGCCTCTCTTCCTCTTATTTCCACCCTGTTCTCTTCCGCTCCTGTATCGGCCTCTCTTCCTCTTATTTCCACCCTGTTCTCTTCCGCTCCTGTATCTGCCTCTCTTCCTCTTATTTCCACCCTGATCTCTTCCGCTCCTGTATCTGCCTCTCTTCCTCTTATTTCCACCCTGTTCTCTTCTGCTCCTGTCTGCCTCTCTTCCTCTTATTTCCACCCTGTTCTCTTCCGCTCCTGTATCGGCCTCTCTTCCTCTTATTTCCACCCTGTTCTCTTCCGCTCCTGTATCTGCCACTCTTCCTCTTATTTCCACCCTGATCTCTTCCGCTCCTGTATCTGCCTCTCTTCCTCTTATTTCCACCGTTCTCTTCCGCTCCTGTGTCTGCCTCTCTTCCTCTGATTTCCACACTGTTCTCTTCCGCTCCTGTGTCTGCCTCTCTTCCTCTTATTTCCACCCTGTTCTCTTCCGCTCCTGTATCTGCCTCTCTTCCTCTTATTTCCACCCTGTTCTCTTCCGCTCCTGTATCGGCCTCTCTTCCTCTGATTTCCACACTGTTCTCTTCCGCTCCTGTGTCTGCCTCTCTTCCTCTTATTTCCACCCTGTTCTCTTCCGCTCCTGTATCTGCCTCTCTTCCTCTTATTTCCACCCTGTTCTCTTCCGCTCCTGTATCGGCCTCTCTTCCTCTTATTTCCACCCTGTTCTCTTCTTCTCCTCTGTCTGCCTCTCTTCCTCTTATTTCCACCCTGTTCTCTTCCGCTCCTGTATCGGCCTCTCTTCCTCTTATTTCCACCCTGTTCTCTTCCGCTCCTGTATCTGCCTCTCTTCCTCTTATTTCCACCCTGTTCTTTTCCGCTCCTGTATCTGCCTCTCTTTCTCTTATTTCCACCCTGTTCTCTTCCGCTCCTGTATCGGCCTCTCTTCCTCTTATTTCCACCCTGTTCTCTTCTGCTCATCTGTCTGCCTCTCTTCCTCTTATTTCCACCCTGTTCTCTTCCGCTCCTGTATCTGCCTCTCTTCCTCTTATTTCCACCCTGTTCTCTTCCGCTCCTGTATCTGCCTCTCTTTCTCTTATTTCCACCCTGTTCTCTTCCGCTCCTGTATCGGCCTCTCTTCCTCTTATTTCCACCCTGTTCTCTTCCGCTCCTGTATCGGCCTCTCTTCCTCTTATTTCCACCCTGTTCTCTTCCGCTCCTGTATCGGCCTCTCTTCCTCTTATTTCCACCCTGTTCTCTTCTGCTCCTCTGTCTGCCTCTCTTCCTCTTATTTCCACCCTGTTCTCTTCCGCTCCTGTATCGGCCTCTCTTCCTCTTATTTCCACCCTGTTCTCTTCCGCTCCTGTATCTGCCTCTCTTCCTCTTATTTACACCCTGTTCTCTTCCGCTCCTGTATCTGCCACTCTTCCTCTTATTTCCACCCTGATCTCTTCCGCTCCTGTATCTGCCTCTCTTCCTCTTATTTCCACCCTGTTCTCTTCCGCTCCTGTGTCTGCCTCTCTTCCTCTTATTTCCACACTGTTCTCTTCCGCTCCTGTATCTGCCTCTCTTCCTCTTATTTCCACCCTGTTCTCTTCTGCTCCTGTATCTGCCTCTCTTCCTCTTATTTCCACCCTGTTCTCTTCCGCTCCTGTATCTGCCTCTCTTTCTCTTATTTCCACCCTGTTCTCTTCCGCTCCTGTATCGGCCTCTCTTCCTCTTATTTCCACCCTGTTCTCTTCTGCTCATCTGTCTGCCTCTCTTCCTCTTATTTCCACCCTGTTCTCTTCCGCTCCTGTATCTGCCTCTCTTCCTCTTATTTCCACCCTGTTCTCTTCCGCTCCTGTATCTGCCTCTCTTTCTCTTATTTCCACCCTGTTCTCTTCCGCTCCTGTATCGGCCTCTCTTCCTCTTATTTCCACCCTGTTCTCTTCTGCTCCTCTGTCTGCCTCTCTTCCTCTTATTTCCACCCTGTTCTCTTCCGCTCCTGTATCGGCCTCTCTTCCTCTTATTTCCACCCTGTTCTCTTCCGCTCCTGTATCGGCCTCTCTTCCTCTTATTTCCACCCTGTTCCCTTCCGCTCCTGTATCTGCCTCTCTTCCTCTTATTTACACCCTGTTCTCTTCCGCTCCTGTATCTGCCACTCTTCCTCTTATTTCCACCCTGATCTCTTCCGCTCCTGTATCTGCCTCTCTTCCTCTTATTTCCACCCTGTTCTCTTCCGCTCCTGTGTCTGCCTCTCTTCCTCTTATTTCCACACGGTTCTCTTCCGCTCCTGTATCTGCCTCTCTTCCTCTTATTTCCACCCTGTTCTCTTCTGCTCCTGTGTCTGCCTCTCTTCCTCTTATTTCCACCCTGTTCTCTTCCGCTCCTGTATCTGCATCTCTTCCTCTTATTTCCAACCTGTTCTCTTCAGCTCCTGTATCGGCCTCTCTTCCTCTTATTTCCACACTGTTCTCTTCCGCTCCTGTATCGGCCTCTCTTCCTCTTATTTCCACACTGTTCTCTTCCGCTCCTGTATCGGCCTCTCTTCCTCTTATTTCCACCCTGTTCTCTTCCGCTCCTGTATCGGCCTCTCTTCATCTTATTTCCACCCTGTTCTCTTCCGCTCCTGTATCTGCCTCTCTTCCTCTTATTTCTACACTGTTCTCTTCCGCTCCTGTGTCTGCCTCTCTTCCTCTTATTTCCACCCTGTTCTCTTCCGCTCCTGTATCTGCATCTCTTCCTCTTATTTCCACCCTGTTCTCTTCCGCTCCTGTATCGGCCTCTCTTCCTCTTATTTCCACACTGTTCTCTTCCGCTCCTGTATCTGCCTCTCTTCCTCTTATTTCCACACTGTTCTCTTCCGCTCCTGTATCTGCCTCTCTTCCTCTTATTTCCACACTGTTCTCTTCCGCTCCTGTATCTGCCTCTCATTTCCACCCTGTTCTCTTCCGCTCCTGTATCTGCCTCTCTTCCTATTTCCACACTGTTCTCTTCCGCTTCTGTATCTGCCTCTCTTCCTATTTCCACACTGTTCTCTTCCGCTCCTGTATATGCCTCTCTTCCTCTTATTTCCACCCTGTTCTCTTCCGCTCCTGTATCTGCCTCTCTTCCTCTTATTTCCACCCTGTTCTCTTCCGCTCCTGTATCTGCCTCTCTTCCTCTTATTTCCACACTGTTCTCTTCCGCTCCTGTATCTGCCTCTCTTCCTCTTATTTCCACACTGTTCTCTTCCGCTCCTGTATCTGCCTCTCTTCCTCTTATTTCCACCCTGTTCTCTTCTGCTCCTGTATCTGCCTCTCTTCCTCTTATTTCCACCCTGTTCTCTTCCGCTCCTGTATCTGCCACTCTTCCTCTTATTTCCACGCTGTTCTCTTCCGCTCCTGTATCTGCCTCTCTTCCTCTTATTTCCACCCTGTTCTCTTCCGCTCCTGTATCTGCCTCTCTTCCTCTTATTTCCACCCTGTTCTCTTCCGCTCCTGTATCTGCCTCTCTTCCTCTTATTTCCACCCTGTTCTCTTCCGCTCCTGTATCGGCCTCTCTTCCTCTTATTTCCACCCTGTTCTCTTCCGCTCCTGTATCTGCCTCTCTTTCTCTTATTTCCACCCTGTTCTCTTCCGCTCCTGTATCTGCCTCCCTTCCTCTTATTTCCACACTGTTCTCTTCCGCTCCTGTATCTGCCTCTCTTCCTCTTATTTCCACCCTGTTCTCTTCCGCTCCTGTATCGGCCTCTCTTCCTCTTATTTCCACCCTGTTCTCTTCCGCTCATGTATCTGCCTCTTCCTCTTATTTCCCCCCTGTTCTCTTCCGCTCCTGTGTCTGCCTCTCTTCCTCTTATTTCCACCCTGTTCTCTTCCGCTCCTGTATCTGCCTCTCTTCCTCTTATTTCCACCCTGATCTCTTCCGCTCCTGTATCTGCCTCTCTTCCTCTTATTTCCACCCTGTTCTCTTCTGCTCCTCTGTCTGCCTCTCTTCCTCTTATTTCCACCCTGTTCTCTTCCGCTCCTGTATCGGCCTCTCTTCCTCTTATTTCCACCCTGTTCTCTTCCGCTCCTGTATCTGCCACTCTTCCTCTTATTTCCACCCTGATCTCTTCCGCTCCTGTATCTGCCTCTCTTCCTCTTATTTCCACCGTTCTCTTCCGCTCCTGTGTCTGCCTCTCTTCCTCTGATTTCCACACTGTTCTCTTCCGCTCCTGTGTCTGCCTCTCTTCCTCTTATTTCCACCCTGTTCTCTTCCGCTCCTGTATCTGCCTCTCTTCCTCTTATTTCCACCCTGTTCTCTTCCGCTCCTGTATCGGCCTCTCTTCCTCTGATTTCCACACTGTTCTCTTCCGCTCCTGTGTCTGCCTCTCTTCCTCTTATTTCCACCCTGTTCTCTTCCGCTCCTGTATCTGCCTCTCTTCCTCTTATTTCCACCCTGTTCTCTTCCGCTCCTGTATCGGCCTCTCTTCCTCTTATTTCCACCCTGTTCTCTTCTTCTCCTCTGTCTGCCTCTCTTCCTCTTATTTCCACCCTGTTCTCTTCCGCTCCTGTATCGGCCTCTCTTCCTCTTATTTCCACCCTGTTCTCTTCCGCTCCTGTATCTGCCTCTCTTCCTCTTATTTCCACCCTGTTCTTTTCCGCTCCTGTATCTGCCTCTCTTTCTCTTATTTCCACCCTGTTCTCTTCCGCTCCTGTATCGGCCTCTCTTCCTCTTATTTCCACCCTGTTCTCTTCTGCTCATCTGTCTGCCTCTCTTCCTCTTATTTCCACCCTGTTCTCTTCCGCTCCTGTATCTGCCTCTCTTCCTCTTATTTCCACCCTGTTCTCTTCCGCTCCTGTATCTGCCTCTCTTTCTCTTATTTCCACCCTGTTCTCTTCCGCTCCTGTATCGGCCTCTCTTCCTCTTATTTCCACCCTGTTCTCTTCTGCTCATCTGTCTGCCTCTCTTCCTCTTATTTCCACCCTGTTCTCTTCCGCTCCTGTATCTGCCTCTCTTCCTCTTATTTCCACCCTGTTCTCTTCCGCTCCTGTATCTGTCTCTCTTTCTCTTATTTCCACCCTGTTCTCTTCCGCTCCTGTATCGGCCTCTCTTCCTCTTATTTCCACCCTGTTCTCTTCTGCTCCTCTGTCTGCCTCTCTTCCTCTTATTTCCACCCTGTTCTCTTCCGCTCCTGTATCGGCCTCTCTTCCTCTTATTTCCACCCTGTTCTCTTCTGCTCCTCTGTCTGCCTCTCTTCCTCTTATTTCCACCCTGTTCTCTTCCGCTCCTGTATCGGCCTCTCTTCCTCTTATTTCCACCCTGTTCTCTTCCGCTCCTGTATCTGCCTCTCTTCCTCTTATTTACACCCTGTTCTCTTCCGCTCCTGTATCTGCCACTCTTCCTCTTATTTCCACCCTGATCTCTTCCGCTCCTGTATCTGCCTCTCTTCCTCTTATTTCCACCCTGTTCTCTTCCGCTCCTGTGTCTGCCTCTCTTCCTCTTATTTCCACACTGTTCTCTTCCGCTCCTGTATCTGCCTCTCTTCCTCTTATTTCCACCCTGTTCTCTTCTGCTCCTGTATCTGCCTCTCTTCCTCTTATTTCCACCCTGTTCTCTTCCGCTCCTGTATCTGCCTCTCTTTCTCTTATTTCCACCCTGTTCTCTTCCGCTCCTGTATCGGCCTCTCTTCCTCTTATTTCCACCCTGTTCTCTTCTGCTCATCTGTCTGCCTCTCTTCCTCTTATTTCCACCCTGTTCTCTTCCGCTCCTGTATCTGCCTCTCTTCCTCTTATTTCCACCCTGTTCTCTTCCGCTCCTGTATCTGCCTCTCTTTCTCTTATTTACACCCTGTTCTCTTCCGCTCCTGTATCGGCCTCTCTTCCTCTTATTTCCACCCTGTTCTCTTCTGCTCCTCTGTCTGCCTCTCTTCCTCTTATTTCCACCCTGTTCTCTTCCGCTCCTGTATCGGCCTCTCTTCCTCTTATTTCCACCCTGTTCTCTTCCGCTCCTGTATCGGCCTCTCTTCCTCTTATTTCCACCCTGTTCCCTTCCGCTCCTGTATCTGCCTCTCTTCCTCTTATTTACACCCTGTTCTCTTCCGCTCCTGTATCTGCCACTCTTCCTCTTATTTCCACCCTGATCTCTTCCGCTCCTGTATCTGCCTCTCTTCCTCTTATTTCCACCCTGTTCTCTTCCGCTCCTGTGTCTGCCTCTCTTCCTCTTATTTCCACACTGTTCTCTTCCTCTCCTGTATCTGCCTCTCTTCCTCTTATTTCCACCCTGTTCTCTTCTGCTCCTGTGTCTGCCTCTCTTCCTCTTATTTCCACCCTGTTCTCTTCCGCTCCTGTATCTGCATCTCTTCCTCTTATTTCCACCCTGTTCTCTTCCGCTCCTGTATCGGCCTCTCTTCCTCTTATTTCCACACTGTTCTCTTCCGCTCCTGTATCGGCCTCTCTTCCTCTGATTTCCACACTGTTCTCTTCCGCTCCTGTATATGCCTCTCTTCCTCTTATTTCCACACTGTTCTCTTCCGCTCCTGTATCGGCCTCTCTTCCTCTTATTTCCACCCTGTTCTCTTCCGCTCCTGTATCGGCCTCTCTTCCTCTTATTTCCACCCTGTTCTCTTCCGCTCCTGTATCTGCCTCTCTTCCTCTTATTTCTACACTGTTCTCTTCCGCTCCTGTGTCTGCCTCTCTTCCTCTTATTTCCACCCTGTTCTCTTCCGCTCCTGTATCTGCATCTCTTCCTCTTATTTCCACCCTGTTCTCTTCCGCTCCTGTATCGGCCTCTCTTCCTCTTATTTCCACACTGTTCTCTTCCGCTCCTGTATCTGCCTCTCTTCCTCTTATTTCCACACTGTTCTCTTCGGCTCCTGTATCGGCCTCTCTTCCTCTTATTTCCACCCTGTTCTCTTCCGCTCCTGTATCTGCTCTGGTATAGAAATGCTTCACTAGTAACTCATCTCCGCTGTTCTACAAACCGAAAGACACTGTTCCCGTCACTGCATAGATTGACACCGACCTTCTCCAATCAGCGCGCAGCATTGTCTGAGCTGAGTGGGCGAGGACTACCAGGGACCAATGAGCTCGGAGGAGGGGCGGAGAGTTTTAAGACCACAACAGCCGTGCTGTGACAGCGGCTCATAGTGTGGTGGTCGCCGGGTTGCGCTGACAGTGAGGACCGGCCTTCTCCTGCTCACATGCCGCTACATTGCACTTGTCTACAGGATTTCTCCTACTTACAGGTGATTGCTTTACTGTTTATTTGACATTAGTAGCTGTATGAGAAATGTCCCGTCCTTGCGACATATTTATTAAATGCCGTGTGATTAATATGTCGCAAATGACACTGCAAACAGGATCTGTCTGGTGCTGGGCTTCATAATGATTCAATGTCACTCAATGCTTAAAAGTTTTTGTGACAAGTGTTTTTAGCTTTGCTGAAAATGTTAGAAAATTGCTGCAGTAGCAGCGGGCGGATACAATGTCAGTGAAGTCTTCTTACATGTTATACTTGTTGGGCTGGTCCTGACATTTACAGGGACCTAGTTCGGGATGTCCGGTTCACCATCTTCAATACAGATTACAGTCTGATTCATATTGCAGCCTGTATCCTGCTGCTAATAGTTAGATAAGTAGTTGCACAGGTGGAGCAGCATTGTGTTTCTTTTCTTATAAAAACGACAGTACAGATTTGTCAATGTAATAACTGCGGTTTGTGGGCCGAACGCCATATTTTTGGAGCCGTTGCGCCACTTTTTCCATCTCATACAAACGTGACTCGTTTATTAAAATTTTCAGACACTTTTCTATTTGGCTGTACTCCTCTGTTTCTGTCACTACATAGACATTAAATGGGGCGGCAGGATATGTGTGACCACCGCTCCATTCAAGACCCCCATTCTAGTTCTTGTGGGGATCTCAATGATCAGACATTCATCACCTATTCTGCGGATAAGTCATAAACGTCCTTCTTGGGACAACCCCTTTAATTTAAGGGGAATGATTAATTTAGGGGTCTGGTCTGAGGCCTTATTTAGGAGTCTGATCTGGGGACTGAATTAGTTTAGGGGGTCTGACTATCTTGGGGTTCTGATCTTGGGACTGAATAAATCTAGGGGTCTGATTAACTTAGGGGGTCTGTTCTGGGGTCTTATTAATTTAGGGGTCTATGCCAGTCCTTATGCTTAGCGTTCTCATTGAGCGCTAGGACTGGCGCCGATGCCATCATGTTCCTGCAGCCGGTGGCAATGTCTGGGGTTATTGCATTGAATGTGGTTTGCATGTTCACTCACAGTCATTGTTAGATCAGATTATCTGACAAATCCTCATTGCCTCTGCTATTTGCATGCACTGTATATTGTATTATAGACCTGGTCTTGTTATTATATTACATAGCAGCTTTATACAGCAGATGATACTGGTTGTAGAATTATATATTAAATTATAGTTCAGGGCTGACCGGAGACACTGAGTGCTAAAGATGGAGACCATTGTTTGTGCATTCATAGGAATTGCTCTCAGTCATGATCTATGTGGAGAGGAATTAATTTGGACCTATTTTTCAATGATCTTTATCATATTTGCATTTTTTTAGGGGTGAGTAACAGAGCGCTGGTGGACAACGAGAAATTTCTGGAGAACGGGGGTGCATTGTCTATGAGAGATGAGCACTCAGGTGGCACCCTTCCCTCAGGTGGTACCACTTGCAGGGAGATGAGCACTCAGGTGGCACCGTTCCCTCAGGTGGTACCACTTGCAGAGAGATGAGCACTCAGGTGGCACCCTTCCCTCAGGTGGCACCACTTGCAGGGAGATGAGCACTCAGGTGGCACCCTTCCCTCAGGTGGCACCACTTGCAGGGAGATGAGCACTCAGGTGGCACCCTTCCCTCAGGTGGTACCACTTGCAGAGAGATGAGCACTCAGGTGGCACCCTTCCCTCAGGTGGCACCACTTGCAGGGAGATGAGCACTCAGGTGGCACCCTTCCCTCAGGTGGCACCACTTTCAGGGAGATGAGCACTCAGGTGACACCCTTCCCTCAGGGTGGCACCATTTGCAGAGAGATGAGCACTGCAGGGGGCATCATTCTTGTCCAAGAGCGATCAGTATAAGGGCTGTATTACCAATAGGGATGCAAAATACTGACCTAAATACGGCCATGTGAAAGTTCTCCTACTGCCGCCACAAAGGAAATTGCATGTAATAGCGTCTGATTACTGCTCACACGTAACTTCCTGACACACGTAACGGAACTGATGCAGAACATTTCTGCAGCATTTCCGCTAAAACTAGCAGACATTCCGCTGCAGAAAAAAACGCACCGCTTCCTGCGTGTAGTGCGGCTTTTGCTGCATTTTTTTCAAATCCGTGAGATGGCGACATCTCCTCTGAAAACGCAGGAATTCAGTCCACATTCCGCAGCAGGAATTGACGTGCTGCGGTCTGAAATATACGTACCGCAGTTGAATCTGCTACTGTATTCTGCTGCATATTCCATCATGGGTGGATGAGCCCTAACAGCACGATATTTCTAAGAATTCACTTTCTACCTCAGACACCAGGAAAGGCGAGAGCCGGAATGTCCACCTTTTCACCATGGAGGAACTTTTAAAAAAATGTTTTCCCTTTTGGTGAACCCCTACAATCTCCTTATCTCTACTGTAAGGCCATGTCCACACGTAGCGTAAACACTGCAGAATTCAGACAGGATTTTCTGTGAGGAAATTCTTCAGCGTAATATAGTAGCAGCAAAGTGGATGAGATTTCAACAAATCTCGTCCAGACACTGCAGAAAAAAGCTGCATAAAAGGCGCACGGAAATTGACCTGCTGTGTGGATTCTCAGTCTGCAGCTTGTCATTTTATGTTGCAAAAATGCTGCTGAATTTCCACATAGAAAATCTGGTTGGAAATTCTGCAGTGTTCACGCTACGTGTAAACATGGCCTAAAAGTGACATCTCTTGTTCTTGTTGTCTACACGGGGAATCCCTAATTAGGTACCAAGAAACGCCAGGTTCCTCATAGCCCTGGTTGAGAAACCCGAAACTTGCTACATTCTGAGTTGCTACTTCTCTGTATAACTGCATTGTTTATAGTAATAAAGTCAGGGACGAAACTAGGCAACACTGAGCCTCATAGCAAACTTTTGACTGCGCCCCTCCTTACACCACAACCAACTCCCCCACCACCACCACAACCCCCGCCCTCCGACAATGGACATTTATCATTTCTGTGCACAATGTAAAAATACGGCAAGGCTGACACGTTGTAGATCATCTACCCCCCAATTTTATGGGATCCCATTAATAATGGTCCCACAGCCCCCTGTAGACAGTGCCACACACACAGTCCTCTGTAAACAGTGCCATACACACAGTCATCTGTAGACAGTGCCACACACAGTCCTCTGTAGACAGTGCCACACACAGTCCTCTGTAGACAGTGCCACACACAGTCCTCTGTAGACAGTGCCACACGCAGTCCTCTGTAAACAGTGCCACACACAGTCCTCTGTAGACAGTGCCACACACAGTCCTCTGTAGACAGTGCCACACACAGTCCTCATGTAGATAGTGCACCCCATTGTAGTTAGTGTCACACAGCCCTGTGGATAGTGCCACACACAGTCCTCTGTAGACAGTGCCACACACAGTCCTCTGTAGATAGTGGCACAGACAGACCTCCTGTAGACAGTGCCACACACAGTCCTCTGTAGATAGTGGCACAGACAGACCTCCTGTAGATAGTGCACCCCATTGTAGGTAGTGCCACACAGCCCTGTAGTTAGTGCCACACAGCCCTGTAGATAGTGCCCCCCACTGTAGATACTGTCACACATACCCTGTAGATACTGTCACACCCCCCTGTAGATAGTGTCACCCCCCCTTGTAAATAGTGCCACCCACCCTCTTGTAGATACTGCCGCACACCTATGTTGTAGATAGTACCATACACCCCCCCTTGTAGATAGTGCCACACATCCCTCTTGTAGTTAGTGTAACACACTCCTCTTGTTGATAGTGCCGCACACCTATGTTGTAGATAGTGCCATACACCCCCCCTTGTAGGACGCAGATACAATTAAATGTGGCAGCCACCCGGGACCCTGGAAGCTGTGCTAGCGATGTCCCCAGGCATGAAGTGACCTGTGCCGCTCGGTACGACACATAAATGTTATGGGCCAGGCGGCAGGGCCCCCTCATGCTGTGGGCCTAGTAGCGGCCGCTATAGCGGTAGTACCGCCACTGAATTTAGCAATGAAATATAGATTTCACCTGAAATGTTTGGATTTGCTGAGATAAATTGGGACATACAAAAAAACACCATAGCAATTTAGCTGCCTCCTCATTGGACGTGTCCTCCACATGAAAGGGATTTTACTAAGAACATCGAGTTGTGCAAGTGAGAGACTGGTGGAAAATGTAATTTTCCTATTTACCATGTATAGATGGTGTAGATATTTATTAAAGGGTCTTTGATTTATATAATCTATAGTACCTGAGAAATGACTAATCTGTTTTCAGACTGTTGACATTCTTATCTTTCAAGATCACGCTTACCTCTGAATCAGCGCCATTAAAAGAAGTAGTGGAAGGACAAGTTTATCATGACAGATAATAATAATAAATTCTTTGCTTGTCATCTCTTTAAGGTTCAGTTATTTGTATATTTCTGCCAATATTCACCAAGTAGAATGGACTTGGCTCAGTCCATCTGTTCTATGACTCCATCTGCATTGTTATTAAACGGGATGTCCAGGATTAAAAAAAAATATGTCTGCTTTCTCTCAAAAACAGTGCCACACCTTTCCACAGGTTGTGTGTGGTATTGCAGCTTAGCTCTATTCACTTCAATCGAGTCCCCCTGCAATATCAGACACAACTCATGGACAGATGTGGCACTGTTTCTGCAAGAAAGTAGCCATCATTTTTTTGATCCTCTTTAAAGGGGTTTTCCCATCTCGGACATTTATGGCATATCTAGAGTATATGCCATATATCTGATAGATGTGAGTCCCATTACTAAAACGGGGCCCTCTGACACCTTGTCTAGCTGTCAATGATCTCCGGCCACTGAGTTACAGTGGTGGCCTGGAGTACGGAAACAGCCGAGCTCAATTCACTTCTATGGAAGTTACGGAAACAGCGTAACTCAGCGAGCCCGGCTGTTTCTGTACTTCCAGCCACCTCACAATTCAGTGGCCAGGGAGGCAGCAACAGCAGGACAAGGTAGGATGGGAGTCAGGGGACCCCGTTCTAGAGAAAGGTGCGGGTCCCAGGGGTGCGACCCACATCTATTGGACATTTATAGCATATCCTGTGGATATGCCATAAATCCATAAATGTCCAAGAAGAGAATACCCCATTAAGGTTTACTCGAGCACAATTTGTTTTACCGAATAAAGTATAAAACAGAATTCAGAGTTCCCCTTTCGTCTTTTGATGCTTAGAGGAAGTTGGCAAAATGAAAATGCTTTTTTCGCTGTATTGAGTTTCTATAGTTGATGGACGCAGGTGTGTGACAATAGACTCCTAACAGAATATTATAATGTGATCCCTGCAAACAGGTCCGATTCTGCAAATAGATTCAGGATGAGATGCTTCTCGCTCTGTAATGTAGTTCTTTGCTTTCCTTGTCATTACTTCAGGTCAGGTTCAGGACGAGGCAGAATGAGAGGTAGATCATGTGAATGTTTTGCAATAACATCTCCGAGGTCATTGGCAGGTGTGCTCACACAGAGCTCTTACCAGTCACAAGGTAGGAAGCGACTATCAAGTGACAGCCACTCCTTCTTAGCATAGGATATGGAGGAGCATGACATTACAGGGCCCACTGGATTTAGCAAACATATGGGCCAGGGACGGACATACCATATGTGCAACATGTGCAACTGCACAGGAGCCCAGTGAGTGGGGGGGGGGGCACTCTGACAGCCTAAAAAGTAGCATTTTGCTGTCTATTAGATTGTATGTAATGAATTTCATAGCTCACAATTACTGGTGGATTGTTAAAGACAAATAAGGGGGATGATCCATGATGAGCTATTGAGTGCAAGGGGCTCATGTACATTCCCAGGGGTCCTCTGTGGTCTGTGTCCACCCCTGGTATGGACTTCAGGGGTTAGGGCATAAAAAGGGTTTGCTGGGTTTGATAAATTGGTTGCAGCGGGCTTAAAACATAAAACATAAAAATAAGAAGCTTCTCCATATACGTACCTTACTGATTCCTTACCATTCCCCTGCTGCTGTCCCGTTCCCCTGCCGCTTCTCACTGTAGCATCAGGACATTACCCATAGTTACTACATGTCACTTCTGTGTCGGCCAATCACCATGGACTGGACAGGACCACAGCGGCCAGTGACGCACCAGTGTAAATAGTGGAACGCTCTGGGATCCGGACATCTGAAGCGAGGAACGGTAAGATAAGTATATGGAGGAGCTTTTCATTTTTATCATTTCGGGCCACGGTCAATAATTTATTAAGCCTGGAAAACGCATTTCAATTAAAAAGAAATGCCTTGTCCACTGTATTGAATTTGATAGGCTCAGATATGTGGCTATATACTTGTGACTCCTGACACATTTGTATATAATGTGATCCTTGTACGCTAGACACATTCTGCAAATATCAATGTTAATATTGGCTTGCTATGCTTGGGATTTAACCTCATGTAAGTTAGCAAGAAGTAAGGGACTGATGGAAGTGCGTATAACTGCAGGATCAGACTACATAAGGTTTGTTTGTAGTCTGTAACCATGGTGACACATTGGTCTGCATAGGAGCTGTAGACAAAAACCGGTAGAGTATTTTTAATCAAAACTATATACAAAGTTGCTTCATTTTGTGTTTTAAATGCATTTTGAACAGAAAAAAATGTTGATTGTAAGGGTATGTTCACACGAAGTGTTTTCAGACGTAATTCAGGGGCGAAAAAGAAGTGCATGTCACTTCTTGGGACGTTTTTGGAGGCGTTTTTCATTGCCTCCATTGAAAAACAACTCCAATAACGGCCGTAATTTACGCGGCGAAAAACGTGAGTTCTTAAAAAAACGTCTGAAAATCAGGAGCTGTTTTCGCTTGAAAACAGCTCCGTAATTTCAGCCGTATTTTGGTCACTGCGTGTGAACATAGCCTAAAGGTGTAGATATCTTTTAAGAAGAAAGTATAAGTTACCTAATCTATGACTACCTCTGACTATGATGTAGCATTGCAAATATTAATATATGTAGTACACATGAAAGTGATACCATGCCTCCCAACAGACAAAGAGGTGGGTTTAGGTAGATATAACCCAAAATGGTTGTTTCTAAAAATGGTTTCCAGATTTAGGCGTGGTTTAGAGTGTCCCGCAAATCGATATTTAAATGTCAGGAGGTATGGTGATACTAATGCTGCTACGGTACTAGATGGTTGTAGTAAGTAACAGAAATGAAAAGTTCAGGCAAAAAAAAGTCTAAATTCTTTGAAAATTTTTAAATTATAATATCTGTAAAACCGGCCACAGTACAGAGCAGACGGAGAAGTCCTGCAACCTATAACCCGTACAATAACCACGACTTTTCTCTGCAGGAGTAACACAACAGTCATGTGATTTTTCCCTTTGCGAATTGGAAACCCTAAACCGGATCTAAAGATGGGGCTCCTATACTTGGTGGAGCCGGTAATGGCGATTTACTGCTTTGCCAGTTTTACCAGTTACCCTTTAATGCAGCAGTACGTGTATCAGAAACTCTGGGAGGACGAGTTTAATTCTACTGTCTTCTTCAACGACAACATATCACATTGTGAAACAAACCAAAGCAACCCCAACTATATACATCAAAAGGTAAGAATGGTGCAGCAAGTTCTCATTCCAACAGAGTCAAATCCATGGTTTCCTCTACATTCTGTAAGAACATGAGAGATTGATAATGTTGCCGATAACAATACAGAAGAATCCCGAGATATGGCTTCATATACCCCTTCCTGCCGCAGCTGTTTTTCGCATTTTCACTTTCGCTTTTTCCTCCTCTCATTCCAAAAGCCATAACTTTTTTCTTTTTCTGACGATATATAGCTTGCTTTTTGTGGGACAAGTTGTAGTTATTCACGGCACTATTTATTGTACTATGTAATGTACTGGGATACTGGAAAACATTTATTTATGGAGTGGAATGGGAAAAAAAAACAGCGATTCCTCCATTATTTTGTGGGTTTAGATTTTACGGTAAAAAACGACATACTTCATTCTACCGGTCAATACGACTACGGAGAAACCACATTTATATAGTTATCTTCGTGTTTTACTGCTTTTACAAGGAAAAAAAACGAATTGTTAAAAATAACAATAATAAAAAATTCGTTTTGAGTCGCCATATTCTGAAAGGCATCATTTTTTTATTTTTCCGTTGATTGAGCGGTATGAGGGCTTATTTTTTGCAAGACGAGCTCTGGTTTCTATTGGTAGCATTTTTGCGACTTTTTGATCACTTTTTATTCCATTTTTTATCTGAGATCAAATGACCAAAATTCAGAGATTCCGGCATTAAATTTTTTATCTTTTTACGGCGTTTACAGTGTAGGTTAAATAATGTTATATTGTAATAGTTCAGTTATGTTATTTTTTTGTTTTACATTGCGTTTCGGGTAAATTGGGGAAAACGTTTTTTTTTTATTTGGAATATTTTTATTTCTCGGTACATATTAACCCCTTAACGACATGTGACGTACTGGTAAGCGGTAGCCGTCAAGGGAAAGTATGGCTAAGCTCGCTCCACATTGCGCGGGTGACGGTTATAGCTGACAACTCACTGCAACAGTCGGAATCAAAGATCACTTTGATTCCGCCCGTTTAACACCTTAAATGTTGCGGCATTTAAATTGTTAGAATCGGGGCGCCCCCTCAAAACACGGCATCGTGCCTCCCCCCCCCGTGACGGGGTCGGCCGGTGATGACAGTTGTCATGGCAGCCTGGGGGCCTAATGAAGACCCCAGGTCTGCCATCTTTGTTCTCCTTTGAACGGCTTCAAAGGAGACAGTCAGAATCACGATATACTGCAATACATTGGTATTGCAGTATATCATGCAAGCGATCCAACGATCGCTGCTTCAAGTCCGCTAGGGGTACTAATAAAAAAAGTAAAAACGGGTAAATAAAGATTTTTATAATGTTGCAAAAAAAATAAAATATTAAAAGTTCAAAAAAAGCCACTTTTGGCCATTTTCCCCCCTAAAGCAATGTTAAAAAAAGAATAGTTAACATAACAGGTATCGCCGCGTCCGTAAAAGTCAGAAATACCACAATATAGCGTTATTTAACCCGCTCGGTAAACGATGTAAAAAAAAATAATAATATAGAAAACATGCAAATTGCTGTTTTTGGTCACCTTAGCTCTAAAAAAAAAAAAGGAATGAAAAGAGATCAAAATGTGGCATGTACCCCAAAATTGTATTGTGAAAACTACAGCTCGCCCCACAAAATTAAAGCCCGCAACCCTCTAAATTGAAAAATAAAAAAGTTATGGCTCTCAGAATATGGCGACACTAAACATTTTTTTTTTAGCAAATAGTTTTATTTTTTTAAAAGTGGTAAAACATATAGAACACATAGAACAAAACATATACATTTTGTATCACCGTAATCGTCCCAACCTGTAGAATAAGGTGAACATGTAGTTTTTACCGCCTGATGGACGCCGTAAAAACAAAACCCACCAAAATATGGTGTAATCGCTGTTTTTTTAACATTTCACACCACAAATTATTTCAGATTCTCAGTACAATATGCGATATAATAAAAAAACTTTATTTAACTGTGTTAAAAAAAATTTATAAGTCCCCCTAGGGGACTTGAACCAGCGATCATTGCATCACTTGCACAATATATATATCGTGTACAGTATATCGTGATTCTGACAGGATCTTATTAAGCACTTCAGAGGTGTACAATGATGGCAGACCTAGCGGCCTTCATTAGGCCCCCAGGCTGCCTTGCCATGCGTCGCCAGGGGGGTATGGAATGTCAGATAAGGGGTTAAACGAGCGACACGCTTATTCTATGGAGCGGACTCAGCCCTGTGAGCACGCTCCATGCTCCCCCACCTGACCTCCACTGTATATATTGGGCAGATGTCGGGAAGGGGTTAAAGGGGTTCTCTGGGATATTTCTTATATTATTTAGCCTTCTAGGGCTGGGTTCACACGACCATGTTACGTCCGTAAAGGACGGAACGTATTTCGGCCGCAAGTCCCAGACCGAACACAGTGCAGGGAGCCGGGCTCCTAGCATCATACTTATGTACGACACTAGGAGTCCCTGCCTCTCCGTGGAACTACTGTCCCGTACTGAAAACATGATTACAGTACGGGACAGTTGTCTGGCAGAGAGGCAGGGACTCCTAGCATCGTACAGAACTATGATGCTAGGATCCCGGCTCCCTGCGGTGTGTTCCTTCCGGGACTTGCGGCCGAAATACGTTCCGTCCTTTACGGACCGAACATGTTCGTGTGAATCCAGCCTTAATCTTAAATATTAAGATGGCTTTGTAATACAATGTTTGTTAAAAAATCTCCCTCCGGCGCCCACTGAACTGACGCCACCTGCATAAAAACATTGTCAGAACAGCCCGTGGTGCGCCAAATTTATTAGGACGCATGTGCCTCTTAATATATTTGTTGCATCTTACTGCAAAGCACAAAGAATGCCCCCAATTTGTGTTTGCGGTGTAAATTTATCCTATAGATTGAATATTCGGTGATAATGGGGAGTAAGTAAAACATTCTTAGAAATTAATCTCAGGATTGGAGATGTTATATTAAAGGGGTTTTCCCATAATCACTATTTATCAGCTATCCACAGGATAGGTGTTAAATATCTGATCGGCGGGTGTCCGACTGATGGGACCCCCACCGATCACAAGAACGGGCTTACCTTGCCGTTCCTGGGAGCCCCATAGGAATGGAGCGGTAGTGCAGATGCTCGACCACCTCTCCACTCATTTCTATGGGGCTGCCGAGTGCTATCTTTGGCAGCCCCAGAGAAATGAAAGGTGCGGTGGCCGAGCATGCGCACTAGCGCCCCTTATGACGGAAGCAATACTATGGACCCTTGCAAAACGGTAACAAATGGAAACCATTTGCATCGGATCCGTCACCATTGAAATCAATGGTGATACAAAAGGAAACCTATGGTTTCCGTTTGTTTCAGTAAGGATTCCGTTCATGGGCTCCCCTGTGGAAAGCTCCGACAGAACCCATGAATGGAGCCCTGATGCAGATGTGAACGAAGCCTTAACGGATCCGTTGAAATAAAAATAGACGGACAGACTGACTGATGCCAGACTGAATGGAACGGCAGGTAAAATATGTCTGTTTTGGACGTATCAGTTTACCAGATCCGTCCAAAAAACTGACTCTTTTCTTTCCGTTTGTGTCAGCTTGTCATCAGTTATAGTCCGTTTTTAACGGATCAATTTTTATTTTTTCATCTTTCTTGCTTTCATTTTTAGTCTGTGCATGTGCAGAAAAAAAACCTGATCCGTTAAACGCCATGCATAACGGATAAAAACGGATGCCATATCAGTTTGTAACTGTCATCCATTGACTTCAATGTTAAAAAAAAACGGAAAGGTCTTTTCCGTCAGGTTTCTGTAATTTTTGACTAAAACAATAGCGCAGCAGACTACGGTATTGCTTCAGTTAAAAAAAACGGAAACCTCACGGAACGGAGCCTAACTGAGCACAACTGATTTAAAAATAAAACCCATTGAAATCAATGTTTTTTTGGACTGAAACGTTTACCTCCGTTCTTGACGAATCCACAAAATCGGAAGGCACAACGCAGATGTGAACGAAGTCTTAAAGAGGATCTGTCCGCTCCCTTGTCCTGTGTATTCTAGAAAGAATACTTGCATTCCCCATAGACTCCCTATGCACTCTGACACTATCCAATCCCTGCTGACAGTATCAGATGATGTAGGGACATACCCTAATGACAAGGGAAATAGTAACGCCCAGTTATCAATTTATTTATACATTTCCAGGAGGAATAACAGAGGAATTGCATAACGCAGAGTTCTAAGAAAAGATGCTCCCGCATTGTTATCTCATGGGGAATGCAAGTATTTATAGTAGGGACTTAAATGTATAACCAGCAGTTTATTCAATGAGTCACACCGGAGCATCTCAAGAGTATGGCGGTCTAGCACTGTCTTCAGGGGGCCCACATCATTTGTTGTTAGCGGGGGTTACAAACACATTTGGTGCTCTGCTTATCAAACAGCACTTGTAATGGATCTGCCAGGCACTACGTCTGTGGAGACTCCCAGGGTTAATCAGTCGACACCTGAGGCCAGACCTCTTAGACTGACACCGGCTCCCACCAATCAGGGTGGCAGGCTCAGGAGTGGGAGAGCCTATCGCGGCCTGGTCAGTCAGAGTTAGCTCCGCCCCCTGTCCATTTATACCTGCAGTTTTCTCTTCCTCATTGCTTGTTATTCTTTTGGATTCCTGGCCCCACTGCTGCTTGCTCCAGCCTGCTTCTGCCGTGCTTCTGCCTTGCTGCAGTTCCCCTTGTCTTGCTTTGCTTTGCCCCTGGCTTGCTTCTGTCTCCGTGCCCGCTCGGGTTACTCACTTCGTCCTGGTCCTGACTGTTCGTTCGCCGCTCCGTTTCCTCGTGGCGTTCCGTGGCTACTGCCCCTTCCCTTGCGTGTTCCCTGTTTGTTTTCCTGTGCACTTAGACAGCGTAGGGACCGCCGCCCAGTTGTACCTCGTCGCCTAGGGCGGGTCGTTGCAAGTAGGCAGGGACAGGGCGGTGGGTAGATTAGGGCTCACTTTCCCTTCACCTCCTTCCTGCCATCACAGAATAACAAGCCCTTACCTAGTCTACCATTTCTCCTACGCTGTCGCTATCATGGACCCCCTTGAGACCCTGACCCAGCAGATGCAGGGCCTCTCCCTACAGGTCCAGGCCCTGGCCCAAGGGGTTGGGCGCACCACCTCACCTCTAGAACCCGACCTCAAGTTACCTGACCGGTTTTCAGGGGACCGTAAGACGTTTCTCTCCTTCCGGGAGAGTTGCAGACTATATTTCCGACTTAAGCCCCACTCCTCAGGTTCCGAGAACCAGCGGGTGGGTATCATCATATCCCGACTCCAGGAAGGGCCCCAAGAGTGGGCCTTCTCCTTGGCTCCTGACGCCCCTGAACTTTCCTCTGTTGATCGTTTTTTCTCTGCCCTCGGACTCATTTACGACGAGACTGACAGGACTGCTTTAGCCGAGAGTCAGCTGGTGACCTTACGTCAGGGTAGGAGACCGGTTGAGGAATACTGTTCTGATTTTAGGAAGTGGTGCGTAGCTTCTCAGTGGAACGATCCGGCCCTAAGGTGCCAGTTTAGGTTAGGATTATCTGACGCCCTGAAGGATCTGCTGGTTAGTTACCCCTCGTCTGACTCCCTTGACCAGGTTATGGCCCTAGCAGTACGACTTGACCGACGTCTCAGGGAACGTCAGCTAGAACGCTTCAGTGTGCTCCCCTCTGACTTTTCTGCGATCCCCCCCGAGGTCCCGCCTCCTCGCCCCTCCACGGAGGACTCGGAGGTACCCATGCAACTCGGGGCCTCCATGTCCCCTCGACAACGTAGGGAGTTTCGCAGAATGAACGGTCTCTGCTTCTACTGTGGGGACGACAAGCATCTACTGAACACCTGTCCCAGGCGCAAGAATAAGAAGCCGGAAAACCTTCCGCGCCTAAGTGATCATCGGGGAGGTCACTTGGGCGCACAGGTATTTCCCGTTAATGTGAAACGCAATAAAATTTTGCTTCCCTTTCAGGTCTCGTTTGCTGGCCGGTCTGCCACGGGCAGTGCTTTCGTGGATTCTGGTTCATCTGCTAATATCATGTCTGTGGAATTTGCTATGTCTCTAAAGATGCCTTGTATTGATTTACCTTATCCTATCCCTGTAGTAGGTATCGACTCGACTCCCCTTGCTAATGGTTATTTTACTCAGCATACTCCTGTTTTTGAACTCCTTGTTGGCTCCATGCATTTGGAGCAGTGCTCTGTACTGGTGATGCAGGGATTATCGTCTGATCTGGTATTAGGTCTTCCCTGGTTGCAGTTGCATAATCCCACGTTTGATTGGAATACTGGGGATCTCACCAAATGGGGTAATGAATGTCTTACGTCATGTCTCTCTGTTAACTCTATTTCTCCCCGGGAGGAGGTAAACACGCTTCCTGAGTTTGTTCAGGACTTCGCCGATGTGTTTTCTAAGGAGGCCTCCGAGGTGTTGCCCCCCCATAGAGATTACGATTGCGCTATCGATTTGGTGCCTGGTGCCAAGCTTCCTAAGGGTAGGATATTTAATCTTTCATGTCCTGAACGTGAAGCCATGAGGGTGTATATCCAGGAATGCCTGGCCAAGGGTTTCATTCGCCCCTCGACTTCTCCTGTAGGTGCTGGCTTCTTCTTCGTGGGGAAGAAGGATGGTGGTCTTAGGCCGTGCATTGATTATCGTAACCTGAATAAGGTCACTGTAAGGAACCAGTACCCACTTCCTTTGATTCCGGATCTTTTTAATCAGGTTCAGGGAGCCCAATGGTTTTCTAAGTTCGATCTACGGGGGGCATATAACCTTATCCGCATCAAAGAGGGGGATGAGTGGAAAACTGCGTTCAACACACCCGAGGGTCATTTCGAATACCTGGTCATGCCCTTTGGGTTGTGTAATGCCCCTGCTGTCTTCCAGAATTTTATTAATGAAATCCTGAGAGAGTACCTGGGTAATTTTCTTGTTGTGTACCTTGATGACATACTGGTGTTTTCCAAGGACTGGTCCTCTCACGTGGAGCATGTCAGGAAGGTGCTCCAGGTCCTTCGGGAGAATAATCTGTTTGCTAAGACTGAAAAATGTGTCTTTGGGGTACAGGAGATACCATTTTTAGGGCAAATCCTCACTCCTCATGAATTCCGCATGGACCCTGCCAAGGTTCAAGCTGTGGCGGAATGGGTCCAACCTGCCTCCCTTAAGGCGTTACAGTGTTTTTTAGGGTTCGCCAACTATTACAGGAGATTTATTGCCAACTTCTCGGTCGTCGCTAAGCCTCTTACGGACCTTACCCGCAAGGGTGCTGATGTCCTCCATTGGCCCCCTGAGGCCGTCCAGGCCTTTGAGACTCTCAAGAAGTGCTTTATCTCGGCCCCCGTGCTGATTCAGCCCAACCAAGAGGAGCCATTTATTGTGGAGGTTGACGCTTCCGAGGTGGGAGTGGGGGCCGTCTTGTCCCAGGGTACCAGCTCCCTCACCCATCTCCGCCCCTGTGCTTACTTCTCTAGGAAGTTTTCGCCCACGGAGAGTAACTATGATATTGGCAACCGCGAACTTCTAGCCATTAAATGGGCTTTTGAGGAGTGGCGGCACTTCCTGGAGGGGGCCAGACACCAGGTAACGGTCCTTACGGATCACAAGAATCTGGTTTTCCTAGAATCGGCCCGGAGGCTTAATCCTAGACAAGCTCGGTGGGCACTATTCTTTACCAGATTTAATTTCTTGGTTACCTATAGGGCTGGGTCCAAGAATATTAAGGCTGATGCTCTGTCACGTAGTTTCATGGCCAATCCTCCTTCCGAGAAGGATCCCGCTTGTATTTTACCCCCTGGTATAATCGTCTCTGCCACGGATTCTGATTTAGCTTCTGATATCGCGGCTGATCAGGGTGCAGCTCCCGGGAACGCCCCTGGGGACAAACTGTTTGTTCCCCTGCAATACCGGCTGAGGGTACTCAGGGAAAACCATGACTCCGCTCTATCTGGTCATCCTGGCATCTTGGGCACCAAACACCTCATTACCAGAAACTATTGGTGGCCTGGGTTGCCTAAAGATGTTAGGGCTTACGTCGCCGCTTGTGAGGTTTGCGCTAGGTCCAAAACCCCTAGGTCCCGACCTGCGGGCCTACTACGTCCCTTGCCCATTCCCCAGAGACCTTGGACCCATATCTCCATGGATTTTATCACCGATTTGCCTCCATCTCAGGGCAAGTCGGTGGTGTGGGTGGTAGTCGACCGCTTCAGCAAGATGTGCCACTTTGTGCCCCTTAAGAAGCTACCTAACGCCAAGACGTTAGCTTCTTTGTTTGTGAAGCACATCCTGCGTCTCCATGGGGCCCCAGTCAATATCGTTTCGGACAGAGGGGTACAATTTGTTTCCTTATTTTGGAGAGCCTTTTGTAAAAAGTTGGAGATTGATCTGTCCTTCTCCTCCGCCTTCCATCCCGAAACTAACGGCCAAACGGAAAGGACCAACCAATCCCTGGAACAATATTTAAGGTGTTTCATCTCTGACTGTCAATTCGATTGGGTCTCATTCCTTCCCCTTGCTGAATTTTCCCTGAATAACCGGGTCAGTAACTCGTCAGGGGTCTCCCCGTTTTTCTGTAATTTCGGGTTTAACCCAAGGTTCTCCTCCGTCTCCCCTGGTTGTTCCAATAATCCTGAGGTAGAGGATGTTCATCGGGAACTGTGCACTGTCTGGGCCCAGGTTCAGAAGAACCTAGAGGCGTCCCAGAGCGCACAAAAGATTCAGGCAGATAGTAGACGTTCTGCTAACCCCCGGTTTGTCGTCGGGGATTTGGTCTGGTTGTCGTCCAGGAACTTGCGCCTTAAGGTCTCGTCCAGGAAGTTTGCTCCCCGATTTATTGGGCCTTATAAGGTCATTGAAGTCCTCAACCCTGTATCCTTCCGTCTGGAGCTGCCCCCATCCTTCCGCATACACGACGTCTTTCATGCCTCCCTCCTTAAACGCTGCTCCCCGTCCTGGTCCCCCTCTAGGAAACCTCCTGTTCCCGTTCTCACCCCTGAGGGGGTGGAATTCGAGGTGGCCAAGATTGTGGACAGTAGGATGATCCAGGGCTCCCTCCAGTACCTGGTCCATTGGAGAGGATACGGGCCGGAGGAGAGGACTTGGGTACCTGCTCGAGATGTTCACGCTGGGGTATTGGTCAGGAGGTTCCACCTTCTCTTCCCCACTAAACCGGGTCCTCTTAGTAAGGGTCCGGTGGCCCCTCATAAAAGGGGGAGTACTGTAATGGATCTGCCAGGCACTACGTCTGTGGAGACTCCCAGGGTTAATCAGTCGACACCTGAGGCCAGACCTCTTAGACTGACACCGGCTCCCACCAATCAGGGTGGCAGGCTCAGGAGTGGGAGAGCCTATCGCGGCCTGGTCAGTCAGAGTTAGCTCCGCCCCCTGTCCATTTATACCTGCAGTTTTCTCTTCCTCATTGCTTGTTATTCTTTTGGATTCCTGGCCCCACTGCTGCTTGCTCCAGCCTGCTTCTGCCGTGCTTCTGCCTTGCTGCAGTTCCCCTTGTCTTGCTTTGCTTTGCCCCTGGCTTGCTTCTGTCTCCGTGCCCGCTCGGGTTACTCACTTCGTCCTGGTCCTGACTGTTCGTTCGCCGCTCCGTTTCCTCGTGGCGTTCCGTGGCTACTGCCCCTTCCCTTGCGTGTTCCCTGTTTGTTTTCCTGTGCACTTAGACAGCGTAGGGACCGCCGCCCAGTTGTACCTCGTCGCCTAGGGCGGGTCGTTGCAAGTAGGCAGGGACAGGGCGGTGGGTAGATTAGGGCTCACTTTCCCTTCACCTCCTTCCTGCCATCACAGCACTGCTAAAAAACGCCTCACTGAATAATTGCAGCAGGAATATTCATGTTACCGGAGTTTCCCTTTAATAACTAATTGGCAGGTTTTATGTTGGTCCCTTCCAACTTTCTATTCTGCTTGGTGAAGGAGCTTGAATACCAATATCAATCGACACTGTGACAGTTCCAAGACATCTGAAACATCTACACAAGGACCTACTCAATATGTTCATGTGTTTTTTTTTTAAAGAATTCTTCTTCCATTAATAAACATTCAAAATACACAGGAACAGCCATAGCAAATCAAATCCGTCCCGTGGACAATTTCCTAGTTATATTTGCATTTTGAATATTAATTCTTCATCGTGTCATCAGATTATTTGACCTCACATGTCCTTCAGGGTGTTGAGAATACAATACCCCATATATCTTATTATCAGTTATCATTTAAAGGCTATATAAATCTTTGAAAGTGATTTTCATATATATATATATATATATATATATATATATACACATATACACATATACAGGGTGGGCCATTTATATGGATACACCTAAATAAAATGGGAATGGTTGGTGATATTAACTTCCTGTTTGTGGCACATTAGTATATGGGAGGGGGGAAACTTTTCAAGCTGAGTGTTGACCATGGCGGCCATTTTTAAGTCGGCCATTTTGTATCCAACTTTAGTTTTTTCAATGGGAAGAGGGTCATGCGATACATCAAACTTATCGAGAATTTCACAAGAAAAACAATGGTGTGCTTGGTTTTAACGTTACTTTATTCTTTCATGAGTTATTTACAAGTTTCTGACCACTTATAAAATGTGTTCAAAGGGCTGCCCATTGTGTTGGATTGTCAATGCAACCCTCTTCTCCCACTCTTCACACACTGATAGCAACACCACAGAAGAAATGCCTCCCGATCTGACCTCCATAGACTTTTATCTTTGGGGTCATCTGAAGGCAATTGTCTATGCTGTGAAGATACGAGATGTGCAGCAACTGAAACTACGGATACTGGAAGCCTGTGCTAGCATTTCTTCTGTGGTGTTGCTATCAGTGTGTGAAGAGTGGGAGAAGAGGGTTGCATTGACAATCCAACACAATGGGCAGCCCTTTGAACACATTTTATAAGTGGTCAGAAACTTGTAAATAACTCATGAAAGAATAAAGTAACGTTAAAACCAAGCACACCATTGTTTTTCTTGTGAAATTCTTGATAAGTTTGATGTGTCGCATGACCCTCTTCCCATTGAAAAAACTAAAGGTGGATACAAAATGGCCGACTTCAAAATGGCTGCCATGGTCAACACCCAGCTTGAAAAGTTTCCGCCCTCCCATATACTAATGTGCCACAAACAGGAAGTTAATATCACCAACCATTCCCATTTTATTTAGGTGTATCCATATAAATGGCCCACCCTGTGTGTGTATATATATATATATATATATATTAAAAAAACGTCAGTCAGTGTGTTTGGTGCAACGTTCAAATGTAGTTTTATTTAAAATAAAAATCTTTTTACTTTTAGAGATACAGCAGCTTTGTATCCTGCACATAGAGCAGCCGTATCTTTCGCTAATCCGTCAGTCCCGCGGACCTGACCGGTGCAGTGTCAGCAGGTCCTCTGTGTCTCTGACACGCAGGATCCACCTGTAATCTATCGCATGGATTCAGCAAACGATACAGCTGCTCTGTATACAGTATACAAAGCAGCTGTATCTCAAAAAGTAAAAATAATTTTAATAAAAACTAATTTAAAAGCTGCACCAAACACACTGACTGATATTTTTATTAAAAAAATAAATAAATCACTTTCAAAAGTTTATGTTCACATCTAAATATTAAGTACAGTTTATATATAGATATGATGTAGCTTGACAAATAAATTACATGACTGGCCTAAGTTGAGTCATGCGCTATTTTACCTTTTATTCCCCTTTTCCACCCATCCACCAAATAAGGACACGTGAAAACCGAGGTTGGATGTGAAATGGCCACAGCAGCCGTTTATTAATTTACATCATTTTTTAAATGCAATTTAATCCGAAACATTCGGATAACTACTTTAGGAATTCAACCAAGGAATTCCTCCTATAATTCACATGACCCAACATGGGTCAGAATCATAAATAACAATCAACATTTTAACACTAAACAGAGCAGGGGAAGTCCTTGAAGCCATTTTTTTTTACAGATTTTACCTTTTAAGTTAGCCATCTGCAAACCACCACCAACTATTTACCTCCAGCCGTAAACCAGCTCGGAGGCACCGCTCACCTCTGCAGATGGCTCCAACCACCAGAAGACCACTTCAAAGGGATAACACCCTATGAAGTCTTCAAATGATATACCTTTTTGGGGGATGCATACACCCGATGCGACCCCCCCCACCATTTTGTACTGACCAATCTCAAGGACTCCCCCCGCCACAGCGAAACAGTCATTGAGCACCTTAAGCCTGTGAGTCCCTCCCAACCACCACCGCCCTCTCAATTCCTTCTGTTAAGGCCAGGCTCCACAGATCAATTCCAACCTCGGTCAAATGTACTCCATCACTCCGCCAATAATTTCCGACTCCAGACTCCAAATCCCTATGTCGAACACAAATGCCCCCGTTCTTGGCAACTAAACGTGACACCGCCCGGTTTACTTTGATGCGGGCTTTATTAACCCTCTCCACTGATCTTGCCAAGCGCCAAAACTTCCTTGGAACTATGTCCGACCAAACAATAACTAATAACTAACGTGGATAAGATGCCCATAAACACAACAAATCGTGTTTTATATCCCGCACTAACTCGCGAAAAGGGCGCACCCCCAGATCGTTCCCCCCCACGTGTAACACCAAAACCTCCGGGACCCTATCTAACTGAGAGTATGTTTGAAACTCGGTCAATACCCGGCTCCATAACATACCTCGGAATCCCAGCCAATGTAAAACCGCATCTTGCCGCGGAATGCGAAGCTGACGGCCATCTGGGCGAACGTCTGCCCGCAGTGCCCCCCAGTGCACATAAGAGTGTCCTAACAGCCAAACTAAGCAGGGGCGATGATCTGAAATGAAAGGACAAGCAACCGCACATATAAGCCATCAAAACACAAGTTACAAACTCACAACAAATGAGGGCGCACGTAAGTCCTAAACCTATTGGACTCCCAACGGCCAATGCGACGCGCACCCTCGTCATCCAACCCCCAACGCCCAGCTTCAGTAGCCGCGCCGATCCTGAACGAGTGAGACGAGTAATACCCATACCCAACTCCAACCTCAGCCAAGCATTTTTTAAATACAGCACCAAATTGATACCTGGACAAAAACGAGCCATTCTCATGACGGAGCAATGGCGACTCAGGCACCCCACCCCGTGGCTTGAAAGCAACCATACAAGCAACCGGACACATCGCCGACCCCGGGAGGGCAAACAACACTATCCGCTTACCCCGTCCCACTTGATCAGTCTTGGACCGCCGCAAAAACAACTCGAGTCTATCCCCATATAGACCCACATCCGCCTGTCGCAATCCCCCAGCCCTCGCCGCACTAGGGGAAACCAACTCGCCAATTCTGAGGGCTCCAAAAAGCTCTAGGGAAAAAGTCAAATGAAACAACTCTACCTCATAAGGCGAATTACAAACAGCCCCCAGCGATGCGCCCAACGAACCAAGAAGGGTAAACGACACGGGTCGCCTCTACGATAACACCACTCCCATGTTATCGCAGTGGAAACTAACCTTTTTATCCCTGAGCCTGTCCCCCCAAATGGTCACTGCAACCACGATGGGGAACAGCTCGAGCAGGGCCAGATTCCGCATAAGACCACTGATCACCCAGCTGTCCGGCCAGTTCCCCGCATACCATTGACCTCCTGCATACGCGCCAAAACCACCGGACCCCGCCGCGTCAGTAAACAGCTTCAACTCGCTCATATCCTGTACCGGCGACATCCACAACGATCTACCATTATATTGCCCGAGAAACGCGTCCCTGACCTGCAGATCTGCCCTGTGTTCCACCCCAATCCTCACGAAATGATGGGATGCCCGGATACCCGCCGTCGCTGCCGCCAATCGCCTACTAAAAACTCTACCCATTGGCATAATACGTCAGGCAAAGTTCAACTTCCCCAGCAGAGACTGGAGATTGCGCAAAGTGATCTTCTTCAATCGGCAGGCACGCCTCGCCTCCTGATGCAATGGCAGTAATTTATCCTCAGGAAGCCTGCACTCCATTGCAACCGAATAAATTTTGATCCCTAAAAAACAGATGGTAGAGACCGGGCCCTCAGTTTTACCAGGCGCCAGAGGAATTCCAAAATCCGTTGCAACCTTCTGCAAGGAATACAATAAGTTACCGCAAACGGGAACCGCTAGGGCCGACGCACAAAAAATCGTCAAGATAATGTATTAACGAATCCACCCCAGCTACGCCCTTCGTCACCCATTCCACAAAGCTACTAAATGCCTCGAAGTATGCGCAAGAAAGGGAGCACCCCATTGGAAGACACCTATCAACATAAAACCCCCCATTCCAGAAGCAACCCAACAGCCGTTGGCTCTCCGGATGTACCGGCAGCAAACGAAAAGCTGCCTCAATGTCAGTTTTTGCCAACAACGCCCCAGGCCCCGCCTCACGCACTAACACCACTGCTTTGTCAAATGACGTGTAAACAACCGAGCATAAATCGTGATCTATCCCATCATTTACCGACGATCCCCTGGGAAAAGACAAATGTTGAATCAAACGGAATACATGGGGCTCCCGCTTCGGCACAATTCCCAAGGGGGATACGACTAGATTCTCTATCGGCGGCTCGACAAAAGGCCCGGCCATGCGACCCAACGAAACTTCCTTCAAAAGTTTTTCCGAAACGACCGCCGACTGCAAATAAGCCGACTTAAGATTGCGCCGTGTAACCGGAACCTCATACGGAGGAGGGGGAATAACAAAACCAAACAAAAACCCCTCATAAATTAACTTGGCTGCAACCCTATTTGGATATTCATTTAGATACGGGGCCATCCTTTCCACCCTCACCGGCGACAGCCCCTTGACCAACGGAGGAGGACTGAGTGCCCGACCGCTTCCCTTTTCGCATACATTTTGCAGCCCAATGCGAGGAGCCGTTGCACTCTGAACAGACATGCTTAAATGTACAAGTGGCCCCGAACTTACACTGGCCATCATTGAATTGCCAGCAAAACCCGAGTTTAGACCCAGAGCCCTGTCCGGACTGACTAGACTGACCTCCTTAGCCAACACTCCCGGGAAAGGACTGCTTAACCGGGGCCGTCACCCGCAACCAAAGCACAATATCCTTCTGATCCCACCGAATCGCCGGCTGGACCGCCTTCCGCTGGCGAAACTACTCATCATACCGCAACCACGCCTGACCCCCGTACGCCCGATGAGCCTCCCCGATGGCATCGAAATAACAAAACAACGCCGAGCAATTTTCAGGCGCCTTTTCCCCAATCACACTCGCCAAAATAGCAAAAGCTTGCGACCAATTGACGAACGTCTGCGGGATAAACCTATACCGCCGACGCTCCTCTTCCTCCTTCTTACTCTCATCCTGCTTGCCCTTATCCAAGTTGAAGTTCGCAAGCGGCAGAAGAGAAAAAATTTCCATGTACTCGTCCTTCCAAATCCGCTAACGAACCTCCTGTTTAAGGTGGGCCCCTAAAGGACCCTCAAAACAGACGTAAACCTCACCCCGAGCACGATCATCAAGCCGAATTCTATCCCCGTCCTTCTGCGCCTCGGGGACCGCGACTGCACATCACAAGGACCTTCCCAGACCACCGCCGGGGACCCCGCCGGAACTACAGGCGCCGCAGCCTTATCTAAGCGCCCGACTAACTCGCGCAAACAACCCACTAAATCTGATAAGCCATCGCGCCCGGCAACGCCACTACCGACAGCCGATACTTCCGCGCTCGCTGCCCCACCCCCAACACCCGACATGAAAATTGCTGGATACGACAAAGTAGGAGTTACGCACTCACCAGGCTGCCCAGGCGCTGTGTTCCCGGCAGCCGGAAAATTCTGACCGCGCTGCGACTCGTCCAGCTCTCCATCTTCCAGATCCTCCCTCGCACCGACATCTCCGACACGGGGACGCCGGCATGATGACAGAGGGGCCGGCGACCTGCTGCCTGACCGCAGGGACCCAGACTTCCGACCGAACCTGTTGCCTCGTCGTCATCGCTGATCTTGGCGTCCTCACCGAAGATCTCGAGGAAGCCTGCCCCCTGGCCGGCACATCACCATGCAGGGCGGCCGTGAACTGCACCCTGGACACTGCATCTGAAGGCGGTGGCGTAACAGGGAGCCCGGCCTGCGAATCCCTGTGAACCGCCGAGCCCCGTCGCGGCTGAGGATTCCTGCCAGGACGCAGGCCCTGGGAGGAGGCGGCCATCCCAGCAGCCTGGCCTGCAGCGTCCTTAGAAGGGCTCCCCCTGCGACGCCGGGCCCGCGGGACCACATCCGGACTCAACCGTTCAGGTGGGCGGGACCGCCGGGAGCGGCGGGGTGACCGGGCCTGAGCAGCCGCCGCTCCCGACGACGCCCTCTGCTTTATTTCAGCAGGGGCAGCAACTAGCAACTCTCCCCCCACCGCCATGTCACCATCGCCAGAGAGAGGGGCGGGGGAGGGGAGCGCATCCGGGCTAGCAACCGACACAGAGCGCCGAGCTCGGCGCGAAGACGGGCCCGCCTGAGGGATCCTGGCCAGCGCTGCCACCATCTCCTCCAGCCACCCCGGACCGTGGAACTCAGCTGCCGCGCGCAGCTGAGCGAGCATGCTGACTGGAGACGCCATTCACAGGTAAGCAGGGCAGTGGGAGCTAACTTTTTTACCTGTTATTCCTCCCGCTGCTTCTGGCTCAATGCCGAAAACAGCGTGAGGAACAGACACCGCACTCCAACTCCTCCCCTCTCCATCTCCTCTCTCTCGCTGCCTCCACTAACCCTTTCCCTCCTGATTGGCTAACCTTCCCTCCTATGGCAGTCATGGAGGCTTTCGCTTAAGCCCTCCGTGCTGCCGTCCAGCCTCGTCTTTACATATCTTGTACTGAGTTACAACCTCTGTTCTAGACCTGACTGCATTCAAAATTCTTTATTAGAAACCGTCGACAAGCATGTTGACAGACACACCCCCGACAGCTAAGCTATTCTCATAACATGTAGTAGGACAGTTCATTTTTTCCTACATTAAATGACTGTACAGTCCTAGATTACTCTTCCCAGAATGCAAGGAATCAGTATAAGATACCTAATACAATTAATACTATCTATGTATTCTTACTCAACTTTTATATACTTTAGAGGGGAAGGGTACCAAAAGACTTGGTGAAGTTTTCAACTATCTCTCTTGCTCCCCCCAATACCCTCAAAGCTAATCTACTTGGGGACTCCACCATTTTACTTGCTATCTTTATCTTTATAGTTGTCCTCATAATGAGTATGATGGGGAATCGGGCTGGACCCTGATATATAGTCTGTAATTTGTTAGCGGAAAGTAGCAGGAATTCTTACATCGCTGTTCATCACTTTTCATCCTCCCTGTCTGTTTCTGCAGGCAAAAGTATCTTAGTGGAGAAGTGCCCAGGTCATCAGGTCTTTGGCCTGCGTTTAGCATGTACACTGTGAAAGCTTCCGCCGTTCACGCTAATCGTGTCCATAAGGCTCCATTAGAGTCCTTTTGGCATCCGTCGAGCTGGTACACGACGGTATACCTTTTTTTTAAGCATGAAATAGCGTCCTACCGCGTGGTATAACTTTTTTAACATGGGTGCCTATAGGTGATAGATGCCACTGTATGGCATAGATTATAGGAAACCATTTACCATATACGTCTTGAGCTGTTCAAAAGCTTTACTTGACACATCCGTTAAACGGTTACTATAATAGTCTATGAGTGACGGGTGACTGTGATGGATTCCTAACACCCTTAGGCTGTACTGGTGTCCATTTAATGTATACTTCATAAAAAAGGTCATGAGAGTTATACATATCCGTTTAACATGTCCCATAATAGTCTATGGGTGATGGATGCCACTTTTAGGCATCCGTCACAGCCTATGTTTAAAGTATAAGTCCGGAGCGTTTCCTGGCATATACGCTAAATGTAGGCCAAACAACTTGATGTGAACCGGGCCTTAATGCTTGGAAATAGAGATCTCCATCCATTCCTGAGTTATTTTAGCTTTTGAGTGGATAGCCTTTTAAAGGGATACTGTTTATGTGACGATAAGTTATATATTAGGAACTTTATCGAATTATATCTCATAAAGTAACAAGTAAAATTGTGCATAAAGCTGTCCCAATGTAGATGTTCTTATAACTTATTTGGGTTAATCCTTGTAACATTAATATTATTTTCATTTCATTTTTTGCAGGAGGTCCAAAAACGAGCATCCCTGTTCTATACAACCCTGGATTTAAGTTCACTTATTCCAAGTCTGTTAATGGCATTAATCCTTGTGTCCTATGGCGATCAACATGGGCGCAAAGCATCATTGCTGCTGCCCTCCATAGGTGCCCTATTGACCATTAGTGGATACTGTTCATCCTCTTTCTTCGACCTTCCCCTTGAAATCTTATACGTGTCTTCTGTCTTCAGCGGATTCCTGGGAGGCTTTGCTACATTTATTGGAGGATCCTTTTCTTATATAGCGGACATAGCTAAAGACATGCAGAAAAAGAATATCCGCATAGCTTTTATTGACATGGTCCTTGGGGTGTCGAGTGGGGTGGCAGGGATCACATCTGGTTATATAATCAGAGCATTAGGATTTAAATGGTCTTTTGCCCTCCCAGCTTTTCTACACATCCTCAATATATTGTATATTCTTTTTATACTAGAAGAGACTGTGAAAAGGTCAGATTTTCAGCAGAATGTGCTGAGTAAAGAAGGCTTCAAGGAACTTTTCTCGGGAGTTTTTGTACTTTTTAAGCATGCATCGTGCAAGAAGCGGGTGGCCATTAGTCTACTCATGTTTGCTTTCATGTCATATTTGTTTGCAAACTTTGGCGCTGTGAGCCTCTTCACTCTTTATGAGTTGGACTCCCCTCTCTGTTGGGATCCTGTACTTGTTGGATGGGGATCAGCCCTGTCGACGTTCTGCTTCATTGGAAGTTTCCTAGGCGTTTTCTTGTTTACACGTTGCCTGAAAGATGCCTACATCGTCTTTATTGGGATAGCGTCTTGGATTGGAGGCGTTACTATGGCAGCCTTTGCCACCACAACAGTCACCATGATGTTAGGTAAGGTGGACTATATCTAATTTTAATGAAAATGTTGCAGCCCTCGTTGCCTTAGTGCTGCATAACACCAGCTGTGTAATGTGACAGTGTCCTGCATGGGAACGTAGCCCCAAGGTTAAAGGGGTTCTGTACTTATAATGATCGATGACATATCGCTAGAAAATGCCATAATTTGATCGTTGCAAGTCTGACCGCTGGGAAATACAGTGATCACAGAGACAAATAGACCACCAAGCGACTTAAACATTGTAAAAATTTGTCTTCATTTTAGCACACTATGGTATCCAAAATGGATTGCAATCAGTAAAGTTTGCCAATTTTTCAACTGGACAAATGTGACTAACCTTCAAAAAATATTGCCTACATTATCAAAAATAAAATTCTGCTTAAAGTGGTCATGCCCGCTCTCCTGACATGTCTGTTTTAGTAAATATTGGTATCTCCCATGAAATAACAGTTCTGAAGCATTTTTCCTTTGCATTGTGCAGTTCCTCGGTTAATTCTCCTGGAAATGTGTGAATAAAATTGACAATTGGCCATTACCATTCCCCTTGTCAAAAGGGTGTTACCCAACACCAGAGTTGTCAAACTCATTATCACCGAGCACCACATCAGCCTTATGGTTGCCTTCAAAGGGCCGATTGTAATGGTAAGACCGTATAAATGTAACAGCTCGCTTAACTATTACATTTATATTAAACCACAGTGCCCCAGATGGTAATAATGTTCCCTCAGTGCTTGACACAATAAAAGTGCCCCCTCAGTAACCATGTCCCCACACAGTAATAATGCCTCAATTGAGCCCCCACGCACATCCCCTGTAGATAACCCAACACACACCCTCTTATAGATAGCATCACACAGTCCCCCCTTGTACAGAGTGCCACACACAGCCCCCCTTGCACAGAGTGTCACACACAGCCCCCTTTTGCAGAGTGCCACACACAGCCCCCTTTTACAGAGTGCCACACACAGCCCCCTTTTACAGAGTGCCACATGCAGCCCCCTTGTACAGATTGCCACACGCAGCCCCCCTTGTACAGATTGCCACACGCAGCCCCCCCTTGTACAAAGTGCCACACACAGCCCCCCTGTAGATAGTGCCACACAGTCCGCCCCTTGTAGATAGTCCCACACATAGGGCCCAGTGCGCCCCAGGCCACTTAGGTCCACAAGCGGAGAGCGGTAGCTTACCGCTCTCCACTCTGCCTGACGTGACTCACATTTAGCAGGTCACGTGGCGGCGGTCTGAGAGAGGTCGGTCCACTGCCGGCACTGACCTCACTCAGACTTACTCACTTGGGCGCGGCCTGCATATTTTCGGATTGAAAATATGCCCGCTGCCACCTACTCCCTCCTTTGCACAGTGCATGTTCTTTTTGGCGCATGCGCAGTGCAATGTTCCGGGAGAACGAAATCCCAAATGTTGCTTTTTTTCTGCCGGGCACTACGGATGGCAGATAGAAACACCTGCTGTTGTAGCGCTGCATGTAAAAACCAGATTCAGGTTTTTACATGTAGCGGACCTTGCGGGCCACATAAAATGAGGTGGTGGGCTGTATTCGGCACACGGGCCTTATGTTTGACATGTGTGCCCTACACAGTCTGACACCACCAATTGGCAAAGATGTTCCAAAATGTTTACTTTATGAAGAATACAAGAATTTATTGAAACAGACATGTCAGGAGAGGTGACCGGTCCCCATAGAGTAATATACTGATCTCTTAGTGAGTCACATCTGTTTACATGCCCAGGTAAGATAAGATTTACAGTCTTGGTTCATCATATCAGCATTTATTACAGGCTTTCTCTGGATTTTTTCATGTCAAGTACAAAAAACATTCAGAAATTGTCAATTCTTGGTGCAATAAGAACTATAATGAAGGTTCTTAACGATAAATGGCCTATGGGAATATTTAGAAAAACAATATGAAAATTGATTGTGGCTACATAACAGCGTATACGGTAACAAGTCTAGAAATTGCTGGAATAGTTGATATAGTGTATATATCAGTATTACCATCACAGTGATATTACAATCAGCTGATCACCTCGTGTCCGACCCCTGAAACCTACACTGACCAGCTGTTATCTCGGGGGAAAGTTGTGGCAGGGGGATGTTGTAGTACATGGCAGCCATTTATATTAATTTTGTATTAAATGGACTTGCCGGGTCCACCAGATACTTAGTGGCTATCTTCTCAGGCCAACAGAGGGGGTTTCCAAACTGGGGACCTCCGGTCTATCACGTCTATCTGCCTTTAAATGGGATATGCAAAGAAATTGTCTTAGTGGGATAAACCCATTAAATGTTACTGATAGCTTCTATTTTGTGATCTGAACCATTATTTATTATCTATAATTTACATAAAGAGGATTGTATTACATATGAAATAATAATTCTGAACATCTTTTCTTAGAACTCCATATTGTACCATTTCTCTGTTATTCCTCCGAGAAATTTATGAATAAATTGACAACTGGGTGTTACCAGTTGGGGGTGTGTCCCTAAACAGACTGACATTGTCCAATCAGTGCTGACAGAATTAGACAATGTTGGGACACACCCCTTTTGAGAAGGCAAATGGTAACAGCCAGTTGTCAATTTATTCATAAATTTCTAGCAGGAATAACAGAGGAACAACACAACACAGAGTAAGAGGAAGAAATGTTCCAGAATTGTTATTTCATGGGGAAGTCAGATATTTACTTAAATGGGAAAGTCAGCTAAATTCCAAGTTAATCATAATAGGTAAAAAAAGACACAAAGCAAAGTACACAAAAGTTAACTATTACCCACAGGACTTCTTCTGCCAGTTCCTATATTTTGTATGTATATACAGTATACTTATATATATATATATATATATATATATATATATATATATATATATATATATGTATATATATAGAGAGAGAGAGAGAGAGAGGCCGATATTTTCTACTGTCAATATAAACAAAGGTAACTTTTACATGTGTATATTTTTTTTCCAAGATCAAATGACAGTAATAACCAAGCAGTCTTTGAAGGAAAGCACATGATTAACTAAAGTACTTTGTGACTTGAAACTAGACGGCAAATATTAGTTCACTATTGATTTATCTGATGTTTGTCTGAAAAATTAAAGGGCTTTTTTTGAGATTTAATGTAAATTTCCAGCCTTGAATTGTAAAGGATCTGCCAGGCACAGCTTCTTTATCAACGCCCATAGGTAATCAGTCTGCACCTGCTTCTAGGTCTGTGAGACTGACTCCATCTTCCACCACTCAGGCTGGGAGGCTTAGGAGTGGGAGAGCCTATCACAGCCTGGCCAGACGGAGCTAGCTCCCGCCCTCTGTCTATTTATACCTGCCTTTCCTGTTCCTCCTTGCTTGTGAATCTTCTCTGTTGGTTTCCTTGCCCTGCTGCAGCTTCTTGTACTATTTGTCCCTGCTTCGTATTGACCCTGGCTTGCTGACTACTCTCCTGCTCTGCGTTTGGTACCTCGTGCTCTCCTGGTTTGACTCGGCTTGTTCACTACTATCCTGCTCTGCGTTTGGCACCTCGTACACTCCTGGTTTGACTCGGCTCGTTTACTACTCTTGTTGCTCACGGTGTTGCCGTGGGCAACTGCCCCGTTTCCCTTAGGTTCTGTGTTCCCTTGTCTGTCGTGCACTTATTGAGTGTAGGGACCGTCGCCCAGTTGTACCCTGTCGCCTAGGGCGGGTCGTTGCAAGTAGGCAGGGACTGAGTGGCGGGTAGATTAGGGCTCACTTGTCTGTTTCCCTACCCCCATCATTACATGAACATCATTTGTTTCGTTTTTTTTAGGTTCAAAATTCTGTGCTGAATAATATCATGAAATATCTTTATATGGATCACAGCTACGTTTTTCTATTACAGCACTCCAAATCCCTTTCATAGGCATAAGGTTAAATGATAAACTTGTGGCTGTCTGTGGCCACCACTAGGGGGAGCTTGCTGCAGTCTGTTTATACATTGAATTCAATAATAGAAATGCAGTTTTTTTGGTAAAAAAAGAAAGATGAATACCCTTGTATACACAGGTCACAAGTAGTTTATTAACTAATGCAACTACAGTTTAAAAAAAAACCACTGTCCTTAGCTGTAAAGAGAAGCTAACCATAGAAGAAAAACATCCATATCATATAGTGCTGCCTCCGCTGGTACAGCGGGGAAGACCTTAGATGTTGTCACCCAGTTTTCTTACATTCCTGAATATAAAATATGTGTAATTATGTAGAGATTATGTAGATGTGTATTATGTCCCAATGGTCAAGCAGGAATTCAGGAGTCTGAGAAACCAGAGAGACAACTCCACAGAAGAATTGACATAAAGGACAACTCAATAACACATCAGACGGTTATTTATTTTAGGTGAAAATACCTTTTAAGGCTTGATGAATGTTTTTCTGTTTTACAGTGAGACTCCCTCTGCTGTTTTCTGCGATGCCTCTTCCTGTCCTGAGGTCAATGATGTCCAAAGTGGTTTTGGAAAATGAGCAAGGTAAAAAGAGAGATTCCAAGAATGACCAAGAATGTGTGGTTATTTTGTCTCACAGCGGGTGAGCGTTGTGCCGTTTTGTTTATGATCGGCTTTCCATAGAGCGTAGTACGGGCCCAATAGAAAGTTTATGAGTCCGTACACCGCTCGCTCTGCTTTCCGAGGAAAACTGATCAGAAACGAAGCGGCACAACACTCACCCGAGGACTTCTGCCGTTACATTTTAGTGATGGGTGGGGGTCTCAGTGCTCAGACCCTCACCGATCAAAACTTCTGACATGTCACTATGAAAATGTAGTTACCCTTTAACCCCTTTAACAATATATGTTAAGTGCATGGTTGATTGTTTAGCCAACCCCAAAACATTTTTGACACAGCAGTTTACACTGTTGCCAGCTGGCGCCAATTGCCATGAGAAACAAAATCCTATTGAAACTTAAGGAACACTCGGGGCAAAATAGCTACAGTGTTATAGTCCGTGCAGGGCCCGATGACACAGGGCTTCTCTCTTTGGCATTCTTTTGATACGTTCACAGTTCATGCTGCAGATTTTCAGTCCGGATTTGCGGATGTCTGGTGTATTACAGTAGCAGCTAAGTGGATGAGATTTTAACAAATGTCATCCACATCCTGCTGAAAAATTCTGCACAGAATACATGCAGAAATTGATCTGTGGTACCGACTATAAATCTTCTGCCTGTCAGTTTATTCTGCGAATTCGCTGTGCATTTGTTGCAGAATTTCCCCATTGAGTTCAATGGGGACGTCAAATTCCACAACAAATGCCATTGTTTGTGGCATTTGCTGCAATTACGCTGCATATTCGCAGCAAATTCCGCAGCTTAAAAAAATAAAAAAAGCATACTCACCTCTCCTGGCATTGCCATAGCAATGCTTCCCTGGTCCTCCGGCTGCTCTGTGTATAGCCAGCCTCCTGTTATGACGTTTCATCATATGTGACTCACAGGCTGTAGGGGTCACATGTGATAAAATCACAGGGGCCACCTGTTTTCCGCAGCGGTCAGTCGGGCCGAATATCAACCAAATGAAAGCACCATTTGGTGAGAAAATTTGGACAAATTTCCCTGTGTCTTCTGGGTCGGATACGCTGCAGACTTCTCTGTTTTACAATGGAATCGAATAACGGGGAGGATGTTCTCTTTACGAAGTCATTTATAGCTGGATCGGCGACCTATAGAATACTTTTAATACATTTTCAGACCGATGAAGCAGATTTCCATTCATCCAGGATAATATCTTTCTAAAAACATAAATGTGGTGGGATGTGTAGACTTTTTGCCAGACTATGAAGAACCTACCTTGTGTGTTTCTTAGCCAACTGTCCATGGTGACTACGGGCAGCATGGTGGCTCAATGGTTAGCATTGTTTCCTTGGAACGCTGGAGTCCCGGATTAAAATCTGCATGTTGTATGTTCTCCCCGTGTTTTCGAGGATCCCCCTCAACCCCAAAACATACATATAGGGAATTTAGCTTGTGAGTCCGACTGGGGACATTTAGTAATGACAACCTCCGTACATTGCTGCAGAATATGTTGGCGCTGTACAAGCAAAATTAATGTCACAGAAATATTACAGTCCATTCACTCAGCCATAAATCTTGTTACTCTATTACAGGAGCACTGTTTGCTTGCATCGCCTGTCTGGAGAGTTTAACAGGAAGCTTGACGATTGCCGTGTATAACGGCATCTACGCAGCCACGGTGCTGTGGTTTCCGGGATTTTGCTTCCTGTTATCTGCCGTCCTGAGCTTAGTCCCATTTGGTGTGGTGTGGTAAGTGCATCCTATGTGTAGAATAGTGTCATCTATGTCTGGGAATCTCATTTCTGTGTAAAATTATTTCTTCCCCGTAATGAAATCCGTTGTAAATGATTTAATATGACATAATTAAGTTATTATAATATAATGTAATGATCTTTGCTTAGCAGAATTGACTTGTGATGGGCAGTGAGCACGAGCTGTACATTAACTTCCTTATTAAATTAGCCAAGGGAAGCTTCTACATGAATATGGGACATTATAGAGAGAATTGTGGGGATTATATAGAGAATTATGGGGATTCTAGACTTGTCGCACACTTTTAGAAAACACTGTGAATACAACTACAGAGCTGCAGTGAACATTAGCATATAAAGAAGAGAGGGGGAGTCATAGCATAGTTCAGTACGGGACCCTCATTATAGTGCCAGGTCTTGGCCCGCCAAGCGCCTGATATATTTTTCCTCCACACCCTTTCCATGACCCTTTGGCCAACCCTTCGGGATTCCTGCACAGGTTCTTGCCACCCAATAGCAAAGGGGATGGTGCCAACCAGAGATGAGCCCCCTCTCTCCAAGGGCCCCATAGCAGTCACATAGGCAGCAATTATGCACTCCGTAGTGATGTCATGAAAGTTGGTGCACTGCTGGGATTATGATACACAAGTTGGGAAATTTTCTTAAAGGGGTTATTTGGGACTTTTAAAAATGGTATAAAATAATAACCTATCCGATACTCACCACCTGAAATGGCCACTGCCGCTCCGGTACCAGAAGCTCCTGCATCGGTCACGTGCTGAGATTGGCTTTAGCGGCACATGACCGATGAATGGGACGTGACAACTGCTGGAGCTTCTGGGCCGAAGTATCAGAGACCAAGGCTGCTGTGCTGGAGTGGGGGGCACTTCAGGTGGGGAGTACCGGATAGGTTATTATTTTATACCATTCTCTTCCCTAATTAAGATTTTTATAAATCCCGGATACCCCTTTACACAGCAACTCATAAAATATTTGTATGTCTTCCTAGAAGTGATTATAGTTCTTGTACTTCCAGTGCTACATTGACATCTTGTGAGAGATCAGTGTTGAGCGGGAGGTTATAGACATTTCTCTGGTTAATATGTCGGCCATAGAGACAGATACATAACTATATATAGTAAATTATCCGGCATCCTCAGGACTGCCTAGATGCCCTATTATCAGAAATTCCGGACTATTATATGTTTCACACATACATACATACACATTCATGTACATACAAGCAGACAAGCACATATATACTTAACTATGGTCTTCTATTGTGAGATGAGGGTCCTGCGTGGCTGGCAGGGATCATGTCTGTATATTCCTATGGGCACAGGGCATACTAAATACTCTTGGGCCTGTATTTCATTGGTGCTGTCAGCAAAATCTACAGCGAAGTTCTTACTTCTTTCATTTCAGGCTTTTGCTGTGCATTGGGCATCAAGAAAGGGACCACGTTCTCCTGATTAATGAAGAATCCAGCACTGAAGCGGAATCTTGACATAATGTCTGACTCTCAAGCACTTTAGGAGAACCTCTAATTCTTTTTAGGAAGCGTGGTATGAATTAGTGTGTGACCGCTCATTGCACATCTTCAAATTTAGTTTTGCATAGTGGTTTTTCAGGAAGAATGCTCATCAAAACTTGATATAAAAATTGATGGTAATTGTATATACAGTATAGATTCTAATGACCAGGTGAATGACCAGAAGCCATAAGAGCAGATAATAATAATAATAGTATTTATATAGTGTCAACATATTCCGCAGCACTTTACAATTTAGAGGGAACATGTACAGATAATATCAGACATTACATAGTGACAAAAGTAACAATTCAAACAAGAGGAGTGAGGACCCTGGTCACAAGAGCTTACAATCTATGAGGAAATAAGGGAGACACAAAGTGTAACAGTGTTTGTTCTGTACAATAGTCCGGCCATTTTTATACACATGGGGTGGTACACATAAAGCTGCATGAGCCGGTCACCAGCCAGTATCCGTGTATGACGGACATGAAATGCATTAGGGTGCAAGGAGTGTGGGGATACAGCTGAATGTGGGGGTCAGGTTCTGATGGGGGGAGGGGAGTCGGATTAGGGAATGTTATAGGCCTGTCTAAAAAGATGTGTTTTCAGGGCACGTCTACAACTCTGAATGTTGGGAATTAACCTGATTGTTTGGGGTAGTTCTCTCCAGAGGACTGGTGCAGCACGAGAAAAATCTTGGATATGGGAGTGGGAGGTTCGGATTATGGAGGATGTTAATCTAAGTTCGTTGGCAGAACGTAGAGCTCGAGTAGGCTGGTAGACAGAGATGAGTGAGGAGATGTAAGATGATGTTAGAGACATCTGACAGATAATCACTAGTGTTTTGTATTAGAGCGGGTTATATAATTGGGTGTCATCAGCGTAGAGATGGTGAAAGTTTGTGTAATAGGGGCTGTGTAGAGAGAAACTAAGAGAGAAGCTAGAATAGAACCTTGAGGAACCCCGATAGCAAGAAGGAGAGGAGAAGAAGTAGAACCAGCAAATGACACACTGAACGAGTGGTCAGAGAGATAGGAGGAAAACCAAGAGAGAGCCGCGTCCTTAAGGCCAATAGAGTGGAGTATACGGAATAGGAGTTGGTGGTCTACAGTGTCAAGGGCTGCAGAGAGATCCAGAAGAATCAATGGAGAGTAGTTTCCATTAGATTTAGCCCTCAGGAGATCATTTGAGACTTTAGTAAAGGCAGTGTCTGTAGAGTGCGGAAACCAAAATGTAAGGGGTAGAGAAGAGTTATCAGAGAGACAGCCTGGGACTGAACACGACGATTCCAGGCACACTGCCATTCTTCAGAGCAGTACTGAAAGTCTTCATGTGAGGGGTTTTTCAGAGCCCTCGTCGTGGCTGACTGGACGTTTTCATAGATGGGTGAGGATGTTGATGGTCGCACTGAACGCTGTTCATTCTCAACGGCTTCCCTTCCATTCTTTAAGGCCTTGTGCCATCTGAAAACTTGGGTTGACGACAAAGCAGCTTCCCAAATTAGGTCTTCAGCATCTCTAAGGTTTCTGAAGCTGTTTTTCCAAGTTTCACGCAAAAGGTAATTCCGTAATGCGTCTCGATGCTCCTCTGCATTTTCATCCGTGACGAGAGGGAAAAACAAGGGTGCACTTTTGTAACGTACCGCCGCATCGAAAGGTTCGTGCTCAACTGAGGATGGTCCGGCCGTACACTTGAGATGAACCCACAACAACCTCCATCCCCACTTTCCCCACGCAGTCCCTGTGGTGAACGTAAAAAATTATTCTCATAACTTTTGGGACGCACCTCGTATGTTTACATCAGTAGTTGAAGCAATTCACTGCCACATTTAGCATGATTCCCCACTAAATATAGCAGTAGCTGCGTGCTTTACACCTCTCTAGACGACTCTTGGCATTGGCATGGTAATCCTGGGTTTGCTTTTGATTGCTCGACCATGGAAAACCAATTCATGAAGCTTCTAACAAATCTTCCAGAGGCGGCTTGTATCACAACAGTGAGTGTTGTATCCATTGGTTGCTATTGGAAACAGACAACAGCTTATTGACAGACACACCCCTAACAGCTAAATTGAGCTTAGCTCCTATAAAAACGACCCATAATGCTAATCACTAGAGCAAGTTCTATTCAGACATTTAGGCAGTTAAGAATGCTGGGACATTTCAGCTCTGAAGCCCATAGATTTGGTTTATAATACAGAACAAGATAAATAATGCAAAACATATTTTAAGAAGTTGTTTTTTTAGTAAGTTTTTATGTAAAGTTAGACTATACAATAGTTCAAAGCAATTTATATGTAAATTAAGCTTAATTAATTGTCCTATGCATTTTTCTAATATACTGTTTTTCATATCATCATAAAGTTCTCTGCTTGCTGTTAGTGAATGGGAACATCCAGAAGCTGAAAATCCATATGGACATATTATTTTTTCATAGATAAGAAGAGCTTGCTACTTTTTCATCCAGACTAGACAATCCATGGAGATAAACAACTTTAGCTTCAGGATGATACATTTTCCCTGCACTGATACAGTGTAACAAATATCAAGACCAGGAGAGAGATTAGTGCTGCTGGGGTATTTAGCTCACATGGGATTGCCTAAACTGGTTACAATTGTAGTAAACTCCATAAACTAAATAGGAATGTTCCATTCACTGAGAGCAAACAGAAATCTTGAAAATAGTGAGTAATTCAAACGCAATATATATTATTTAAGATCCAGGATTTTTTTTTTTTTTATGGTAGTAACAACGTTGTTTCCGCATGAGCACATCAGATTCTTGATTTATTAAGTTTTACATTGTAATGATATAGTCTGGATTACCGGGACAGTTTACAGTACATGACGTAATCTACATAGTTATAATGTGGTTAGCACTGGATTACTTGATTGAAGTTGAAGGGGTTGTCACCGGACAGACATTGGAGTAGCACTAGAATATACCATCATTCTCAGATCGACGGGGGTCTGACCTTTGTGACCTCTGCCAATCACTGGAACAAAGTGGCAGCGGCGCTAGGAAAGTGATGTGCCGCTTCTTCTAGCCACTTTAGCAACATGCGAAGTCCTTTAAGATATGGGATAGTAATGATATTTATTGCCAAAGATTTGTAACACTTTTTATATACAGATGTATATTTTCTTTTAGTACAAATGTATTTTATCTATGAATATTGAGGGGTAAATCTGTATTTATTAGGACAGAAAAGGACTTAATTATGTGTACAATATAACAGTGTAAAATAGAATTAAAAATCAGCCAGCAGGGAGTCGTAATTAACATATGTAAATAAAAATATTCTCATTAAATGACGAGATTTATATGTGTCTGTTTTACTTTACTATTCAGGGAAGAAGATGTAGAGAAGAATATTTTATGAATGCTAAGGAGAGTGTATGCCATGTAGGATTTAAAATTGTGATTATTGATTAAAAAAAAACTATTTTTTTTTTACCTCATGTTTTCTGTATTCCCCCATTTTTTAAGGCTGTGTTTACATCGGTGATGGAAAATCCGTTGGAGATTCCATCATATGTGACGAGAAAAGTTCTGAAAAATAACTAACCCCATGATAAGTCATCGGGGTCCCTCCAGCGCCGCTGTACGTGTTGTTCAAGTTAATAATGGAAACCACAATGCAAATGTGAACATAGCCTAACCAACACTTTGAGAGTATTAGAGTATTATGGCGGTGGGATAATAAATCTTTCCCCATCTGCTACATCACTAAAAGTAGCCAGTTCATAGGACCTGTTTCAGCAAATAGCTCTCCTCCAGAAGGACAAAAATTGTCTCCCTAGGGCCACCTATAGCTTGTTACCCTGTAAGCCATTGTCCAACCCTTTAGGCCAGGTCTACACCTAGACTTTTTGTAGCGCTACTGATTGATTTTAACTATTGAGTTACAGCTGAAGTCCAAATTAATATATTGCGTTACATGCAATCTTGTGGACTGCAGCTGTCACTCAACAGTTGATCAATCACAAGCAATACAACAAGTCTAGGTGTAGCCCTGGCCTTAAAATGCCTTGAAACATGACTGGGATTATTAGCCAAACCAGAGACACTCATCTGTAGATAGCACTGTTTCAGACTTGTTGCTCCTCATCAGCCAGCAAGAACTTCCTGTGATTTTAAGCAGTGATACAACGGTTTTTATTACAACAGCCAGTTTATACTAAATCTGTCTCAGAGACTACGTAGAGACATAGCTCCCAACCGTCCCAGATCAGACGGGACAGTCCCGGTTTCTCACCGCTGTCCCGGGGCGGTCTGCAAAATGTCCCGCTGGGCGCTGCAGCTGTATCAAAACAGCTGATCGCTGCTGACAGGCGCCCTGCATGCCAGACAACTGCAGCAGCGATCAGAAGAAGGCAGGAGTCTTGCGGCGGTGTTCTCACTGGGATCGATGCCGGCATGGGAGTGGACCAGTCCAGTCACCTGACCTCACTGGTCAGGTGACTGGACTGGTCCACTCCCGGGTCGGCATCGACACCAGTGAGAACGCCGCTGCATGACTCCTGCCTTCTGACGGTGCATGACGTCAAAGCGGAGCGGAGAGTGGCAGCAGTAGGCTACCTCTACCACTCTCCGCTCTGGCGGCATTGTTGCACAAAGTATAAGGGGGTTGTGTTGCGCTAACTACAGGGGGGCTGTGTGTGGCGCTATGTACATGGGGGCTCTGTGTGGCGCTATGTACATGGGGGCTGTGTGTAGCGTCATCTATAGGGGGACTGTGTGTAGCGCCATCGACTGGGGGGCTGTGTCTAGCGCCATCTACTGGGGGGCTGTGTCTGGCGCCATCTACAGGGGGGCTCTGGTGGATGATTTTTCCATTAACCGGTAGCAGAGTTACACAACTGGAAAAAAAAATCCCCCTCATGTAACTCTGCTACCTGTCAATTGAAAAGTAATCTACCACCGGGTCTCCCTCTTGACTTTCATTGTTCTCAGCCTGTTGGTTTGTCCTGCAGCTGCTGCCGTGATGAGCAAATGTTCTACCCAAGTTAGGAAAAGTACATAAAGACGATATAACCTGATCCATAATATCTGTGATATCCAAACAGTCTAGAGATCCGCAGTGAGAATGTGCGCTTGGCATTTGCAGAAGGATCTGGCCGTGATTTAATGTGTTTATGTGGGATATTGGGCGTGGTTAGGGACGTGGCTTAACCTCTTAATGACCGGGCATGTTTGTACCTTAATGACCAAGCCAGATTTGTCAAATCTGGTATGTCTGACTTTATCAGAGAATAACTCTGTGAAAGTTTTGAATATCCAAGTAATTCTGACATTGTTTTCTCGTCACATGTTGTACTTTATTTTAGTGGTAAAAGTAGACTGATACGATTTGTGGAAATTAATAAAAAAATAGAAAAATGGAAGAAATTTTGTAAAAATTACCATTTTCCCCTATTTTTAACTGCAATATGTCACATATGTACACACATACTGTACAATTTTTTTAATTAAATATATATTTCTATCTCTTTACTCTATTTTGGCAGCACTTTTGAAAAAATAAAATAAATTTTCAGCAATTTAGAGGACTTACAAATTGAATAATAATTTTATAAATTTTGAAGTACATTTTGTTTTCCTGCACCAAGCCAGGTTTTCAGAGGCTCATAGGTCTCAGAGTGATGGAAACCCCCACAAATGACCCCATTTAGAAAACTAGACCCCTTAAGGTATTTACCTAGGGGTATAGTAAGTATTTTGACGCCACAGTTTTTTGATAAATTGAATACATAACAGGTGAAAAAAAAAAAAATATTCACTTTTTTCATAAAAGTATCAGTTTGAAGACCAATTTCTTTGTAAAGCGAACATGAAAATGAAGAAACACACCCCAAAATCTATCACCCTCTTTCTCCTGTTTTCAAAAATACCCACATTGTGGCCCTAATGCGTTGTTTGGACACACAGCAGGGCCCCAAAGGAAGGGAGCACCCGAAGGCTTTCAGGACTCATATTGTTTGAAAATGTTAGGCCCCACTGTATATTTGGAGAAGCTTTGAGCTGCCAGAACGATAGAAACTCCCCATAAACGACCCCATTTCGAAAACTAGACCCCTTAAGGTATTTATCTAGGGGTATAGTTAGCATTTTGACCACACAGGTTTTTCGCTAAATATATTGGAATTAGGCTGTAAAAATTAAAATGTACTTTTTTTCTGAAACAACATAGAAATTTTTATTATTTACAAGCAATAACGAAGAAAATGCACCCCAACATTTGTAAAGCAATGTCTCCCGATTACGACAATACCCCATATGTGGTAATAAACTGCTGTTTGGACCCACAGCAGGGCTCAGAAGGGAAGGAGCGCCATTTGGATTTATGATTTTGCTGGAATGGTTTTCGGTGCCATGTCGCATTTGCAATGCACTGGAGGGACCAAAACAGTGGAAACCCATCAAAAGTTACACCATTTTGGAAAAACCTTCAAGGAATTTTTCTAGGGGTATAGTGAGCATTTACACCCCACGGGTCTTTTGCAGAGTTTATTAGAATTAGGGCGCGAAAATTAATATCAAAATTTTTTCCACTAAAATGTTGCATTTTCTCATTTTCACAAGGGATAAAGGAGAAAAAAACAACCATTTTTTATAAAGCAATTTCTCCCGAGTACGGAAATACCCCACATGTGATCATACATTTTTTCATTAGAAATGAATTAACCCTTTCAGGACTGATCCATTTTTTGCTTTCATATTTTAGATTTTCACTCCCCGCTTTCCAAGAGCCATAACTTTTTTATTTTTCCATCAATAGAGTGGTGTGAGGGCTTATTTCTTGCGGGAGGAGCTGCAGTTTTTATTGGTACCATTTTTTGGTACATAAAAAGTGATTCAAAAGTTGTATTACATTTTTGTTTTTTAGAGCGAAGGTGACAAAAAAAACAAAAAAACTGCGATTTTGGCCGTTTCAATTACTACATTTTTTTAAGGTGTGCACTGCGCAAATTAAATAATGGTATATTGTAATAGTTCGGACTTTTACGGACGTAGCTATACCAATTTTGTTAATTTTTTTACATTACTTAAGAAGAAAAATGCGAAAAGGTGTTTTGTTTTTTTAACATTAAAAAAAAAAATTCTCACTACTAATAACTATAATTCTTCTACACATTTTATTAATCAATCCCCTTAGGGGACTTGATCCAGCGATCATTGGATCACTGGTACAATATACTGCAATACTAATGTATTGCAATATATTGTTATTCTTACAGGCTTCTGTAACAGAGCGATCGCTGTACCTGTCCGTTAGTACCGAGGGGGCCTGCTGTAATACACAGCCGACACCCGCAGCTTATGGAGCGGGCTCAGCACGTGAGCCGGCTCCATACATCAACCGCCGCACCATGACGGGCAATTAAGTCATAGTGCGCAAAGGGGTTAATGCGCAGCGGATGGTTCAAAGTGAAAATTGCAATTTTCCACCGATACGCCATTTTAGTGCATAATATGTTGTGCCCAGTTTGTGCCACAGAAGACAAATACCTCATAAAACGCTAAGCGGGTTCTCTCAGGTATGGTGACGCCATATGTGTGGGCGCAAACTGCTGCTTGGGCACGCTGCAGACCTCAGAAGGGAGGGAGCGCCATTTTGCTTTTGGAGCGCAGATTTAGCTTGGTAGTTTTTCTGTTTTGGGTTTCGCTGGTATTTCAGTTTATAATGTGGGGGTATGTGTAATCTGTGCGGAGAACATCAGGGCATAATAAGAGGGTATAATAATGGGGTCAATAAATAATAGTTAATAGATATGTGCCCGGTGTCGCACTGATAAATGGTGCCCGATCTTATCCGCTTTTGGACACTCTGCACATTTTGCATCGTTATATTCTGAAAGCCAGAACTTTTTTATTTTTTCACCACCGGAGCCCTGTGAGGGCTTATTTGTTGCGGGACAATCTGTCGTTTTCATTGGTACCATTTTGGGGTACATGCGATTTTTTTTGATCACTTTTTATTCCATTTTTTTGCAATCCTGAGCAAAAAACCGGAATTCTGACTCATTTTTTAGGTTTTTTTTTTGCGGCGCTCACCGTACGCTATAAATGACATTTTTACTTTATTCTGCGGGTTGGTACGGTTACGGCGATACCATATGTATATAGGTTTGGTCCTTTTTTTTAGCGTTTGCACAATAAAATGACTTATTTATAAAAAAATAAATTTCTGTGTCACCATATTCTGAGAGCCATAATTTTTTAGTCAAAAAAACTGTGTAAGGGCTTGTTTTTTACGGGACGGATAGAAGTTTTTATTGGTACTATTTTCGGGTACATGTGACTTTTTGATCACTTTTTATTCTTTATTTAGGGAGCGGTGGTGACCAAAAAAATTGTGACTCTGTCATAGTTTTTTTTTGGGGTGTTCAACGTGTGGGAAAAAATAACATTACAGTTTTATAGTTGGGGTCGTTACGAACGCGGTGATACAAAATATGTGTACTTTTTTAACGTGTTCATTTTTTTCTATAATAAAAGTCTTATTATAGGGAAAAAAAGCATTTAGTGTTTATAGAACTTATAACTTTTATTTTTACACTTTTTTTGAACCATTTTTATTACTTTTTTTAACTTTTTTTACTTGTCCCACTAGGGGACACTTAGTCTTGCAGCTTTGATCGCTGCTGGAGTACATTACACTACACACGTAGTATAATGTACTCTGTCATTGTGACGTGACTGTCACACTGACAGGAAGCAGAGGAGGAACGGCCGGAGGCTGTTCCTCCGAGGCTTCCGTACATGGCAACCCGGAGGTCATTATCTGACCTACGATTGCTGTGACAAGCATCGGTAGCCCCCACGATCACTTCGTGGGGGCTGCCGATGTGCTTCAAACCATTTAAATACGGCGACTGCAATCAGTCGCCGCACTTAAGGGGTTAACTGCCGAAAGCAGCGGTGATGGTCCGCTGACCGGCGAGACTGATGTCTCAGCTGTCTAGGACAGCTGTCAGCGCGCGTCTGTCACTCTGTGTTTACACAGAGTGACAGTTTGAAATGCGGACGAAAATGAACGTCATGGTGCGGGAACTAGCAGCCGACCAGGACGTTCATTTTCGTCCTTGGTCGTGAAAGGGTTAAAAATGTCCCTCTTTTCCAAATTCAAAAGTTGGGAGGTATGCGTAAACCTGTCATGTTTCTTTATTTTTTTTTAAACTATATCCTTCTTATTATTCCCCACCTCCTCCCAATTTGACAATGTTTTATTGCCACCCTCCCAAGTCCGCTATGGCTCCCACTCCATTTGGTGCGTTATATGCGAATTTTGAATAAAAGGTACAGAGACCTCATTTCTACTCAATAGGCATTATCTGCTGCATCGCTGTGAGGCTGTGCAATCAGAGCAGACAACCTCAAAGCGATGCAGAAAACCTGCGAGACTGTCCCCAGTGGCGTAACTACCGCTATAGCAGCCGTAGCGGCTACTACAGGGCAGGCAGCATGAGGGAGCACGTGGACGGCACGGGCCCCCCTCGGCCGTCGGCTCCGCTAGAAGCTGCTACAGCGCGACGCCACTGAAGGGGTTGTTCCTACAAAAGACATGCATCCCCTATCCACAGGATAGGGGATACATGTGTGATCGCTGGGACGCCCAGCGATAAGGAGAACAGGGGACCGAAAGTCCACCGAAGTTCTCCATGACAAACCTCGGACTTCCGGGGTCTGTCTGCAGCTCCATAGAAATGACTTGCGCACCGGTCGCACATGCGTGATCAGTGCTCCCTTCATTTTAATTGAACTGCGCAGACTCCGGAAGTCTAAGGTTTGTCATGGAAAACTTTGGGGGACTTCCGGTCCCCCGTTCTCCTTATCGCTACAGGTGGGGGGGGGGGGGGGGTCTGTATAGCGTTATCTACAGGGGAGGGTTGTATGGCGTTATCTACAGGGGGGATTTGGGGCTGTAAAACGTTATGTACAGGGGGGTTGTTGGGCGTTATCTACAGGGGGCTGTGTATGGTGCTATCTATAGGGGGCGCTGTGTTGTGGAATCTATAGGGAGACACTATCTACAAAGGGGGGGGGGGTTGTGTGACACCCAGCAGAGGGGGGGCCCCAGTCAAAAGTTTGCCATGGCGCCCAGTCTTTCCTAGTTACGCCCCTGACCGTCCCCTCTGATTTTACAGCGTCACAGCGAAACACGAGGCAACGCTTACAAAGGAGAGATGAAGTCTCCTCCTCTCTGTACCTATACTCAAAATTAGCATATTAGGCGCCAAACAGTGGGGGCCGTAGCGGGACACAAGAGGAGGGGGGGGGCAGTAAAAACTTTTTTAAAGGGCTGGAATCAGGAGGAAGTGGTGAATAAGTGGAGGAATGTGGTGTTAAAAAAAATTGTATATTTACACAAATGTTTTCACAAATCTTACCCAAAAATAAATATGCAAATCTACCTCAAAATGCCCCCTATAAAAGCTAGAACACTTCTTCCCCAGGAAGGACATTACACAACTCTGAGTCCTGGAATGACAAGGAGGTGTTAAAAAAAAAATAAAATTGGTCAAAGTTGGCCCTTTTTAAAAAAAAGTCTTAAAAAATGTTGTTCTGAATGGAAGAAACAAATCCAATTAGAAACAAGTTGTCCCAATAAATACTTTGTCATAAGTTCCTGATCTCGGCGGCGCTTCTCTCTAGAGATTTTGATCCTCTTTGCTATTATTTCTACAATTCTCAATCGCATGACTGCGTAATCGCCACAACATTGCCGTGCCAAACACTGTATAACATGTAAGAAGCCTGTATAATAATACCAATATCTGCCAGTTATACTTTTTATGTAATCTATTGTAACACTTTGCCAATCTACTTCTTGCCTTTGAAAAATGAAATTACGCTGCATAAAACAATTTTCTATCCGAATACATTTCCAGTGCGATGAAAGAAAACGGCTTACTACGAGCTTGATTCATTGCCAGCCTTTTCCCTGAATAATCAGTGAGAAGTCCGTCCTGCCCCCGTACAATTATCTGCGGTCTCCAGCCAGCTCACACAGCAGCTGCAGTAGTGACAAAGCAGTTTCTGAGACCGAAAATTGAGACCTGGCATTAAATAAACTGCAGAATCGTGAGCTCCAGAACCAAAATCTGCAGAGTAGATAGAGATCTCTTCTCCTGGGAGCGGAGGGATGACTTGCAGTAAACTAAAGCAATGATCTGCCTTGTCCTCATATGACTTTTACCAATATCGGCCAGCTCCGCATTTATTCTGAACCAACACGATGCCAGCAATTCTAGTTAAATATATACACCGACCAGCCACATTAAAACTACTGACAGGTGACGTGAATAACATTGATTATCCGGTTGCACCGGCACCTGTCAAGGGATGGGATATATTAGGGAGTACAGTCAGTTCCTGAAGTTGAGGTGTAGGAAGCACGAAAAATGGGCAAGTGTAAGGATCTGAGCGACTCTGACAAGGCCCAAATTGTGATGGCTAGACAACTGGGTCAGATCATCTCCAAAACAGTCTTATAAGGTGTTCCTAGTATGCAGTGGTTAGTACCTACTAAGAGTGGTCCAAGGAAGGGCAACAAGGTCATGGGCACCCAAGGCTCATTGATGCACATGGAGAGCAAATGCAACAGAAAAGCTACTGTAGCAGATTGCTAAAAATGTTAATGCTCGATATGATGGAAAAGTGTCAGAACACACAGTGCATCACAGCTTGCTGCATTTAGGGATGTATAGCCGCAGACCGGTCAGCGTGCCCATGCTGACCCTCGCCTGCCGTTGAAAGCGCCTACAGTGGGCATCAAAACTGGGTCATGGAACAATAGAAGTAGGTGGCCTGGTCTGATGAATCACATTTTCATTCACATCAAGTAGACAGCCGGGTGCATGAGCAGAGTTTACCTAGGTGTGATGCTCTGCTGGGAAACCTTGGGTCCTGGCATTCATTGCAGACCCTTCATGGCAACGATATCCCCCTCCCCCCAACGGCAGTGGTGTCTTTCAGCAAGATAATGCCCCCTACCACTCTGCAAAATTGTTCAGGAATGGTTTGAGGAGCATGACAAAAATCTCAGGGTGTTTAGCTGGCCTCCAAATTCCCCAGATCTCCATCGGATAAAGCATGTGTGGGATGTGCTGGAAAAACAAGTACGATCCCTGGAGACCGCACCTCACAACTTATAAAAGTTAAGGGATCTGCTGCAAACAACTTGGGATAACGCAGAACAGGTCTTTTAAAGTCCATAACTTGCCTATCCACGTTTTGGGGGCACAAGGGGGAACTACACAATATTAGGCAGGTGGTTTTAATGTTATGGCTGATCGGTGTATTGCAAAATATTCTTCTGCTATGTTCACACTTGCGTTAGGCTCTGTTCGAATCTGCATTGGCAACTTCTGTGGAAGATTCCGTCACATTTCACAAGAAAAACAGCGCAGCATGCGGCACTATTTTTTTTCCGGTTTTCACGGAACCCTTAAGTCTATGATGGATCTGTGAAATCGGGTCCCGCACAAATGCAAATCCAGTTTGTGTGAATAAGCACCTTATTTTTTTCTGTCAGGTTTCAGTTGCTTTTTGAAGGTCAGAATAGATGACGGACCCATTATAACACAATGGGAGTTAAAAAAAACAAAACAAGGAATCATGACGGTTCCATCATGTATCCTGTAAAAATGGAAAACACAATGCTAGTGTGAGCAGAGCCTAAGAAAGACTGTCTAGCAAAAGAGCTGAAATACCAGAGACACTCCATGGGCAAGAATGGCGCGGTTTCTGGAAAAAATAGCAGAAAAACCTCTTATTACCTCTTAATAGTTTAAAGTCTTTAAGAATTTTTTCCCCATTCCATAATTGGAGGTATAAACAAGCACAAAAGGTGAAAGAAAAGGAATCATCGCATATGGACGAAAAAAATAGTGTTTTTTCCGGCAATTTCAACTGCAATTAAATCTGAATATTCACTTAAAGAGGCTCTGTCACCAGATTTTGCAACCCCTATCTGCTATTGCAGCAGATCGGCGCTGCAATGTAGATTACAGTAACGTTTTTATTTTTAAAAAACAAGCATTTTTGGCCAAGTTATGACCATTTTTGTAGTTATGCAAATGAGGCTTGCAAGAGTACAACTGGGCGTGTATTATGTGCGTACATCGGGGCGTTTTTACTTCTTTTACTAGCTGGGCGTTAGGAATGGGAGTGTATGATGCTGACGAATCCGCATCATCCACTTCTGTTCGTTAACACCCAGCTTCTGGCAGCGCAGACACACAGCGTGTTCTCGAGAGATCACGCTGTGACGTCACTCACTTCCTGCCCCAGGTCCTGCATCGTGTCGGGCACATCGGCACCAGAGGCTACAGTTGATTCTGCAGCAGCATCAGCGTTTGCAGGTAAGTAGCTACATCGACTTACCTGCAAACGCCGATGCTGCTGCAGAATTAAATGTAGCCTCTGGTGCCGATGTGTCCTCGCTCGTCCGACACGATGCAGGACCTGGGGCAGGAAGTGAGTGACGACACAGCGTGATCTCTCGAGAACACGCTGTGTCTGCACTGCCAGAAGCTGGGCGTTCTGAAGAGAAGTGGATGATACTTCTATACACAACGCCCAGCTAGTAAAAGAAGTAAACACGCCCAGATGTTACACACATAATACACGCCCACTTGGACTTTTACTTTTAAACACGCCCACTTGGACTTTTGCAAGCCTCATTTGCATAAATACGAAAATGGTCATAACTTGGCCAAAAATGCTTGTTTTTTAAAAATAAAAACGTTACTGTAATCTACATTGCAGCGCCGATCTGCTGCAATAGCAGATAGGGGTTGCAAAATCTGGTGACAGAGCCTCTTTAATATAATGAGAGAGAGATTTTTTTAAGCATTTTTTACTTTTTGTTATTATGTTAGCACTTTAAACAATGGCTAAATATTACCGTGAAATGGACAGGTTATTATACAGCTGAAAAGAAAACATTTCAGTCAAAAGAATCCAAACATTTTATTCAAGTCTCGAAAATGATTTATTATAACAAGCTCAACTTGTGTTCCATCATCATGTGCGGTTCTCCCATCATCTCACACTGAGAAGGATCTGCAAAACATAAACGGCAGCTGATCAGATCAAGAAACTGGAAGCCTCAAACAGAGAAGTCAATGGGCAAAACTCTATGGACATGGAATTGCAGTGATTAACCCCTTCCCGCTATGGCCACTTTTGAGCTTCCTGACAAAGTGAAACATGTCAGATTTAAAAAAATGAGGCTCTATGTGGAAATAACTTCGGAATGCTTTAACCTATCCAAGCGATTCTGAGATTGTTTTCTCGTGACACATTGGACTTTATGTTACTGGAAAAATTCTCCATACATTCAGTATTTAAATGTGAAAAACACAAACATTTAGCGAAATAGCAAAAATTTGCATTTTTCTAAATTTAAAGAGGCTCTGTCACCATATTATATGTGGCCTATCTTGTACATCATGTGATTGGCGCTGTAATGTAGATTACAACAGTTTTTTTTTAAGAAAAACTATCATTTTTGACTGAGTTATGAACAATTTTAGCTTTATGCTAATTACTTTCTTAATGGACAACTGGGCGTGTTTTACTTTTTGACCAAGCGGGCGTTGTGTAGAGAAGTGTATGACGCTGACCAATCAGTGTCATACACTTCTCCCCATTCATTTACACTAAACAAAGCGATATAGCTATAACCCTATGTGCTGCCACATACACAAACACTTAACGTTACTGCAGTGTCCTGACAGTGAATATACATTACCTCCAGCCAGGACGTGATGTCTATTCACAATCCTGACACTTCGCTAATGTTTGTGAGATTTACAGCAAGGCAAACGTAATCTCGTTTTAAATGACAGTTTACAGCATAATCTTGCGAGATTACGCTTGCCTTGCTGTAAATATCACACAGACGATACAAAAGTGTCAGGATTCTGAAAAGACATCACGTCCTGGCTGGAGGTAATGTATATTCATTGTCAGGACACTGCAGTAATGTTATAGTGTGTGTATGTGGCTGCACATAGTGATATAGCTATATCGCTATCTGCAGTGTAAATGAATGGGGAGAAGTGTATGAGGCGGATTGGTCAGCGTCATACACTTCTCTCCACAACGCCCACTTGGTCAAAAAGTAAAACACGCCCAGTTGTCCATTAAGAAACTCATTAGCATAAAGCTAATATAGGTCATAACTGTCAAAAATGATCGTTTTTCTAAATAAAAAACACTGCTGTAATCTACATTACAGCGCCGATCACATTATGTACAAGATAGGGCACTTATAATGTGGTGACAGAGCCTCTTTAAATGTATCTGCTTGTAAGACAGACAGTAATACCACACAAAATAGTCACTAATTAACATCCCCATATGTCTACTTTAGTTTGGCATCGGTTTTTTTTGAACATCTTTTTCTAGGACGTTACAAGGCTTAGAACTTTAGCTGCAATTTCTCACATTTTCAAGAAAATTTCAAAAGGCTATTTTTTCAGGGACCAGTTCAGTTGTGAAGTGGCTTTGAGGGTCTTATATATTAGAAACCTCCAAAAACCTCACCCCAGTTTAAAAACTTCACCCCTCAAAGTATTCAAAACAGCATTTAGAAAGTTTCTTAACCCTTTAGACGTTTCACAGGAACTAAACCAAAGTAGAGGTGAAATTTACAAATTTCATTTTTTGTTGTTGCAGAAATTCATTTTTAATCCATTTTTTTGTAACACAAAGTTTTACCAGAGAAACGGAACTCAATATTTATTGCCCAGGTTCTGCAGTTTTAGGAAATATCCCACATGTGGCCCTAGCGTGCTACTGGACTGAAGCATCGGCCTCAGAAGCAAAGGAGTACCTAGAGGATTTTGGGGCCTCCTTTTTATTAGAATATATTTTAGGCACCATGTCAGGTTTGAAGGGCTCTTGTGGTGCCAAAACAGTGGAAATCCCCCAAAAGTGACCCCATTTGGGAAACTACACCCATTGAGGAAATTATCAAGGGGTATAGTGAGCATTTTGACCCTACAGGTTTATTGCAGAAATTATTGGAAGTAGGACGTGAAAATGAAAATCGACATTCTTTCAAAGCTAATTTTTTCTCATTTCCACAAGGACTAAAGGAGAAAAAGCACCACAACATTTGTAAAGCAATTTCTCCCAAGTAAAACAATACCCCACATGTGGTAATAAACGGATGTTTGGACCCACGGCGGAGCTTAGAAGGGAAAGAGCGCTATTTCGCTTTTGGAGCTCAAATTTAGCAGGAATGGTTTGCGGAGGCCATGTCACATTTGCAAAGCCCCTGAGGGGACAAAACAGTGAAACCCCCCACAAGTGACCCCATTTTGGAAACTACACGCTTGAGGAAATTATCTATAGGTGTAGTGATCATTTTGACCCCACAGGGGTTTCATATAATTTATTAGAATTGGGCAGTGAAAATAAAAACAATCCTTTTTCTTCAATAAGATGTAGCTTTAGCGCAAAATTTTTCATTTTCTCAACAAAGGAAAAAAAGAACCCAACATTTGTAAAGCAACTGCTCAGAAGAGAAGCAGCACCATTTGGCTTTTGGAGCACAGATTTTGCTGGATTGGTTTCTTGACACCATGTCGCTTTTGCAAAGCCCCTAAGGTACCAGTACAGTGGAAACTACACTAAAGGGACGCCATTTGTGATACTACACCCCTTGAGGAATTACTCTAGGGTTGTAGTGAGCATTTTGACCCCACAGCCGTTTCATAGATTTTATTTGAATTGGGCAGTGAAAATAAAAATTTCATTTTTTTTCCAATAAGACTTAGCTTTAGCACAAAATGTTTTAATTTTCTCAAAAAGTAAAGCAGAAAAAGAACCCCAACATTTGTTAAGCAAATTCTCCCAAGTACAGCAATACCCCATATGTGGTCATAAACTCATTTTTGGGCACACGGCAGGGCTCAGAAGGGAAGGAGTGCCATTTGGCTTTCGGAGTACAGATTTTGCTGGATTGGTTTCTGGTCGCTATGTAGCATTTGCAAAACCCCTGTGGGACCAAAACAGTGGAAACTCCCCAAAAGTGACCCCATTTTGGAAACTACACCCCTCAAGGTATTCACCTAGGGGTGTAGTGAGCATATTAACCCCGAAAGTTTTTTGCATAAATTAGTGTGCACTCGATATTAGAGTGAAAATGGGATTTTTTCCATAGATATGCCAATATGTGGTGCCCAGCTTGTGCCTCCATAACAAGACAGCTCTCTAATTATTATGCTGTGTTTCCCGGTTTTAGAATCACTCTACATGTGGCCCTAAGCTTTTGCCTGGACATTTGACAGGGCTCAGGAGTGAGAGAATACCATGCAAAAATGAGACCTAATTTGGCGATTTACACAGAATTGGTTCACAATTGCAGAGGCCCAGATCAGAAATAAAAGAAACCCCTGAGAAGTGACCCCATTTTAGTAACTACACCCCTCAAGGCATTTATTAAGGGGTGTAGTGAGTATTTTCACCCCACAGGTCTTTTCCATAAATGATTGCGCTGCGGATGGTGCAAAGTAGAAATTCAAATTTTTCCCCAGATATGCCATTTCAGTGGCAAATATGTTGTGCCCAGCTTATGCCACTGGAGACACACACCTCAAAAGTTATTAAAAGGGTTCTCCCGGGTATGGTGGTGCCATATATGTGGAAGTAAACTGCTGTTTGGTCACACTGTAGGGCTCAGATGGGTGGGAGCGCCATTTGGCTTTTGGAGAGCGGATTTTGCTTGGTAATACCCCATGTTTCATGGATATTTTTACTATATATACTTTTTTTCAGGACGTGGCCAGGTCTTATATGCTGGGAGGGCATGATGTGCTGGCGTTTGGTTTCGCATGCAGAGCAGCCCGCTTTAGCTGACAGTAGCGGCGTTACAAATAGGCTGTGAATCGGCGAGATATGCTATGCCTGACGACCAGCACATTATCCCTCCACGTATTACACTTAGTACTGACACCCCATGTACTATTCACAGCACTGACCGCTATTCATTACACTTATTTCTTTTTTATTACACTATCACACAGTTCTGACACTCCTATACATACACATTTCATTTTTACCATACATTCACACCTTAGCACTACACTAACACTGCACTCATTTATCGCACACTTGTGAGCACTTAGTTCGCCACTCCCCCCAAGACTAGTGGGAGTGGCTATTACTATTTAATGCACCCTCCTTCTGCAGCATTTCTGAGCTGTCTGCATCCTGCTGGGAACGGGTTTTCACCCACCCACCCACTTAGTAAGTATGGCCTTCTTTGTGGTTTTGAAGTTATCTATGTCCTATTTTTTTCTGTTGGTAATAGTTTTGTTTGAGTTTTACTGGAATTTCAGTTTATAATGTGGGGCATATCTAAGCTGGGCGGAGGACATCAGGGGCATAGTCAGGTGGTATTATATTGGGGTAAACAATAAAATAATCCATAGATGTGTGTTACGCTGTGAAGAATCCTTCCTGCACAGGCCGGTGTCGCACTGATAAATGGTGTCCTTCCTTATCCCCCTTTTGGTCCACACTCCGCACCTTTGCAGTTTGGGGAATTTTTCTGGGAAGTGTTGTCCTGGTATAATAAAGGGCACCCTCGCTTCCAGCAGATATGTTTGGGCCCTCCCATAATTTTAGGGCCCCGATAAAATCGCCTCTTGAAACAAACAAAATGTTCCCCTCTGATCTGCAAAACTGCATATTTTTATTTCATGACTTATGGAAGCCTTAACCAATTTTTTTTCATAGACGTAGTGGTATGGGGGCTGTTTTTTTTTGCGGGACGAGCTATAGTTATTATTGGGACCATTTTGGGGTACATGCGACTTTTTGATCACTTTTTATCCTATTTTTTGAGTGGCAAGGTGACCAAAAAAAACCGCAATTCTGGCATAGGTTTTTTTTTTATACAGCGTTCACGATGCGTTATAAATTACATGTTAACTTTATTCTGCGGGTCAGTACGATTTCCGGTGATATCTAATTTATAGCACTTTATGTTTTACAACTTTTTGCCCAATAAAATTACTCTTGTAAAAAGAATATTTTTTCGGTCGCCATGTTGTGAGAACCATAACTTTTTCATTTTTTTTTAGTCGACGGAGCTGTATGAGGGCTTGTTTTTTGCGATACGAGCTATAGTTTTTATAGCCACCATTTTTGGATACGTGCGACTTTTTGATCACTTTTTATTTCAAATTTTTGTAGGGCAAAGTGACCAAAAAACAAATTCTGGCATTGTTTTTTACATATTTTTTTACGGCGTTTACTGAGTGGAATAACATAATATTTTTATAGTTTAGGCCGTTACGGTCGCGGCAATACCAAATACGTATGGTTTTTCACTTTACTTTAGTCCCACTAGGGGACTTGAAGGTCCAACTGTCAGATTTTTTTCCTAATACATTGCACTACCTACGTAGTGCAACGTATTAGATCTGTCAGTCATTCACTGACAGCAAGCCGATTAGGCTTCGCCTCCGGGCGGGGCCTAATTGGCTTCCATAATGGCAGACAGGAGGCCATTGTTAGGTCTCCTGTTGTCACAATAGCAGTCGGCAGTCCTGCGATTGCAGGGCCCAGCTGGGGACAAATGTCAGGAAGGGGTTAAAGGGCAACTCCAGGAAAGTTCAGAGTGGTTCTGTCCAAGCTGCTAATGGGGTGACATCACTGACCTTCCATGTTCTTATGGAGATCCACCAGCATCGCACATTCAGTAGAAGATATGGAGCATTGATACTCAGCTTTAAAAGGTGGTCTCAGCAAAGACTGGTGGCACATTGCTAGAATATATACGACCGGCAGGGGGCCAGCTGCAGTGACCCACGCCAATCACTAAAACAGAGTACCACTTTGTTTCCTGTGTGATCTGCTTAGCTTTCATTGGCCCATTATAGCCATTGCGCAACATGGCAGCTGTGAGCGCGGCACTTTCCCATCACTTTTGCCACAAAGGGGGGGGGGGGTTTTCCAGGCTGGGGGCTGTTTTTTATACTGGTGACCAACCAACAGGATAAGTGATCGGTGGGGGTCCGACACACAGACCCCAGAACAGCTGATCGACATGGAGTCCATGTGTCTGACCCCCACTAATCATATACTGATGGCCTATCCTGTGGATAGGTCATCAGTATAAAAGACAGCCCCCAGCTTGGCCAACTCCTTAAACTTTACAGATTCGTGGGGTCACATTGGTCGCATATTGTAGAGATGTCAACAATGTTAGGACACCCGTTTTAAAGGCAGACCCTGTGCTGAACGGTGAATTACTTGGTTCAATCTCTTTTTAGAATTGTGCCGTTTTGGAGGGGAGAATGGGGGGGGGGGGGTCACCTGACTTCTGCAGTTCTTTAAAGTATAACTTTACCTTTAAGTCACTAGCTTTATGACTGATTTCTAATAAAGTGTATTCCTGAATCCCAACCTTTACAAGGCCACCAACTTACCGTTGCTTTTGTGTAATCATGGCTGATCCAAACTACATTACCAGTTGTCTGAATATGGAGAGGTAAACACGGAAAGAAATTTGGCCACCAGGAGGTGAACGTTTTTAATTGACAAAGAGTGAATGAGAATTTTACCATTGAGAATATCTTCAAAGCTGATGCACTCGTCGTTCCCGCTCAAGGTGTCCAGAGCAATGTTAGAGCTCTGCAGGAATGGAAGACGCTGAATCTATCAGACACAAAAAACAAGACTAATCAGATAGAAAGCAATCAAATATCAGAATGTGAAATTGGGCTATAAATGAAAAGCTCTGTAACTTTCTGATATACTTTGCGGTAGATTTACCTAGACTGGGGTTGATGAACCTAATTTGTTAAGAAATGTACGCCTCTTAATTAGGCAAATCTGTGGCGGTCTATGAGCCAGAAAGGGAAATCAACACCACCTACAAGCTGGCATAGATATCCGTTATAATTTATCTGGAAGACCCCACCTTTTTTTTTTTACTAAACTCCGCCCACTTCTTAGCCATGTGTCATGTGCGGCGGAAATGCTCTGTCACCACATTATAAGTGCCCTATCTCCTACATAAGGAGATCGGCGCTATAATGTAGGTGGCAGCAGGGCTTTTTATATATAAAAAAATTATCTGTTTTTACCACTTTATTAGCGATTTTAGATTTATGCTAATGAGTTGCTTAATGCCCAAGTGGGCGTGTTTTTACTTTAGACCAAGTGGGCGTTGTACAGAGGCGTGTATGACGCTGACCAATCAGTGACCAATCAGCGTCATGCACTCCTCTCCATTCATTTACACAGCACATAGGGATCCTTTTAGATCAGTATGTGCTGTCTTATACTAACACATTAACAATACTGAAGTGTTTAGACAGTGAATAGACATTCCACAGGATGTCTATTCACAATCCCTGCACTTCGTTACTCTGTCTGTGGTAGTTACAGCAGAGCAAGCGTATTCTCGCGAGATCACGCGGTAGATCACAGGTTACAACGAGATCACGCTTCCTCTGCTGTAACTACCACAGAAACAGTAACGAAGTGCAGAGATTGTGAATAGACATCACTTGGTCTAAAGTAAAAATACGCCCACTTGGGCATTAAGCAACTCATTAGCATAAATCTAAAATCGCTAATAAAGTGGTAAAAATAGATCGTTTTTTTAAATAAAAAGCATTACTGTCACCTACATTACAGCGCCGATCTCCTTATGTAGGAGACAGGGCACTTATAATGTGGTGACAGAGCCTCTAAGTTTAATTGTTCTTGCGCCTTTTCGGTTGGTGAATTAAAATGCAGAGGAATTTATCACTTTAGACATTGGTTTTCCGACAGTGAATGAGAACAATCGTCTACGTTTATAAGCTGCAGCCGCGTACACGCCCAGTCCTGATCTCATATTTGAGGTGGAGCCAATTGTATCCAGTCTTAACAATGCTCTGTGAGCTTAACAGCCTGGACGCCAGACTGATACATTGTAGCAAAAACTACCAGTGAGCTTTGTGCAGCTACTGATCAGGACTAGGTATGTACGATGTCGCAGCTTATGATCGATATTAGGTGGATCCTGTGTCAGATCAGCTGAACCAATGGAATTGGCTGAGACAGAACAATACAGCTTCTATGTATACCAGATACATAGAAACTGCATCGTTTATATATAAAAAAAAAAAGTAATAAATGTCAATTTAAAAGCTACTAAAAACGTATTAAAAAAATATTCCTTTCAAAAAGGTGTACATAGCCTTTATTAACCTAAAACCCCACTGCAATACAACGATCACTGCGGATAAAGATAGCGCTAGCTTTACAATCTGTAAACATGTCCTATGCTCCGTCTGCTCAGAGTGGCTTCTATATGACAGTCCTCCTGGTCTCACAACTTTCTGATCTACTTTGAGCCACAATTATCGGAGCAATTACGCCAGTGTTTTGGTGCAATTGCAGTAGAAATTATAGAGATCATGCATAACACCATATATTTTGAGCCCCAGCTACTGTTTCCTCCAATTTTATATTAGTTGGAAAAAAAGGGGGACATGGTTTCCGAGTTCCACGATGTGCAATGGGTTTACATCACTTCTCTGTGCAGAGAACGGTCGGCGAGCCAGGTCTTCTACAAATACAATTCAGTGTCTTTATTCCTCAATCTAGTTTAGCCGTCACTTACACGATATGCCAGCATTAGCTAATGTGTTCCACTGTGTTTCAATTCACCAATTTCAACTTCTCTGCTTGCTGTCAGTGATCTATAACATACCTGTTTTGCCGCTTTAAATTCCATTTGTAGCTTCAGAGGAGCGTGCAAGCCTTGGATGTTTCTTAGAGTAGAGAGACTGACTTTTTCCTGGTTTATCCGAAACTATATTAAACAGACTGTATTAGTAATATTTACATGGAGGCATAAGGGGGAGCAGATGTATTCAAGAAAAAAAATCATAACTACGATAACACATTTATGAAAGCTGTCCAACCGGAAAACTGGCTTTGCTGCCCATAGCAACCAAAGCTGAACATTCCCCTTTATTTAGTTTACTTCACCCAATAAAGAGGAAGCAGCGCTCATACGAGAACAGCAGCAGATTGGCAGCGGTGCCGGGAGTCGGACTCCGACCAATCAGATATTGATGGCCTATCCTGAGAATAAACCATAAATTTTTGGGGAATTTAAAATTATGGAGTACGGTGCCTTGTTTGAGGTAACGTTGGGTGTAGGGTTCCAGTAGTTGGGTTAAAACATTTCAAGGGTTTGCCCTGTGGTAAAAAGGTTAAGAGTCACTGGACTAAACATTTACAAGGAGTTTTGAATGGAGACGAGCGGTCATTACTCGGATCGCTCGTCCTCATACATTTCTATCTTGTCGGCAGCGCCTCTCCCTCCTGACACAGGGAGATGCGCTGCATAAACGATCATATTTTCTGCGGCATAAACGATCCAATCAGATGAACGAATGTTTGCTTGTTCATTGGCTGATCGTTGTCACGATTACACAGGACAATGATCGGGAACGAGTGTTCTGTGAACACGTGCTTGCCCAATAATTGGCCAACTTAAAAGGGCCTAAAGGAGAAGGCATAATTGCACCCACAAAACTGATCCCTCTCCCTTGGGGTCTGCAGGACTCCTAGAAAGGAAGTCAAGATTTCCAGTTGAGTAGAAAACATTTGAAGGATGACATTACCTACAGGGGCCCAGCCCAAGCAACGGGTTCACTTTAGAAAAGGACTGGCAGCCTATTCCATAGCGTCTTTAGATCATATAGATCACATATAAAACATGTGGACCTTCCATAGTCCTTTACGTGCCCATGTCATGAAATATCCTTATACTTGTGAGCCAACATTAATCTACAATAAAATTCTTTATAGCATTAATTTGTTGCATGTAAAGGACCCCAAGCTGTTGACGTCAATCTAAAAACTTGGACACATTCCTAGGTGCCATGCACACAGCCGCAATCTTGATCCACAATTACGGACCATAATTGCGGATCAAAGTACAAACCCATTCACTTCTATTGCCCACTGACACCTTCCCGTATATTTACGGGAAAGTGTCTGGGATGATAAAAAGCCCCGCAAAAAATTGGACATGTCCTATTTTTTGGATTTTACGGACCGTGCTCCCATACTTTATAAAGGCCTGCAAATGCGAAAGACTGTCCACGGCATGGCCGTAATCAGGAACCGGGATTAATTTTACGGGCATGTTCAGGGGGCCGTAGGCTCCATTCACACTTAAGGCCGGGTACTCGTGTAGCGTAAATGCTGAAGAGTTTCTGCAACAGAATTGTGTGTCGTGTGGAAAGTGTTCTGCAGTGCGACTTTCAGTATCGGAGAATGTCAACTTATGCTCCGGGTTCTCTGCAGAAACAATGGGTTTGACCCATAGACTTAAATGTGGAGCATAAATTCCAACAACAGATTTGTGTTGTTGCAGTTTGTACAGCGGAAACGCAGTAAAAACCGTTGGTGCACATATACTTTGCTATAATCACTGCTTCTGCTGGTAAAGCTGCTGTGTGAGAAAAAAAAAAAAAAAAGTGTTCCTGCAGCAACAAAAATGCACTATTTGGTGTGGATTTCTGTGACTTATTTACCAGCGTTTTTTTTGAGAATTCGCTGCAGAAAATCTACAGAGTATCCTGTGTGTGTGAACATTCCCTAAAGTGGTTGTCCGGTTTAAATTAAAATGTTATTTTTTTGGGGATAATTAAAAAAGTTATACCATTTTTTTTTAAACATACAATCTGCAGTAATTCCTCACGTTTTTGGAGATCTCCGCTTGTCGTCATTCAGTAGGAACCTTCATTGTTTACTTCCAGTGAATACAATTCTGTCCATGGTCATGTGATGGACACACAGGTGCTGGGATCGTTACAAGACACAGCTCTGATACACAAACTGTAACGAGCCGTGCACCTGTGTGTCCATCACATGACCATGGACAGAATTGTATCCTCTGGAAGTAAACAATGAAGTTTCCTACTGAATAACAAGAAGAAATCTTGAAAACCGCGAGGGATACAGGAAATTATATATATCTCAAAAATTGTACAACTTAATTATACAAAAAAAAAAAAAAGCAACAATTTGCTGAAACCGGACAAATTCTTCAGGCTACACGCAACGTAAATGGATATGGAAAACCTGCAAGTAAACGCAGGTAATTCCGCTGGTAGAAACTGAACCTGATATTGCGTTTTTTGATGCGTATTTTACAGTTTGATGCAGAAACCGGTGTCGATTTTATGCTGCGGATTTTGGTGCGTTTTTGTTTATAAACTCGCCAGATACAATTCTGAGATGGAAACGCTGGATAAGATATGAAGATTTTAAAATACGCACCACAGGTACATTTTCGTGCTTTACAGTACTGCACTCATTTACTTTCCTGGTACTGTATTACGCTGTGGATTTAACACGCATTGTGTGCATGTGGCCTTAAAGGGAACCTGTCACCAGCATTTCACCTATTGAACTTTACTTATCCCTCACTGGCCGCTGCTATAAAAAGTTAATTGCCGTTATCCCCTCTCCTAAACTCCTCCTCCGACTGTAAATAACGGTCTGCAAACATTTTGCGCCTTTTATCGTAATAATCCGGTGTCCCTTTGTGCGCACACACCAGAAGAGGACATCAATGTACAAGCGCGGGAATTTGTGTGCTGGGGAAGGCGAGGAGCTGTCAATCAGAAGTAAGGAGGCGGGGCAAACTCGGAAAGACTTGAGGAATGAAGATATGACTCTTTTCAAATGAAGATCTGACTCTTTTCTGCTCATTTGCATACGGTGTGGGAACACTAAAAAGCTGAATACTAAAGCTACAGAGCCGACTAAGAAGATAATTATAGGTTATATAGAAATGATTTCTCACCCACTACCACCAGGTATAGTCCGTTTAATAGGTGACATGCTGGTGACAGGTTCCCTTTAAAGAGGTTGTTCAGTTTAGAAAACCCATTTTCATATATCCTATTAGGAAATTCTGAATTAATAGAGGGGGTCCCCTGTTCAGGATCCTTATCTCTTGGCCAGAGTGGAGAGCGGATACACAGAACAGGAGGACCCGTCCTGTCCTGTATCAGACAGATAATCTATTGATATGAATTGGCCCTGTGTAATGCTTCATTTCCCCTGTGTTAGCGATGCAGGGAAATTGAACACTTATTTTTTTCCCTTGCGTAAATACGGGTCCTTGGTCACACGTATTCGACCCATATTTGCACCAGTATTTACGGACCCGTGCCCGTAAATACGGGTCCGGTGTCACTCGTATTCCACCCGTATATACGGACACGTTTTCGCTGCAAAATTGCACTGCAGTAATCGGCAGCCCTTCTCTCTATCAGCGCAGGATAGAGAGAAGGGACAGCCCTTTCCGCAGTAAAAGAAATTCATACTTACCCGGCCGTTGTCTTGGTGACGCGTCCCTCTTTCGACATCCAGCCCGACCTCCCTGGATGACGCGGCAGTCCATGTGACCGCTGCAGCCAGTGATTGGCCTGTGATTGGCTGCAGCGGTCACATAGGATGAAACGTCATCCCAGGAGGCCGGACTGGAGGAAGCAGCAGGGAGTTCTGGGTAAGTATGCACGTCTTTTTTTTTTTTTTACAGGTTGATCTATATTGTGATCGGTAGTCACTGTCCCGAGTGCTGAAAGAGTTACTGCCGATCGTTTAACTCTTTCAGCACCCTGGACAGTGACTATTTACTGACGTCACCTAGCAACGCTCCCGTAATTACGGGAGCCCCATAGACTTCTATGGGCTGCCCGTGCCGTTATTACGGCCCGAAATAGGACATGTTCCATATTTTTCAACGGCACGGGCACCTTCCCGTAAGCATGCTGGGAGGTACCCGTGGCCAATAGAAGTCTGTGGGCCTGTAATTACGGGCATTTTTACATTCGTATGCATGAGGCCTTACTGCCAGGTTTCCCCACAGCTGATTTCTGGGGTTCCCAGCAGGGGGCACTTTGTGATCAGCTTATTATCAAAAAGCCCACCTAACAAGTAGGGGATTGTCCAAAGCAGAGACCTCCTTAGTTCTTTTAGATCATGTTTTGGCAGCCAGAATTGTATAAGCATGCTCCGCTATTTATATCCAGTAAAAAAAAAACAGGAATCTGACAGAGCGAATATAAATAAATGGGAGAAAAGATTAGAACGACTATCAAACAGATCATCATAAGGGTCATAACACATCCATCAAATGCAACATGGATCCTGTAAAAATGGAAGCCACGACACCAGTGTGAACAGAGCCTTTGTGATGGGAGGGTAAGGCCCCATAGACACGACCAGCGTTTTATGTCTCATTTCTAATGGCCCGATGCACACGACGGTGGTTTCTAATGATCCGCGTGCGCGCCGTGGGACAGAGCTAAAAAACCTGGGGCAGGTCCTATTCCGGTCAGGGATGCAGCTCTGTCCTGCCCATTAGTGTCAACCCTACGTAACAGACGCAGAGGACACTCACCGCAAAAAACAGACAATAGATCCACTGTTTACAGGTCGTGTAGCAAAGGGGGTATAACCAACAAAGACTGGCTCCCGCACGGTCCGCCACTTTGGTATATAAACTCTTTTGTGGTTTAACTATCCTGTAGATGCTAATAATAATAATAATAATGTGAGAGGTAGATATGAACGCTCAATGTGTTCTCTCTCTTTCAGTCGATACTTACATTTTTCTCTGAAAGCTCTAATGGATGACTTGGTAAGAGTTCACTTTGCACACTAGTAAATCTGCAATAAAAAATATATATATTAAATTTAAACAAAGCAAATCTGAGGAAAGTGAACGGACTAAGTATTACTCGCCGATAAGTTCGTAACTAGCATATGGGGGGGGGAGGGAAAAAAACCCAAACATTTTATCCATCCATTCATTGAGCACTGCACCGGCTCATACACGATCATTCCAACATCCCCAAAACATGTATGAAGATCGTGCCCGTGTATTGCATGGTCTGATTCACGTACCCAGTTCGGAGGGTGTCCTGAACCCCGTATCCACCATACTCAGTAGAGAGCTCAGCAATAGGGATGCTATCCTTGAACTGTGAAGAAAGGGTCTTGATATTCTGGAAACCAAAACACAATTATTACAACCTTTTAATACAGCACAGATCATGGTCACGGCTTCCATGTAATGGGGTCGGACACTACTTTTGGCACAAAGCTCAAGACCCTCACCCAGACCGCGGGTGAATGAAGCAGAAAGGGAAACAGTAATGCCAACCGGATAATACATCGCAGCTCCCACTTTTATTAGGCCCTCTTCACATCGCGATACATCAGAAGAACTGGGATCCTTCAGGAAGGTCTAGTGCTAGATTATCCTTATAAACAATGTATATTGACGTAGACCAGCCTGACGGACACCACTTCTTGTCTCGGTCAGGCTAATGGTGTCCATGTGTACGTTGGGATCTTTCCCGACAAACACGATAATCTTAGGGTACAAACGACACGTGAAGGAGGGCTCAGGCACCCATGGATCCCAGTTAGGCCCCATGCACACGACCGTGGTTTTGCCTCCGCAATTCCACCGCAAATCCACGGGAGAATTGCGGACCCATTCATTTCTATGTGGCCATACCCACTATCCGTGTTTTCACGGCTCTCCGCATGTCCGCACATCCGTGCCGCAGAAACTCCGGACATGTCTTATTACGGGCCGCAAATGCGCTGCGGACATGCCAATAGAAGTCAATGGGCCCGTGGAAATTGCGGATACACCTCCGTGTGTCATCCGCAGTTTTGCGGATTTGCGGAAGTGTTGCTAGGCGACGATCGGGAATGAGTTCTGTCGTCATCCTGTTTTACCTAGGCTTTTTTTTTTCATCCGCATTTTGTGGATTATATACGGATGAACTGCGGATGACATTCCACGGAACACGGTCCTGGAATTTGCAGACCAGAAAAACACCACGGTCGTGTGCATGAGGCCTTAGAACGCATGGGAGTTTAGGACATATCTGAATACGCTGTTTTCTGATCTCCCATGAAGCTTTATTATAAAAAACGTACACAACGCCAACGGGTGACCAGGTACCCCATTCTCAGGGTTGTGGGGGTCTCAGCCACCCAGGGTTATTTCCGGTAAACCAAATTGATATAAAATATATTACATGGGACCACCTCACCCGGAATAAAACCGGCCTGAAGCAAATATTATACATCAGTAAAACAAAGTACATTAAAAACAGCCACAACTAAGTGACTACTGAATATTCCTACATGCAGGAAGTATAAACCGTAGATAAGCCACATTGCGGTTATTTAAAGGGGAACTCCAGTAATAAAAATAAAAGAAACTTTGGCAGGTATAGTGTTAAAAGTGTGTGTGTGTGTGTGTGTGTGTGTGTGTGTGTGTGTGTGTGTGTATACTTTTAATTTTGAACATACAACACTGGAGTGATAGAACTACGGTCATGACTGGAGACCAGCCTGCCCCATACAACACACAGAAACCCTGAAGAGTTACACTACGGATTACAACGAGGGACAAAACACCCGTATTCTCAGCAGAACATACAATGGGATACATGCGGTACTCCAGTCTGCAGGCGCAGTAACAGGCGGGAGGCCGGTGACACAGCAAGACAGTGTCTGACAAACAGAAAGCGAAAGCAGGCCAGAGAATCGTCTCCTCACACCTACATGTTACATCGCTGCACATAGAGATACAGCGCCGGTACACCGCACAGTGCTCACCATGATGACAGCAGTTTCTCCGGTTATAAATCGCTGATTCCCATTCAATGCCCGGAACTCTGAATCACTCTCAAGTTCTACGGCGCATGTGCAAAACAGAGTGCGCAATGACGTAGCACTCTCACGTGTTACTGCGTAAGCGCCTAAGGGGCGGAGCTATCATTGTAGTTTTAGTTCTCAAAGACGTTCAGGCTGATTGGTAATGATGCAGTGACGTCACGTCGCTGTCTGGCTGATGTTACGTACTAATGTGCTGCGCTGATGTGCCAGCCTGATCCATTGTACGCTGTTGTCAGCCATCTCAGGCTAGTATTCCTATAAACATCTGCCCGTTGAAATCAATGGGAAAAACAGCATTTCGTTCATACAGGGCGTCTTTTTACGCCCTGATTTTCAGAAGTTTTTAAAGCCACTCGCGATTTTTGCGGCGGTTTTTACGCCCGTTTTTAAGGGTATGTTCACACGGCCAAATTTCAGACGTATACGAGGCGTATTATGCCTCGTTTTACGTCTGAAAATACGGCTCCAATACGTCGGCAAACATCTGCCCATTCATTTGAATGGGTTTGCCGACGTACTGTGCCGACGACCTGTTATTTACGCGTCGTCGTTTGACAGCTGTCAAATGACGACTCGTAAAAATACAGCCTCGTCAAAAGAAGTGCAGGACACTTCTTTCAGACGTTTTTGGAGCTGTTTTCTCATAGACTCCAATGAAAACAGCTCCAAAAACGGACATAAAAAACGCCGCGAAAACGGCACGAAAAACGCAGCGAAAAATGCGAGTTGGTAAAAAAACGTCTGAAAAGCAGGGTCTGTTTTCCCTTGAAAACAGCTCTGGATTTTCAGACGTTTTTGTTGACTACGTGTGAACATACCCTAAAGCTGTTTCCAATAGTCTATGAAAAACGGCTCCAAAAACGTCCCAAGAAGTGACCTGCACTTCTTTTTCACAGCCGTTTTTCAAAACGGCCACGTAAAAAAACGGCCCGTCGGAACAGAACGCTGTTTTTTCCATTGAAATCAATGGGCAGATGTTTGGAGGCGTTCTGCTTGCAATTTATCGGCCGTTTACAGCCTGAAAGACGGCCGAAAATAGGCCGTGTGAATGTTCACACGTACACGTCCGATACGCCTGAAATTACGGAGCTGTTTTCAGGAGAAAACAGCTCCGGAATTTCAGCCGTAATGGCATGTGCAGGCGTTTTTCGCTGCGTCCATTACGGACGTGATTGGAGCTGTTTTTCCATGGAGTCAATGGAAAACGGCTCCAATTACGTCCCAAGAAGTGACAGGCACTTCTTTGACGCGGGCGTCTTTTTTACGCGCCGTCTTTTGACAGCGGCGAGTAAAAAAAATGACCGTCGGCACAGAACATTGTAAAGCCCATTCAAATGAATGGGCAGATGTTTGCCGGCGCATTGGAGCCGTATTTTCGGACGTCATTCGAGGTTAAAACGGCCGAATTACGTCCGTAAATAGGGTGTGTGAACCCAGCCTTACAATCGTATGTGTCCAGTCCCACATGTTGCAGACTATTTCAGCTGCAGATTATGAAGCAAGTATGCAACGAATTCTGAATGAAATCCTCATGTGTTAGGCCTCACGTAAAAACGCCCGTAATTACGGGCCCATAGACTTCTATTGGCCACGGGTACCGCCCCGTATGCTTACGGGAAGGTGCTCGTGCCGTTGAAAAATATAGAACATGTCCTAATTCAGGCCGTAATTACGGCACGGGCAGCCCATAGAAATCTATGGGGCTCCCGTAATTATGGGTGACTACGTGTGTGCACCCGTAATTACGGGAGCGTTGCTAGGCGACGTCAGTGGATAGTCACTGTTCAGGGTGCTGAAAGAGTTAACTGATCGGCAGTAACTCTTTCAGCACCCCGGACAGTGACTACCGCTGGAGTTAAAAGTATTAAAAGTTAACTTACCTGCTTCTTCCTCCAGTCCGGCCTCCCGGGATGACGTTTCATCCCATGTGACCGCTGCAGCCAATCACAGGCCAATCACAGGCTGCAGCGGTCACATGGACTGCCGCGTCATCCAGGGAGGTCGGGCTGGATTTCAAAAGAGGGACGGGTCACCAAGACAACGGCCGGGGTACGTATGAACTTCTTTTACTTTACTTATTTTACTTTCAATCGCTGCGGAAAGGGCTGCCCCTTCTCTCTATTCAGAACTGATAGAGAGAAGGGGCTGCCGATTAGTGTAGAGAAAACGGGTCCATAAATACGGGTGGAATACTGGTGTCAACGGACCCGTATTTACGGGCACGGGTCCGTAGATACTGGTGGAATACGGGTCGAATACGTGTGACCAAGGACCGTATTTATGCCAGTATTTACGGACAGGAAAAAATACGTTTGTGTGCATGAGGCCTGGCCTCATGCACACGACCGTGCTCGTAATTACGACTCGTAATTACGAGCACGGGCAGCCGGCCGCTTTTGCGAGCCGTGCTCCCATGATAAAGCATAGCAGCACGGCCCGTAAAATTAAAAAATAGAACATGTTCTATTTTTTTAACGCCACGGGCACCTTCCTGTGAGAAAACGGGAAGGTACCCGTAACTAACAGAAGTCTATGGGCCCGTTATTGCGGGACGTAATTACGACCCGCAATAACGGGTGTTTTTACGGTCGTGTACATGAGACGGTCGTGTGCATGAGGCCTTAGACCGGGTTCCCACATAGCGTAAACACTACCGGAATTCTGTGTGAAAATTCCTTAGCATTTACAGTAGAAGTAAAGTGGATGAGATATAGTAAATCTCACGCTCACGCTGCAGAAAAAAAATTGCAGCCTAATCTTAATAAATTGACCTGCGTTGCGGAATTTAATTCCGCAGCATGTCAATTTATGCTGCGCTTTTGTTGATTTTCTGATGCGGGTTTTCCCTATCTCATTCAATGGGGAATCAAAAGCCGCAACAGAAAGCCAAGTGCTGCGATATTTGCGGCATAATTGCAGCGATTACGCCACAAAAATCGCAACTACGAAAAAAAAAAATAGGCCGGGGATTCCACTTCAGAAGGAGCCGCTGACGTCACTGTCCATATATGGACAGTGACCTCAGGGGTAACCTCTAGGAGCGGAATTCCCAACAAGAGCATCGACAACAGGGATTACGCTCCAGAGGAGCCTCTGATGTCACTGTCCATATATCGCAACTACGAAAAAAAAAAAAAACATACCCAGAACTCCTTCCTGCAGTCACGCCTGCTGGGATGACGTTTCATCTCATGTGACTGCTGCAGCCAATCACAGGCTGCAGTTTCACATGGCCTGCAACGTCATCGTAGGAGGCAGGACTACACGCAGAGAAGACGGAGGGGGTAAGTATGAGTGCTTTCAGAGGAAATTCCGTTAGAAAAACCGTAACACAGTGTGCTGCGGTTTCCAGGACGGACACGCTGCGTGATTTTTACTTAGCGTATCCGACCTGTGGGAACCTGTCCTTAGGGTGCAGTCACACGCTGAAGATTTTGTTGCAGAAATTTCTACAACTGAAAATCCATTCCATTCATTTCAAAGGATTATTCCCAATTTAGACATTTATGACATATCCACAGGATATGCCACAGGTGTCTGATACACGTGGGTCTCAACTCTAGGACTTGCACCTATATTGAGAACACCCGTTTCGCCAGGTAAGGCGGCCACTGGCCACATAATCCAGATGGGGACTAGTACATAGGACATTTCTGCAATAAAATCTGCCGCTATTGAATCCGCTTGAAAATCTGCGCCAGAATTTACATTCTGCGGATTAGAAAATCCACACGTCTACAATTCTACCACCTAATCCACATGTATTGTACAGTAAATGTAGATCTTCAGTGCCAAATTCCGCAGCAAATCTGACCAAGATTCCACAGGGAATACCGGCTGAAAATCCGCACTAATTCATGTTTAATTTGGAGCAGATTTTCTACCTGATTTACCACTGTGGAGAACAGAAGAGGGGATAAAAAACCATACTCACTTTATTAAAATTCCATATAGCATACCTCCCAACTTTCAAGTATCATAAAGAGGGACAACCGGTGTGGTGGGCGTAGCGGCAATGTTTTTGGCTTTTAAGCCACATCTCCAATCCCACCCAATCCCCGCCCATACACACCCGGTTCAGCCCACACAGTATCATGCTCCCACAGTGCCTCCCTGACATTATAATTCCTCCATAGCTGCAACCATACAGTACAATGCCCCCATAGATGCAACCATATAGTATAAAGCCCAAAACAGATGCCCCCATACAGTATAATGCCCAAACTAATTTCCCATACAACATAATGCCCAATGGCTACCCCATACAGCATAATGCCCCCATAGCTGCCGGCATACAGCATAATGCCCCCATAGCTGCCCCATACAGTATAATGCCCCATACAGTATAACGCCCATACAGATACCCCCATATAGTATAATGCACCCATAACTGCCCCATACAGTATAATGCCCCATAGCTGCCCCCATACAGTATAATGCCCCATAGCTACCCCCATACAGTAGAATGCCCCCACAGCTGGCCCCCATACAGTATAATGCCCCTATAGCTTCCCCATACAGTATAGGACCCCCATAGCTTCCCCCATATAGTATAATGCCCCCTTAGTTGCCCCAAGTGCCAGTGCCCACATATAAAATGTCCGTGCCCACATAGATAGTGCCACAGTGCCCATATAGATAGTGCCACACCCCCTTGAAGGTAGCACCACCATCCATGTAGATAGCGCTACCCCCCCCCCCAGAAGATAGCGTGATTGGGACACCCTCTAGGAGCGGAATCTCCAGCCAGAGAATAGGCCGGGGATTCCACTCCAGAAGGAGCCGCTAACGTCACTGTCCATATATGGACAGTGACCTCAGGGTTACCTCTAGGAGCGGAATTCCCAACAAGAGCATCGACAACAGGGATTACGCTCCAGAGGAGCCTCTGATGTCACTATCCATATATAGACAGTGACCTCAAGGGCTGCCCTGGTCACAGCGCTTAAAGTAGCGCTGTGCCTGTGGAGTCCTCGGCGAGCGGAGGAGCTCCCTCTGCTCCTCCGCTATGAACTAATGCTGAAGCAGGGAGCTGACGGTTCCCTGTTTCAGCATTGGGTTCAACTGTATCTGCGTTCTGGGGATGCAGATACAGTTGACAGCGGGACATACCCCCGGCCGCCAGGGACAGCGGGACACCACCCGGAATCCGGGACTGTCCCTCTGAATCAAAGATAATGCTCAACATAGAGCCCCCACATACAGTCCCCTGTAGATAGTGCTCCAATTATAGCCCTCTGTAGATAGTGCTCCACATATAGCCCCCACATACAGCCCCCCTGTAGATAATGCTCCACATACAGCCCCCTGTAGATAATGCTCCACATATAGCCCCCAAATACAGCCCTCCCTGTAGGTAGTGCTCCACATATAGCCCCACATACAGCCGATGTAGATAATGCTTTACATATAGCCCCCCTGTAGATAGTGCTCCACATAAAGCCCCCACATACAGCCCTCCCTGTAGATAATGCTCAACATACAGCCCCCTGTAGATAATGCTCCACATATAGCCCCCACATACAGCCCCGAGTAGGTAGTGCTCCACATATAGCCCCCACATACAGCCCCTGTAGATAATGCTACATATATAGCCCCCTGTAGATAGTGCTCCACATATAGCCTCCACATACAGCCCCCCTGTAGATAATGCTCCACATACAGCCCTCCCTGTAGATAATGCTCCACATATAGCCCCCACATATAGCCCCATATACAGCCCCCCTGTAGATAGCGATCCATATACAGCCCCCCTGTAGAAAGTGCTCCACATACAGCCCCCCTATATGTAGTGCTCCACCTATAGGCAGTGGCGGATTAAGTAAACCATGGGCCCTGGGCTGTTCCTCAAGCTTGGGCCCCCTTGTCTACCACCGCCCTGCCACGTCATGTCTATATTAAACACCACCTTTCTATGTGAGCATTGACAAATGAGTGCTACGATTTCCCATGTCAAAGGGCTGTGTCCCTACATATTGACAGTCTCCAACCATCGCTGACAGTATCACACTGTGTAGGGACACATCCTCCTGACAAGGAGAATGGTAACACGCATTTGTCTATTAGTCCTGGGTACACAAAGACTTTATGTGGAATACATAACAGACATGTCAGGAGAGGTGACAGATCTATAAATGCAATGACTCACAGGAGATGTCTTCACTGATGGGTCGTTCTCTTTTCTTCTCTATCTGACACAGACCATTATGGCGACTTCTCCTGATGACTGCAGAGTTTCCTGATGAGAAATCTTTTCCCCTTGATTCTGTAGCCATTTTCAGCGTCTATAGCAACATAAAAATTCAGACATAAACACCATAAATTGTCTTATACCCCAGACCCCTAAGCAAATTAAGACCCAGGCCCATACATTAACTCAAACCAATAAATTCAGTCCCCAAGGGGTAACTAAACTTTTAAAAAACATTTGGCGTGTCATAGTGAGAGTGATATGTCAGAAGTTTTGATCGATGGGGGTCCCAGCATTGAGACCACCACCTATCACTAAAAGGAACAGGAGTGCCCGGGTGAGCGCTGTTCCACTTAATTTCTGATTGCCTTTGCTCGGCGCGGTGTACGGACTCATAGACTTTCTGTTGTGCCCATACACCGCTTGCTCGGCTATCAGAGGAAAGACTATCAGAAACAAAGTGGCTCCTCACTCACCTGAGCGCTTCTGCCACTTTGTTTCAGCGATTGGTGGGGTCTCAGTGCCCGGACCCCCACCGAACAGAACATTTGACATGTCACTATGACATGTAATTTTAAAAAAAAAGTTTCGTTAGTTACCCTTTAAGCAGTCAGACAACCCTCCCCAGTGTATCTGACTGACTGCTGAGTGCCCTATGGGAGGGTCTAAGCGTCTGACACTTAGGGCAGATTTACACGAGCGTGTGCGTTTTGCGCACGCAAAAAATGCGGTGTTTTGCGCGCGCAAAAGACACTTAACAGCTTCGTGTGTCATCACCATATCATGTGCGGTTGCGTGCCTTTCGCGCAGCCGCCATCATTAGGACACTATGTTTGTATGTTTGTAAACAGAAAAGCACGTGGTGCTTTTCTGTTTGCAATCATAGTTTTACTGCTGTTGAGCAAATCACGCACGTCCCACGGAGGTGCCTCCGTGTGGCATGCGTGATTTTCAATGGGTGCGTGATGCACAAAAAACGCAGAAATATAGGACATGTCGTGAGTTTTACGCAGCGGACGCACGCTGTGCAAAAATCACTGACGGTCTGCACTGCCCCATAGACTAGCATAGGTCCGTGCGACACGCGTAAAAAGCACGCACGGTGCACGGACGTACTACACGTTCGTGTAAATCCGCCCTTATGGCTCTGGGGGGGAAAGGAGTTATTCCCCTATAGAACCCTCAACAGTCAATCAAACGCTCTGACCCCCCCCCCCCTGCAGTATAATAACTACTGAGGGCTCTATGGGGGCGATTATACTGCTTGGGGGGTTCTGAGCATCTGACTTACTGCGGAGGGCTCTATGGGTGGGAAATTATTTCACACACAAAAAATGTGAGATTAAACACCCTATATACAATTCACACTAACACCACACACTATATATTCAAACCACACACACTACACGCACACACTATATAGACTTACATTATAGACACTATAAACACAGCACACACTATATACACAGCACACACTATATAGACTATATACACAGCACACACTATATACACAGCACACACTATATACACAGCACACACTATATACACAGCACACACTATATAGACTATATACACAGCACACACTATATACACAGCACACACTATATACACAGCACACACTATATAGACTATATAAACAGCACACACTATATACACAGCACACACTATATACACAGCACACACTATATAGACTTACATTATGACACACATAAACACACACACACACTTACCACAGTCTCTTCCTCTGCGGTGCTTGTCTCTGGCAGCCTCCAGGACCTTAATCATGTGACTGACGTCACCACAGGTCCTTCACCCTCTAGTTTCAGTTTTGCCGTTATCAGGCAGCTGCTGGAGATTTAAACAGGAGGGACAGTGCACAGCAGCACAGAGGAGCAGACTGTCAGGGAGACTCCAGCACCTGCCAATCACAATCTCTGACAGTCTGCTCTCTACAGCTGATGTGCTGTGCCCCTGTTCCCTGGCCGCAATTCACTCCCCCTGCACATCCCCCCCCTCCTCTTCATCAGCAGCACGTGGGACAGATGACCCCTAGAATGCGGCCGGCAGCAGCCCTGGAGAGGTTTTTTTCACTTGTGTGCGGTTTGGGCAGCTATGGGCCCCCGTGCAGCCTTGGGCCCCGGGTGTCCGCCCGAAACGCCCATATGAGGATCCGCCACTGCATATAGGCCTCACACTTTTAACAAAAAAAAAACTTGACATAATCACCTAGACCCGTTCCCCTGCCATCCTCTTGCAATGTATACCTGCTCTCTTCTGAGCAGGTCTGCTGGGGCTAAATAACGTAAGCGGCGCTGAGTGGCAGGGCAAATCATTCTGCCCAGTCAATCAGTGCCTTTCAACATTGCATTATTGAAAGGGGCTGATTGGCAGGCTGCCTTGCCCTGTTAATCAAAGATGCAACCGGCATCGCTGATTGCATCGCTGCTTACGCGCCACTTATGTCATTGAAAAGTGCTGAATAGCAGGGCACATTTAGTGCTTATGCATGTAATTGCATCTGCGTCCTATAGACGCAGGTACAATTATAGTGCAGCAGGGGGTGGTCCATGATGCTCATCTTGCCTCATGGACGATGCGGCCCTGCCACCATACACTGCTCAAAGAATACCACTAACCAGTCACCAAATAATAGTAATGTAATAACAGTGCTATACATATAATAATAAGAGGCATACAAATTCCCCTTTAGCGCCCACTTCAACAGGGTTGGCTGTATTGTCCTCTGTGACCGCCAAAGTCGCACACCCCTATGACACTGGAACACCCTTTTACTATGTTGTTCAAAGCATTCCGTAGCATTCACATAAACATGGTGTAGCGTCCATGGCCGCGGGCCGTCCGGTTTACTTACCTCCCGATGCCCGCCGCCATGGATCTGTGAGCGCTGGTCCCCATCTCCTTCCTAGGAGACGCCAGCGCTCACTACCGCTCCGGTCCGCTGTGTCCCGTAGGGTGCGCGCGCACGCTCGTGCCCGCTCTTAAAGGGCCATCGCGCGCACATGAAAACAATCATCATCATCAACTCACATGATGTCCTGGACTATAAGAAGGCCGCTGCCCTTCTGATCCTTGCCTGAGCGTTGTTTGTCATATCCTACAGTAGTTGGTCTCCTAGTGTTTACCAGTTCCAGTGTTCCCTGTTCCTGTATCCCGTGCTATCCTGGTCAAGTGCCGTGATGTGCTGTAGTCGTGCTGTATCTACACCTGTCCTGCTACTCCATGCCTGACGTCTACCTGATGCCTAGTCCCAGCCGAGCCTGCCTTGCTACTGTCTGAGCTGCCACAGGTACCCTATACGAACTATAGACTTTGACCTGCGCCCTGTTGGCCAGCTGCCATACCGCCAAGGCGGTACGGTCCAGTGGGTCCACGAACACTACGTGACACATGGCAAATCAGTGTGTACAAACGTTTATGGCAGTGCTATAATCCTTGCTAATATTGTGTCGCACCCCGCCAGGTGTCTGTCTACTATCGGAGCCTCATCTTAGCCTGAATCTACCGCTACTGTCTACATTGCCTCAGGTACCCTTTCTGGACTATGGACATTGCATTGTACCTGTTTGGCCAGCTGCTATCCCGCTACGCAGTATGGCCAAGTGGGTCCACACCCTGCGCCGTGACATCCATACAGATGTCCCCATGCAGTATAATGCCCAAACAAATTCACCCATACAGCATAATGCCCCCATAGCTGCCCCAATACAGTAGAATGCCCCTTAGCTGCCCCTAGTGCCACTGCCCTTGTAGATAGTGACACAGTGCCCATGTAGATAGTGCTCATGTACATAGCGCCACAGTGTTCCCTGTAGATAGTGCCCCTATATAGTGCCACAGTGTCCATGTAGATAGTGCCACACCCCCCTTGAAGATAGCGCCACCCCACCTGTAGATAGCGCCATTGTTACTCCCTCCAGGAGCGGAATCCCCAGCCAGAGCATAGGCTGGGGATTCCAGCCCTGGAGGGAATCCCTGATGCCACTGTCCATATATGGACAGTGACGTCAGTGGCTACTCCTTGAGCGGAATCCCCATTACCGACTCTGGCCGCGGGTTCCGCTCCAGGAGGAGCCACTGACGTCAATGTCCATCCATATATGGACAGTGACCTCAGGGGTTTCCCCTAGGAGCGGAATCCCCGGCCAGATCATCTGCAACGGGGACTCCGCTCAAGGAGTAGCCACAAATTCTGAAGTAGGGAACCATCAGCTCCCTGCTTCAGAATTAGTTTTGAGGATTCCCCAGGCACAGCGCTACTTTAAGTGCTGTGCTCGGGGAAGCCCTTGACGGTGCTGTCCATATTGTCACGATCACAGGGTATGTGGACGCACTAGGCCGCTCCGCCGTAGCAGAGAGACAGCTGGCCTAGTCACAGTCTATACAAAAGTCTATAGCAGTTCGTAACACACGGGTACCTGAACTAGTCCAGACAGTGGCTGTGGCTTTAGCAGGGATGGGGGTAGGTGCAGCAGGTTGCGCCAGCCATGGCGGACAGTACTAGACGTGGCAGACGACACTTGACGTGGCAGAAGAAACTGGACATGGCAAACGACACTGGACGTGGCAAACGATAGCAGGTGCAGTAGGGCATGACTCCAAAGCTAAGTGACTCAGAAACGAGAACACAGCACGGGATACAGGATGCAGGTTACAGGGCAAGGGTAACAACTGGAATGGGAAAACACTAAGGGACCATTTGCAAGACAGACTTGGGATACACTAACAACACTCAGGCAAGGATCAGAAGGGCAGGGCCCTTCTTATAGACCAGGAATGGGTATTTGTTGATGGTTTCACATGTGCGCCCGCTGGCCTTTTAAGACCGGGCACAAGCATGCACGCGCGCACCCCGCGGGACACAGCGGACCGGAGGTGAGCGCAGGCATCTCCTAGGAAGGAGATGTGAGCCAGCGCACACTCATCCATGGCTGCGGGCGTCGGGAGGTCAGTAAACCCGACGGCCCGCAGCCATGGACGCTACACATATATGGACATTGACGTAAGGGCTACTCCTTGAGCGGGAATCCCCGTGGCCGACTGTGGACGGGGATTCTGCTCCAGTAGGAGCCACTGACGTTAATGTCCATATATGGACAGTGACCTCATGGGTTACCTCTAGGTGCGGAATCCCCGGCCAGATCATCGGCAACAGGGATTCCGCTCAAGAAGTAGCCACTAATTCTGAAGAAGGGAACCAACAGCTCCCTGCTTCAGAATTAGTTCAGAGCGTAGGAGCAGAGGGAGCTCTTCCGCTCGCCGAGGACTCCCCGGGCACAGCGCTTTTAAGCGCTGTGCTCGGGGAAGCCCTTGACGATACTGTCCATATATGGACAGTGACGTCAGTGGCTACTCCCTGAGCGGAATTCTTGGCTGGGGATTCCGCTTCAGGAGTAGCCACTGACGTCACTGTCCATGTTACACCACGCCTGGTGTCTGCCTGCTGCCAAGGTCTCATCCGAGCCTACCATCGCTACTGTCTGAATTACGACAGGTACCCTTATTTGAACTATAGACATTGACTTGGTATCCTGCTGGACAGCTGCTATCCCGCTACGGTGGTACGGCCCACTGGGTCCACATACCCAAAGATCGTGTCAGTACGCTCAGGTCATGGACCCCGCTGGTCAATCCAAGACAATGACGACGTCACAAGCCATGCGGGCAGATATGCTAGACCTCCGGGCGGTGAACATCATTGCACATCGGCTGGATACGCAAGCTGCAGCCTTCCCGGCACCTGTTCCTGTTACCTCTGCTGTTCCTCCTACTACACCTCCTGGCTGTACTAACTCCCGATTTTCCCTGCCACTACCTCATTGTTATGGTGGAGATGTGAGGACCTGCAGGGAGTTTCTGAACCAATGCCAGATTCACTTCACATTCTATGCAGAGGCCTTGTCTTCTGATGACGCAAAGATCGCCTTTATAATCTCTTTCCTCACAGGCAAAGCCCTGGCATGGGCAAACCCCATTTGGGAACGTCAGGGGCCCGAGACCCGTGAGTTACAGCGGTTCGTACAGAGTTTCCGTACTATATTTGAGGAACACGGGAGAGTTTAATCGGCTGCTGCATTCCTGCTGACCCTTCGCTAGAAGGAAACATCCGTGGGCGAGTACGCCATTCAGTTCCGCACCCTGGCTGCCGAACTAACCTGAAACAACGAGGCCTTGGTGGTTACATTCTGGCAGGGATTGTCCCCTGAAATTAAGGACGAGATTGCCGCCCGAGATCTGCCATCTACACTGGATGAAATCATTCTTCTGGCCGCCCGGATTGACATGAGGATCCGAGAACGGTCCTAAAAGGTACGTTGGGAGGGAGGACTCCCTAGGCCGGCTGCTACATTTCAGCAATGCCTGTTGCCCTCGTCAGCTGTTTGACAAGAGGAGTCTATGTAGATGCACCATCTCAAGTTGTCTATCCAGGAGAAACAACGCAGATGCACTTCGGGACTATGTCTGTATTGCGGCCTCGGAGGCCATCTTGTGTGTCTGTGGCCCCAAAAGCCTCAGAGCCTAGGGTTGGTTGGAGAGACAACTCTGGGTAGAGAAGGACTTGCTTCCAAATTGTCCATCCCTGTGACCATAGTGTCCGGTGAAAAGACGCACCTGGTCTCTGCCTATCTGGACTCTGGATTCACATCTAACTTCATTCAGAGAGACCTGGTGGATATTCTCCAATTGCCCACCTCCCCCGCTGGAGAGACCATTGATCGTTGCTTCAGTGAATGGACTGCCTCTGCCAGACCCAACTGTAGCTGTGACCAAACCACTGAGGCTCCAAGTGGGAGACCTTCATTCAGAGCTAGCCTCGTTTCTTGTCCTGCCCAAGTCAGTCAACCCTGTGCTCATGGGCCTGCCATAGCTTCGACTTCATGCCCCAGTTCTGGACTGGAATTTCGGAGAGGTTCTCCAGTGGGGTCCCAAGTGCCTCAACCGCTGCCGGGGCAGATCCATTCGGCCCTGCCTCAGTCATTCTCACTATTCACAGTTTGCGGATGTCTTCAGCAAGAAGGAGGCGAAGACGCTGCCCCCACACTGGGCGTATGACTGCCCTATAGAACTTGTTCCGGATTCGTCCCTTCCCCGTGGAAAGGTATACCCTCTCCTTGGAAGAGACTCAGTCAATGTCCACCTATATTAAGGAGAATTTGGAGAGGGGTTTCATACGAAAGTCCTCCTCCCCGGCCGGAACTGGGTTCTTCTTTGTCAAAAAGGACGGATCTCTTCGACCTTGCATCGACTACTGGGGCCTCAACCAGATCACGGTCAAAACCGTTACCACTGATTTCAGAACTGTTTGACCGCATACGAGGAGCCAAGATTTTTTCCAAGCTAGACCTGCGTGGGGCTTACAACCTAATCTGAATCCGCTGGGGTGACGAATGTAGACGGCATTTAACACCTCGACGGGCACTATGAATACCTGGTAATGCCCTTCGGTCTGTGTAACGCTCATGCGGTCTTCCAAGAGTTTGACATGACATCTTCCGTGACCTCCTCTATGTCTGTGTTGTGTTTACCTGTGTTAGTCTTTGCAACTGGTCCTTTAGTGATTTCCAGTTCCCAGAGTTCCCGTACCTGCTACCTGTATCCTGTATCCCGTGCTACCTTGTTCCTTTGCCATAGAGAGTTGGAGTCGTGTTGTGCCGTATACTACGCCTTCTGTGTTACACCGCGCCTGGTGTCTGCCTGCTGCCAAGGTCCCATCCAAGCCTACTATAGCTACTGTCTGAATTACCACAGGTCCCTTATTCGAACTATAGACATTGACTTGGTATCCTGTTGGCCAGCTGTTATCCCGCTACGGCGGTAAGGCCCAGTGGGTCCACATACTCACAGATCGTGACAGTCTGTATATGGACAGTAACGTCAAGGGCTTCCCCAAGCACAGTGCTTAAAGTAGCGCTGTGTCTGGGGAGTCCTCAGCGAACGGAGGAGCACCCTCTGCTCCTCCGCTATGAACTAATTCTGAAGCAGGGAGCTGATGGTTACCTGCTTCAAAATTAGTTTGACAGCTGGACATACCCCCGGCCGCCCAGGACAGCGGGACACCGCCCGGAATCCGGGACTGTCCTGCTGAATCCAGGACAGTTGTGAGGTATGGTGTTGTATCGTTTCATGTATCACCTACATAAAGCACATGTGCAAATTCTAAATCCTTTATAATACATGTCTTATTTTTCCTTGACCAGTAGAGGGAGATATTGCTCTTTATAAAGTTTCATTCATATAGAATAGCGACAAGGATACTAGTTATTTTGGTAGATGTTTAACCCCTTCCAGCTGCAGTCAGTTTTCACCTTACTTTTTCAAATCTGACGTGTAACATTATGTGGTAATAAGTTTGAAATGCTTTTACTTATTCAATCGATTCTTATACGTGAAAATGTGCTTCCGACTAGCGACCATCTGTTTTACTTCATAAAAGATTAGATCAGCCGATGAACGCGCGTTTTCTCGTTCATCGGGTGTTCATTGCGCTGCTTACACAGTGAATAAGCGTTCACATGAGCGCTCGCTTGCTCGATGGTTGGCCATTGTAAAAGGGCCTTAACAATAGACAAAAGCACAGATATACAGTTAGGTCCAGAATTATTTGGACAGTGACACAATCTTCATGACTTGGGCTCTGCTGCCACCACATTGGATTTGAAATGAAACAACTGAGATGCAATTGAAGTGTAGACTTTCAGGTTTAATTCAAGGGGTTGAACAAAAATATCCTGTGAAACGTTTAGGAATTGGCACCATTTTTCTACACAGCCGCCTCATTTCAGGGGCTCAAAAGTAATTGGACAAATTAACGTTACCATAAATAAAATGTTTTTTTTTTAATACTTTCTAGAGAATCCTTTGCAGGCAATGACTGCCTGAAGTCTGGAACCCATGCGTATCACCAAACGCTGGGTTTCCTCCTTTGTGATGCTTTGCCCGGCCTTTACTGCGGCTGTCTTCAGTTGTTGCTTGTTTGTAGCTCTTTCTGCCTTAAGTTTTATCTTAAGCAAGTGAAATGCAGCTCGATCGAGTTGAGGTCTGGTGATTGACTTGGCCATTGCAGAATATTCCACTTCTTTGCCTTAAAAAAATCCTGGGTTGCTTTCGCAGTATGTTTTGGGTCATTGTCCATCTGTCCTGTGAAGCAACGTCCAATCAACCTTGCTGCATCTGGTTGAATCTGAGCAGAAAGTAAATCCCTGAACACGTCAGAATTCATCCGGCTGCTTTTGTCTTCAGTCACATCATCAATAAACACTAGTGACCCAGTGCCTTTGGCAGCCATGCATGCCCATGCCATCACACTGCCTCCGCCATGTTTTACAGAGGATGTCCTGTGCTTTGGATCATGAGCCGTTCCAAGCCTTCTCCATACTTTCTTCCTCCCATCATTCTGTCCAAAAAATGCTGTTCCAGAACTGGGCTGGCTTCTTTAGGTGTTGTTTGGCAAAGTCTAATCTGGCCTTTCTATTTTTGAGGCTGATTAATGGTTTGCACCTTGTGGTGAACCCTCTGTATTTGCTCTCATGAAGTCTTCTCTTTATGGTAGACTTAGATACTGATACACCTACTTCAAGGAGAGTGTTCTTCACTTAGGTAGGTGTTATGAAGGGGTTTTTCTTCACCATGGAAAGGATTCTGCGATCATTCACCACTGTTGTCTACCGTGAACGTCCAGGCATTTTGGAGTTCACAAGATCACCAGTGCGCTCTTTTTTTCAAGAATGTACCAAACTGTTGATTTGGCCACTCCTAACATTTGTGCTATCTCTCTGATGGATTTCTTCTTTTTTTCAGCCTAATGATGGTCTGTTTCACTTGCAATGAGAGCTCCTTTGACCTCATGTTGTGGGTTCACAGCAACAGCTTCCAAATGCAAATGCCACACCTGGAATCAACTCCAGACCTTTTACCTGCTTAATTGATGATGGATTAACGAGGAAATAGTCCATGCAGCCCATTAAATAGCTATTGAGATAATTGTCCAATTACCTTTGGTCCCTTGAAAAAGAGGCAGCTACATATTAAAGAGCTGTAATTCCTAAACCCTTCATCAAATTAGGATGTGAATACCCTCAAATTAAAGCTGAGAGTCTGCACTTTAAGCCCATATTGATTATATAACTGTATATTCAATATTTTTGGTAAGCAGCTAAAATGCCAAAACTTGTGTCACTGTCCAAATAATTCTGGACCTAACTGTAAATACATTTACTCAAGATATCTTGCAGGCATTTTACCATCTGTAGCTCTCCCTGACTTTCTAAGGCTACGTTCACATTTGCGCTAGGGCTCCGTTCCGACGTTCTGTCTGAGCTTTCCGTCGGAACGGAGCCCTGACAGACACAAACAGAAACCATAGGTTTCCTTTTCCATCACCATTTATTTAAATGGTGACGGATCCCGTGTAATGGTTTCCAGTTGACTATGCTATAGATTCCGTCAAAACGACGGAACCCCTGCACAACGGAGACAAATGGAAACCATTGGCACCATTATGGCGTACCACCTTGATATTCGTTTTTATTTCCCTTCACAATCTCATAGATTTCTATTCCTGCATGAGGAATGGCTTTGACAGTGTACGGACTGGGTTCACATTTGTCATCTAGCTTGCTAGTTCTGTGTTTTTGCTCTAGTCAAATCCGATCTCCAATTTTTTAAGATTTAGCTTTAGCATTTCAGTAGTAGTCCTCTTCTTGTCTTTGACCTACAATCTTCATCCGGTTTCCCACAATCTCATTAACTACTTTCAGCCAACGCTGGTGGTCTGCTACTTAGTCTGTTTGTGACAGGGCGTTCATGGTACCACTGACTTGAACTTTCATAGCTACAATATATGGACAAACGTATTGGGACACCTACACATTACACCTACAGGAGCTTTTATGACTTTCCATTCAAAATCCATAGGCATTAATATGAAGTCGGTCCCCCCTTTGCAGCTAAAACAGCTTCCACACTTCTGGGAAGACTTTCTATAAGATTTTGGAGTGTGTCTGTGGGAATTTTTGCCCATTCATCTAGAAGAGCATTTAGAAAGTCAGACACTGATGTTGGAGGAGAGGGCCTATCCCGCAATCTCCACTCTAGTTCATCCCAAAGATGTTTGATGGGGTTGAAGCCTTAAGATTTCCCTTTACTGGAACTAAGAGGCCTATGCCAACCCCTGAAAAACAAACCCCATGGCCGTATCCCTCCTAAACCAAACCTTACAGTTGGTACAATGCAGTAAGGTAATTAACATTCTCCTGGCAGTCGCCAAACCCAGACTCGTCCATCAGACTCTCAGAGAAACATGATTCGTTACTCCACATAACACGTTTCCACTGCTCCAAAGACCAATGGCGGCGTGCTTTACACCACTACATTCGACGCTTGGCATTGTGCTTGGTGATGTAAGGCTTGCATGCAGCCGTTCAGATATGGAACCACATGCTAGGAAGCTCCCGGTGCACAGTTTTTGTGCGAGTGTTAATACCAGAGGAGGTTTAGAACTCTACAGTTATTGAGTCAGAAGAGGGTTGGCGACTTTTTATGCAATATGCGCCTCAGCACTCGATGACCCCGCTCTGTAACTTAACGTGGTCTGCACTTCATGGCTGAGTTGCTGTGGTTCCTAAACGCTTCCATTTCACAATAATATCACTCGCAGTTGATGGTGGAATATCTAGGTGTAACAGCTGCCGCGCCGTTCCCCGCCGTCCCCACGGCCTCTGCTCCGGTTCCGGTTTCCTCCATCTCCAGCTGCTCATCCCGAGCTCCACTTACGGAGCCCTGGACGGCGTCAGGTGAGTGCATCCCTTACCTCCCTCCGCGGTCGTCATCCTCGATGTGTGGCTGCAGTCACTAGAGGGAGCGCGCGCTGACTCGTCCTGTCTTAAAGGGCCAGCGCGCGCCTTAATTCCTAATAACTTCCTATTTAAGGTTCCTCCTCCCTTGCATCCCTGCTTGTTCAACCAAGTTCGCCGTGAGTTCCCTGTGCCCTGGTTCCCTGTTTTCCGTTCCTTCTGCCTTTGTCTGGATTTCCCGTTACTGACCTCTGCTTGAACTTGACTATCCTTGTCTGCCGCCTGCATTGACCTATTGCTGCCATACCCGTTAGGACGTCTGCCGCCTGCCTTGACCTATTGCTGCCATACCCGTTACGACGTCTGCCGCCTGTCCTGACTTCTGCCTATCCATCCGACTGCCTCTACCCGCTGTGCCAAGCGTTGCCTGGGTTCCAATCACCATCTCCCAGACGACACCGAGGATCCACGAACAAACCGGTGAGAACCGTTATACTAGGAGAGAAGAAATTTCACAAACTGACTTGTTACAATGGTGGCATCCATTGCTCAAATTTGTAAAGGCGATTGCATAGCTAGGTGCTTGATTTTATATACTGCGGCAATGGGACTAAAGGAAAAATCTAAATTCAATGATAAAGAGTTGTGTCCCAATACTTTTATCCATATAGTGTATATCAGATGGTATTTTGCCTTAATGACCAAACATCAGGAAGTATGGATTGTACCTAGTGGAGTAGTGGGCTGTATTATTGTACAAGTACGTCAGCTGTGGCAAAAGGCTTGGCCAACCTGCTCTTTGGTGAATTGGCACAGTTTGAAGCATTTCTATTGGTGTCTTATTCATCCTTTAACTGAGTCGGTTGCATTGTGAATGATAAGCAGTTGTTTTTAGTTTCTTGCAGCCATAGAGGGCACGGATCTCTTGAAACAATTGTGTCTCAATGTATGCCCTCTATCGGACTAAATATTTTCGGGATATTCATAGGTCAGAACAAAGGCCTACCAGAAGACTTCAGGTCTTGTCCTGGGTGTGAAATCTTTTACACTTGGACTAAAGTGGAATAAGTGAATAAAGTTCTGCTAGGCTCTAGCCTCACATGGTCAATAGCGACCAACTCTAATAGCCTGTGGCTGGCAATGGGGTGCAGTGGCAGTTTCTGGCCAGGACACTCACCTCCACTCACAGCACAATCAGTGCACTCCTTACACCATTTTTCAATCCAATCCAAAGACTATGCTGGCATCTTGCAGTGGTGTGATAATTAGTATTGCACGATTATGAGTGGCTGGATCTATGGTTCATCTGACCAGCTGACCCTTTTCAATTGGTTGATTTCTGTGCCTTAATAACTTGACCGTTTCAGGATCAGCTTTGCCGCGCTAACTCCTGCTGAGTTCTTCTACGTAAGGCCCTTTTACACTTGCCAATTGCCATTGTGTAAACAGGGCAGTGATTAGCAGATAAACGAGCTAACGCTCGTTTATCAGCTGATTGTATAGTTTAACCCCTAGGCGCACCAGGACACAACTGTACGTCCATGTGGCCAGTGTCTTAAGGCACAGGGACGTACAGTTACTGCGTGGTTCCCGGTGCACACTGTCGGCGACAGTGTGCACCGGGAACCGGGAGGCCAGCTGTCCCTGACAGCTGACACTCCACTGTATGCCGATCAGTGGCTTATTTCCGCTAATTTCGTCAATTAACCCCTTGATTGCGGTGATCGATTGCAATCACCGCATTCAGGGGTTTCTAGCTCATCGGCAGACCATGAAATCGTGAGGTTTGCAGATGGCTAGTATGGCGATCAGAGGCCAAGTAATGGCCTCTGTGTCTGCCATGTACGGAAGCCTATCAGGATCAGCCTCCTGATAGACTTCCTGTCAGAGTGACAGGACGTCACTGCCGTTCGCGATGCACACTGCCGATGTGAGTGTCGGCGACAGTATGCATCGGGTACCGGGAGGTCAGCTGTCACTGACAGGTGACACTCCACTGTTGCCGATCAGTGGCTCATTGCCGCTGATTTCGGCAATTAACCAGTTACATGCGGGGCTCAATTGCGATCTCCGCATGTAGGGGGTTTGTAGCACATCAGCAGCCCCCATGCAATTTTTCTAGGCTGCTGATGCTTGTGATGGCCCCCCAGGGGCCAGACAACGGCCCCCGGGTCTGCCATGTATGGAAGCCTATGAGGATCAGCCTCTGGCTGGTCCTCGTAGACTAACTGTCAGAGTGACTGTGACGTCACACTGACAGTTGGAATACGTTACTCTACCTAGGTAGTGTAATGTATTCTAGCAGCGATCAGAGCTGCAGGTAAAAAAGTCAAGAAAAAAGTAAAAAAAAAAGTTACGAAAAATGTTTTACAAAAGTGTAAAAATAAAAGATTCTTTTTTCCTATAATAAGTCACTTATTATAGGAAAAAAATGAAACCATTAATAAACAGTACACATATTTGGTATCACCGTGTTCGTAACGACCCAATCTATAAAACTATAATGTTATTTTTACCGCACGGTGAACGCCGCAAAAACAAACAAACTAAAAGCAATGCCAGAATCACTATTTTTTGGTCACCACCCCTCCCAAAATATAGAATAAAAAGTGATCAAAAAGTCGCATGTACCCGAAAATAGTACCAATACAAACTACAACCCGTCCCGCAAAAAACAAGCCCTTACACAGCTTTTTTGAATGAAAAATAAAAAAGTTACGGCTCTATGGAGACAGAAAATAAATTATTTTATAAAGAAGTGATTTTATTGTGCAAACGCTGCAAAACATAAAAAAACTATATACATATGGTATCGCCGTAATCGTATGAACCCGCAGAATAAAGTAAAATTGTCATTTATAGCGCATTATGAACGCCGTAAGAAATAAAGAATTTAAAACGCCAAAATCACTGTTTTTGGCCACCAAAGCTCTAAATAAAATGTAATAAAAAGTGATCAAAAAGTTGTATGTACCAAAAAATGGTACCAATAAAAACTACAGCTCGTCCTGCCAAAAATAAGCCCTCACACCGCTCAATTCATGGAAAAATAAAAAGTTATGGCGTTTGGAAGGCGTGGAGTGAAAAACTAAAATGGAAAAGCAAAAAAGGATCAGTCCTGCAAAGGTTAATTAATTTCTATTAAAAATATTAATCATTACCACATGTGGGGTATTGTTATACTCGGGAGAGATTGCGTTACAAATTTAGGGTGACTTTTTCTCCTTTATCCCTTGTGAAAATGAAAAAATGCAACATTTTAGTGGACAAAAATGTGTATATTTATTTTCACGGCCTAATTGTACTAAATTCTGCAAAAGACCTCTGTGGTATAAATGCTTACTATACCCCTAGAAAAAATCCTTGAGGGGTGTAGTTTCCCAAATGGGGTCACTTTTAGGGTGTTTCCACTATTTTGTTCCCTCCAGGGCATTGCAATCGCAACATGGCACTAAAAACCAATCCAGCAAAATCTGCGCTCCAAAATCCAAATGGCGCTCCCTCCCTTCTGAGCGCTGCCGTGGGTTCAAACAGCAGTTTATTACCACATATGGGGTATTTCCGTAATCGGGAGAAGATGCTTTACAAATGTTGGGGTGCATTTTCTTCTTTATTCCTTGTAAATATTAAAAATGTCTATGTTATTTCAGAAAAAAAGTAGATTTTCATTTTTACAGACTAACTCCAATAAATATAGCAAAATACCTGTGGGGGTCAAAGTGCTAACTATACCCCTAGATAAATTCCTTGAGGGGTCTAGTTTCCAAAATGGGGTCACTTTTGGGGAGTTTCCACTGTTTTGGCACCACAAGACCTCTTCAAACCCGACATGGTGCCTAAAATATAATCTAAAAATAAGCAGGCCCCAAAATCCACTAGGTGCTCCTTTGCTTCTGAGGCCGGTGTTTCAGTCCATTAGGGCACTAGGGCCACATGTGGGATATTCCTAAAAACTGCAGGATCTGGGCAATAAATATTGTGTTGTATTTCTCTGGTACTCTTTTAATAGAAAAATATAAAACATTACAAAATAAACAGTACTTACAAAACAAACACAACAAAACAAAACTTATGTACATTTCTGTACATCACAATTTACCCAGCCTGGCCCTTCTTACATACATCCCCATGCATACATAACTATAATATATAACCTATAGATTTACGGGTACAATTAACACAAAAAAGTGTGACGGAAAAAATAATTTTATTAACAAATATCACAAACAATTAAAAATGAGTCATACAGAGCATGAAAGATAAAAACGTTCAAAAATCGCAGGGAGTACAGGTACAAAAGAAGATGGGGACAGAGTCCAGTGAATGTAGCAACCAGACTAATTATATTGTTATGTAGTCTACACAGAAATCCAAACTGATGTTTTGTAATAAGCAACAATGTGCAATGACACTGATGTAAAGTGATAAACAATATGCGAGTCTGTGACCAGACTTCAGTCACCCATATAACTGCTTGACAAGCTAGAGAGTAAAAGTAAGTATTGCTTGGAAATGAATGTTATAGTGAACACAAACAGCACGGGAGAAGTGAGTTAAACGACATACCCATGATACTGATGGTATCCCTGCGATGAGAGACCGTCAAACCCGACGCGCGTTTCGGCGGGATGCCTTCGTCCGGGGGTGGCGTCTCTCCAGCTGGGGTCACCCCTTTAAAAGAACCCCTGTCCAATCATGTGCGTTTGCAGAAAAATACACAATTTGTTAGCGGCGTCATGCGCCAGGTGTGGAGATGGTCGCTCAGTGGCTTCTGACAGAGCGTCATCAGAGTGGGAGTGAGCCACCGGCGTCTGACGCCGGAGCACCACGCCCACCCCGATACAGACGCCCTACCCAGAAGGAGGCGAAACCACTCCCCCTGACGTAAGCGCACACGGCAAAATGCCAGTACGAAGAAAGTGACTGAGAATTGCAAAGGACATGACTGGGCAGGCTGTCAGAAAGCCTAGAGACCGCACTACAATATGAAACACAGAAACATTAACTTCATTTACATTTATAGTTAAAGATCGATATGTATGTATATAAAGGATGACTATCTAAAGAAATATATATAAATTATATCAATAAAAGATGATGGATTGAGTATTTATATGGTTATTTTAATAGAGAAAACGCATCAATGTGAATATTGCTTGACATGGAAAGAAAAAGAGAGTGGCTGAGTACAGGGGTGTGATAGAAAAAATGGGTAATCTTGATATTAATATACAGGTCCATAAAAAGATTATAAAGATTAAGTGATGAATTAAGGTGCAAGGTGAGAAAGAGTATATATATAAAAAAAAAATATATATATATACATGTAAATGGTTGTGTTAAAAACTAAGTTAGGAAATATATATACTAATAATGAAAGAAATATAAGTGAAAGACAATCCATAAAACATAATAAATATAATATACTATAATCATTGTGCTATTATACAATGTGCACATATATACAAATTTTATTAAATAAATACTCAAATGTGTAGAAAAATATTAATTTGATAAAAACAAAAATAGAGAATTTCCTTATATATACAAAGAGACTCAATACATATATATATAAATATAGACAAATATCTAAAATATGTGTATATTAAAATAATAAAAAAAAATAAAAATAATAATAAATAATGTGAGTGAAAATAAATATACAGAATAATAATAAATTACAGTAAATAGTCATACAAAAATATATAGTGTTTCACGAGAGCACAGATTTCTTCAATTTTTTCTAGTTATTCAAGTTTCAATTTCATCCGGCTATGGACTAATCAAATGGTTCTATAATCGAAAAGGAGCGGAAAAATTTAATTAGAAAATATACAGAATAACAGAAGAAGTTAAAACATACTTAAAAATGACCCGCTGAAGGTCAACGGTTAGAGAAACGGAGCAAAGTTTAGGTTTTCATTGAGTCCCATAGGACGCATTGTTCCCAGAGTCCAGATCCATTTTGACTCACACTTCGCTAGATTTTTTGCGATATCGCCCTTACGAATATTTTGTTTGATGCAATCTATCCCTTTAATTCTCAGGTTGGTAGGGTCACAAGCGTGGTAGATTTTAAAATGTCTTGCGATAGGTTTTAGAGTCTCAGTCGCTTCGATGTCTTTTTCCATTAGAATATCCCGTACATGTTCCCTTACTCGGATTTTAAATTCCCTCGTGGTCAGGCCAACATAAATTTTGGGACAGGGACATGTTGCGTAGTAAACAACTGCTCTAGTAGAGCAGGTAATTGGATGTGTGATGTTATAAGTACGCTTACCTGTTGAGTCAGAAAAAGAAGTAGCTTGCTCGATGTTGGGGCAAGCTACACAGTGACCACAAGCTTTACATCCCCATTTAGGGCCCTTTGTTCCAAAAGGATATCTGTGGCTCTTGTTCTGATAGTGACTTCTCACTAGATAATCTTTGAGATTCTTAGACCGTCTCGCTGTAACGCAGGGGTATTTAGGGATATATTTTGCAATAGTCGAATCTGTAAGCAAAATGGGCCAAAACTGTTTTAGAATTCCCTTCATCTGATGCCAACGTGAATGATATTCTGTAATGAATCTTACCTGTGTACCAGATTTATTTTTGGGTTTAGGGAACAGAAGAGTCTCTCTAGAGGTATTTTTAGCGCGATGGTAGGCTTTCTTTATTGAGCGTTTGCTGTATCCGCGTGCCAGAAAACGACTTGTGAGATCGTATGCCTGTTTCTCAAAACCGTCCAAAGAGGAACAGATCCGTCTAATTCGCAAGAATTGGCCTATAGGTATGGCTCGGACAGTCTGTATGGGATGGGAAGAAGAGGCAAGAAGGAGAGAGTTGACTGCAGTGGCCTTGCGAAATACATCAGACTGAAGGAAACCACTTGAGTCTCTGGTTAATTTAACATCTAGGAATTCCACCTGGTGTTTGTCATAGTGGTATGTGAGTTTGATATTCAATTTGTTTTTATTTAAATCACTGGCAAACGTCTCGAAAGACTCAGGCGTACCCTTCCAGATGAGGAGGATGTCGTCTATGTACCGGGCCCAAAAAATGACCCTGTCCATAGAGACATCCAACCTCCCCTGGAAGAGGTCTCTTTCCCACAGCCCCAGGAACAGATTGGCATATGACGGGGCACAAGCTGCCCCCATTGCCGTTCCCTGGAGCTGCAAGTAGAAGTTGTCGTTGAAAATGAAAAAATTATGTGTGAGTGCAAACTCTAGCAATGTCATATGGGATTATACATAACTATAATCCCATACTCATTCATACACACACCTATACCCCCCAACCCCAAGAAAACATAACTATAACACTATATACAACATACTTATTATAACATACTCTTAAAAACCATGTGCCAACCAATGGCCCCCTAAAAAAATCAATCAACTTCTCATAAGTGTTTCAGGTGTTCTTCATAAGTCTTGGAGTCGATGATGATGATGTCATCTAGGTACAGTAAGACTGTTTCAAAATTCCTGTGGCCTAAACCATACTCCATTAGCCTTTAGAATTAGGTTATAAGCCCCCTGCAGGTCCAGCTTAGAAAAAATTTTGGCTCCTCGTATGCAATCAAACAGCTCGGATATAAGTGGCAACGGGTATTTGTTCTTGACCGTGATCTGTTTGAGACCACGGTAGTCAATGCAGGGTCGAAGGGATCCATCTTTGTTTTAACAAAGAAGAATCCAGCCCCGGCCGGGGAGGAAGACTTTCGTATGAAACCCCTCTCCAAATTCTCCTTGATATAGGCCGACATGGATAGAGACTCTGGCAAGGAGAGAGGATATACTTGGCCACGGGGGAGAGAGGCATTAGGAAGCAGTTCAATGGGGCAGTCATAAGTCCGATGTGGAGGCAGCGTCTAAGCCTCCCTTTTGCTGAAAACATCTGCAAACTGAGCAAACTTGGGGGGCAGTCCCACCAATGACTGAGGCTGAGGAGGCTGGACTGGATGGATCTGCAACAGACAATGACCAAGGCACTTAGAGCCCCATTGGAGAACCTCTCCAGAATTCCAGTCCAGGACTGGGGCATGTAGTCGAAGCCAAGGCAGGCCCAGCAAAACAGGATTGATGGCCTTGGGCAAAACAAGGAAAAAAATCAGTTCAGAATGAAGGACTCCAACCTGGAGCTTCAACGGTTTGGTTTTAGAAACGATGGGATCAGGCAGAGGCAGTCCATTCACTGAGGCAACAGCCAAAGATGTCTCCAGGGGAACTGTGGGCAACTGAAGATGATCCACCAGCTCCTTTTGTATGAAGTCTGCCGCAGACCCAGAGTCAAGATAGGCAGAAACCTGATTCGTCCTCTCGCCGGATACTATGGTCACAGGAATAGTCAGCTTGGAACAGAATGCTTTATTGGGTACCATTCCACCTAGGGTTGTCTCTCCAACCAATCCTAGGCAATGGGGTCTCTCTGGCCTCTGGGGACACAGACGCACAATATGGCCTCCGAGGGCGCAATACAGACAAAGTCCAGAAGTGCGTCTGCGTTGTTTCTCCTGGATAGACAATTTGACATGGTTACTCTGCACATGATCCTCTGGTGGGACGACTGAGGAGGATTGGTGGAAAGTAGAATCCAGCCCAGGAAGTTCTCTCTCCCGGAGAACCTCTAGGGAACGCTCCCGAATCCTCATGTCAACCCGGGTGGCGAGTAGGATAAGATCGTTCAGGGTAGATGGCAGATCGCGAGCAGCCAGCTCGTCCTTGATCCCTGAAGCCAGTCCCTGCCAGAATGTGGCCACCAAAGCTTCGTTGTTCCAGGTTAACTCAGCAGCCAGGATACGGAACTGAATGGCATTCTCGCCCACGGAGAAGTCTCCCTGGTGTAGGGTCAGCAAAGATGAAGCAGCCAAAAGAAACTCTCCCAGGTTCCTCAAAAATTGATCGGAAGGACCGTAAGAAGCACTGCAAGTCACAGATCTCAGGTCCCTGATGTTCCCACAGAGGATTAGCCCATGCCAGGGCTTTGCCAGTAATGAGAGAGTATATGAAGGCGATCCTGATGTCATCCGAAGAGAAGGACCTGGCACGAAGTCTGAAGTGGATCAGGCACTGATTCAATAATCCCCTGCACGACCTCGGGTCTCGGTCATAGCGTGGAGGTAGCAGCAAGAAGCACAGGTGGTCGGTACTGGTATAGACAGGAAGTGTAGCAGGAGGAGCAGCAGGAATTGGTACGGTGACGACTGTGGTCGGAGCAAGCAACCGATGAGCAATGGTGTTCACCGACAGGAGGAGTTGGTCTTGCAGTGACTGGAGATCCTCCATCTCGGCCAGCATAGCTTGTGTCATCAAGGTTTCAGGTTGACCAGCGGGGTCCATGGCCTGAGTGTACTGTCACGGTTTGTGGGTATGTGGGCCCACTAGGCCACACCGCCGTAGCAGAGAGGCAGCTGGCCAATTAACAGGAACCCCAGAAATGCAAAGTCTCGCACAAGGGTACCTGGATAGTTGAGACAATGGCCGCAGCTCAGGCACGGATGGAGGTGGGTGCAGCAAGTAACGCCAGACATGGCGGATGACAGCAGGTGCCGCAGGTTGCGCCAGATGTGGTGAATCCCTCAGGACGTGGCAGATGACACAGGACATGGCAGATGACAGCAGGTGCCACAGGTTGCGCCAGACGTGGCAGATGACACAGGACGTGGCAATGCAACGGCAGATGCAGTAGACACGACTCCAACTAGTAGGCACAGGAACCAGAACACAGCACGTGATACTGGAACAGGTAACAGGGCACGGGTAACAACTGGAATGGGAAACACTAAGGGACCATTTGCAAGACAGACTTTGGAATAACTAACAATGCTCAGGCAAGGATCAGAAGGGCTGGGGGCTGCTTATAGACCAGGAAATCATGTGGTCGATAATGATGATTGTTTTACAGGTGCACCATACAGGACACAGCAGACCGGAGCGGAAGTGAGTGCTGGCATGTCCTAGAAAGGAGATGGGGACCAGCGCTCACAGATCCATAACTGCGGGCGTCGGGAGGGGAGTAAACCCGACGGCCATGGCCATGGACGCTACAATATTAGTTGCCATTCTTGCTCAATATGGCAACTATTCTCGCACCGTCTGCAAATTGGTCTTTCTTGAGAGTCAAACTGGTCATAAGGTTTCCTCCCTAAGTTTCTATAATTGCTGCATCTGGGGCTGTAACGTTGCCTGTCCCTGAGGTACCAGTGATCTTCATCTTGTCTGTGTTGTTGTTTTAATTCTTTGATCAGTTGGTACATTTCTGTGAGACCTTTAGCCAATTCTGCGATCTGTTCTTGCAGCTCCGTTGTTACATCCTGTACTTGGAATTGGGAACACTGAGTGACAATGTCCTTGAAGCAAAACAGTCGCTCAGTTCTGTAAGCTTCTGTTCTTTGACTTCTATATATGTCAGAGTGACTGCCGTGGGCTTGGACCTGGTTGAACTCTATGCCCCATTGTGGTGCTGGTTCCATTCCAAGAACCTTAATGGCCATTTCCTTAAAGTCTAGGAAAGAACTGTCAGGGAACTGTAGTGCCAATATTCTTAACTGTGTCTTTGTAGTTTCTGTCCTTGCTCCTTCAATGAACTGGTCCCTCAGAACCTTATATGTGCTTCGGACCTCTGTTGGATTTATTTATTTAATGGCATGCAGCTCTTCCTGTAAACTAAGGGCAATGTCCCTCAATGACTCACCAGGTTGCTGTTTCTTGCCAAAGAATCACATCTTTAATTCGGAAATGGTCAGGGTGTTATAGGTTGTGCCCAATTGCTCAACATTCTGTTCTATTGTCCATTTCTGTGTAAGTGGCCAGGATTTCACTTCCCTTAAGACCGCTCCTCCTAACTGCCCAATCAGGATCTCCACTATTTGCTCATCTGTGACACGGTACAGCCGGAACATTGCTTGCATTTTTCCTTGAATTCCCTCAGGCTCTTTGCATCTCCTTTGTAGCTGGGGAGTAAAGGTGCTCCAAAATATGATGGCATCATTAAAGGCATTGCATTTGCCATGCTGGAGGGTGAACTGCTGCCAGGCAATTCACAATTACCTTTTACAGATATTTTGTTGAAGAACTGGGCTTCTTCCTTTGCACTCTACAGGTCCTGTTCGCGACTCCCAAATAATTTCACCTATGTGGTGCCTGTTTATAGATGGGCCGCCAACCCAATGATGAAGAGAGGCAAGACCCACCCAAGATGAGTGAAGAAGGAGATCAAAGAGCTGCACAAGGAGCAGGAATTAAATATTTCACTTGGATTTACTTCTGTAGGGAATAATGTAATGGGGTGACAATATCAGATAAAATATTAGCAGTTCGAACAGTACAGACTGTAAAAACCTCTGAATATGCATGAAACATAACACATCCTACTGCATGGCTGGCCTGCCTGAGCACATTTCACATACCTGACACTTACAATTATAATCCTGCCATGGTGGTGCATAAACACAAAACAAGGCACATATAGCAACCCTCTAAGCCTGCATTATCCTCATAAACAAGGCAAAGGCAAATTATTGCATGTAAATCATGGAAGATGAAATCATGGAGAACCCTGGAGCAGGCAGTCTTAGTAGCACAGTCTATTTTCTATGGAACCCAGTCTCTGGCAACTCCCGTGATCTGGTTGTATTAAAGGGAACCTGTAAGTATGTAGGTTAGGAGCCACTAAACCACCAGCACGTTGTTATGCAGTTGGGGTTTAGTGATCCAAACCTGCCTACCTCAAAAACGGATGTATCGCAAATAGTTAGTACAGTAAATTACAACTTACCAAGATGAGCCCGGAAGCGGCATCAGGCGCATGTGCATTGCACACATGAAGCCGAGGACAGTACACTGTGTTTACGCAATGAAGTGAGGTGTACTGTCCTCAGCTTCATGGGCGCAATGCAATCGGACTCCTTTCGCTAAGTTGTAACTTATTTTACTATTTCGTAAACGTCCGTTTTTGAGATGTGCAGATTTGGAACATTGAACTGCCACTGCATAACAGCATGCTGGTGGTTTAGTGGCTCCAAGCCTACTGATAGGTTCCCTTTAAATGTAGAAACATAAAATAACAGTTAAACACACACAGGAGGAGTGTGGGAATCCACAACGTCACTGCAGAAAAGGAGTGTGTAATGCTAGAGATGGGCAACACTATGGTATGTGCAGTAAGTCCTGAATGTATGGGGGTCAGTCTGATAGTCTCTGCGTAATATTATCAGTATACAGGTAGGAGTGACTGGCTGCTGATGGGGAACACCGTGGTCAGAGCTGTATCTGCATTGTAGTGTGTTCCAGCTTCACTTAAAGTATTTTACCCTCCTCCTGTGATAATCTCTGCAGCATTCCTCTAGGCCGTTTCTCTCTGTCTGCACACTGCTGGTTGTCCTACCCTGTCAGCCATGCTCCTCTTCAGGCAGGTTCCTGCCCCTTAGTTCTAGACCCTTCCAGGCAGTTTAGCTCCAGACCCTTTTTGGCACTTAACTCATTCCTCACCACAGTTCATGTGTGCTTTTAGAGTTGTATTGCCCACGCATGCCATTGACATTTGCAAGGAGCATATGTGTCACATTGGGTGCGTGGACCCACTGGGCTGTACTGCCTTGACGGTATAGCAGCTGGCCAACAGGGTACAAGTCAAAGTCAATAGTTTGGATAGGTGTACCTATGGTAACTTCTGACAGTAGCCAAGACAGGCTCGGATGGGGCCTTGGCAGCAGGCAGACACCAGGCGTGGTGTAACCAGGAAGGCGTAGTACACAGCCCAACACGACTCCAACTCAAAATGGCACTTGAACCAGGATAGCATGGGACACAGGATACAGTTAGCAGGAATGGGAACACTGGAAACTGGGAAACACTTAAGGCACCATTTGCAGAGACGAACATAGGTAAACGACAACAACGCTCAGGCAAATCAGGAAGGGGCAGGGCCCTTCTTATAGTCCACGGTGCTCATGGGCTAATTTGGGTATCTAATTCAGGTGCGCGCACACCCTACGGGACACAGCAGAGTGAAGCTGAAGTGAGCGCTGGCGTCTCCTGAGTAGGAGATGCGGGCCAGCCCTCACTGATCCATGGCTGCAATATGTCTCTTAGTCTAGCTTATTAGGCCTTACTTACTATTATTGATGCACTTAGTGAGCCGGTAGTAAAGGCTAAGCACAGTAAAAAGTTCAGGTAATGTAAACACCACATTCTGGGGCACCACAATTTTAAGCTCTGTCTAGTTGCATTGGGACCATGAGAGATCTTCTGACTTTGTTATTCCAGGACAGTAAAAGTTTTCTGAGTTTTAAGAATTGAGTTATATGTGCCTAAAATATGAAAATAATAAACTTCGTCATACACTCATGTTAAAAATACCATTCTGCTCCCCCACCGCAGCTTTCAGATAAGTGATGAAGTTTTGTACTTTATTTATCACCAGTGGTTTCAGCAGCTATACATAAGATTATATAAGAGGGATTGCTCTCACTGGACAACTTATTTAAGTACTGCACAAAAGAAAGAGTTAAAGTATAACTAAGCTTTTAAAATTATTTTTACATGTCATAGTGACGTCAGAAGTTTTGATCGGTGGGGGTCCGAGCATTGAGACCCCCACCGATTACTAAAACGAAGTGGCAGAAGTGCTCAGGTGAGTTGTGCCACTTTGTTTCTGATCGGAAAACCGAGTGAGTGGTGTACGGACTCATAGACTTTCTAATTTGCTTATACACCGCTCCGAAGAAAGCCGATCAGAAATTAAGCGGCACAGCGCTCACCTGAGCACTTCTACCGCTTTGTTTTAGCTATCGGTGGGGGTCTCAGTGCTCAGACCCTCACCGATCAAAACTTCGGACATGTCACTATGATATGTCATAAGTTTTAAAAAAATCTAGTTACACTTTAAATAAAATTAGGCTCTGCTACATTTAAAATATTGCCGGATGCATGACATATACCTCCTTCTGTTTGAATGTTTTGCACGTATGGCGAGGCACTATTTAGGATCATGTCTATTAACAGAGGTATCTTTTCAGTTCACAGCACGTGGACATCGGTATATATATATATATATATATATATATCAGTGTAGGATTACAATGTAGTGATACATTAGATAATTAATAGATGTATGGTACAGCACAAAAATTTTAAATGAATCCTCCCATAACAAAATGCAGTGTTGTGTAGAAACCATGATGTTCCGAAACAAGATTCTCTGGGGTGTTGCTGAACGTGTGTCGGTGTTGCCAATCAAGTTATAAAAAGTTCAGGAAACCCCTAAATGTGGCCCACCCTTTCCTGGACCTGGGGAAAGTGTTGAGTAGAAACTTGTCACAGTGGTGTCATTAAACTGCAACATGTTTACAGACATATTTTTAACTGCTTGATAACCACACTGGACGGCATCTGAGAGAACTTCAACATACCCCATGCACACAGGAAAAGTACCTGTAAGACCAGGGTCACATGTTCTGCATCATCTAAAACCTGCAACGTTAACTTGTAGAAATTTTTCCCTTCCCTTTTCCCATTCCTTGATTGAACTTGATGGACATGTGTCTTTTTTCAGCCATACTACGTAACTATGTAACATACTGTATGCCCCAGCGATTACCAGAGCGTGAATAATACTGTTTCTAGTCTACAGGGTCGGTTTAGATGGTTCAATATCAATTTTCTAGGAGACCAATATTTTTAGTTTTCAAGAGACTTGGTTTCCTATTAGGATGGCGCCAAGAGATTTGTGGAAAGTAGACGTGGTTTGCTTATTTAAAGAGGGTGTGAAATCTTCTTACAGGAATCTTGTACTGAAAAGGTAATAAAAGCCAATGCTCCGGAGAAAACATTGTTTATGAAAATTTGACAAGTCTTTTTGATGGAGTATACAAGACCCAAATGAGAATGCATCAAACCTGCCAGACTCTCTAATGGACTCACTTTGCCAAGCTCCAGATCTGATATACAGGCCTAGTTGCTGCCCACCACCTTAAAGAGGATGCTGGGCTGAGAGACAAAACTAAAATTATATAAATCTGTTTCTGGTACAAATAGAGTGTAAGTGATAGGGTCCATTCCTCTCCCACCTTAGCATTTGGCCCTGTGACCTGCCTAAGTGACCTGTTGGCCACGTCTTTTTCTGACATTGCTTATCTCATGATGTGTCTCTATTGTTAACTGCCTGCCTTCTGGCACAATGTCTGGTACTGTGCTGACCTATCGTTGCAGATCTATGTCTGCTATGGAACTTTCTGCTGTTTATCATTTCCAAAATTCTCCAGCTCTCGATGTAGAGGCGCCTATGTATGCCTTGTGTATACCTGTTCTAGTTGATGTGCCATTTATGGGTAGTCTGCCATCTAGGAAAAATGTCCAGGTAGAGGGAGAGGGAACCAGAACCGGTTTTCATGATCAGATGAGAATGAGATCAAACAACTTACCGGCAGGCACATATTATAGTAAAACTCACCATCAAATTGACAACCAAGGAGGTGGAAGCAGTCAGAATGAACTGGGAGAAGCCTTAAGAACTGGAAAAGGTGAGAACACAAAGGGTATAAAAAACAAACAAATGAAAGACCTGTCTTAAATAGGACACCTTTCTTGTGGTACGGGTCTACCCACGGGAGCATTCCTTTCTACGTGTACTGTGTCCTCTGGCCGACCACTAGTGGGAAGGCCCACCGGTGCATCACTGGCAACGAAGGGCGGAATGGCATTGCATGTTGCATAGAATCTACAATGCTCGTCGTTAAGGAGCCGGCACGCGTCCCCATAGCCTCCCCGGTCGTACACGAGAAGGAGGTTGCGACATCATTAGACGAAGCCATACATCTGTATGAAGTGAATATTTTCTGAGGGAGTTTATCAGTCTCTTACACCGTTTTGGAGAAATTTTGCAACAATTTCTTTATAGCATTGCTTCAGTTTATTGATGTCTGAGGGCATACATTTATTCCCAATTCTAAGATCTCAATGGAGTTGAGGTCTGGACTTTGACTTGGCTATTCCAGCACCATGTTTTTTACTTCTTTTTCCATTTAGATGTTGATTTACTTGTGTGCTTGGGATCATTGTGTTGTTGCATGGCCCAAATTTGACTGTACATTACTTTATTACATTTATTTGACTGTTGCACAGATGTCAAGTTAAAGAGGAATCGAGCAGATTGAATTTCAACATGTCCCATCCTTTGTTCTCAGGGGAGATAAGTCCCTACTAGAGTTGTCCAGCAGTGGTTTATTCCCCTTTCCTCATTTAAAAAAATATGCTCGGCCAGCCACAGAAATAGCTGTTAGGGCCTGTTCACATCAGTGTTGGCTTTCCGTTCAGGTGTTCCGCCGGAGGTTTTCGTCGGGTGAACCCCTCAACGGAAAGTCAAACGGAAACCTTAGCTTCCGTTTGCATCACCATTGATACGGAACCCCTGAACAGAAATTACAGAAATCCAAAGCTGATGTGAACAGGCCCAAAGCCAAACAGGTATGGTCAGGATTTGAACCCGGAAACTCCTGTGTCCTAGTCACTACAGATTTTTCCTTCCTTTTATCTTAAAATATCCTGAGATATGTGGTGTCTGATGACCAGTTTTAAAAATAAAAATAGATTTTGTGATACTCTGTCACAAGTTGTCTATACTATATGTGTCTATGTGTGGCCACCCAATAATTGTGATGTGAGTTGCAGCCTGTCAAGGGTATTGCTAGCATGTCACGATATTGTATTTAATTGGTTTAATGAAAAATTGGAGTCCTTAACCCCTTCGGGATGAAGCCATTTTTTTATTTTTCATTTTCGTTTTTCACTCCCCGCAATCCAAGAGCCATAACTTTTTTTATTTTTCCATCAATAGAGTGGTGTGAGGGCTTATTTTTATCGTTTCTTTTGGTACCATTTAGGCTGGGTTCACACGACCTATTTTCAGGCGTAAATGAGGCGTTTTACGCCTCGAATTACGCCTGAAAAGACGGCTTCAATACGTCGGCAAACATCTACCCATTGCTTTCAATGGGTTTGCCGACGTACTGTGCCGACGACCTTTAATTTTACGCGTCGCTGTCAAAAGACGACGCGTAAAATGACTGCCTCGGCAAAGAAGTGCAGGACACTTCTTGGGGCGTAATTTGAGCCATTTTTCATTGAATCCAATGAGGAACAGCTCCAAATTACGCCCGTAATTAACGCCTCGCAAAACGCGAGTACGAGTAATTTCATCTGAAATGAATGAGCTGTTTTTTCCTGAAAACAGCTCCGTAATTTCAGACGTAAATGCAGTTATCGTGTGCACATACCCTTATAGTTCCATATAAAATTCTTTGCGGGCTGAAAATGGAAAAAACTGATTCCTCCATTTTTTTGGGGGTTTCATTTTTACGGCTTTCACCATGTGGTAAAAACTACAACTTAGCTTTATTCTGTGGCTCAGTACGGTTACGGTGATACCAAATTTATATAGTTTTTTTTTTATATTTTACTACTTTTATTGATAAAGAAATTTTTGTTAAAAAAAAAAAATGTTTTGTGTTGCCATATTCTGAGAGCCATAATTTTTTTTATTTTTTCATCGATTGAGCGATGTGAGGGTTTATTTTTAGCTGTAGTTTTCCTCGGTACCATTTTTTGGTATGTAAAACATTTTGATCACTTTTTATTACATTTTGTTTGAAAGCTAAGTTGACCAAAAACAGTGATTTTGGCAGTTTACATTTTTACGGCGTTTACCGTGCGCATTAAAGAACGCTATACTGTAATAGTTCAGACTTTTATGGACTCAGCTATACCAATTTTGTTTACTTTTTTTATTTTTTTACATTAGGGGGAAAATTGGAAAAGGTTTTTTTTAACTTTTAATATTTTTTTAATATTTTTTTTTTTCACTACTAAAAACTATTTTTTTACACACTTTATTAGCCTCCCTAGGGGACTTGAATCAGCGATACTAACGTATTGCAGTATATCATCATTTTTACAGGCATCTGTTAAGCCCTGCCACAGGCAGGTCTTAGCAGAGGCAGAGTGAAGACAGTCCCAGGACTGCCATAACAACCGTCGTCACCCCCGATCTCACTCCGGGGGTGCTCTGAGCTGTCGGAGGGTGCCGCCCCCCTCTTTTCAACGCCTCAGATGCTGCGGTCGCGATTGACCGCAGCATTTGAGGGGTTAAACAGCCAGGAGCAGCGCGATCGCTGCTCCCGGCTGTTAGTCCCGGGTGTCCGCTGTCAAATACAGCCGACACCCACAGCATATGGAGCGCGCGGGTGCGCTCCAAACATCACCCCCCGCACCCAGACGTAATGGAACGTCAGGGTGCGCGAAGGGGTTAAACAAATTCAAGCAAAAGTAAGGGTGGACACATCTCTAGCTCTGCTTGTTGAGCCACTGTTGCTGTTGGACAGCTCCAGTGCTCGTTTTAGTGTCTAGCTTTTCTTGATTCCTGCCTCTCTGGATTCCTTGCCTTAGTTTTATTTTTTTGGCTTGCTATAAAAATCTGGTCCTTGCACTTCTTCTTTTGCCAGACTATTGAGCTTCCTTTTTGTGGTATAGTTCCTCTTTGCCTCACGTAACTACCTATTGTCGTTGATCTGTATACTGAACTTGTACTGTTTCCTGACCATGTCTCTACTTAATGTAACTACAGTACCTATCGCCGTTTATCTGTTGACCGAACCTGGACTGTTACCTGATTACTCTTGTTGTTTGCACCCTCCTGTCTGATCGTTTCATCCACTGGACTCAGAGTCTGCCACAATCCTTGACAGGTATCTCATATATATGGCTGGATATAGACACCACCAGTGCTGAAGGCTGGCGTCAGCACCCGGCGAACCCGGGCAAGTGCCGAGGCCCAATATCCTTGGGGGGGCCCACTTGGCTGCTGGGTGCAGACGCTGCCGTCATGGCTCCCCCAGGAGTGGCATCCCTGGCAAGAGTGTTGCCGTCGCTCTTGCCGGGGATTCCGCTCCCAGAGGGAGCTCCTGTCTAGGAGTGGAATCCCCCCAGAGCATTACCGACGCTGTGGCTGGGGATTCCACATCAGGAGCAGTTCCTGATGTCACTATCCATGTATGGACAGTGACATCAGGGACTCCTCCTGATGCAGAATCTCCGGCCAGAGTGTTTCCGATGCACTGGCCGGGGATTCCGCTTCTAGAGGGAGCCCCAGGCGTCATTGTCCATATATAGACAGTGACGTCAGGGGTTCCTCCAGGAGAGGAATCCCTGGCCAGAGTGTCGGCAACCCTCTGGCTGAGAAATTCACTGCTAGAGGGAGCCCCAATGGCGCTACCTACAGGAAGGGGGACTATGTGACACTACCTAGGAGGGGGGCTGAGTGACACTACCTTGGAGGGGGGCTGTGTGACACTACCTGGGAGGGGGGCTGTGTGACACTACCTGGGTGGGGTGCTGTGTGGCACTACCTTTGAGGGGGGCTGTGTGGCAGTACCTACGAGGAGGGCTGTGTGGCACTATCTATGATGGGGGCTGTGTGGCACTACCTACGTACAGGGGGTTGTGTGGCACTACCTATAAGGGGGGCTGTGTGACACTACCAACAGAGGGCTGTGTGGCACTGCTTATAGGGGTCTGTGTGGCACTATCTACAGGGGGCACTGTGGCACTATCTACAGAGCGTACTAAATATATGGAGGCAAAAAACTTGGGGTCTAACTTCTATGTGGGGGCATAAACAGGGCCTAATTTCTATATGGGGCACAAACTGCAAGGGGGCCCTCTACATCTGTGTCGCCCAAGGGCCCACATAAACCTGGTGCCGGCCCTGGACACCACACACCAGGTTAGCATGTGCCAATCCAATAATGCTTTCCTTATCCCCTACCTGTCCCTTTAACAACAAGCTTAGAAGCCATTTTCAACCATTGATCAAGAAAATACAAACCTTTGCATACAGAAGAACAGATTGTACAAAACTACAAATTGATGATATTTTTTTTAAACTTTTTTTGGATGGGTGTCTGTCCATGTTTGCAAAGTTTCCTCCTGTTTATTCATACTTTTCATATATGACACACTTTGCAGATATATTCCACTATAAATTCTCAGTCTAAGGCCTCATGCACACGACCGTGTTTTTGCGTCCGCAATTCCCCCGCAAATCCACGGGAGAATTGCGGACCCATTAATTTCTATGGGCCCATACACACTATCCGTGTTTTCACGGCTCTCCGCATGTACGCAAATCCGTGCCGCAGAAACTCCAGGACATGTCTTATTACGGCCCGCAAATTCGATGCGGACATGCCCATAGAAGTCAATGGGCCCGTGGAAAATGCGTGTACACCTCCGTGTGTCAACCGCAGTTTGCGGATTTGCGGAAGTGTTGCTAGGCGACGAGCGGGAATGAGTTCTGTCGTCATCCTGTTTTACCTAGGCTTTTTTTTTTTCATCCGCATTTTGCGGATTACATACGGATGAACTGCGGATTACATACGGATGAACTACGGAGGACATTTCACGGAACACGGTCCTGGAATTTGCGGACCAGAAAAACACTACGGTCGCGTGCATGAAGCCTAAGGCCCCATGCACACGACCGTGCCCACAATCACGGATTGCGGGCACGGCCGGCCGCCGACTGACAGCCGCATTTTCGGGCCGTGCTCCCATGCAAAGTATGAGAAAACGGGCCGCAAAATGCAAAAGAACGGACATGTTCCATAATTCCCGGAACATTTCCACGGCACGGACACCCTTCCGTAGTGCTACGGAAAGGTGTCCGCGTTCAATGAAAGTGAATGGGTCCGTTTTTGCGGACCGCAATTGCGGTCCGCAGAAACTGAGGTTTTTTACGGTCGTGTGCATGGGGCCTAACCCCACAAGTGCATCAAAGCATATCATACCATTTAAGAGACCTTGGAATGGTCTTGGAATGTAAAATAAAAAGAAGAAATAACCCAACTTTGAAGTATTCTTCATCCAAGGAACACTATGGCAAGTTTCCAAAGATAATACAATTTGAGATTTCTGGATAGAAGTATGCACTTCAAAGATGGAAAAGGTGGGTGTTTACCCTCATCAAGAAATTAAGTAGATATGTTATGCTAACAAAAAATGTAGTCAATGTATATGTCCCCAATACCTCCAATCACCACTTTTATATCAGCCAGAACCATTGAAACAATGCCTAGATACTTAATATTTAAACTATGTAGATGACAACCATAAACAATTAGAATTTCTCACACTGCTATATGGAATCCCTCCAAGATGGACTTCTGAGATCACAAAACAGTCATAACAATAGTTGCCACACTACTTGACAATGCATTTTTTTTTTTTCTTCTTACAATTAAAGGAGACGCAAACACAATTGAATAAAATGGTGGAGCAGGGAGCCATTTATTATTATTTATTATTATTTAAATCTAGTACAAATATTACAATCATCATTACATATACATTTGTATTATATATATAAAAGAATACCACCAATTTGGACTGTAAATTTGGCAGACCAATTTTTGGCGGGCCCCTCTACCCTAAACTATAGAAATATGGTAAATTGACAGCACTGACTAATGATAACAAAATTTGGCCTAAAAAAAAGGAAACCAGTAAGTCCAGAGTACACCAGACTATGTGGTTAACCAGTAAAAAAAAATGCAGATATTAAATAACAAATACAGAAAATTCCTGAAGACATTTTGATCATCTCATCTATAAAGTTTATAATTTTCTTGAAGAACGTTAACATGTAATGTTTGACACTAGAGGGAGTGCAGAACCAACGATTGAAACTTCCAGAACAATACATGACACTAAAAATATTTGTTGTCTTCAGCATATGTGATAAGTGATGCTTTAAGCCATACCTCCCAACTTTTGAATTCGAAAAAGAGGGACATTTTTAAGCCACGCCCCTAACCACGCCCAATATCCTGCATCAACACATCAAATCAAAGCCAGATCCTTCAGCAAATAACGCGCACACATTCTCACTGCGGATCTCTAGACTGTCTGGATATCACAGATATTATAGTTCAGGTTATATCGTCTTTATGTTACTTTTTCTATCTTGGGTATAACATCTGCTCATCACGGCGGCAGCAGCTGCAGGACAAACCAAAAGGCTGAGAAAAATGAAAGTCAAGAGGGAGACCCTGTGGTAGATGACTTTTCAATTGACAGGTAGCAGAGTTACATGATGGGGATTTTTTTTTCCAGTTGTGTAACTCTGCTACCGATCAATGGAAAAATCATCCACCAGAGCCCCCCTGTATATTGCTCCACACACAGCCCCCCTGTACATAGCGCCAGACACAGCCCCCCCAGTAGATAGCTCCACACACAGCTCCCCTGTAGATAGCTCCAGATACAGCCCCCCTGTAGATAGCTCCACAAACAGCCCCCTGTAGATAGCGTCAGACAAAGCCCCCCTGTAGATAGCGCCACACACAGCACCCCTGTAGATAGCGCCACACACAGCCCACTGTAGAACTGTAGATAGTGCCACACACAGCCCCCCTGTACATAGCTACACACACAGCCCCCCCTGTACATAGCCTCAGATACAGCCCCCTGTTGATAGTGCCACACACAGCCCCCCTGTAGATAGCGCCAGATACAGCCCCTGTAGATAGCTCCACAAACAGCTCCCTGTAGATAGCGTCAGACACAGCCCCCTGTAGATAGCGTCAGACACAGCCCCCTGTAGATAGCGTCAGACACAGCCCCCTGTAGATAGCGCCACACACAGCCCCCTGTAGATAGCGCCACACACAGCCCCCCTGTACATAGCTCCACACACAGCCCCCCCTGTACATAGCGTCAGGTACAGCCCCTGTAGATAGTGCCACACACAGCCCCCCTGTAGATAGCGCCAGACACAGGCCCCTTGTAGATAGCGCCAGACACAGCCCCCCTGTACATAGCCCCAGATACAGCCCCCTGTACATAGCGCCACACACAGCCCCCTGTAGATAGCACCACACACAGCACCCCTGTAGATAGCGCTACACACAGCACCCCTGTAGATAGCACCACACACAGTCCCCCTGTAGATAGCGCCACATTGCCACCAGAGCGGAGAGCGGTAGAGGTAGGCTTTAGTCACACGACAGGGTCCGAGTGTCGGCCGATAAAAACTGCCGTTTTGGGACGTTTTTCCCGGCCGGTTTGCATCCGTTCCGATTCTGTTCCGGCCCGTGTTGCCGTTTTTAACGGTCGATTTTGACCCGTTTTGCATCCGCTTTTTTCCCTGTCCGTTTTAAAATCAGATAAATGTCATTTAAATTTGTTGCCACACACAGCCCTCTGTAGATGATGCCACAGCCCCCCTGGTAGGTAATGCCACACAGCCCCCTGTAGGTAATGCCACCCAGCCCCCTGTAGGTAATGCCACCCAGCTCCCTGTAGGTAATGCCACCCAGCCCCATGCAGGTAATGCCACCCAGCCCCCTGTAGGTAATGCATTACAGCCCCTTTTAGGTTGCACCCATCCCCCCCTTCCAGGACAAGTCACTGACTTCAATGTCCATATATGGACAGTGTAGTCACTGACTTCTCCTGGAGAGGAATCCCCGGCCACAGGGGCGGGGATTCCGCTTCAGAAGTGAGTGACATCACTGTGTCCATATATGGACAGTGTGGTCACTCACTTCTTCTGTAGCGGAATCCCCAACCACAGGGTCGGGGATTCAGCTTCAGAAGTGAGTGACATCGCTGTGTCCATATATGGACAGTGTAGTCACTCACTTCTCCTGTAGCGGAATCCCCGGCCATAGGGTCGGGGATTCCGCTTCAGAAGTGAGTGACGTCGCTGTGTCCATATATGGACAGTGTAGTCACTCACTTCTCCTGTAGCGGAATCCCCAATCCCCGGCCGGGGATTGGGGATTCCGACTCCTACAGGGAGCAAAAAAAGACCCTCCTCTTCCTCACATGAACTCTGCACTGTGAGGAGGAGGAGGAGGACAGAGAGCGCGAGCAACGGAAGACACGGCCGTCACTCGGGACACATCCGGTGATGGCAATGTATTACCCGGCCCCATATCACAAAAAGTAAAAATTATTTTTCATAAAATGTAATTGGAAAGTTGCACCAAACACACTGAGACATTTTTATTTAAAAAAAAAAAAAAAAGTTTTCAAAGGTGTACATATCCTTTAAACAGAATCCCCTCACCCCACACATAACATTTAGGCCTACTTCACACAAGCGTGTTAAACGTCCGTGGGACGGCCGTTGAAACAGCGGCCGTCCCACGGACCTATGTAATTGAATGTGGCCGTTCAAACAGCCGTTGTTTCAACGGACCGTGTGAAGAGTCTGTGGGAAAATAGGACATGTCCGTTCTTTTCACGCATCACACATCCCTCCATAGACTCATCTATGGGGGATGTGAGACATCACGTCCCGCAGCGCAGAGCACGGATGCACCTCGGACGTGAAAAGACTGTCGTTTTTCATGTCCGAGATGCGCCACGCTCGTGTGAATTAGGCCTTAGGGTGAGTTCACACATTGCGAATAATCCGCAGCATAATACAGTAGCAGCAAAGTGGATAAGATAGAACAAATCTCATGCACACGCTGCATAAATATTGAGCAGAAAAAATGCTCAGAAATTGACCTGCGGTGCAGAATTTTATTCCGCAGCCTGTCAATTGTATTTGTGTAATCGCTGCTTATTTGTTGCAGGATTTCCTCATTGAATTGAATGGGGAGTTAAACAACAAATAGCAGCTGTTGTGTTATTTTGCGGCGGGTTCGTCCGGGATTCCGCCGCAAAAAATGCAACTCATAAAAAAATCGTATACTTACCCAGGAGTCTGTGTTTCTTCCTCCAGTGTGGCCTCCTGGGATGACGTTTCATCTCATGTGACCCCTGCTGCCAATCACAGACTGTAGCGGCGGTCACATGGATGAAACATCATCCCAGGATGCCGGCCTGGATGACGTCAGAGGGCCGGCCTCCTGGAATGACGCTTCAACCCATGTGGCGGCCACTGCAGCCAATCAGGCTGCAGTGGTCTCCTGGGATGAAATGTCATCCCAGGAGGCTAATGCCACAGTTTTCCGCAGCGGACATTCCGGGCTCAAAAACTGCACCACAGTTTGGTGTGGATTTTCAGCCGGAATTTCTTGCAGCGCACAGGGCGGATACGCTGCGTGTTTTTACGCAGCGTATCCGCCCTTGTGAACTCAGCTTAAAAGTTAAGTTCCTCCTCCCCCCAAAAAATTTATAATGAGTCTCTTCCCCCACACATAGTATTCACAGCCAAGTCCCACCCTCCCGCACAAAGGGGTTTTACACAAAATCCCCTCCCCCACATATAGCATTTACAGTTATGTCCCCCCTCCCCCACACATAACATTACAGTTCCCTCTTATCTGTCCTAAGCTGTTTGGAGGAATCTTCCTCAGCAGTTCTAAGTTGCAGGCCGAGGGGAGCAGGGATGTGTGTCACTGCTCCTCTCAAGCTATTTTCTTCTTCCTCCGTCCTCCCTGCCCTGGAATTTCCTGCAGCGCACAGGGTGGATACGCTGTGTGTTTTTACGCAGCGTATCCACCACGTGTGAACTCAGCCTAAAAGTTAAGTTACTCCTCCCCCCAAAAACTTAATGAGTCTCTTCCCCCACACATAGCATTCACAGCCAAGTCCCACCCTCCCCCACAAAGATGTTTTACACAAAATCCCCTCCCCACATATAGCATTTACAGTTACATCCCCCTCCTGCCCCACACATAACATTACAGTTCCCTCTTATCTGTCCTGAGCTACTTGGAGGAATCTTCCTCAGCAGTTATAAGTTGCAGGCCGGAGGGGAGGAGAAATGTGTGTCACTGCTCCTCTCAAGCTCTTTTCTTCTTCGTCCGTCCTCCCTGCCCCTGCTTAGAAGGAGCTGTCTGGTGAGCGGCTCCCTCCACACGGAGCTTCTGTTGCATTTCCCTCTCAGGGCCCAAGCGTAAGTTACTTCAGAGTAAAGAACGGCCCTTTACATTGCAGGGTCCGTTCCTTTCTCCAAGTAACTAACGCTGAGGCCCTGAATTAAATGTTTAAAGTAACGGACGGGCCCCTTTTTTTCATCATTGTGACCGGGCCCCTGACTGCAGTACCAGCAGTACTGCCCTGATGGCGGCCCTGTCTGTATGCCTCCAAAATAATATGTGACATGCTCTATCAGATGCCGTATGTATGCATGGAGTTATTCTCCCCTGGAAGCATTGATTCCCATTTCACTCCACAGAGCCTGAATGGCAGCGCACAGAAGCTGTATGGTTCTGTAGACTGTCATAGAGTCTGTACCGTGTGCATGGGGCCTTAGCCTGTATTCATACGTGCGGTTTCGTCACAGGTTTGCCCAGTATTTGTAGTGGTTTTTTTTTTTTGTCTTGTTTTAAATGACAGGAAAACATTAAGGCTGGGTTCACACAGAGTTTTTTGCAGGCGGAAAATCTGCCTCAAAATTTCGTTTGGAATTTTGAGGCAGATTTTGCTCTGCCTGCACGCCGATTTTTGCGGTGTTTTTCACCCGCTGCCATTGAGCGCAAAAAAAACACAGCGAAATACGCTTTCTCTGCCTCCCATTGATGTCAATGGGAGGTCAGAGACTTAAACGCCCGAAGATAGGGCATGTCGCTTCTTTTTCCCACGAGACGATTATTCCACTAGCGCAAAAAAAAACGCCTCCACCTCCCATTGAAATCAATGGGAGGCATTTTTGGCCGTTTTTTTTACAAGGTTCCCGACGCGGTTTCCGCATCAATAACCGTGTAAAAAAACTCAGTGTGAACTGGCCCGAAATGTGACTAGTTATATGACTGGACAAGCATTCCAGCCCCTTTTTAGCATTATAAAGCCATTGGTGGGTGCAAGACTAAAACTCACCTCAACTCCTCTTCTGGCCTGCTGCTTCAAAGTGGGGTGGATGGGCAGACACTGGTGAGTGATGTCACCAGCTGTGCCCATCTGCTCTATTCATTAAGACTGTGCTGATGTCTAATTACAGGATTCAGCACATTGTCAAAATACCGCTTTATATTGGCGGAGTATTCTAAAATTCAAAGTGAAATTCCTTACCATAATTACTGCCAGGACTACTAGCACGATCCTATAGGTGGAAGAATGTAAGTCTTGAATATAGCTAATCAGACCTATCATCATTTTCAAAATTAACCCCACCGATTCCAATAACAGGGTTTCTTTGACTATATTTCTGACAAAGATGTAGCCGTGCATGTGCACTCATTCTCCATTATAGTCTATGGTTGCAGTATCCCAGAACTGGGAGTGAGGATCAGCCGACACTTGTCACGGTGATGGGCTGGCGGGTGTACCTACCCCTCCACGGTGGCCTCTTCAGATACTGCTCCCCAGTCTGGTGCAGGGTAAGGAGGTCAAAGGGAAATAGAACTTGGATAGATTTGTTGTGACGCCAGTTATATATATGTAACCTGGGGATGAGCTCCTGTGTGGATGCAGGACTGCGATGGTAACCCAGGGCAGAATATAACAAAGTCCACAGATATGGAGAGGTGCAGGGGTGGATGCACTGAAGCTGATATCTTCCTCCCCAGTAAATGAATCCAGAGAAACAGGGGGGTAACTTAGAAAATCCAACTTACTTTACTTACATGAACTTGCAGTGAAAGTATTGTACAGGCAGGCTGGATGTAGCATGGAGTACAGGCAGGCTGGATGTAGCATGGAGTACAGGCAGGCTGGATGTAGCATGGAGTACAGGCAGGCTGGATGTAGCATGGAATACAGGCAGGCTGGATGTAGCATGGAGTACAGGCAGGCTGGATGTAGCATGGAGTACAGGCAGGCTGGATGTAGCATGGAGTACAGGCAGGCTGGATGTAGCATGGAGTACAGGCAGGCTGGATGTAGCATGGAATACAGGCAGGCTGGATGTAGCATGGAGTACAGGCTGGCTGGATGTAGCATGGAGTACAGGCAAGCTGGATGTAGCATGGAGTACAGGCAGGCTGGATGTAGCATGGAGTACAGGCAGGCTGGATGTAGCATGGAGTACAGGCAGGCTGGATGTAGCATGGAGTACAGGCAGGCTGGATGTAGCATGGAGTACAGGCAAGCTGGATGTAGCATGGAGTACAGGCAGGCTGGATGTTGCATGGAGTACAGGCAGGCTGGATGTAGCATGGAGTACAGGCTGGCTGGATGTAGCATGGAGTACAGGCTGGCTGGATGTAGCATGGAGTACAGGCTGGCTGGATGTAGCATGGAGTACAGGCTGGCTGGATGTAGCATGGAGTACAGGCAAGCTGGATGTAGCATGGAGTACAGGCAGGCTGGATGTAGCAGCAGCATGGAGAACAGGCAAGCTGGATGTAGCATGGAGTACAGGCAGGCTGGATGTAGCATGGAGTACAGGCAGGCTGGATGTAGCATGGAGTACAGGCAAGCTGGATGTAGCATGGAGTACAGGCAGGCTCATGAGGTTCCTTTCTTCTTTTTTCAGATTAGAGTTCAGCCAACACGTCTTTGCTTCTCTAGAAGTTCAGCTGTAACTCTTCATCTCTTTATCTCTCTGTTAGATTTATTTACTGCCTGGACAATATGTCTCTGTACCACTACCTCACTCCTCCCTCACAGGCTCATTAGTTAGGAGCTCTCTGATTGGCTGGTTGCTTCTCCAAAAGACTTATAATGCTTCCAGAGAATTCTACCCTGAGCAGGTTTAATTATTAACATACCTTGTAAAGAAAGTAAACCTTTGAGCACTGCCTGCAATCACTTTACACAGATTACAGTAGTAAAACACACCACATATACAAAATACAGTGTATTCTTGCTTTCTGAAGACACCACTTTGTGGGGTACCACATGGTAGATACAGAAACAGCCTAGTGAACGGTTGGACCTTCACAATCAGAATTTATGCTATACACTATATCTAGTGGACTTGCCATAAAGTTATAGTAATTCTGTTTGATCAGCCTACATAAATATATTATATAAATTGCATAAATATCGAGTCTCAATATCCAATATCCACAATCGGGGTGTCAACTTTTCAAAATCCCTTTTTTTTTTTTTTTTTTTTGAAGGGTTCACCAATAATAGACTAATCACAGGGTTCCCCACTGCTCGGTACCTCATCGATCAATTGTAATTTGTGGTGGAAGTGTTCAATTTCCCTGCAGCGCCACCAATTAAGTATTACACAGCTCTCATTTGATAAACTAGAAAACCCCTCAATGTTTGTTGCTCTATTTATTCATTCACCCACTTTTATACTACTCATAAGTCCTGCTTTATTCACTAGGGAATCCCATGAAATAAATGGGAGGAACTTTCGGCCGTTTTTTGGCAAGTTTTGCAGCGCGGTTTCCGCGTCAAAAAAACTCATAAAAAAACTCTGTGTGAACATACCCTTAGGCATTTCACAGGAAATAAAGCAAAGTAGAGGGGAAATGTACAAATGTCTTTTTTTTTTTTATTACCGAAATTCATTTGTAATACATTTTTTTCTGTAACACAGAAGGTTTCAACAGAGAAATGCAATCAATATTTATTGGAAACATGGTGCCATAATGTCCTATTAGACTGAAACACAGGCCTAAGAAGCAAAGGAGCACCTAGTGGATTTTGGGGCTTCTTTTTTTTAGGTTATATTTTAAGCACCATGTCAGGTTTGAAGAGGTCTTGTGGTGCCATAACAGTGGAAACCCCCAAAAGTGACCCCATTTTGGAAATTACACCCCTTAAGGAATTTATCTAGGGGTATAGTTAGCATTTTAACCCCACAGGTATTTTGCTATATTTATTGGAGTTAGTCTTTGAAAATGAAAATCAACTTTTTTTTTGAAAAAGCATAGAAATTTGTAATATTCACAAGGAATAAACAAGAAAATGCACCCCAACATTTGTAAAGCATCTACTCCTGATTACGGAAATACCCCATATGTGGTAATGAACTGCTATTTGGACCCACAGCAGGGCTCAGAAGAGAAGGAGCGCCATTTGGATTTTGGAGCGCAGATTTTGCTGGATTGGTTTTAGGTGCCATGTTGCGTTTGCAATGCCCTGGAGGGACCAAAATAGTGGAAACACCCCAAAAGTGACCCCAATTTGGGAAACTACACCCCTCAAGGAATTTTTCTAGGTGTATAGTGAGCATTTATACCACACAGGTTTTTTGCAGAATTTAGTGGAATTAGGCCATGAAAACGAATATCAACATTTTTGTCCACTAAAATTTGGGATTTTTACATTTTCACAAGGGATAAAGGAGAAAAAACCGCCCAAAATTTGTAACACAATCTCTCCCAAGTATGACAATACCCCATATGTGGTAATAATTGTTTTTCTTATTAGAAACTAATTAATCTTTGCAGGTATGATCCTTTTTTGCTTTTCTTTTCCATTTTAGTTTTCACTCCCCGCCTTCCAAACGCCATGACTTTTTTATTTTTCCATCAACAGAGCGGTGTGAGGGCTTATTTTTTGCGGGAAGAGTTGTACTTTCTATTGACACCATGTAAAGAACCATATAATGTACCGGGAAACTGAAAATAAAATTCTCTGCGGGGTGAAATTGGAAAAAACTGTGATTCCTCCATTATGTTTGGGTTTCGTTTTTACCGCTTTCACCGTAAGAGACAGTAAGAGACAGTCTTTGATTCAACAATAAAAACAAAATTCAAAATATCTACTTTTGTAAAAAACACATTGGGATTTCAATGCCATAAACTAATTGTGGACAATTTGTGTCACTATACAATTTTGCGTTGTAATATAAATGGTTACCCTTAGTAAATAGATAATACAGTTATGTCCAGAATTATTTGGACAGTGACACAATCTTCATGACTTGGGCTCTGCTGCCACCACATTGGATTTGAAATAAAACAACTGAGATGCAATTGAAGTGTAGACTTTCAGGTTTAATTCAAGGGGTTGAACAAAAATATCCTGTGAAATGTTAAGGAATTGCCACCATTTTTCGACACAGCCTCCTTATTTCTGGGGCTCAAAAGTAATTGGACAAATTAACATTACCATAAATAAAATGTTTTTTGTTTTTTTAATACTTTGTAGAGAATCCTTTGCAGGCAATGACTGCCTGAAGTCTGGAACCCATGGACATCACCAAATGCTGGGTTTCCCCCTTTTGTGATGCTTTGCCCGGCCTTTACTGCAGAGTCTTCAGTTGTTGCTTGTTTGTGGGTCTTTCTGCCTTACGTTTTGTCTTAAACAAGTGAAATGCAGCTCGATCGGGTTGAGATCTGGTGATTGACTTGACCATTGCAGAATATTCCACTTCTTTGCCTTATAAACTCCTGGGTTGCTTTCACAGTATGTTTTGTGTCATTGTCCATCTGTACTGTGAAGCGACGTCCAATCAACCTTGCTGCATTTGGTTGAATCTGAGCAGAAAGTAAATCCCTGAACACTTCAGAATTCATCCGGCAGTTTCTGTCTTCAGTCACATCATGAATATACACTAGTGACCCAGTGCCTTTGGCAGCCATGCATGCCCATGCCATCACACTACCTCCACCATGTTTTACAGAGGATGTGGCGTGCTTTGGATCATGAGCCGTTCCAAGCCTTCTCCATACTTTCTTCCTCCCATCATTCTGGTACAGGTTGATCTTAGTTTCATGCTGTTCCAGAACTGGGCGGCTTCTTTACATGTTGTTTGGCAAAGTCTTATCTGGCTTTTCTATTTTTGAGGCTGATTAATGGTTTGCACCTTGTGGTAAACCCTTTGTATTTGCTCTCATGAAGTCTTCTCTTTATGGTAGACTTAGATACTGACACACCTACTTCCAGGAGAGTGTTCTTCACTTGGGTAGATCTTGTGAAGGGGTTTTTCTTCACCATGGAAAAGATTCTGCGATCATCCACCACTGTTGACTTCCGTGGACGTCCAGGCCTTTTGGAGTTCACAAGATCACCAGTGCGCTCTTTTTTATCAAGAATGTACCAAACTGTTGATTTGGCCACTCCTAACATTTGTTAAATCTAAAAATTAACTGAAAATATTAAATATTTGACCAAACATTGCCATCAATTAGAAAATACCTTGTATTTGAGTGACCTCCATAATATATGGACATACATCCATGGCTCTGATGTTATATAAACATTTACTAATCTACTCACAAAATGGTAAATGCTGGCATTTTCCCAAGAACTTGGTCAGATCACACAGTAATTACTAATAAACATAGCTATAGGAGGTACAATGGATCGATTGAGACTGAGGGAGAGCTTTCTATCAGATGACGCAGCCAGGCCAAAATCAGAGAACGCATTGTGGGAGTACTTTAGTTTAAACTATAATAATGATACATCACTCTTTAATTGTCACATAAAGCTACACAGGGAACTGTATAAGAATAAGCGGGTGGTAAAATAAAAAACAAAAGCAAATAAAAAAACTAGAAAATGCAGAAAAACTTTAAATCCTACAAAAACAACTTAAAGAAAATCCCACTAGTGGGAACATTAACCCTTTCAGGACACAGCCTGTTTTTTTTGGCCTTAAAGACAAAGTAGAATTTTTCAAATCTGACATGTCACTTTATGTGGTAATAACTTGGGAATGCTTTTACCTATCCAAAATATTTTGAGACTGTTTTCTCATGACATATTTTACTTTTTGTTAATGAAAAAATTTGGTCGATAAAGTCAATATTTATTTGTGAAAAACACCAACATTTTGAGAAAATTGACAAAAATTATCGATTTTCTAAATTTGAATGTATCTGCTTGTGAAATAGATAGTAATACTACACAAAATATAACACGAATATGCTTTATGTTGGCATTGTTTTTTTTACGTTATTTTCTTTTTCTAGGACGTTATAAGCCTTTAAAATTTAAAAAGGCTATTTTTTCAGGGACCAGTTCAGTTGTGAAGTGGCTTTGAGGGGCCCATGCAATACAAACCCCAATAAATCACCCTATTTTAAAAACTGCAGCCCTCAATGTTTTCAAAACAGCATTAAGAAAGTTTCTTAACTCTTAAGCCTTTAGGCGTTTCATAGGAATTAAAGCAAAGTAGGGGTGAAATTTACAAATGTAATTTTTTTTGCAGAAATTCATATATAATTCTTTTTTTTTTTCTGTAACACAGAAGGTTTTACGAGAGAAACACAAATCAATATTTATTGCCCAAGGTTCTGCAGTTTTTAGAAATATCTTACATGTGGCCCTAGTGTCCTAATGGACTGAAACACAGGCCTCAGAAGCAAAGGACCACCTAGAGGATTTTGGGACCTACTTTTTATTAGATGTTGAAGAGGTCTTGTGGGGCCAAAACAGTGGAAAGACACCATATGGCAAACTACAGCCCTCAAGGAATTTATCAAGGAGCATAGTGAGCATTTTAACACCACAAGTTTTTTGCTTAAAGAGACTCTGTCACCACATTATAAGTGCCCTGTCTCCTATATAAGGAGATGGGCGCTGTAATGTAGGTGACAGTAATGCTTTTTATTTAAAAAAACGATCTTTTTTCACAACGTTAGGAGCGATTTTGGTTTATGCTAATGAGCTTTCTTAATGCCCAAGTGCTTTTACTTTCGACCAAGTGGGCGTTGTACAGAGGAGTGCATGACGCTGACCTATCGGCATCATGCACTCCTCTCCATTCATTTACACTGCACTAGCGATATAGATATATCGCTATGTGCAGCCTCATATACAAACCCTAACATTACTACAGTGTCCTGATAATGAATACACATGAAATCCAGCCTGGACGTCATGTGTACTCAGAATCCTGACACTTCTGACTCTTTTTTTTGTGAGATTCCGGCAAGTGAAACCAAATCTCGTTTAGCTCCGTGATCTTGCGAGATTTGGTTTCACTTGTCGCCCACTTGGTCGAAAGTAAAAGTACGCCCACTTGGGCATTAAGAAAGCTCATTAGCATAAACCAAAATCGCTCCTAACGTTGTGAAAAAAGATCGTTTTTTTAAATAAAAAGCATTACTGTCACCTACATTATAGCACCGATCTCCTTATATAGGAGATAGGGCACTTATAATGTGGTGACAGAGTCTCTTTAATTTAGTGGAATGAAACCGTGAAAATGAAAATCAAATTTGTTTCCAATAAAACGTAGAAGTTTTCAATTTTGACAAGGCATAAAAGACAAAAAACACCCCAACTTCTGATTACGGCAATACCCCATATGTCGTAATAAACTGCTGTTTTGACACACGGCAGAGCTCAGAAGGGAAGGAGAACCATTTGTCTTTTGGATCTCAAGTTTTGCTGCAATGATTTTCAGGTGACATGTTGCATTTGCAAAGCCCCTGTGGGACCAAAACAGTGGAAAACCCCCAAAAGTGACGCCATTTGGGAAACTACACCCCTAAAGGAATTTATCGAGGGGTATAGTGAGCATTTTAACCCCACAGGTTTTTTGCTGAATTTAGTGGAATTAGGGCATGAAATTGAAAAGCTAAATTTTTTTCCGATAAAACGTGGACATTTTTAATTTTTACAAGGAATAAAGGAGAAAAAGCACCCCAACATTTGAAAAGCAATTTCTCCCGATTACGGCAATTCCCAATAAATGGTCATAAACTGCTGTTTGGACACACTGCAGGGCACAAAAGGGAAGGATCATCATTTGGAGCTCAAATATAGCTGGAATGGTTTTCGGATGCAATGTCACATTTCAAAAGCCTCTGCGGGGCCAAATTAGTAGAAGCCCCCAAAAAGTGACCCCATTTGGGAAATTACACACTTAAAGGAACAGTGTCATCACAAATTATTTTTTAATATGTTAAAGATGTTAGTGCTTTATTAAAAAACGTTTATATTTATTTGTGTGTTTGTGTTTTACTTTTTCTTATTTTTACACTTTTTCTTCCCTATGGGGGCTGCCATTTTTTGTTCCATTTCTGTATGTGTCGATTAACGACACATACAGACATGGAATACGGCAGCCACAGTCCCATAGGGACTGCGAACGGGTCCCGTCCCATCCACTTCTGTGTACGGCGTCTGTGTGGGAACTGCGCATGCGCCGCTCCCACACATGCCAATTTGAAATTGGCGCCGTCCGGCGCCATTTTCCTGTGGACCGGAAGTCGCGGCCGGACAGTAATATTACTACTTCTGGTCACGGCTTCCAGACTTGTGCACTTGGACCAGCGGCAGCAGACGGAGCGGACGGGCCGGAGGGAGCCGCGGCGGCAGGAGCAGGTAAGAGATTTCAATGTATGTTCGTGTTTGTGTGTGTTTACTACTGTATGTAAACCTACTACACTGTGTGTTAGCTCAAAAAATGGCGACACACAGTGTAGGAGGTTACACCGTTCAAACCCCTCGTTTATCCCGGCACTAGCCAGGATAAAGGAGGGGGGGATGCTGAGAGCTCACTAGAGCGAGGGCTTTTTACCCAATTTTGCAATGCTGCAATTTTGGGAATAGCTCCATCTAGTGACCAGCAATGGGAAATATTATAAATTAGAATTAATTTATAATATTTCCTGACTCGTGGAAAAAATAAAAAAAATTTGAACAATGTTTAATCACCTACACACTAAATGTTTAATTTAAAAAAAAAACCATGTTTTTCTGGCAACACATTCCCTTTAAGGAATCTATCTAGTGCTATAGCGAGCATTTAGACCCCACAGGTCTTTTGCAGAATTGATTGGAATTGGGCCGTAAAAATTAATTTCCACTAAAAAGTAGAAGTTTCACAAGGGATAAAGGAGTAAAAGCTGCCCAACATTTGTAAAGCAATTTCTCCCGAGTACAGCAATACCCCATATATGGTCATAAACTGCTATTTGGACACACAGCAAGGCTCTAAAGGGAAGGAGCGCAATTTGGATTTTAGAGTGGAGATTCTACAAAATTAGTTTTCTGACACCATGTTGTACTGTGCTAAGGTACCAGTACAGTGGAAAGCCCCGAAAAATTACCCCATTTTGGAAACTACATCCCTGAAGAAATTCATCTAGAGCTATTGTAAAAATTTTGACCCTGCAAGTGTTTTGCAAAAATTAGTGCATAGTGGATGTTGCAGATTGAAAATTGAAATTTTTCCACTGATATGTCACTTCAGTGACCAATATGTTGTGACCAGCTTGTGCTACTGGAGACACACACACCCCATAAATTGTTAAGCAGGTTCTCCAGAATACAGTAATATCCCATATGTGGTCATAAACTGCTGTTTGGGCACACTGCCAGGCTCAGAAGGACCGTTATTTGGCTTTTGGGTCTACCAAGAGCTCTGTGGCACCCGCGATCATGTGAATGGCCACGTGATCGCCAGTTCTACTAAGAGCAGCCAGGGTATGTTGATTAATTATAAGAGCAGAGGCTTACAATGGTCTGGGCATGAAGCCCAGAATAACGTGCCATACAATCATTAACTGGGTAATAATCTTGTTTGCAAACAAACTTATCTTATTTGTTATAAAAAGTAGCGTGTGCCACAATCCCCATGTAGATCTGCTACATTATATTATGAATTTGATATCTGGCATATCTTTTCTTCAGAATTTCTTCTCGTTGGGTTATATAGCTTATTGATGGCTGATATTGATTCTGAGCATCACTCTTCCTCTAAGCATCACTGTCCATTCCCATGAATTCAGTGATCCACAGAAAATACCATAGACTAAACAATTTTCATCTTTTATAGCAATACTATTTGGAGATCTTTTATCCTTGCTTTACCAAGTTCCTGCTTCTATTTCTTAACTTCTAGCTTCTTTGTTCATAATTGATCCCAGTAGGGAAAAACTGTTTACTACTTCCACATGTCCACCATCAACTCTAAAGTTAGCTTTTTCCTATTGTCATGAACTTTGTTTTCTTAATATGTAAAGGACATTTAATTTTTTCACTCCACTCTTTAATCTTAGGGTCCTTAGGTCTTATGAGAATAGTGTCTTCGGAAAGCTTCTGATCGTCCACCAATCTTGAATCCTAAAGCATCGTCCTCCAGCTTGTCTCATTATATGGTTATATTTCACATGGTCAACAAAGAGGAGTAGTCAACTGCTTAACTTTATTTTCAATAAAATGGGATTTCTGACCTTCCGAAAAACCCCAGTAATAGCCTTATAGCCTGCACATAAAGTTCTGTGATCCTCCACTTGTCTTTGCTTACTGAGCTATAGTGATGACATCCCTGTTATACTGACATCACCGTTGTGGCCAGTGATTGGTTTCCATTGTCACGTTTTGAGTATGACACGCCTTTGATAAGTTTAAGGAAACAAAGACCAATGGGAACCACAGAATCATGATTAGATGGCCCCCGATTATTGCCCTGTGTAAGCAGGGCAGTGATCAGCCGATGATTGAGCAAACACTCGTTTATCGTATGATTACATATTTTATGTGGCAAAAAAAAAGGTCACTTATAGGCATCACATCCCCCCATGTAAGCAGTGGATGTGGTGCCAACAAGATGAAAATATATGAGGACGAATGATCATAATGACGATCGTTCGTCTCCATAAATTCCGACCGTTGCTCAATGTAAATGGAGCTAAACAAGTGCCAATCGAAGTGCTATAGTGTCGATTGGCACTCGTTACCGGCCAGGAAATCTGGCCATATAAAACCTACCTTAATATGTTTTCCAACAATGTAGGTTCTGTTCTCTTGCTGATATCGTTAAATGTGTATTGATGATAGATTTCCCATTGACATTGAGTAACCATGGGATCTTTGGGAAGAGTGTACTGTTTTTTGTTTTTTTTGGTTTGTTTTTTTAATATTTTATCAGATGCAAATGAATGTTAACAACAAAATATATTTGATGATAAAACAAGTTTATGACATTTTGTAATAAGAAATGATAAAGACATTCCAGGAATAAGATGCCTCTCCTAGGACCCTATTTATGTTTGTATTATAAATGTTACAGGCTTTTCTAGGGTTAGAAACAGGTAGACAAGCTTGAACAGAACTCTGACAAGATTGAGAAAAGTGCTTGAAAAGGTAAATAAATGAACTCATTTCTACATTATTAGTGATGACATGACTAACTTAGTAAATTGTAGATCTGCTTCGATTCGTGTGCCCGAAAGTTTTCTCTAACTTTTAAATTATGTGATATGGATTCTACATTTATATATTTTTATTTCTACCTATTTCACCAATTATATTACATTAGAAGTAGAATGGAAAGATGGGCTAGTATTTAAAGGGGTTTTCCAGTCCCTAAATGTTTATGGCCTATCACCAGGATAGGCCATCAATAGCTGATCGGTTGGGGTCGACTCCTGGAAGCCCCGCCAATCAGCCATTTTGAAGGGGGTGCAGCACTCGTACAAGTGCTGCTTCTCCTTCATTTCTACTTGCTCACTGTGAATCGTCGACACACATGTAACAGTTATTGGAGCCTTTTCTCCCATTGAAGCGAATTGGAGAAGACTGCAATACTGTAAATCGCTGCTACACAGTGACGATTCACAGTGAGCAAGTAGAAATGAAGAGGAAGCAGCGCACGTGCGAGCACTGCACCCCCTTCAAAACAGCTGAACAGCGGGGGTGGCGGGAGTCGGATCCCGACCGATCAGCTATTGATGGCCTATGCTGAGGATAGGCCATCAATTTTTAGGGACTGGAAAAACCCCTTTAAAGATTATCCCTTAGCAAGAACTGTAGGGATCTGAAAAGCACAAGACAAATGTAAAACATTATGTACCATTAACTAATAAAAGGTATGTATTTGTTTTTCTAAGGTGATTTATCTCACTGATCAGTGAAACCGTAAGTAGTGTCACATGAGAAAATGTACTACTCCATGGTGTGTATTATTTATATACTGTTTTTAGACAATGTTATTTACATGTTTCAGGAGTTGTTCAATTTTCCCATCAGTAGTAGCCTGTATAACAAATTCCCAATGGACATTAAAAAAAAAATATAGTCAATCAACTTTTGTGTCTGGCCTAAGCAAAATATGCGGCTTATCAAGCTCCAATCTCTGGAAGAAATTGAGCACTTCATTCACTTTTATGTGTGTCTTATGCAGGACAGGCCATTCATTCCACACATTGCAAGCATTCTATGTAACATATGTTTGTGTTTAGAGACGTAATCTCAATGTGTTATCACAAAGGATCCATCTTCAGAAAATCATTACTTAATACAGTTGATCACATTGGACGCCACTAGATGCTGGACCACATTTCTGAGTTCACTCACAGTCAGGGGAAGGGCAAGCTCTCTGGGTGCCCAGGCAGGGATATCAAATTGCGCCCCACCACCCTCGGTCCCTGAAATAAAGCTGAATAAACATACACCAGCATAGTGATGTCATTAAACTTGTTATCGTCACCATTTGAGCAATGTGTAATTCTTCAACTCCCCAGTGGTGGCACTGTAGGGAAATTTAACACTTGCTGACTAGTTCCCCTGCAGATTACAGCTGATCACTCATTTTTTTTGTTTTTCTTGGCTACCCCATTCATCTTCTCTGTGGTTTATCTTCTCCTTTTTATACATGATCTGCTCAAGCATGATATAAATAGGAAAGTTATTTATCCAAATAAATAGGAATTTATAGAATGGAAGAAGATGGAAGAAGATGGATTTAAAAATATTCTATCACCTCCATGCTGCATTACCGATACACTAAAAATTTGCTAAAAATATTGCTCACAATCACAGGCATTGGTCCGCTGAATGCATGGTCCGATATTTGCGTCATAATGATTAATGCTATTTATTTATTTGCTGCAGGTTTAAAGCACTCTGCATCCAGACACCCCAGGACACGGAATAGAATCTGACCAAAAACAAACAATAAAACAATCATATAAATAACAAGGAAACGACAGCACAGACAATAGTACATCCTAATTAGGGCTCACCCAAATTCCCTTTTCCACAACAACATTTTAAGCCATTTCCTGAACTTGGCAATGCAAATATAGCGAAAATATCACAGAATCACATATAAACTGCCACTGACAGAAGTCACAGTAGAATTCAGGCTGGAGTTCTGTAATATATACTGAAACTCATCCTTTGTTCCCCCCAAAACATATTGTGTACTATAGCCCCAGCCGTAGGATTTACCTTACATAGACAACAGGCCCAGAAACTGATATTTATATTGCAGCACATAATCTCTTTTTAAATGGTTTATTCCTATTCAAAATTACTTTACTTCTGCATCATTGTCTGGAAATCCCTCCAGAAATAGGGCAGATATCATGGACTCCAGGCAGAGCAAGCAACTCTCCTGCAAAGCCTGCCTACCACTAGGGGGAGCTAGCTGCACATATATTGTTCAATTGCATTAATAGTTGCTCTATAAATATACAGTATATGCCGTGAGCTCCCCCTTGTGGTAGTGGCAGGCAGTTGGAATTATAAATTATGAAGGGGAGCACTCTGCTGGCACTGTTTATGTGGCAGCAAATGGGAAGAGAAAAAAAGACAGATGTGTTCCCTTGGACAATGTTATCTGATAACCAGAGATTTTTTTTCCGTTTTTTGATCATCGACATTCAAAAGCCTTACATTTTTTATTTTTCTGTAGACAGCGCCGGGTGAGGGATTTTTTTGTAAAGATACGTTATCATTTATTGGTTAACTTTTATTAACTATGTTTGTTGGTTATGGTAAAAAAAACACATAAGTTTTGCCAGTTTTTGCATCTTAAATTAACCCGGCTTATAGTGTGGTATAAATAACATAATAACTATATTCTGTGTGTCGTTATGATTACTGCAATACCAAATTGATATATATATATATATATATATATATATATATATATATATATATATATATACACTACCGTTCAAAAGTTTGGGGTCACCTAGACAATTTTGTGTTTTCCATGAAAACTCACACTTATATTTATCAAATGAGTTGCAAAATGTCTAGAAAATATAGTCAAGACATTGACAAGGTTAGAAATAATGATTTTGATTTGAAATAATAATTTTCTCCTTCACACTTTGCTTTCTTCAAAGAATGCTCCATTTGCAGCAATTACAGCATTGCAGACCTTTGGCATTCTAACTGTTAATTTTCTGAGGTAATCGGGAGAAATTTCACCCCATGCTTCCAGAAGCCCCTCCCACAAGTTGGATTGGCTTGATGGGCACTTCTTGCGTACCATACGGTCAAGCTGCTCCCACAACAGCTCTATGGGGTTGAGATCTGGTGACTGCGCTGGCCACTCCATTACAGATAGAATACCAGTTGCCTGCGTCTTCCCTAAATAGTTCTTGCATAATTTGGAGGTGTGCTTTGGGGCATTGTCCTGTTGTAGGATGAAATTGGCTCCAATCAAGCGCTGTCCACAGGGTATGGCATGGCGTTGCAAAATGGAGTGATAGCCTTCCTTATTCAAAATCCCTTTTACCTTGTACAAATCTCCCATTTTACCAGCACCAAAGCAACCCCAGACCATCACATGACCTCCACCATGCTTGACAGATGGTGTAAGGCACTCTTCCAGCATCTTTTCAGTTGTTCTGCGTCTCACAAATGTTCTTCTGTGTGATCCAAACACCTCAAACTTCGATTCGTCTGTCCATAACACTTTTTTCCAATCATCCTCTGTCCAATGTCTGTGTGCTTTTGCCCATATTAATCTTTTCCAGTCTCAGATATGGCTTTTTCTTTGCCACTCTGCCCTGAAGGCCAGCATCCCGTAGTCGCCTCTTCACTGTAGACGTTGACACTGGCATTTTGCAGGTACTATTTAATGAAGCTGCCAGTTGAGGACCTGTGAGGCGTCTATTTCTCAAACTAGAGACTCTAATGTACATGTCTTGTTGCTCAGTTGTGCAGCGGGGCCTCCCACTTCTCTTTCTACTCTGGTTAGAGCCTGTTTGTGCTGTCCTCTGAAGGGAGTAGTACACACCGTTGTAAGAAATCTTCAGTTTCTTGGCAATTTCTCGCATGGAATAGCCTTCATTATATATATAGATTATTTTTTTTATTTTATTTAATTTTTTTAACAAAAAACGTTTTTTTTTTTACAGAATTTCTTTTGGAGTCGCCATATTCTAAGAGGCATCTTTTTTTTTCCCACAGACGTAGCTGTATGAGGGCTTATTTTTTTCAGAGTGACTTGTATTTATGCAGGCTCTTTCAATAACCATTTGATTGTTTTTCTTGGGTGATATGGTGTTAGCAGCATCGCTTGTATTTCCTTGGAACTTTCTTAAGCAGACGTATTTCAGTAAGGTTCTCATTATGTGGGTCTCGCCTAGTTCTAGACAGACTCATTTTTTTCTTTTATATTGACTTCAATATGTTTGTGGTTTTTCTCCCCGTCCCCCTCCCTCCCTCCGCTCTCTTCATCCATTACCTATCCTTTTTCCCCTTCCTCCAGCAGTGCTTCACATTTACCAAAGGTTATCCTTACTTGACTCACGTATATAACTTCTTCCTTGTACTTTGTAAAAGCCAGTGCAAATCTTTTGTATATCTGCATGATTGTTAAAATTATGTTTTCTTTTCTTGTTAAACATGTGAAAATTTTAAAAAAAAATCCATATCACGTACAATGCTCCGCATGTCAAGTCTCTCTTAAGGCCCATTAACACGGGCCAATGATCGGGCGAACTAACGTTCTTACGAAATGCTCGTTGATCGGCTGATGGGATCTTTTATACCACCATAAAAATTGTTGTTGTTTGCAGAAGGGATGTGCTTCCGACAATACTTAAACTGTATGAGGACCGAACGATTGTATTGATGATCGTTCATACCCATATGGTTTACATCGGCCCATGTAAAGTACCTTTAAATGAGCTCCAATCACCCTTTTCTTATCTACCCGTGTAAACCAGCCTTTAAGGAATATTCACACTCGTCAGAAATTGCGAGGTAAAAATCCCTTTCATACATGTGAATGGAGTGGCTTGCAGCATGTGCATGGATTTCTGTAAACCCCATTCTCATGTAGTGACATAATCTCTGCAACAAAATCTGCCGTCAGTGACTTTACCTTAAGGGCCTGTCCACATGTAGCGGAATTGCAGACGGAAAATACGCAGCAGAATGCAGTAGCAGCAAAGTGGGTGAGATTTAACAAATCTCTCCACATGCTGCGTAAAAATTCAGAGCAGAAATTGACCTGCAGTGCATATTTTTCATATCACAGCATGTCAATTCCTGCTGTGGAAAGTGGCAGAATTGCTGCGTTTTTCAGAGGAGATGTCACCATCGCCAGCATTGATGAAAATGCAGCAAAAAACGGCAGTCAAAAACGCAGGAAATGGTGCGGTTTTTCCGCAGTGGAATTTCTGCAAGTTTCTGTGGAATTGGTACAGAAATTTTCTGCAGCAATTCTGTTACGTGTGGACAACCCTCTAGGGTGGATTCACTAACAGCAGTTTTAGCAGTAAAAAAACGATGTGGCCAGATGTTAGCTTCAAGTCAATGGGAAATATAAAACGCCCTACAAACATTACATTTATTTAGGTAGCATTTTTTATTTTAACTGGTTTTTTGGGTCAGTTGCATTTTTTTTTAAAGCCTGGTTTTAAAGTTTTTGCGCTTATTTGTCTTAAAGTTTTGTGTGTCCACAAGTTTTTTTTTCCTCTTTAAAAAAATGCAAGTCAATATGTCTTGTGTTTTGTTTTAAACATAATTTTTATTGAGAACATTTTATATTGTGTAACAAATTTAAAGATCACATATAATATGCTCATAGTAGAGCAACACATAAGAGACATCATACAGTAAAGACATATACATGGCATATAACGTTTCCGTATCATAAGAGCGAAAACAATCCTTCCCCTTCCCCCAGAACACGACTCCGGCAATCACAAATAAACAGCACAGACAAGGAATAAGGGCATGCCCACACGTGGCGGATTTCCTCCGCAACTGTCCGCATCAATGCCGCACAGAATCTGCGTTGCAGATTCTGCGGCGGATCTGCCCAAAATGTGCAGTAAATTGATGCGGACTAGCTGCTGCGGACTGCGGTAAAAGTACTTCCCTTCTCTCTATCAGTGCAGGATAGAGAGAAGGGACAGCACTTTCCCTAGTGAAAGTAAACGAATTTCATACTTACCGGCCGTTGTCTTGGTGACGCGTCCCTCTTTCGGCATCCAGCCCGACCTCCCTGGATGACGCGGCAGTCCATGTGACCGCTGCAGCCTGTGATTGGCCTGTGATTGGCTACAGCCGTCACTTAGACTGAAACGTCATCCTTGGAAGCCGGACTGGAGGAAGAAGCAGGGAGTTCTCGGTAAGTATGAACTTCTATTTTTTTTACAGGTTGCTGTATATTGGGATCGGTAGTCACTGTCCAGGGTGCTGAAACAGTTACTGCCGATCGCTTAACTCTTTCAGCACCGTGGACAGTGACTATTTACTGACGTCTCCTAGCAACGCTCCCGTAATTCCGGGAGCCCCATTGACTTCCTCAGTCTGTCTGTAGACCTAGAAATACATAGGTCCAGCCAGAATGAAGAAATGTCATGTTAAAAAAGCAAGACGCATCCGCAGCACACATAACATGTGCATGACAGCTGCGGACTTCATTGCAGAATTTAGAATCTCCATTGAAATCAATGGAGAAATTCCGCCATGAGTCCGCAACCAGTCCGCCACTGGTCCGCAACAGAAAGAGCATGCTGCGGACACCAAATTCCGCTCCGCAGCCTATGCTCTGCAGCGGAATTTTCAGCCTCGTCTAAACGAAGCCTACTAAAAAGAAGTGGAAGGCAATGGAGAAACGTCTCCGCTGCGGATTAACGCTGCGCAGTGTCCGCAGCGGAATTCAAGAGCAATTCCGCCACGTGTGGCTTTGCCCTAAGGGTATGTTCACACGGCCTATTTACGGACGGATTTGGGCGTTTTTGCCCCGAATTACGTCCGAAAATAGCGCCTCAATAGCGCTGACAAACATCTGCCCATTGAAAGCAATGGGCAGACGTTTGTCTGTTCACACGAGGCGTAATTTACGCGCCGCTGTCAAATGACGGCGCGTAAATAGACGCCCGCGTCAAAGAAGTGACCTGTCACTTCTTTGGCCGTAATTGGAGCCGTTATTCATTGACTCCAATGAATAGCAGCGCCAATTACGTCCGTAATTGACGCGGCATTCAAGCGCCTGCACATGCCGTTACGGCTGAAATTACGGGGATGTTTTCAGGCTGAAACATCCCCGTAATTTCATCCGTTACAGACGCCCTCGTGTGAACATACCCTAAGAGTGAATGATTCCAAACAGCATTCTCGAATTAAGATTTGAGTTGCAGCCCCCAAGAGTGTCTTTCAGAAGTTCCCTAAAGTACCAAGCGGTGTGCAGAAATGGTGTAACAATCGCTGCTATCTCAATAGCTGTAAAACGGGACTTAGTAAAGATTCTCCATTTAGTAAATAGTTTCTCGGCACCTGATTCTTTCCGTCTTTCCACCTCTATACGGTGTGTCCTGTTTTTCATGGTGTTTCTTTAGTGGTGTTTTTTCAGAAAAAAGAAGGGGTTGCAAAGAGTAATTTTTGCATCACATGATCTTTTAATCACATCTTTAATGTGTAAAACGTCACCTAAAATAAACGCAGGTAGTAAAAAAAAACTTGAGTTTTTTGTGTTTTTTTGGTAAACAAAGCCACACAAAAATGAGTGATTTTTAAAACTAGGCAAGAATGACTTAGGGCATGTTCACACGTGGCGGAATTGCTGTGGAATTCCGCTGCGGACAGTCCGCAGTGAAATTCTCCAGCGGCCGTTTTTTACATTTGTTTCAATACATTTTTAGGCAAGTTAGTTCAGACATTGCGGAAAACTCTGTTGCGGACCATAGGCTGCGGGGCGTAATTTTCCCTCCGCAGCATGCACTGTCTGTTGCGGAGAAGAAGCAGAATTTCACTGCGGATTTCAACCTTTGCAATGCAAAAACTGAAATCTGTGGCAAGTCCGCTGTGATATCTGCAACGTCTGAATTACCTGTCAAATATGCAAATGTTGGTGCAGATTCGTTGCGTAATTGCCCCAAATCTGCACCGACATATGCAGCGGAAAAACTCAGCCACGTGTGAACGTGCCCTCAGTGTGAACTTCCAAGAAGAGTGGAGGAAGGAAAATGATGACTGCTATGAGCAAGAGCACCTGTACCTGTAATCTGTGTCTGCTGGATGTGATCAAGACAGGTTATTAACGCTGGATAAAAATAAAAACACCTCCATTCACTGATAGCAAGCAGAGATCTCGATAATGGAGTTAAATTACAAAATAAAAATTGCATATTGTGTCCTCAACTTATACTAAACATGTTCATGTTAATTTGGGAATCAACATTTGTAATTGGCAGTCAGAAGAGTTTTTAGTGAAAAGTATACTTGTCAACTACTGATGGTCATAATCAGTCAACTCAGCAGTGAAGTGGAAATTCCAGCCTAGTATAATATTCTCAGCCAAATTTGACCCCAAAAATTAAAACTGTGTTGAGCTATCCACTGTAAGGTCACCTAAAGACACAAGAGGGCGCCCTCTGTGGGTAAAAAAAAGGTTCAGTCCCCATCTTGCTTTTTTTACATGCCAGTATTTTGGTCAGTATTTGGAAGCCAAAACAAGGAGTCAAATCTACACAGAGAAGTATAATGGAAATATTTGCACCTCTTTCATGTTTTGGACCCACTCCTGGTTTTGACTTCTAAATGCAAATTACTGACCACAATACTGACATGTGAATGAGGCTTAAATTGTTATATGATAGTCTAATCTCTGGAACTGGTAAAGGTTTAGATGTTTAAAAAAAGGTTTAGATATTTTCCTTGATCCAAGAAAATAAAGAGAGGTATTAGAGGTCAACCAAGGACATTTTCCCAATTGCCACCACCCTATATTTATTTCCATACCTTATCTAGTTGAACTTGAATCTTTATCCAGCAATGGGACCTATATAGCAATGAGTGGTCTCACAACAAAGCTTATTAGTTGAGACCACTGTCTAGTTGATCATTTCAGTGGGTACACAGCAGTAGACCAGGAGCCACCAACATGTGCCTCGCCAGCTGTTGTGCCCAGGACAAGTTTGGAAGTTGTAGTTTCTCAACAGCTGGAGAGACACAGATTGGAGACTATTGCCCTGGACCATGTTTAAAGAGGGGTGTACTGTCAGCTACTTACAGTCCACAGCTTAACCCCGTATGAACATCTTACAGAAGTGCATTCATCTTACAACAAATTCTTTTTGGTTTCTTGCTTTCTCTAGGACTGATCTCTTTCTTTTACCTGCAAAGAGCGCCACCTTGTGGTAGTAATCAAAGTTAGGTCCACAAAAAATGAATCCAAAAACATTCACTGCAATAGGAAAGAATTGAGACATTTGGTCTATTTATGAGCATTTAAAGTTTTAAAAATGACTTCAATACCTCCAGAAACAATAAGGAATATTTGATCTCTTACTATTATACTTGATTTTGTCAAACTCAATAGCCACTAATAGCAAGAACTTGGGATGGTGTCGGTGCTTTGTGTTTCAGGAAGACACCAGATTTCTTTGACTACTTCTTTTATTTCATGTTTAAATAATTTAATTCTCAGATTTGTGCCAAGCTATTGTAAAGTATGCTTTTATTAAACAAATACAGTTTCACACTGAGTGAGTCCCTACTGTGAACTGTGCTTTTTCTATCAGGGAACAAACATTTGAATACAAATGAGATAAGGTTGGAAATACATCAAGTAAAGGGGTTTCATAACACAAGTTACAACACACCCATAGCATGACAATCCCAGCTCAGGTTGGACAAGGTGCTGTCAATGAGCCAGAATAGCGTGTGACTTCAATGAACGAGTATGCCCCACAACAGCGTGAAATTAGTTTCGGAAAATCTACTGTTTTAAGTTCCCTGGGGGCTGCTGTGGAGGACATGGTTGAGAAAAATGTGGAGAACCTGTGTGGGAAATGTTTCCCTGCCACTTTCCTTTGTTAAGTGTATTGTGTATTCAAAAGCTCTAAGGGTATGTTCACACGCAAACTCAAAAACGTCTGAAAATACGAAGCTGCTTTCAAGGGAAAACAGCTCCTGATTTTCCAATGTTTTTTAAGCCACTCACCATTTTCGCTGCGTTTTTTACGGCCATTTTTGGAGCTGTTTTTTACAGTCAATGAAAAACGGCTCCATAAACGTCCCAGGAAGTGACATACACTTCTTTTTCAAAACGGCCCCATAAAAAAACGTCCCGTCGGAACAGAACGCTGTTTTTCTCATTGAAATCAATGGGCAGATATTTGGAGGCGTTCTACTTCCGATTTTTCTGCCATTTTTCGGGCGTTTATGGCCCGAAAAACGGCCGAAAATAGGACACGTGAACATACTCTCATAATCTTATTGTACGTTTCATCGCTTCTTTGTGCCCTGACATTAATAACGCCCAGTAATGGCATAATCTGCATGGGCCACTACCAAGAACAATCCAGGCGGACACACAAAGGCTGGGTTCACACGTGGCGGAATTTCACTTGAATTCCGCTGCGGACACTCCGCAGCGTTAATCCGCAGCGGAGCCGTTTGTCCATTGACTTCCACTTTAATTTAGCAGTGTTCGTTTAGACGATGCGTAAAATTCCGCTGCGGAGCATAGGCTGCGGAGCGGAATTTGGTGTCCGCAGCATGCTCTGTCTGTTGCGGAGCAGTGGCGGACTCATGGCGGAATTTCTCCATTGACTTCAATGGAGATTCTAATATCCGCAATGAAGTCCGCAGCTGTCATGCACATGTTATGTGTGCTGCGGATGCGTCTTGCTTTTTTAACTTGACATTTCTTCATTCTGGCTGGACCTATGTATTTCTAGGTCTACAGCCAGACTGAGGAAGTCAATGGGGCTCCCGTAATGACGGGAGCGTTGCTAGGAGACGTCAGTAAATAGTCACTGTCCAGGGTGCTGAAAGAGTTAAGCGATCGGCAGTAACTGTTTCAGCACCCTGGACAGTGACTACCGATCACAATATACAGCAACCTGTAAAAAAATATAAGTTCATACTTACCGAGAACTCCCTGCTTCTGTCTCCAGTCCGGCCTCCCAGGGTGACGTTTCAGTCTAAGTGACGGCTGCAGCCAATCACAGGCCAAGCACAGGCTGCAGCGGTCACATGGACTGGCGCGTCATCCAGGGAGGTCGGGCTGGATGCCGAAAGAGGGACGCGTCACCAAGACAACGGCCGGTAAGTATGAAATTCTTTTACTTTCACTAGGGAAAGTGCTGTCCCTTCTCTCTATCTTGCACTGATAGGGAGAAGGGAAGCACTTTTCCCGCAGTCCGCAGCAGCTAGTCCGCATCAATTTTCTGCACATTTTGGGCAGATCCGAAGCCGTAATCCGCAACCCGGATTAGGTGCGGCATTGATGCGGACAGTTGCGGAGGAAATCCGCCACGTGTGGCCATGCCCAAACTCCTACGTAATCTCATGTAATACTAATTGAATTGATATAACAAAATGTTTTCATAGGAAGTCAGGATATTTGGATTCTTCTTTATTTTTTAGGCATTTAGATTTTGTCAAGAATTTTTTAGAAAAAATTTACTACTACTACCCAATCTTCAATGATTTGAAGGTTACAGAGGAACAGCTTTAAAGGCTATGTAAACCTTTGAAGAGTTATTTATTTATTTTTTACAAAATTTGTGTATTAGAGTGATTTGTGGAACTTTATCATTTGCTTTTATTTAAAAATGATTTTTACTTTTTTGGATAGGTCAGGACTGACGGCTTCGTGACAGTGGGCGGATCCAGCTGTTTTCGCATCACATCTGAGTTATGAACTTAACGATAACAGCTGGATCCTACGTGTCGGAGACAGGCAGGACCCGATGTCACTGAAGCCGCCAGTCCCGCTGACATGACAGATTCAGGTTTCAGCGCACGATTCAGCTCCTTTGTAACCAGGATACATAAAAGCTATATCTGAAACGCCTGAAGAAAGGGCATGACTCTTCTTTTACCCGTGATAATTTTTTTCCGCTCGAGGGAAAAAAATTCCTCCGCCTTCCATTGAAATCAATGGGAGGCATTTTTCTGAAGTTTTTTGGCGCAGTTACCGACGTGGTTTCCACATCAAAAACAGCGCCAAAAAAAATCAGTGTGAACATACCCATACACTGTTATAGTAAAAAAAACAAAAAAAAAAAAAAACGTCTTCAAAGTTGTACTTATCATAGTTAAAGGTCAGTTTATTGCTGAATTCGTTTTTTTATTTTTTTATACAACATTAACCTACTCTTGGACCATTCCTTTTAATGCAACAGCAAACAAAAAGTCTCTTGCTGTTTCTAAAAATAGCATGATTGTTTTAATTTTTTAAACTATGCCATCGTCAGAGGAGGTGTGGATCTCCCTGGCAAAAACCCAAATGGGCCATCCAGTGCTTGGATGATCGGGCACTTTTGTTTACCTTCTTCCAAACTCTTTTTTTGTTACATAGTTCGGTTGAAAAAAGACATATGTCCATGAAGTTCAACCAAGGGAGGGGAGAAAGGGAAGGGATGGAAGAAATTATAGAACTTTGTTTTACCCCTATTTATCCATAGGAAGGTTTTAAATAAATAAAATAAAAAATAAAATAAAAAACAATAATATCTTGTATGAGATAATGATGGTGTGATCCTTAATTTAATTCATTTCTATTTTGCTTGCTAATGTTGATGTGATTTGGAAAGTAATTCAACACCATTAATAAAAAATTCAATTGTGTTTGATATTTTCTAAACACATGTAAGGAAATGTTAGTTGCCGGACTAATTCTAGTTACCACAGGGCCAGATACCTAAACATTTAGCAGAAATATCTGAGCCCATTACACTCTGTATTCTTCCATCAGAACTACACAGCATGTATAAAAGTATTGAATGGTGACTACTGCATCAAGTATAATCAACCCCGCTGCCTCTAGGCACCAGCCTCTGTTAGGCACCAGCCTCTGTTACTGGAGAGTCCGACACTGATGAAGGAGGACTACAAGTAATGCAAAAACAGCAACAGGAGAAAACCTGCCCACACAAACCTTTTATCTAAAGTCACTGGGGGATAGGGGCAAGAAGTGGATGATGTGTAACCTGTGCTAAAGATCACCAGCAGTAAATAGTGGGGGTGGTTGTTCTAGGATGATTGAAGCTTGTGTAGGAGTAAATTATGTGTGAAGACTTGTAATATTTAAATATATGTCACAATGATGGTGCGGGCTCAGGAGATTTGTCCGCATCATTCGCAGCAGGTGTCAGCTGTACATTACAACTCACACTGTGCTGCAACAGCCTGGATCAGAGATAACTCTGATCCCAGCTGTTTAACCCCTCAGATAGCGACTGTGGCATCTAAGTGGTTAGACAGAGGAAGCTTCCTCTGTTACTTCATCGTCGCCCCTGCAACGTGATCGTGGGGTGGCGATGGGTTTCCATGGCATTCGGGGGCCTAAATAGGATGCCTGTCAGTTTTACATAAAAACTGCAGTGTTTATTTAAGTGATTGAGCGATCGCATTGTCAAGTCAACTAGTAAGACTAAAATAAATGTAACAGAAGTTAAAGCGAATGTTAAGAAAATAAGCAAAAAAAAAAAAAAAAACAACTTTTTTTTTATCCCAATAAAATGCTTTGTTATCGAAAAAAAATACAAAGAAAAAACAATTAAATAAACAAATAATTGGGGGTGTGGCCTGGACAAGCATGGCAGGAGTCGCATAGACGCTGAGCTCCCGAGGTGAAAGCCAAAAACAGCCCAAATAAACCTGGTACCAGCACCGTACCTGCTCCCTATCTGCTGGAGTGGACATCTGCACGGCTCAGGGACGTGTGCGGTACAATCGGGACCTGCTCCGTAGCTTCTGAGATACTCAGCTCTTACCTCGTGGCGGTCGGGGAAGGGGGCGGCCATCTTCCTTTCTTCTTCCGGGCGGCGTGGAAGCTCAGGAACATCTTATGAGGCGGTGAGCGGCTTTCTGACATGGAGAGAGAGAGGTGTGATCCGAGTGCCTCTTGTGGGGGTTAGCCGGCAGTTTTCTGTGGTGCAGAGCCCGGGAGGAGGTTACAAGATTGGGTGCCATTGCGGCACTCCCTCCTCCGGCGGCCATCTTGGGATCGGTTTCCCTGTACAAAGAAGTGAAGTGCTTAGTGCCGCATCACGAGAGAGGTACAGATCAGCAGCTTCCCTGTCACTAATCGATTCCTGGATTAGGAGCGAAAATGGGCATAGCTATTTGAAGAGGTACTTGCAGTACACTGGCCTTTCTTGGAGGACACTTCATTAATTTTCTATCATAAAGCCCAGCAGTGATTTTTCCCTTGTCACAATGGGGGGCACGTCTAAAAGGAATACTAAATCCAAGCCGGCTAAGCTTACAGAGTTTTTTTCCTTCTTCCTCATCTCAACAAGTGGTGGTGAACCGCCGTATATCCCTCCCTCCTTCCTCACCTTCGCCATCTTCTAGGGATGCATATGTAGAACATGACATGTAGGATGACATGGAATCTCAGCCTGTTTCTGAACATATGATTAAGCGACTTTTAAACTCATTGAGAGATTCGATTCAATTGGATTTACGGCAAGTTATAGGAGACTTAAAGAGGCTCTGTCACCAGATTCTGAAATCCCTATCTCCTATTGCATGTGATCGGCGCTGCAATGTAGATAACAGTAAAGTTTTTGTTTTTTTAAAAACGTTCATTTTTGGCCAAGTTATGAGCTATTTTATATATATGCAAATGAGGTTTGAAATGGACAACTGGGCGTTTTTTTTTCGTTATGTCCAACTGGGCGTGTATTGTGTTTTTAACTGGGCGTGTTTATGTGTATGACGCTGACCAATCAGTGACCAGTCAACATCATACACTCATCTCCATTGATTTACACAGCAGCGATCTGCAGCCATATACACAGAGATTAACGTTACTGCAGTGTCCTGATAATGAACACACATGATCATCCAGCCTGAACGTCATGTGTATTCAGAATCCTGACACTTCTGAATCTTTTCTTTGAGATTTCTAGTACGGGAAACAAAATCTCGCGAGATTTCGGAGGTAAACAAGATTTTGTTTCCCTTGCTGCAAATCTCACAGAAAAGATTCAGAAGTGTCAGGATTCTGAAAACACATGACGTCCAGTCTGGATGATCATGTGTGTTCGTTATCAGGACACTGCAGTAACGTTAATCTCTGTTTATGTGGCTGCACATCGCTGCTGTGTAAATCAATGGAGAGGAGTGTATGATGCTGACTGGTCACTGATTGGTCAGCGTCATACACGTAAACACGCCCAGTTAAAAACACAATACACGCCCAGTTGGACATAACGAAAAAAAAACGCCCAGTTGTCCATTTCAAACCTCATTTGCATATATATAAAATAGCTCATAACTTGGCCAAAAATGAAAGTTTAAAAAAACAAAAACGTTACTATTATCTACATTGCAGCGCCGATCACATGCAATAGGAGATAGGGATTTCAGAATATGGTGACAGAGCCTCTTTAAGGGTGGATATACAGGCTATTGCCTCGCGGACCGATCACATGGAACATAAGTTGGAAGAATTTGTGAAATCTCATAACTCGCTCATTGATGCAAACTCCACACTGGAGGAAGAAGTCATGCGTCTGTCTACCAAAGTATTGGATCTAGAGGACAGATCCAGAAGAAATAATGTCCGCATTAGAGGTATACCTGAATCGGTCACGCCAGATCTCTTAGCAGAATATCTCACAGACCTCATGAGTATCGTCCTACCGCAAAAATCGGCTCTGGATCTCACCATAGATAAGATTCACAGAATCCCTAATCCCAAGCACATTGCCGCTCATCTACCGAGAGACACAATCGCTCGAATCCATTTCTTTCATGTGAAGGATGAATTTCTGAGAGGAATAAAGACCTCTCCTGACCTAACTGACCGATTTAAGGACATTGCTTTATACCCGGATTTGTCAGCGGCGACCATGCTACGACTAAAGGAATTTGCAGTGTTGACGAGACTGCTAAGGGATAACGGCATTTTGTACAAATCCCTGGATGCCAAAAAGGCGTTTGACAGAGTTAACTGCCAATATCTAGAAGGTACTTTAGATAAATTTTGTTTTCATTCCTTTATGAAAAAAAACAGCCATACTTTCTCTATATTCCTCGCCATCAGCTAGGGTTCTGTCCTCCGGTCTTCTCTCCAGATTTTTTACTATCACAAATTGGACTAGGCAGGGGTGTCCTTTATCCCCATTGATTTTTACCCTATGTATGGAACCATTCGCGGAAATGATTTGAAACTCTGAAAATATCTTGGGTATCCAGGTGGGTGGAACAGAGCACAAAATAGGATTATATGCGGATGATGTTATTGTGACCTGCACTTCTCTCCTTTTATCTTTGACAGAATTACTTTGCATCATTTCCATGTTTTCCGAGGTATCATATTACAAGTTAAATGTTTCTAAGTCCATGATGTTACCAATACATATAGATCCACAATTGAAACATACCTTGTCAACTTTTCATCTGGCATGGGTGGACTCAGGGTTGGTATACTTGGGGATAAAGCTTTACTCCTCGCTGTCTCTTGTTCTACAGGAAAACTACTGAGGGCTCATAGCAGATTTGAGATTAGAGTGTGAGAGATTGAATACGTTCCAGTTATCATGAATTGCTAGAATCAATTTGGTTAAAATGTTATTGCTTCCCAAATACTTATACTTCTGCAGGTCTATTCCACTGTTGATACCTACTCATATATCCGCTCCAATCCAGAACCTATTTCTCAAGTTTATCTGGAACAATAAAAGAGCGAGAGTAGCCAAAACATTATTGTATCAGAAGGGTAGGGAGGGGGGTATGGGAGTCCCGGACGTAACAGCATACAATGTAGCTGCCATCATGGATCAGTTGGGTTCGTTATGGAGCTCGACTGCTCCGTCTCTTTGGGCCCAGTTGGAAAACGAGATGTTTCCTCGCTCTTCCATACGTAATCTGATGGCCGAGACATATGTGGGGGCAGATTGCCCTAGGGTGACCTTGTTAACTACCTCTGATGCATTGAAATGCTGGAAATTAAAGGCATGCGCAAATCAATGGGTGTACCTAGCTCATGAACATATACCGCTGCAAGCATTCCAGTCTTTAGTCCCACATGTATTTTTGGCGACCTGGGAAACGTTGGGTATATCAGCTCTTTCGGATCTGTATGAAGGAGGACACTTGCGGTCTTTTGAGCAGTTGGTAAGGGAATATGGCGTGACTCAAAACATGTTTTACCAGTATCTCCAGATACGGCATATGATACAATCAATTGCTGTCCCGGCTAAACCTGCGAATCTTTCCTCATTTCACAAATTCTTGTTTAAATGGCCAGGGCACGGTAAAGGCTTAGCTTGTAGTTATGATCTTCTCCTGAAGAAGCAGAACTCGGGGAAGACTGCTCATATGCTGCGATGGGAACGAGAGATGGGAACTACGTTTTCTATGGCACAATGGTTGAAAGCCTCTAGTTGAATTGTTAAACATTCCAAATGCGTTAATCATATTGAACTCACCCGTAAAATTCACTTGAGATGGTACCTAACTCCGTCCAGGTGTGCTCATATATTTCAGAGTAGTTCTAATTGCTGCTGGAGGGGTTGTGGCTCCATGGGATCCACTTTACATATGTGATGGTCCTGTCCCACGGTTGGAGATTTGTGGAAAGAGATTTTTCGCCTACTATTAGAACTCACAGGAATATCTCTTCCTTATTGCCCGGAATTGGCCATCCTAGACATTGGATTGGAGGATATTTTTGCTGATAATCGGGTATTAGTGCAACACGTCTTTATCGCTGCTAGAATGGCAATTGCCAAGTCCTGGAAGTCTCCCGTCTCTCCTTCCCTGTCGGAAGTGATAGGCAGGGTAAATTTTACCTGTCACCATGAATCCATGCTATTACAGACTCCCTCTGGTTATACAAAGAATATGCGTTCTTGGGAGCTGTGGGTAAATTCTAAATACTATGCCTAAATGGGGAGATTTATTTGGAAAAATCATTTCACTTGTATTATTTTTGTATGTACATGACATAGCAATGTTGTTTGTTGTTTCTTGTTTGTGTATATCTTTTTGATGCATCACATGTGTGTACTGCTTCTTGTAAGGGTCCATGTTCCTAGGACCATGGTTGGTGTGTAATGTTAAAAAAAAAATTGTCAAAAATTTTCAATAAAAATCTATTGATTTAAAAAAATAAACAAATAATTTTTTTTCAGGTTCCCAGTACATTATGTGGTACAATAAATGGTGCCATGAAAAACTACAACTTGTCCTGCAAAAAAGAAGCCCTCATACAGTCAACGAAAAAATTAAAAAGTTAAGGCTTTTGGAATGCAGGGAGGAAAAAACTAAAATGAAAAAACTCAAATTGGCCTTGTGGGTTAATGTAAAAATGTAAAAGTTATGGCTCTCGGGACGCAGTAATAAAAAAATGAAAAAATCACTGTGTCCACAAGACCCCAAATTGCTGGGTACTTAAAGGGTTATTCCCATCTTCATAAATCTAGCTATTAAGCTCACCCTTCTAAAGTTATTACTTTGCTTTATCCCACTGATGTAGTTTTCTTTATATTCATTCTTCATGTCGCTGTCAGACCCTCTTTGTTTGTAGCTCGTTGTCTAGGGACACGGCCACCACAATTTACCTTTAGCGGTGGCCACGCTTGCGCAATGATATCCTCTCCGTCCTTAGGAGAGGATGTAATTTCTATCATGAACGCGCAAATCGGCGAATGCGCATTAGATGCCGGGCCGGCCACCGTTCGTGAGGACACATCAGTGGTCAACTCAAGGTACTGGAGGGGGAATGCAGCTTAGTGCAAGGGGGAAAGTGGCTTTCCGCAAGGGGGAGAAGTGGCTTTCCGCCAGGGGGAGAAGTGGCTTTCCGCAAGGGGGGGGGAGAATGTTACTGAGAAGGGTGCCGGGGTGTTGCAATTCAATGTGTGTTCGTCTCAACCAGGCTTACCATGCCTGGTTGAGATGATCATTCTCCCGATGCTGCTAGAACTACATTAGCTAGCAACGTCAGGGGCGTGCACAGTGCTGAGCGGCTTGATTGACATCGAGACCCTCACGCCCCTTTTTATAAAAGATAACCAGCACTAGCTGAGTTATCAAGTTTAAAAAAAAGGTAGTTAGGAAATTAGTTTTTTTTTTTTTTTTAGCAGCAATTGATTTAGAATTTCATTTCAGTTTAGAATGCATAACATTTTTTTTTACTCAACTTGGTAATAACTCTTTATGGGATTAAATAAAGTATTTGCTTTGTATTTACTTTTATATGTTTGTACTATTTCTTCTTTCCCTGTTGCAGAGATTGTAGACCTAGAAAGACTGTGCACCATGTCATGGATACAATATACGGAAGTAAAAATGCTCCGGTTTTCAACACTAACCATTCATAAGCTTGCAGAGCTGAAGCCCCAAGTGCCAGGAGGAAGAGGAAAATATGCTAAGGCTTCGAAGAACAGGACATGGTGACTGACAAGACCACTCATTGTTAACCAGTTGAGTTTTAGAGGGAAGAAATGCCAGGAAAGTTGGCAAGAATAAGGTCCTACATCAACACCTTACTACTGCCCAGGGCAGTGCTATTATTGGCAATAGAAGGCATGAATCTCCCGCTATACATGTGCTAGTACTTTGCATCTTTATTAACAGATGCACAATGAAGGTTAAATAATGGTCAATGCTACACTGGAAACTACGGAAATGAACAAGTCCAATCACTTTGGAGTATTCATGAACTATGTATACCTTTGAACAAAAAAATTCTTTCATAAATTTATGTTTTTAGTGAATTCAAACACCTTTTATATTGATTTTAATTTAAAAAATGTTTAAACTGCTTAAGATACAGCTTGTATACATAGAAACTGCATGTTGCCATCAAAGCAGATTCCGTCAGGTCAGTTGGACTGACGGCTTGGCTAAAAAGTTTGTCCTGCATGTCTCTGACCTGCAGGATCCATCTCATAACCAGGGCCGGCCTTAGGGGTGTGCGACCTGTGCGGGTGCACAGGGCGCTGCACTCTCCCAGCATGTAGGGAGGTTTCCGCCTCTGCTCTGTCCTCTGCTCCAGCTTACACACTCACACGGAGGAAACAAGAGCCGAGGAGCAAGAGCAGAGGAGGAAGCTCGGCCCACAGCCCATCCTGCAAGAAGCCTGTGATCCTGTCAAAGATATGGTAAGTGTCTCTGTGTTTGTATGTATGTATATTTTCCAGTATGTGTATATATGTCTCTATGTTAGTTTGCCTATAGGTATGCCTTTGTGTGTGTTTATATATGTGTGTGTATAGTTTTCAGAGTGTGATATCTGTGGTGTTACATAGGACTGCAGATAACATCCACTACGTTATCTTTATTCAGAGTTATCACCGTGTGTTATCTGTAGTGTTACATAGGACTGCAGGTAAAATCTACTACATTATCTGTACTCAGAGCGTTATCACTGTGTTATCTGTGGTATTACATAGGACTGCAGGTAACACTACTACATTATTGTTAATCCATCATCAATTAAGCAGGTAAAAGGTCTGTAGTTGATTCCAGGTGTGGCATTTGCATTTGAAAGCTGTTGCTGTGAACCCACAACATAAGGTCAAAGGAGCTCTCTCAATTCAAGTGAAACAGACCATGGTTACGCTGAAAAAAATAAAGAAATCCATCAGAGAGTAGCACAAAGGTTAGGAGTGGCCAAATCAACAGTTTGGTACATTCTTGAAAAAAAAAAGAGCGCACTGGTGATCTCGTGAACTCCAAAAGGCCTGGACGTCCACGAAAGAGAACAGTCGTGGATGATCTCAGAATCCTTTCCATGGTGAAGAAAAACCCCTTCACAACATTTGCCCAAGTGAAGAACACTCTTCTGGAAGTAGGTGTATCAGTATCTAAGACTACCATAAAGAGAAGACTTCATGAGAGCAAATACAGAGGGTTCACCACAAGGTGCAAACCATTAATCAGCCTCAAAAATAGAAAGGCCAGATTAGACTTTGCCAAACAACATGTAAAGTAGCCGCCAAGTTCTGGAACAGCATGAAACTAAGATCAACCTGTACCAGAATGATGGGAGGGAGAAAGTATGGAGAAGGCTTGGAATGGCTCATGATACAAAGCACACCACATCCTCTGTAAAACATGGTGGAGGCAGTGTGATGGCATGGGCATGCATGGCTGCCAAAGGCACTGGGTCACTAGTGTTTATTGCAGATATAACTGTAGGCAGAAGCAGCCGGATTAATTATCTCTGTGTTCAGGGATTTACTTTCTGCTCAGATTCAACCAAATGCAGTAAGGTTGGTTGGATGTCGCTTCACAGTACAGATGGACAATGACCCAAAACATACTGTGAAACCAACACAGTAGGTATTTAAGGCAAAGAAGTGGAATATTTTGCAATGGCCAAGTCATCACCAGATCTCAACCCGATCGAGCTGCATTTCACTTGCTTAAGATAAAACTTAAGGCAGAAAGACCCACAAACAGTCAACAACTGAAGACGCCGCAGTAAAGGCCTGGCAAAGCATCACAAAGGAGGAAACCCAGCGTTTGGTGATGTCCATGGGTTCCAGACTTCAGGCAGTCATTGCCTGCAAAGGATTCTCTACAAAGTATTTTTTAAAAAAAAAACATTTTATTTATGATAATGTTAATTGGTCCAATTACATTTGAGCCCCTGAAATGAGGAGGCCGTGTAGAAAATAGTTGCGATTCCTAAACGTTTCACAGGATATTTTTGTTCAACCTCTTGAATTAAACCTGAAAGTCTACACTTCAATTACATCTCAGTTGTTTAATTTCAAATCCAATGTGGTGGCAGCAGAGCCCAAATCATGAAGATTGTGTCACTGTCCAAATACTTCTGGATATAACTGTATGTCTACAAAAATGTAGAATGTATGGGCAGCGCATCAGAACTAAGCCCCCAGGGCACAACGGGTGCCAGCCTCCAGGAATCCGACTTGAAGATCCCCCAGATAACAAACAGAAACAAGAGAGAGAGGAAGCTCTCCAAAAATTAATCAAATACATTGGTTTATTCTCCCATAAGTGCAAAAAAAATGCAACGTTCCAGCTGCTCAATGCTTGAAACGTTGCATTTTTTCGGCACTTATGGGAGAATAAACCAATATATTTGATAAATTTTTGGAGAGCTTCCTCTCTCCCTTGTTTCTGTATATATGTCTATACATTTACCTTTATGTATATGTATATATTCCAGAATGTGTGTATATATATTTGCCTGTTTGTCTAAATATGCTCCTCTATGTATGTACAGTATTTATGTTCCAGTATGTACGTGTCTATAAATGTGGTTCATTTTTGGTTCGTGGAAGGCAGCAATACCTAATGACCTAAGGGCGGCCCTGCTCATAACAATCACATCTAAGTTAGGGCTTATTCAGACGAACGTAATATACGTCCGTGCAACGCGCGTGATTTTCACGCGCCTCGCACGGACCTAAGTTAGTCTATGGGGCCGTGCAGACTGTCCGTGAGTTTCACGCAGCGTGTGTCCGCTGTGTAAAACTCACGACATGTCCGATATTTGTGCATTGTTCGCGCATCAAGCACCCATTGAAGTCAATAGGTGCGTGAAAATCACGTGCAGCACACGGAAGCACTTCCGTGGGACGTGTGTGATTCGCGCAACAGCAGTAAAAACTATGAATGAAAACAGAAAAGCACCACGTGCTTTTCTGTTTACTAACATACAAACAGATTGTCTTAATGATGGCGGCTGAGCGAAAATCGCGCAGCCACGCATCATACGCAGCTGACACACGGAGCTGTTAAGTGCCTTTTGCATGCGCAAAACGCACATGCTCGTGTATCCGGCCTTAATCACCTTATTATTCATGCATTGCGGCACTTGTGGGTTCACGTACATTACATAATTAATAAAATATCATGCGTAGTAACTAGTAAGGTTCAATATTATTAATAGCAAAAGTAGTTAGGGCAGGGTATCACTTGTTTTAGGTCCCCCACACATAACAGTTAGACAACTCCATCAAATATCAATATACAAAGGAGAGAGTCAAATGCTATCACTATCTAAAAATATAAAATTTTATTAGATAACATATCAAACTGATAACGCGCTATAAAAACATAGATTCACAGAGAGGACTCCAGTACAAAAAACACACTGATGCTCCTAAAAGTCATATCTGTATTGTTTACATATAAAACCTAGTGGTCTATGTAGTTTAGCATGGGATGACTAGATGGGAAGGGCACAAAGGTAAGATTTACGGGCATGCTATCTATTAAGGTATAAATAAACCATTAGCATGGACTTAATGACCTATCCCCAATGAAAGATACTATGTGTCAAAGACGTTAAGTAATTCGGAGATAGGCAATTAAATAAAAAAAATGTGCCTTACACATAAATTATAGATAGTCAGCAATTCAGTCCAAAAACAGTGAGCTTCCCAACAGTCGACTACACTACAGTGAAAAAGAAGGTATGCCAACATATTAGAGGCTGAAGGATGCCATAAGGACACTATTTTGCCATCTGTCTGGTGATTGAGGGCCTATGGATAAGCTTGGCATATTGGAGTGTGAAATGACCCTAAGATGATGCTTGTCGTGTACTGTAGATAGCCGGGGGCGGCAGCGGTGAGATAACGAAAGGCAAGTTGACCGTACTGGTACTTGTAGGGGCCGGCATCTCTTTATAATAAAATACATAGAAGGACAACTAAATATCGTAGCTATGTTACAAAATTCTGATACTAATTTTCTATAATGTTTGCAGTTATGGACCCTTGAATGACATCGTTGTAAGACCCTCTTTAGGTCTCTGCTGGTTTAATTATTGCTTATTGACTCGTCTATGGCTCAATATCAACACAAGAGCGATGTAATACAAGTTGTAACACTGCAACAAGAAATTGTGTCATTTGGTATCTTTCCAAATTCTGTATCTGCCACAAATAACAATCCTAAGGCTGGGTTCACACGACCTATTTTCAGGCGTAAACGAGGCGTATTATGCCTCGTTTTACGCCTGAAAATAGGGCTACAATACGTCGGCAAACATCTGCCCATTCATTTGAATGGGTTTGCCGACGTATTGTGCAGACGACCTGTAATTTACGCGTCGTGGTTTGCAAGCTGTCAAACGACGACGCGTAAATTGACTGCCTCGGCAAAGAAGTGCAGGGCACTTCTTTGCAACGTAATTTGAGCCGTTCTTCATTGAACTCAATGAAGAGCAGCTCAAGATATACGAGCGTCACAGACGCCTCGTATATTACGAGGAGGAGCATTTACGGCTGAAACGAGGCAGCTGTTTTCTTCTGAAAACAGTCTGTCATTTCAGCCGTAAATGCCTGCTATCGTGTGAACATACCCTAATAATCAAAGCATAAATATGTAGATGGGGATTGCAAGCAGCCATAACATTGCAATGAGTAATCTCTATGTGTTGATCACCCAGAAATGGCTGAGAACATTTTATGCTGCATATACATCACATTGTTACTACTATGTTATTTCTGGGACTAGGGGTAGGCAGTATAGGCAACCACATCTTTCTGATAAGGAGGATGTCACGTAATACAGCCCTCTCCTCTCTTTCCTGCACTGATCATGCAAGAGCATCTATTTCAGACAGATCCATGGGGGACGACTTTTGCTGCAGCCATTTCCTATACACAGGGGTGTAACTAGGAAAGACTGGCCCCATAGCAAACTTTTGACTGGGACCCCCCCCCCTCCCCTGGGTGCCACAAAACCCCCCCTTGTAGATAGTGCCTCCCTGTAGATTCTGCCACACAGCGCCCCCCCCTATAGATAGCACCATACAGCCCCCTCCCTGTATAAAGTGCCATACAGCCCCCCTGTAGATAGCGCCATACAGCCCCCCTGTAGATAGCGCCATACAGCCCCCTCCCTGTATATAGCGCCATATAGCCCCCTGTATATAGCACCATACAGCCCCCTGTATATAGCACCATACAGCCCCCTGTATATAGCACTATACAGCGCCCCCGTTTAGAGCACCATACAGACCCCACTGTAGATAACACCATACAGCCCCCCCCCCATAGATAACGCCATACATCCCCCCTGTATATAGCACCATACAGCCCCCAGTATAGAGCACCATACAGCCCCCCCTGTATATAGCACCATACAGCCCCCACTGTAGATAACACCATACAGCCCCCCCATAGATAACGCCATACATCCCCCCTGTATATAGCACCATACAGCCCCCAGTATAGAGCACCATACAGCCCCCCTGTATATAGCGCCATACAGCCCCCTGTATATAGCACCATACAGCCCCCCTGTATATAGAACCATATAGCCCCCCTGTATATAGCACCATACAGACCCCCTGTATAAAGCACCATACAGTCCCCTCTCTGTATATAGTGCCATACAGCCCCCCTGTATTTAGCGCCATACAGCCCCTTGTATGTAGCACCATAGAGCCCCCCATAGATAATGCCATACAGCCCCCCTGTATATAGCACCATACAGCCCCCCCATAGATAGTGTTATACAGACCCCTGTATATTTCACCATACAGCCCTAATTGTAGATAACGCCATACAGCCCCTTCCTGTAGATAACGCCATACAGCCCCCCTGTATATAGCACCATACAGCCCCCCGTATAGAGCACCATACAGCCCCCACTGTAGATAACACCACACAGCCCCCCTGTAGATAATGTCATACAGCCCCAACCCCCTCCCAAAAAAAATGGCCTGTAGCCTATGGTTTGTCCCACAAAAGACATGTATCCCCTATCCACAGGATAGGGGATACATCTGTGATCGCTGGGACCGCCAGCGATAAGGAGACCGAAAGTCCCCCGAAGTTCTCCATGAGAAACCTCTACCATGGTCTGTGTCCGGCAGCTCAATAAAAATGAAAGGAGTGCCGGTCATGCATGCGCACATGCGCGACAGGCGCTCCATTCATTTCTACGGAGCTGCAGGACACAGACCCTGCAAGTCCGAGGTTTCTCGTTCCTACATTCTCTTTATTGCTGTGGGTCCCAGCGATCACACATGTATCCCTTATCCTGTGGATAGGGGATACATGTGTTTTGTAGGAACATCCCTTTTAATGGCACAGCAGGGAGATACCTTCCTGCTCTGCCAAAGAGTTCAGTGGCGTCGCGGTGCAGCAGCCATAGCGGCTGCTAGCGGAGCCTCCAGCCATGGGGCCCGTGCCGGCGGGCGGTGCGGGCCCCCTCATGCCACGGGCCCCGGTAGTTACGCCACTGCCTATACAGCCAGACCACAGGTATGTGAGAGGTAGAGGGGTAATATATAGATTCCATTTAACTTGTCATTGCTAGATATGGTGGCATGTGAGATCATTTGTGAGTACTAGGGGGGTGGGCAGGAAGCCCAAGCTACAGCTCTGTGACTTAAAGGCTATGGAGACCTTAAAGAGGCTCTGTCACCAGATTTTGCAACCCCTATCTGCTATTGCAGCAGATAGGCGCTGCAATGTAGATTACAGTAACGTTTTTATTTTTAAAAAACGAGCATTTTTGGCCAAGTTATGACCATTTTCGTATTTATGCAAATGAGGCTTGCAAAAGTACAACTGGGCGTGTTGAAAAGTAAAAGTACAACTGGGCGTGTATTATGTGCGTACATCGGGGCGTGTTTACTACTTTTACTAGCTGGGCTTTCTGATGAGAAGTATCATCCACTTCTCTTCAGAACGCCCAGCTTCTGGCAGTGCAGATCTGTGACGTCACTCACAGGTCCTGCATCGTGTCGGCACCAGAGGCTACAGATGATTCTGCAGCAGCATCAGCATTTGCAGGTAAGTAGCTACATGGACTTACCTGCAAACGCCGATGCTGCTGCAGAATCATCTGTAGCCTCTGGTGCCGACACGATGCAGGACCTGTGAGTGACGTCACAGATCTGCACTGCCAGAAGCTGGGCGTTCTGAAGAGAAGTGGATGATACTTCTCATCAGAAAGCCCAGCTAGTAAAAGTAGTAAACACGCCCCGATGTACGCACATAATACACGCCCAGTTGTACTTTTACTTTTCAACACGCCCAGTTGTACTTTTGCAAGCCTCATTTGCATAAATACGAAAATGGTCATAATTTGGCCAAAAATGCTCGTTTTTTAAAAATAAAAACGTTACTGTAATCTACATTGCAGCGCCGATCTGCTGCAATAGCAGATAGGGGTTGCAAAATCTGGTGACAGAGCCTCTTTAAACATGGGAAAAAAATAATTTTTACATATGCTAGTGGTTACCTGGAGTTAAAAAAAATTTGCACCAAGTTTCACACTGCAATCTTCATTCCTTCATTTATTTTCAGAGCCCCTGATATTAGCTTTACAAGCTGCTCTAGTTTCAGACTTTTTTTTTGTGTGTGGAAGTGTCCTTCCCATTAATGCATTCTGAATGTGAGGTCTGTGTGTCCAAGATGCTGCTGCCTCCACTAGCACTCGTGTCAGCACAGCTTCATTCCTGTACTGAATACCCCTTCTGTAAGTGTAATCTCCCCATGCAGATTCTGCTGTTCTCCTCTTTCCCTCTGCTGTGTACAATCTCCCTGCTGCTGTCTCTAAAACTGAGAGGTAGGAAAGAGAGAGTAGATGACGTTCGCCCCGACAGACAGCACTGTGTCAGAAGCAGAAGCACAGCCATCTATGTACAGGAGTTGGTTGACAGGCAATAATAGCTTAAAATACTAAGTATGCCTTCTGTTACAGCCAAATAGTTCAAATTTTGGCTCGTCAGCCCAGAGCACCTGCTGCCATTTTTCTGCACCCCAGTTCCTATATTTTCGTGCATAGTTGAGTTGTTTGGCTTTTTGGCCACAATTATTTCAAATGACCACTTCTGGCCAGACTTCTCCGAACAGTAGATGGGTGTACCTGGGTCCCACTGGTTTATGCCATTTCTGAGCTGATGGCACTATTGGACATCTTCGGATTTTTGAAGGGAAGTAAGCATGATGTGTCTTTGATCTGCTGAACTAAATTTCCTTTGCTGACCTCTGCGTCTATGGTACTCAACGATGCCCATTTCTTTGTGCTTCTTCAAAAGAGCTTGAACAACACATCTTGAAACCCCATTCTTCTTTGAAATCTTTGCCTGGGTGAGACATTGCTGATGCAATATAACTACCTGTGTCTTGTTGCTGTTCGCAGTCTTGCCATGGCGGACCTGCGACATGAAACTGTCTTCCACAGCCTCACCGTTGTAGCAGAGTTTGGCTGTTCCTCACCCAGTTTTAAACCTACCACACAGCTGTTTCTGTTACAGTTAATGACTGTGTTTCAAACTACAGATGAAAATGATGATCATTATCACCTGTTTGGTATAATTGGTTAATCACACACCTGACTATAATCACACAATATCCATGACTTTATGCAAGTGTACCTAGAAATATGTATGCTATTCTGAAGGCAAAGGGTGGTAACACCAAAAATTTATTTGATTTAGATTTCTTATCTGTTCACTCACTTTGTATTTTGTTACTTGATAAAAAAAAGTACTATTAACACTTCTATTTTTTAAAGCATTCTTACTTTGCAGCATCTTTCCACAACTGCCTAAAACTTTTGCACAGTACAGTATATATTTAGTATATATATTTTTAAATAATAAAAAACAAATATAAAAAAAGATATATGGTACTGCTGCAATTATAATGGCCTGTAGAAAAAAAGGGCAACACATTATTTAAACTGCATTGCTTATGGCATGAAAAAAAACCAGCATAAACAATGAAAAATTGCTGTTTTTTCCCCATTTTCCCTGTAAAAAAAAATAATGAGTAAAAACAATACATTTTATGTACACCAAAATGGTGGCAAAATAGACTTCAACCCCTCCTGCAAAAAATGAACTCTGAAACAGCGACGTTGACAAAAAAATATTGGAATGCAGCGACACAAAAATTACTTTTTTTCCGTAAAACGTGTCTATTCAGCAAAGGTACTAATACAAAAAAATATATATAAATTTGGTATCAGCGTAATTGTATCGAACCATAGAAAAATCATAATAACATTTTATTTATATCGCACGGCACAACATTAAAAAAACCAAAAACTGAATGGCAGAATTGCTGTTTTTTTCTATACCCCCAAAAAATAATTAATAAAAGTTAACCAACAAATTATATGTAGCCCAAAAAGGTGCCAATAACAACTTCCATTTTTATAAACCTATCAAGTAAATTAGGCCACGTACTCTAAACTATATAGAAACCCTACAATATCCCTTCTATTTGCCAATGCGACAATATGCAAAGACAATATATCTCAATGGATCACAATATCTTTATTACATATAGAATATCACAGCTAAAAAAAAAGACACTTTAAAAAACACATACTAAAAACATAAATGGCCAATGTAAGGTGCAGGTTCCGGCATCCAAAGAGTTAACATCAATCAATATAGTAACAAATATATAGTGGGAAACATGTATAATCAAAAGGTCAACAGCGATATTGGCTCAATACAATTAAATGTTTCAATGCCACACCATTGCCCCAAATAATATAAAAAAAGAGCCACAGTGAATGACAGTTACCCACCACACGCCATAATATACTCCTGCCCCACACTGCCCAGCACCCGAATGCGCATTTCGCACCAGCTTCTTCAGGGGGTCAGCTGTGATGTTCTATATGTAATAAAGATATCTTGATACTTGATCTACTTGCGTATTTTGTCTTCGTATATTGTTGCGTTGGCAAATAGAAGGGATATTGTAGGCTTTCTAACAACTAAAACTTGTCCTGTAAAAAAAAAAACTCAGACAGAGAAAAAGACAGAAAAATAAAAAGTTAAAGCTCTTGGAACGCATAGTTAAAAAAAAAAAAAAAAAAAGCAAGGGTCCTGAAGGCCTAAAATAGCCTGCTTCCTTATGGGTTAAGCAAACATTTAATACAACTAAACAGTAATGGCTTTTCTTAATTAGTGTTATTTCCCTGTTGATGAAAAAACAGAATTTCCCACATCTGTTCTTCCAGACATTGATATGTGCAAAATTTTGGAAATTATAATTAGATTAATATGTTTGGAATTTTAGTGTAGTAGAAGTACAAAACCTTTCATGTGCTTCGCTTTATAGGTACAATGGACATAATTGAATATAAAATATATTGAGAAATGCTGTAGTTTATGTTCTGTGTCCAAAACTAGTCCATAGTAGCTGAAACTATCGAATTATAAGATCCTACGTTTTTCTCTTGGGAGAATACTTGTAAAGAAGACCGGTCACCTCTCCTGAGATGTCTGTTTATGTAATCACTTGCATTCTCCATAATATAACAATTCTGGAACATCTTTCTTAGAACTCTCCATTGTGCCATTCTACCTGGAAGGGTATGAATAAATTGACAATGGGATGTAACCATTCGATTTGTTAAACGCTCGTTCATCGGCTGATCGTATAGTTTTTGCAGCACTAAATATTATCGTTGTCGATAGCACATCTCCCTGTATAAACAGGGAGATGTCCTGCCGACATGATGGAAATGCTTGGGGCCGAGTGATCGTAGTAACGGGCGTTCGTCCCCATAAATTACTGATCCTTGTGAAACGAGGGCCGATCAACGAGCTGTCTCATTGATCGGTGCTAGTTTTTATGGCCGATGTCGGCTGATGTAAAAGGACCCTTATACTATCAGTCCTGCTTGGAGAGTGTCAGACTGTGTAGGGACACACCGTATTAACAAAGGGAATGGTTACGCCCAGTTGTTAATTAATTTATACATTTGATGGAGAAATAACAAAGGAATGCCACAATGTGGAGTTCTAAGAAAAGATTCTCGAGAATTGTTATTTTATGGGGAATGTCTTAACTTAAGCAGACATGTCAGGAGAGCTGACGTGCCCTCTTTAAAGGAACAGTGTCATCACAATTTTTTTTTTCATATGTTAAAGATGTTAGTGCTTTATTAAAAACGTTTATATTTATTTGTGTGTTTGTGTTTTACTTTTTCTTATTTTTACACTTTTTCTTCCCTATGGGGGCTGCCATTTTTTGTTCCATTTCTGTATGTGTCGATTAACGACACATACAGACATGGAATACGGCAGCCACAGTCCCATAGGGACTGCGAACGGCTCCCGTCCCATCCACTTCTGTGTACGCCGTCTGTGTGGGAACTGCGCATGCGCCGCTCCCACACAGTCCAATTTGAAATTGGCGCCGTCCGGCGCCATTTTCCTGTGGACCGGAAGTCGCGGCCGGACAGTAAGATTACTACTTCCGGTCGCGGCTTCCGGACTTGTGCACTTGGACCAGCGGCAGCAGACGGAGCGGACGGGCCGGAGGGAGCCACGGCGGCAGGAGCAGGTAAGAGATTTCAATGTATGTTCGTGTTTGTGTACGTTTACTCCGGTATGTAAACCTACTACACTGTGTGTTAGCTCAAAAAATGGCGACACACAGTGTAGGAGGTTAGACCGTTCAAACCCCTCGTTTATCCCGGCACTAGCCAAGATAAAGGAGGGGGGGATGCTGAGAGCTCACTAGAGCGAGGGCTTTTTACCCAATTTTGCAATGCTGCAATTTTGGGAATAGCTCCATCTAGTGACCAGCAATGGGAAATATTATAAATTAGAATCTAATTTATAATATTTCCTGACTCGTGAAAAAAATAAAAAAAATTTGAACAATGTTTAATCACCTACACACTAAATGTTTAATTAAAAAAAAAACAACATGTTTTTCTGGCAACACATTCCCTTTAAGGCATTCAGACAGGTGTAATGTACCCTTGTTTAATTTTGTCCTTACTTGGAATGTAACACTAGGACTCTCTACGTTTCTACTGAACGAAACTTACACAGCCATAGGGATCTACACTATATGACCCCAATTATGTGAACATCCCTCCTTATTATTGACTTCAGGTCTTTCAGCCACACCTATTGCAAACAGTTGCAGAAATTAAACAAACATCCACGCAACCTCCACAGACAAACATTGGTAATAGTAGGGGTCATACTAAAGAGCTCAGTGACCTTAAACATGGCATGTGATAGGATGCAACCTTTGCCAATGTCAGCTAGTCCCCCGGTCATCTGTACATGCTGTTATTGTGGAAGCGGAGTAACAACAGCTCATTGACAAAGAGGTGGACCACGCAAATTCACAGAGCAGAGCCATCGAGTGCTGAAATGCGTGACACCTAAAAATCACTACAGAGTTTAAAATTGCCTCTGGAAGTGACATCAGCACAATAACTGTGCGCCAGGATCTTCATGAAATGGGTTTTCATGGTCCAGCAGCTGCGCACAAGCCTAAGATCACCATGTGCAATGTCAAACATCTCCTGGAGTGGTGTAAAGCACTCCACCACTGGTCTCTGGAGCAGTGGAAACGTGTTCTCTGGAATGATGAATCATGCTTCTCGATCTGGCAGTCTTATAAACCAATCTGGGTTTGGCGGATGCCAGGAGAACAATTCTTACCGGAATGCATAATGCCTGCTCTAAAGTCGGTTGAATGACTGACTCCTAGCTCGGCCGAGTGTGCATGTATATTTAATAGGGAGAAGGTAAAAATCAGCTGCGAGAGTCCTCTGGCAGTATCTTGTCTACTAACGATCAAAAGAAAGGATCAGACACGTTGAAATTCAACATGCCCAACCCTTCTCTCGTACTGACATCTGCCGTCGGGAAAGAGTCGGGTCGCTGCCATACATATTAGATGGTTGACCGATCCCGCCAAAATCAGTAGGTTTGGCAGACACACATCTGTATGGCCTGTTTAAGATTTGGTAGAGGGGAATAATGGTCTGGTGCTCTTTTCCAGGATTTGGACTAGGCCCCTTCCAATAAGGGGTAATGTTAATGCTATAATTGCATGCTTCCAACTTTGTGACAACATTTTGGGGAAGTATGATTGTGCCCCGGGCAGAATGCAATGTCCAAACAGACATGGTGTCATGAGTTTGGTGTGGGGGAGAAAAGCTGCTTCCTCTTATGCTACTCATCTTCACGTCAAACCGAATGACTGAACAGTAAGAATTGTTTCTTTCTTTGACCTCAGTCATCAGCCGAGGCTGTGCCAGGTCTATGGACATAAGACTGTCGGTGTATTCTGTCAACATTTATTTGCTCCACCAACAAAAATTGATATAGCCACCTAACATCAATATAAGTAATATTGAGATAAGAAAATACAAAAATTCTGTATTCTATTGACTCTCCAAAGGTTAACCAGTCTGATTTTCTGTGAATCTTGTGAACTAATTTTTCATCCATTATTAAAAGGTATATCCACCTAGGCATCCACTATTCAAAATAAATAATCTGTTGAATTTTGTGTCTACAGCTCCTACGTAGACCTATGTGTCTCCATGGTTACAGACTACAAACAAGACCTGTGTAGTCTGATCCTGCTGTGACATTTCCTTTTATAGATTTGCAAGAAGTATTTTTTCCCCCAAAAACATATATTTTTTTTTTGTAGTTAATATCTTTTACCATAGTGATCATGTAAACAGTGCCCTCCTGACTGCTTTTCCATAGTGGAACCATATTGACAAATAAAAGGGACATTGCAGGTTAAATGTTATTTTTTACTAACCTCACTCTCATCTTCACTATAGTACATTGGTGGCAATACCCAAGGGGGCCTGCATTAGAATTACTATCCAGTGGGTCGTAACGGGGATATCACAGAGTGACACTGAATAGGATTGTCTGGAGCTAAAAATACTTCAACCTGCACTTGGATTTGTTATTTCACATTGTGATAGACTTCCTGTATTATAGATCTACTTGAGCCAAACCATAAGGCAATGGTCTTGATTCTACAATATTAAATGCCACAATGACCATTCTCTTTAGCAAAAGTATTATGGATCCTTTTGGAGAAACCTAATTGTATATTGAATGAGAGATCAGGTCAATGAGAGCTTGTTTCATCCTTGAGGACACCCTTTAGAACATCAATACATGTCCATATCCAGCTATCAAAGTATATACAATTGAGAATCAGTAAAACAAACAAGTATTCAGCATGTTATTATGGACTTAGTATGGTCTGGTAGATCTCCAATGTTACAATAACATACAATGTTACATGTGTGTATGACCACAAGAGATGGTTCATGAACTAGATATAGCAGCAGAACATGTCAGGGGGGGTAGTAAGATATTTTGAGGCAGGAAGGGAAAGTCACGTTGTCCACTGAATGGTTTTTGTCTTCTGTCAGTTTTAAGGCTTCATAGTAGTAAGTGAAAGTGCCACTCCTTAAGTAAAATAAATGATTTTGCTCAGTGTTTTGACTAACTTTAGAGACTGAATCTAGATTTGCAGAGAACATACAATTGTACCATTGTCAGACCTCTAACAATAAAAAGAGTAAACTTGTAAGTTAATTCTCAGCCATCCTAGAATATTTAGGTTTTATTAGTCAAGTATTTTAGAAACTCGGTCGCATTAAATTTGCAAAATTGATTCAACAAGACCCACAAAGTATTAACCAATGGGTTTTAACACTCCCAAGAAACATCTGACTCAAGATATCTAGACATTTTGGGTCATCATGACTAGCAATAGGTCATCAGTTTAAAGTTAGAAAATCCACCGTCCCTATAAACAGATGTTAAATGACATAAAATGAGACATAAATGAATTGTCCTATAATGTGGGGTCTGCGTGGTGTAGGTCCAATGTGCAGAGGGTAGTCACAGAAAGATGGATGGAGACAGCAGACAGAAATAAAACACTTCTCAGAATACAAGAGAGGCACAGTCTCCTAACTGGTACAATTTTAGATAAAATTTGGTACAAATTGGTTCGGGCAATGACGGCTGCTCACAGTTGTAGGACAGAGTCTTGGGTACTCCTCCCTGATACAGGGGTACGTCCTATTTAAATGCAAGCCCTTCGATCCACCTCCTGGCTTGAAGCTAAGTCCAAATAGCAAATGTGATGGAAGGGTTTTGCCCGTCCACCCGTTAATCACTTTGCTGTTTCTCATGGAGCAACTCCTGCCCTTTTACCCGACACGACAATCCACACCGGGAGGCTCCTGCATTTCACCCGCCTATGCTCCGGTCCCATTCTTATTCTCAGGGCCCTACTTGCACCTTCCAGCTCAGTAATGTTTACATAGGACTTTCACATATATGATATAAAATAAATATTCTTAGTCCCTTTAAGGATGAGGGTCACACCCACATTGTAAAAGTCCCATTAGAACAAGCCTTGTCCATGTGCTCACCCACTGTGACCCTCCCTCTAAAAGCTAAGACAGGGACCTGCTGCATACATTGGTCCATCCATATACAGATGTAGCCAGCTTTATCTGGACTTTTAACGCATTAAATACACAGTGTCGGGAAAACTTAACTTAACTTTTTCGATGTCTTTTCAATGGCTCTTGTTGTGTGATATCACGCTGCAGCAAGTTATCAGAGTCAAGATAAACTTGTCTACATCTGTACTGTACATGCATTGATGTTTATTTGAGTGGCCGGCATGTAACACTACAGTTGCCTTGCAGTGACCATATTGTAGGTCATCTGATTACCAGGTAGATTTTAGTATAGGGAGATAACCCCTTTAAGATGCCCATACAGATGATAATAATGTCAGTGCTTCCCGCTTATTTCTCCTAGCCGAGTGTGCATGTTTATGGGAAGTTTGGGGAGATTAGGATCGCTAAATAGCTCAATCGACCAGCAGCTATCTCATGTTTATGCAGAGATGCAGCTAATGGCGGGTGCAGGTGCAGTGATAGAATTCACAATCGGGCCCTGGCGCCTCAGGGGCCCTAAAGAGTCATCTGCCGTATAATAAGACACCAATAGATGGCACATAGCAGGTGGGGGGGCCTGTTATGGACTTTGCATTGATGCCCAGGAGATTCAACGTTTGCCAGCTTTATAGACAAAAGGAGAAAAAGAGGTGTTTGATTCACTCACTGCCTGACATAGTGAGGCCGTGACGTCCAATAAGAAAGCTCAGTACGATTCAGATTTGTGCTACACAATTTGACATACTGTAACATTGGCTTACACTGAAGATACAATTGACCACAGCTTTGGCACTACTCAACTTGGATTGTGTGGCTCTTCTGCCGCCAGGATTGCATGACCAAAAAAACCAAAAGCCTTGACCTTAAATTGAACGTTAGCCCCTGTACACCATTTATTTAAATAGGTCCAAAGTTCCGTGCTGATTCATTTTATAATATATCTTTATAGTAAATGGAGCTCAGTTTTTTTTTTATACAGAGCTCCAAATCCCCTGCATAGACAGAGAGTTAAATGATAAAATTCTGTCTGCCTGCAGCCACCACTTATACATTGAACTCAATAATAAAACAGTATTCATTAAGTATTCACACACACCCCCGGAGGAAGCACTCACAGCGAAACGCGCGTTGGGGTCTCTGTGGTAGAGCGAATATTGGCATACAACTTCCTTTGCTGCTATGGGTAAGGCTGCTTTTTGAGTGATATTTGCATGCACTGACACTTTCTCTTACTCCCCCTTCCACTAGTCGTAAATGTTTACAGGGTATTAGAGGTAATCAGTATGGATCCCCTTTGGGTCTGAAATAGATTTTGCAGTTATTCAGTATAGCCTTTCTATTTTTACATGTTATCCAGCAATTTTCATGTTTCGCTCCATAAACTTTACTAGAGTCTTGCCTTTATATGTTTTTTAATACAGTGTTTGTCGTATTTGTGTAATAAAATTGTCATATTCTTATATACTTTTGGCTACATGCTCTAGTTCTTTTTTGTATGGTTTACATAGTTATGGAGCTTCCTGCAGGGTAAATCATGGGGGGATGTTGTTATAATAAACATCACCCAGCCTTTAACATAACTTCTTTTGGAGTTTATATCTTGATTATTCATTGAGCTCCTAGGCTCCCCCTAGAGGTAGCTATAGGCAGACAAAATTTATCATTTAACACTATGGCTATACAGATGATTTGGAGCCCTGTATGAGGAAAAAAATGAGGTCTGAACATTATGAAGACACATAGATACTACAAAGTTTATTAGCACAGAATGTTGGACCTAAAAATAATATGGTGCTTAAAGGTACAGTACAAATAGTAATTCCTCTATATATGTTGCTAATTTTATCACTCGGGTTTGTATTTCTGCTACACTGAAGACTTATATGATATCTATCACATGAATAATCAATATAAATTTAAATTAAAGAGACATTTTCGCCTCAAGTGACGGTTCTAGGTTTAGTAAAAATATGCATTAAAATATGTGCAGTAGGTGAAGCTTATTATATTACAGTCTATGGAGATTCTGTAGCTTACAATTTTACAGCTGATTTTTATGTTTTGTCCCAGTTGCCAGCAGCCAACTATAAGTTTACTTTTGAACAGATTGTTTTCTACATGTTTGTGACCGTGTCTCATTCGAGGATAACCTTTTATCTGGCTTCTTGTGTACTTTAGATTATTTGGGTGTTAGCGGATGGCGTGGTCATCTTACATATTTCTTCTTTTCCTAATTCCATTCCATTCGTGTTCTATTTTATGATAAGACACTGATGAGAGCTGTAACATGGAATCAGTATATTTACTTTGCTCGAGGCGTATCTGGTCTGCTTCCTCTAAGCCACAGCTCTTATACCATCAGTCACAATAAGAAGTTCTGCGCATGGAGTCAGTGCATGAATGTGTCATGTCTAAAGCAAGACAATGACTATGTCTTGAGTTAGACGGTAGACATGCTTATCGACTACATTACAGGTCTTTCACTCAAACTAGATTAAAAAAAAAAATAGTTTTAGGTTGGATCTACTGTGTATGTTTAATGTAGATAATGAAGAAAAAATAGGAGGAATCCTCCAGCTCACCTTGGTGCAGATCTGTGCTGTTTGCAGCGCTCGGATCCTCGTGTCGGCACACGGTATAGATAGAGAGAGAAAAACAGAAGTTGGATCCAGCGCTGATGGGTATAAAAAGGAAACTTTGGTACCAGCCATGAGTAAGGACGCAGGAAGCGTCTGAAACGCGTAGGCATGATTTTGGCATGATTTCCTGATCACCCCTTGTACGGAGGAAAATACCCTGCTGTTTTCTACTTTTACAACTTTCATTAAAACTTGGAAAAAGTTTCCTTTTTATACCCATCAGCGCTGGATCCAACTTCTGTTTTTCTCTCTTTAATGTAGACAGGTTCCCTGCTTAAAAGGGTTCTCCAATAAAAGAAAAGTGGGTGTTCATTTTTTTTCCAGAAACACCGCCATTCTTGTCCATGGGTTGTGTCTATTATTTCAGTTCGAACCCACTCACATTAAAGGGTAACTAAAATTTGAAAAAACTTTTGACATGTCATAGTGACATGTCAGAAGTTTTGATCATGGGGTTCCGAGCACTGAGACCCGCACCAATCGTTAAAACGAAGCGGCAGAGGCGCTTAGTTGAGCGTTGTGCTGTTTCGTTTCTGATAGGCTTTCCTCGGAAAGACGAGCTAGCAGTGTACGGACTTATAGGCTTCCTTTTGAGCCCGTACACCGCTCCCAGTAAAGCTGATCAGAAACAAAGCAGCACAACACTCAACCAAGCGCTTCTGCTGCTCTGTTTTAGTGATCGATGGGGTCTCACCGCTCGGACCCCCACCGATCAAAACTTCTGACATGTCACTATGACATGTCAAAAGTTTTCTGAACGTTTTGTTACACTTTAATGGAAATTAACTGCAATACCAGACAGAACCCATCAGCTTTTTCTCTAATCACAGGCAACCCCTTTAACTTTTTCCAGACAAGGCCGATTTTAGTTTTAAAGTTGTTTTCCTGAATCATATTTTTTTTTATGTGGCCCTCTTATTCATGGGGATTTACAGGGCTTATAAATTACATATATTAAATGTCCTTCCTCCCTACGGGGACAACTGCATATCACACAGAAAGGGTGTCCCTGCGGCAGCCATGTCAAATACTATGTTAGAGGATTGTAATTAAGATGTAATGGCTCTTCCATTTGCCAGAATGGGTTAAATATATAATTTTAGCTGATTTAACCCTATTCACTATTAAGGATAATACTATGTAAGTAGCCATAGTGGCAGAACAAAAAGTACACCAGACCTATGTTATTCATTACATCACATGCCGACGATGAAATATTGTATTCAGAATGATATGTCATCGAGACTGCATAGACAATACACTCATGGCTACATCATGGCAATTGCCCCCATTGGATTTATCCCACATAGTAATGTCATTTTGCCCTACATGACAATATATAACACAATAGTTCTTACATAGCATGTTTTATGCACACAAAGGCTTTACATAGAATATTGCCCACTCATTGTTTATTGCAATGCTTAACTTTTTTTAGGCCCTGTGCTGCCAATATGTAGCTTATTACAGAGCTCTCATGTCAGGGGCCCCCCAGGCTATTGCCTGGGGGACACATGGTCGCACGGCCCCCATAAGTTATTAATAAAATGTGTTTTTTGCTTGGTATGTTTTTTTTCTCCCCCCTTTCCCTCTTTTCTCCATTTGTTATTTTATATTAGAATGGTACTTACCATCCTGGTGTCCCCCAGGTAAGCTGTGCTGGTGGCACGAGCCGGTTTCCAGATGTTTCTGTCTCTGGGCAGTTTTGAGTTGGTCCCAGCTGATTGGACCTAGGTCAGCTGTGCAATTGCATGAGCAGGTTCTGGCAGATTCTATCTCCAGGCAGATTTGTTGAAGGCCAGCTGATTGGTCATTGATAAAATCCTAAAGGCGGGAAAATTGGACATAAAAGGAGCAGTTCATCGTGGTCAAGCAGCCAATTTTGAAGATTGGACCGTCGCCCGCCGTCCCTCCCTATTGTTTTTTAATTCCTTCACGTCACGTTGTTTGTTAGAGGGGTTTGTCACCCAGCTAATGCTGGGCGGACTTGGTTTTTATTGGTAAAAATATTTATATTTTATTATTTATTCGATTCTTTATGGTTATTCTCTTCTAATTATTTTATCTTAGGTTACCCTTAATAAACACCGTGGCCATTTTTATCCAAAGAAACTGTTGTCATGTTTTATTTCAGTTTGATTGAGTATTGTGGGGTTTGTGCTACCATGCTTTTATCAAATCTTTTTACATTAGTTACACAGGTTCCTCTACAGACACAATCCGCTGAGGCATGAACTTACTGTATACCAGGGTCTGGGTCACTAAACCATGAGACACTCAGGACAGGGCACTAAAGAACACAAGGCATCAGGCACTGGAGTGCTATACCACAGGACATCAAGGACTGTGGGACCAAACAGCTCAACAATTTGTTGGTGCCATACTACGTATTGTCTTTCACACTATAGAGCTACACAGGATGTCCTAATACAATGTAATGTATCTCGTTCTGAGAAGCCCAAGGAAAGTATTAAATAATATTGCATATTTCATCTATAGGGCCCCCTTTTCCCGTGATTTTGGATAAGGACTTGTTACTCTGCTGGCCCCAGGTACAGTTGGTTATTCGACAGTTGATTATTTGATGATCTTAGGAGGAACCAGGATAGATAGAAAAATGGAGCCGGTGGTTACTAGTAACAATAGGTGTCCCGTAGTCGACTAGACAAGTCAAAACCTTACAGATGGAGTGTGGCCTGACCGTCAATGTTAGCGGCTGTTTATGGTAAGAGCTCCTGTTCTATATCCTGAAAACGACCTGGTTTCGGATGTATGTATGGCGAATCCTGAGCCTGAACTCCTCCCTGACTAAACCTATGGGTACCTGGTACACACCCAGTACGCACAGCCACAATGAAATGACACAACGCAATAAAGACAAACAATGGGCTGGAGAGAATAACTCCCAAGATGGAGCGTGTACTCTGACTACAGCAACGAGGTCTGGCAAAGCTACAGATTGAAGGAAGAATGCGACTTCCACACTGATGCAATATACTAGAAATCTACTTCTGAACACCCCACAGTCGAGTTCCAGGGTCTCTGGATCACGGCTGCAGATGGCTGGCAGTGAGAAGGAGGACTCTGATATGGAGGGTGAACGAGGCCCATGTTCAGCATTGCAAGGCCCTCAGCCTGAATATGCAGGACCCACTCTCATGGATGTTTTCTATGCTGTCACTAAATGTGATTCTGCACTCTCTTCCCTAAACACACAGGTGGGGGTACTAAGAGAAGATTGCTTTCCTGCATCACGATATACAGAACGTGTCTGAAAGGACAGAGGTTGTGGAAAGGAGAACAAGCAATCTTGTAGATCAGTTTCCCTCTATGCAACGAGATGTACGCAGAAATGCTCAGACTATCGCAAATTTTTTGGCCAAATCTGACGATCTGGAAAATAGACTTAGAGAGAATAACATCCGTGTTGTGGGTATCCCAGAAAAGGTGGAGGGAACCAACCCATCTGATTACTTTGAGTCATGGCTGAAAAACCTGTTTGTGATTGAGATGCTAACGTCATTATTTGCAGTAGAATGGGTACAGCGGGTCCCTACCTGGCCTTTATCTCCTGGGGTGCCACCTAGGCTCATCAAACTGCTGAATTTTAAGGAAAGAGATATAATCTTGAGAAATGCCAGTGTCATGCCCATGGCCGCGGGCCGTCAGGCTCACTCACCTCCTGACGCCCGCAGCCATGGAACTGTGAGCGCTTCCGCTTCTCCCGGCCGGGTCCCGTAGAGGGCCTGAAGTTAAGTACAAAATTGGCCCATGAGCGCTCTGGGCTATAAGAGGGGCCCAGCCCCTTCATCTCATGCCTGAGCCTTGTTGTCGTTACCCTAGTCTGTCTATGCAAATGGCCTCCTAAGTGTTTTCCAGTTCCCAGTGTTTCCCGTTCCTGCTACCTGTAACCTGTATCCTGTGCTATCCTGGTCAAGTGCCGTGTTGAGCTGAAGTCATGCTGTGCTTAGTATCACGCCTGTCCTGCTACACCACGCCTGCTGCCTGCCTGCTTCCAAGTCCCAGCCGAGCCTGTCTTGTACTGTCTGAGCTACCACAGGTACAATATACGAACTATAGGGTTATAGAAAGAATTGTATTCGGCACACTTTTCAAAGGTAAAGGGGATTTTTATTTTTATTTTTTGAAATGCCAGTGGCTATATGTGCAACGTTTCGGTCGTTAGACCTTCATCGGGCACAATTGTGGATTAGCTCTCTGTCAGCGTTTACTTCTTTACGAAGAGTATGTACGATATACTGTGTTGGAGATATATCCTGTGTTGGAGATATATCCTGTGTACCATATCTGCTGGGCACTATGGCTTGTAAGATAACCTTTATATGCTGGAATGTTAGCAGGTTAGACGACACTAACAAACGGTATCCAGTGTTTAAGTTGATTGCCACTCACCAACCTACAACAGTGTGTCTCCAAGAAATGCATCTCATGCCTGATAGTGTATAATATCTCAATTGATTGTGGGTGGGAAGCAATTACAATGCAATGCACACGGTTTACTCTTGAGGGGTAAGTGTTTTGGTGCATAGGATAATTACATTTATATGCTTGGATAAAATAATCCATTCCGAGGTGAGATTTGTCTGTCTAAATAATAAAATATACAACATGGTGTATGTATTAGTGGCACTCTACACCCTACCTCCCTATAATTGTAGGGTACTTAAAGAGGCTCTGTCACCACATTATAAGTGGCCTATCTTGTACATAATGTGATCGGCACTGTAATGTAGATTACAGCAGTGTTTTTTATTTAGAAAAACGATAATTGTTGACGGAGTTATGACCTATTTTAGCTTTATGCTAATGACTTTCTTAATGGACAACTGGGCGTGTTTTACTTTTTGACCAAGTGGGCGTTGTGGAGAGAAGTGTATGATGCTGACCAATCAGCGTCATACACTTCTCCCATTCATTTACACAGCACTATGTGGCTGCACATAGTGATCTAGTAAGATCACCATGTCCTGTGTAAATGAATGGAGAGAAGTGCATGACGCTGATTGGTCACTGATTGGTCAGCGTCATACACTCCTCTGTACAACGCCTACTTTGTCAAAAAGTAAAACACGCCCAGTTGTCCATTAAGAAAGTAATTAGAATAAAGCTAATATAGGTCATAACTCCGTAAAAAATGATTGTTTTTCTAAATAAAAAAAACACTGCTGTAATCTACATTACAGCGCCGATCACATTATGTACAAGATATGGCACTTATAATGTGGTGACAGAGCCTCTTTAAGAGGATGATAGATTTCGTAACACAGTTTTCTAACATGGCTGACTCTTATTACGGAATATTAATATAGTGCTGGGCGCTTTATGGGATAAAATACATACTGATGCACTAATGGCAGATTGTTCACTGACTCCATTTGGGTGTCTATTACAGGAAATATTATTTATAGATATATTGAGGTCCAAACATATTAGGGAGTGACTATTCTCCTGTTATTCCAGTACTTACAAGTCTTAGCGTTTGGTAATGACTTGATGTGTAATCTTAAAGGCTGAAGCAGAATATCTTGCACGTAGTGTATCTGACCACTCTCCTCTGCTTTTAGAATTAGCGCTGCCTGGGAATGGCTTTATGGGTGATGACGTTTGGAAACTGAATGCTTTCTGGCTCAATGGAATTGACAGTTCCCACATAGGATCAGGCCTTAATTAATATTTAATCATAAATCAAAACACTGTAAATATAATAGTTGAATGAGATGCTATGAAGGCACTAAAGTTGCACTAAAATTAACCAAGGTCAACTTGGTTGGGAACTGCAACGCAATGTAGGGGAAACTGAATCTATTTATATTTCAGAGCACAGTCCGGTTTCCACAGGTGAATGGCAAGAAGCTTACACCTTAGAAACTGCAACCAATAAGAGATGTTTTGCAAAAGAAGGGTGAGAAAGCGGGATATATGTTTGCCACGGTTGCTAGAGCCCAACTGGGATCATCTCATATCACAGACCTAAGAAACCATGCAGGTGACTTGGTGACTGACACAAAAGTTATTCTGGATATCTTCCATCAGTTTATGCCTCTGAACTGTTGCACCTCAGATTGCACACTACCTTTTGTGGGGTATCTTTACGCAAACTAAAATACACTTAGAGAAGTTCTCTAGATTCTCCTATACAGCTCGAGGAACTACAATTGGCTGTGACTTCTCTTTCAAATAATACAATTGCCAGGACTTGATGGCCTACCGGCCAAGTTGTGTATTACATTTGGTGATATACTACTTCCTAAACTTTTGGAAGTTTTTCCGGAGTCTGTGGCTCAGCGCCTACATCTTGATTCCAAGCAAGAGGCTATCGTGGTATTACTGCCCAAACCAGGTAAAGATCCCATAACTCCTCACTCTTTATTTGCAATAATTTGAAGTAACAAATAAGTAACAATCCAGGATAAGGGAGGGAAGATAGAGAGAAAAAAAAGGGGGTAGGGTATTTATTTGTAACAGTCAGTGTTTTAATAACCATCCTGAAATAGTCCAGGTGAGGTTGCCAAACTCTAGAGAACATTTTATCTTTATCAGTCATCATCTATGTAAACGATCATTGACCATAATCTAGTTAAGTTTTGATTTTACTAAATTCAGGGGAATCGTTGTCTTCTTCCAGGAAATGGCAATAGATATTTTAGCTGCTAAAAATAGAAAAGAGATGAGTTTGTGATTTTGTTTCGACACTCCCGGGATGGTATCATTTAACAGAGCTTGCGATGGAGAGAGTCTCAGATTAACCCCTTGAGTACCCAGCTCATTTTGGCCTTGAGGACCAGACCCATTTTTTCAAATCTGACATGTATCAATTTATGTGGTAATAACTCCGGAATGCTTTTACCTATCCAATTGATTCTGAGATTGTTTTCTCGTGACATATTGTACTTTAGTTTAGTGCAAAAATTTGGTCGATAAATTCATTGCTTATTTGTGAAAAACACCAACATTTAGCGAAAATATGAAGAAATTATGATTTTTCCAATTTTAAATGCATCTGCTTGTAAAACAGATGGTAATACCACACAAAATAGTTACCAATTAACATCTCCCATATGTCTACTTTATGTTTGCATCGTTTTTTGAACATCCTTTTATTTTTCTATGACCTCACAAGGCTTAGAACTTTAGCAGCAATTTCTCATATTTTTAAGAAAATTTCAAAAAGCGATTTTTTCAGGGACCAGTTCAGTTCTGAAGTGGTTTTGAGTGCCCTATATATTAGAAACCCCCATAAAACACCCCATTTTGAAAACTGCACCCCTCAAAGTATCCAAAACAGCATTCAGAAAGTGTTTCAACCCTTTAGGCGTTTTACAGGAATTGAAGGAAAGTAGAGCTGAAATTTTCAAATTTCATTTTTTTTTTACAAAATTCATATGTAATAAAAAAAAATTCTGTACCACAGAAGGTTTTACCTGAGAAACGCAACTCAATATTTATTGCCCAGATTCTGCAGTTTTTAGAAATATCCCACATGTGGCCCTAGTGCGCTAATGGACTGAAACACAGGCCTCAGAGGCAAAGGAGCACCTCTTGGATTTTGGGGCCTCCTTTTTTCAGAATATATTTTAGGCACCATGTCAGGTTTGAAGAGGTCTTGTGGTGCCAAAACAGTGGAAACCCCCAAAAGTGACCCCCATTTTTTAAACTACACCCCTCAGGGAATTTATCTAGGGGTATAGTTAGCATTTTGACCCCACAGGTATTTTGCTATATTTTCTGGAGTTAGTCTGTGAAAATGAAAATCTACTTTTTTTCTAGAAAAACGTAAAAATTTCTAATTTTTGCAAGAAATAAAGGAGAGAAAGCACCCCAACATTTGTAAAGCAATTTCTCGCGATTACGGAAATACCCCATATGTGGTAATAAACTGCTGTTTGGACCCACAGCAGGGCTCAGAAGGGAAGGAGCGCCATTTGGATTTTGGAGCTCTGATTTTACTGGAATGGTTTTCAGTGCCGTGTCACGTTTGCAACGCCCTGGAGGGACCTAAACAGTGGAATCCCCCCAAAAGTGACCCCATTTTGGAAACTATACCCCTCAAGGAATTTTTCTAGTGGTATAGTTATCATTTTGACCCCACAGGTTTTTTGCTGAATTTATTGGAATTAGTCTGTGAAGATGAAAAGAGACTTTTTTTTGGAAAAAACACAGAATTTTCTAATTTTTATAAGGAATAAAGGAGAAAAAGCACCTCAACATTTGTAAAGCAATTTCTCCTGATTACGGAAATACCCCATTATGTGGTAATAAACTGCTGTTTGGACCCATGGCAGGGCTCAGAAGGGACGGAGCACCATTTGGATTTTGCAGCTCAGATTTTGCTGAATTGGTTTCTGGGGGCCATGTCGCATTTGCAGAGTCCCTGAAGTACCAGTACAGTAGAAATTCCCCAGATGTGATCCCAATTTGGAGACTATACCCCTGAAAGAATTAAATTAGAGGTGTAGTGAGCATTTTGAGCCCTCAGGTGTTTTATAGATTTTATTAGAATTGGTCCGTGAAAATGAAAACATTTTTTTTTCCAATAACCTGTAGCTTTAGATCAGAATTTTTCATTTCCACAAGGAATACAGGAGAAAAGACACCCCAAAATGTGTTACACAATTTCTCCTGATTACGGAAATACCCCATATGTGGTTGTAAACGGCTATTTGGACATACGGCAAGGGTCTAAACGGAAAAAGTGCAATTTCGTTTTTGGAGTGGAGATTTTACAAAATTTGTTTTTGACGCCATGTTGCATTGCGCTGAGGTACCAGTACAGTGAAAACTCCCGAGAAGTTACCCCATTTAGGAAACTACACCCCTCAAGGAATTCATCTAGAAGTGTAGTGAGCATTTTGACCCCCAAAGGTTTTGCAGAAATTAGTGCACAGTGGATGTTGCAGATTAAAAATGGACATTTTCCACATATATGCTATTTCAGTGCCCAATGCGTTGGGCCCAGCTTGTACCACTGGAGACACACACCCCATAAATTGTTAAGCGGTTCTCCAGAGTACGGTTATACCCCATATGTGGTCATAAACCGCTGTTTGGGCACACTGCCAGGCCCAGAAGGAGCGCCATTTGGCTTTTGGAGCGCAGATTTTGTTTGCTAGTAGTTTTGTTTAGTGTTTTACTGGTGTTTCAGTTTATAATGTGGGGGCATATGTAATCTGTGCGGAGTATATACATTTTTTGCGTGACACACTGTCGTTTTTATTGGTACCATGTTTGGCTACGCGCGACTTTTTGATCACTTTTTATTAAATTTTTTTGGAAACAACGTGACCAAAAAAGGAAATTCTGCCATTATTTTTTATGGTATTTTTTTTACGGTGTTCACCGTGCGGGATAAATAATATGATATTTTTTTAGGTCAGGCCGACACGAACGCGGCGATACCTATTATGTCTAGTTTTTGGCTTTTTTTTCATTTTTTTTCTAATTATAAAGGGCTTGATCAGGGAAACAAGGCGATCATTGTTTTTATTATGTAAAACTTGTATTTATTTATTTATCTAAAACTTTTTTTTAACTTTTTTTTCACTTTTCATTTTACACATACTAGGGGACTGGAAGATCTGATCTTCTGATCCCCTGCACAATACACTGCACTACTTCTGTATGTACTGATGTAGTGCTGTGTATTGTAACTGTCACTTTACAACTGACAGTTGAGCCTATTACGTCCTGCCTTGGGCAGGACCTAATAGGCTCCCGTACCTGGCAACCAGGAAGCCGTTGCTAGGCTTCCTGGTTGCCATCGCAACCATCAGAACCCCGCGATTTTTCGCGGGGGGGGGCAATGGGGTGCAGAGGGAGCCCCCTCCCTCTGTATCAATCACTTAAATGCCGCTGTCGCTATTGACAGCGGCATTTAAGGGGTTAAACTACAGCGATCGGAGAGGACAGTGATCGCTGTAGTTGCAGTGGGATGTCGGCTGTATATTACAGCCGACATCCGATGAAGATGGAGCGAGCACAGCTCCTGTGCCCGCTTCATCCTCAGGGCGTTACTATACGCCCATTTTCAGGAAGGGGTTAATAAAAATAGTGTTTTTTTTTTTTACACCGCTTTCTCTGATCTCCTCACGTATCTCACAGAAGTGAGGAGATCAGAGAAAGTGACAGGAGCTTTCTCCTGATTTCACATAGTGACAGTTTATTCCTGCGCCGTAATAGTACGTCGAAGGTACGCTGGAATAAGCGGCCAGCGACGTACTATTACGTCGAAGGTACGCAAGGGGTTAATAATCGGAATAGAATACAACGTATTAAATACACATCCCACCAAATATGTAAGGGGGTCCCAACATTACCACAATTCCTAAAGCATAGCGGAGATGAGGTAGGAAAGATTTTAGCCACTTTGAGTGTAACAAAATACCAACGTAAAAAGACTTTATAATTTGCTTTAACCAAGGACATATTTATCAATTATTTTTTTTATGTTCTTTCCGCCATTCCCTTATTGAGAAAGCTTTGGAAAGAAATTTCTCCCATTGAATCATATAAGGGAGTTTGGCAGAAGGAAAGATCATATATGCATAAATATTAGAAACAATATGATGTCCATCAGAAGAATGCAGATACAGGCCTTCGTAACAGGAGTAGATAGTAACATCCGATGATATTGACTTCAAGGAGTCTAGGAAATGAGTCGAAAATTATATGGATCTAATACCGAGTCTATCAATATTTTTGACTATACGATATAGTTTCTTATCCGTCCACCACTTAAATGCCCATGTCTGCATTCCCAGAGGAAAACATTATGAAAAAGTCGAGCAACAGATGTATGCAGGAAGAGTAATTTATATCCTCTCTTTAGTCTATCCCACAATCAGTGGCGGATTATCATATGGGCGATTCGGGCGGCCGCCCGGGGCCCGAGGCTCCCAGGGTGCCCATGGCAGCCCGAACCGCACATTATCGTACAAAACTATTCAGCGCGCTAGCGCTGCTAATTTCCGAAGATGAGGAGGGGAGGAGCAGGGAATTGGCCGGGAAAGGGGTAGGACACGCCTCCCTGACAAGTGCGGGCGCCGCCATGAGTAACAGAACAGCGACGGACGGCTGTTCTGTTGCTCTAAAGCTGCAAGGGAAGACCCGGGCGGGCGTTCACCGGCGCTGAGGTTAGTCGGCTTATCCTCCTGCCCAACTGGTTCCCGACCGCTGGCTGTATTTTTACGGCCAGCGGTCAGGGACGGGTCCTTAAAACCCGAGCCATAGACTTTCTACGGCTCGGGTTTTAACTTGCTGCCCGCGCGATTCGGCAGCTGAATGTCGGGTCTCCGGCTGTCAGTGACTGCCGGGGACCCTGAGGAGAAGACAGAAGCAGCTTTCGCTGCTTCTGTCTTCTCCGATGTCTTCTTACACAGCGTTCAATGAACGCTGTGTATAGGAATAGAGACAGCAGCAGCAGCGCTGTCTCTATTCCTCCCGGTGATCATGTGACTGGTCACATGATCGCCGGGTGCCGTTACTAACATACTGCTGCTGGGTCTTACTAGACCCAGCACAGCCCTATTAGTGACAATCGTCACTATGAGAGGGCTGATTTCCCCTGTAACTGGGGCTGCTGTGCAGCTCCAGTTACAGGGGAAAAGATGGTGTAAAAGAAAGAAAAAAAATATATAAAGTTCCCCAAAGGTCTTTTTTGACCTTTGAGGAACAGACCACAGTAATAAAAAATAATAAAGTAAAGTGCAAAAAAAAATTAAATAATAAATACACATAAAATACCCACCCCAAAAAAAAACGTTCCCCCTCCCGCCAAACATTGTTGTAACGCTAGCGCTGACCCAATTACCCTAATATAGACATGTAATATATTAAAATTTACGGTAAACAATGACGATTACAAATAAAAGGTCTATTTTAGGGTAAAACTATGTTATTACCAAAAAAAATAGCTGAAACGTAAAAAAGCTTATTTTTTTTACTATTATTTTCAAACTTTATGAATAAAAATTCTAAAATAGCAAAAAAGTGTGCATAAAAACGATAAAAAAGGAAACCTGCATTGTCTACGGAAAAAAACGTTGCAAAAATCACGTCTTTTTTTTTTTCTTTTTATAAAAATGTGTGTTTGGTGCAACTTTGTAATTCAGTTTTATTAAAAAATATTTTCACTTTTTGAGATACAGCTGCTTTGTATCCTGTATCCGTCAGGTCAGCAGGACTGACGGGATCAGTGAAACGGGCCTTGCGCTAAATTATAATCTTAGATGTGATAGATTTGAGGTGGATCCTGCGTGTCACTGATCCTGTCAGTCCTGCTGACCTGACGGATACAGGATACAAAGCAGCTGTATCTCAAAAAGTGAAAATATTTTTTAATAAAATCAATCACACACATACTAATATATATATATAAAATTATGATAACGTTTTTAAATGTGTACATAACCTTGTGGCACTATATACAAGGGGGAGCGCTGTGTGCCACTATATACAAGGGGGATATATACAAGGGGAGTGCTGTGTGGCACTATATACAAGGGGGATATATACAAGGGGAGTGCTGTGTGGCACTATATACAAGGGGGAGCGCTGTGTGGCACTATATACAAGGGGGAGCGCTGTGTGGCACTATATACAAGGGGGAGCGCTGTGTGGCACTATATACAAGGGGGAGCGCTGTGTGGCACTATATACAAGGGGGAGCGCTGTGTGGCACTATATACAAGGGGGAGCGCTGTGTGGCACTATATACAAGGGGGGGCTGTGTAGTGCTATCCACAGTGGTATGTGTGTGGCGCTCTTTATAGGGGGGCTTTTTGGTGCTATTTACAAGAGGGGGAGGGCTGTGTGGCGCTCTCTACAGGGGGCTGTATGGCACTATCTATATGGGGCTGTGTGTAACACTCTCTACGGGGGGATGTGTGATATATAGAGGGGGCTGTGTATGGCGATATCTATGGGGGTGTGTAATATCTACAGGGGCTGTGTGTGGCACTATGTACAGGGGGCTGTGTGTATGTGGTGTTTTACAGTGTGTGGTATTATTATATTCAGGCGCGCAGTGTTTGGTGCTATTATATTTAGGGGCACAGTATGTGGCACCATGATAACTTTATTTTCGTTTATAGGTGTGGAAATGTTGGAAAAGTGAGGAGACGTCTGAGTGGCAAATTCTGCAGAAATGAGTCATGGCCGGGAGAAGTCGTCATGAGTGCTGGACCGGATGGAGAAGAAAAGAGGAAAAAACTACTAGAATCTGAGACGTCGTCACCTGTGAGTCACTAGATTTATAGAGAATCTGTCACCTCTCCTGACATGTTTATTATAGGAATCCTTGTATTTCACAAAAAGTCTGCAGTCCAGGACTGATAGACAATTCCCCTTGTCAGGAGGTTGTGTCCCTGCACAGTGTGATACTGTCAGTATGTAGGGACACCGCGCTGTGACAAGGGAAATCGTAACACTGTTAATGCTTGCCCAAAAAGGTAGTGTTAAAAATAGTTACGGCAGGGCGGCGGTGAGGAAGGGGGGCCCAAGTTTGGGTAACAGCCCAGGGCCCATGGTCTACTTAATCCGCCACTGCCCACAATGCTATAAGGAACGTGCATAAAATTAACGGCCTATCTTTTGGAAAACCTAGACCACCATTAACTTTTGAAGTGTATAAAACATTTTGAGATGTCCTAACACGTCTTGGGCCCCAAAGAAAGGGCAGAATATCCTTATGTAGTTAAAATATTTGTCAGGAACGTCAATTTGCATGATTCTAAAATAATATGGAATTCTTGGCAAAAAGGTCATTTTTATGGCTGCTGTATGTCCCTTCCAGGATAGATTCAAAGAAGCCCAATTCGTTAAATCCTCTTTCAGTTTGTTCCTCAAAGGAATAAAATGTGCTTGAAAAGTTGTGTGAATAGGAGGTTAGATAGATCCCGAGGGATTACATTTTATCTTCCCTCCATCGCATCTCAAAGATCAGCTGAAGTAATTTCGTCATGTGGCGGGGAACATTAATATTGAGAGCCTCTGTCTTGTCATGGTTTCATTGTAATCAGACACTTTAGAGAATTTATCAAGAGTATGGTGTTAGGAAGCGTCTGTGTCTTTAAGATCGCCATGACTACTGATCTAGCTTCTGGGGGGTTCTGTTGACTTCTTGAGCCTATCCCACTTCTCTGTCTTCTTCCTGTCAGGTGTAGGGTGGGGTATTTATACCTGGCCTAGTCCCTCTTTCTTTGCGTGTGAATTTTCTACTTAGGTGTTGTGATCAAACTCTCACTTATCCTGTGCTTCCTATACTTCTGGGCTTCTTGGAAAGTGACCTCGGCTTGTCTCTCGTTAACCCCTTGTTACCGATTTAGATTATCTACTCCCGGCTGGTTCTGACCTCTGCTGTACCTGATTTCCACTTGCTCTGTTTTGGACTTTCTGTTTACCCTCTGGCTGTCTGGTTACCTGATCAGGTATAGCCTGCATTGCAGCCCTTATCCAACACTGAACTCTGTTAGAACAACCTGGGTTCAGAGCAGTAAAAACCATCCCGCCTTACGGTGGTCTCTGGCGAATACTTCAGAGTAGCCTTAGATCCTGTCGATCAGAGTTGTGACAGATTTGGGGTTGCAGTTTTATTTGCTCGCTTACTTCCGACAGTCTCCAGCATCCTTTTGGGAATTGCGCAACCAGTGATTCCATAACATATGATACAGATTAGAAATTCATGTGAGAGGAGATGAGATAATAATAAGATATCGTCACCAAAAAGAGCACATTTATGTGTCTGGGCCAGGGACTCAATAGCTGAAATGAAAAAAATAAGTGAATGAGGGCATCCTCTAGCTATGAAGTTAGAATCAGGAGGAAAACCCTTCATATTTGCCTGAGCAGTTGGTGTCGAATATATGCCTTTAAGGATAGACAAGAATTTAGGTCCAAACACCCAGCGCTCTAAAATATACAAGAGGTTGTCCCAATGGAAGGAATCAAATGCTTTATGTAAATCCAAAAAGATACTTAAAGAGGCTCTGTCACCAGATTTTGCAACCCCTATCTGCTATTGCAGCAGATCGGCGCTGCAATGTAGATTACAGTAACGTTTTTATTTTAAAAAAACGAGCATTTTTGGCCAAGTTATGACCATTTTTGTATTTATGCAAATGAGGCTTGCAAAAGTCCAAGTGGGCGTGTTTAAAGTAAAAGTCCAAGTGGGCGTAAATTATGTGCGTACATCGGGGCGTTTTTACTACTTTTACTAGCTGGGCGTTCTGACGAGAAGTATCATCCACTTCTCTTCAGAACGCCCAGCTTCTGGCAGTGCAGACACAGCCGTGTTCTCGAAAGATCACGCTGTGACGTCACTCACTTCCTGCCCCAGGTCCTGCATCGTGTCGGCCACATCGGCACCAGAGGCTACAGCTGATTCTGCAGCAGCATCAGCGTTTGCAGGTAAGTAGCTACATCGACTTACCTGCAAACGCCGATGCTGCTGCAGAATCAACTGTAGCCTCTGGTGCCGATGTGTCCTCGCTCGTCCGACACAATGCAGGACCTGTGAGTGACGTCACAGCGTGATCTCTCGAGAACACGGCTGTGTCTGCACTGCCAGAAGCTGGGCGTTCTGAAGAGAAGTGGATGATACTTCTCGTCAGAACGCCCAGCTAGTAAAAGTAGTAAAAACGCCCCGATGTACGCACATAATACATGCTCAATTGGACTTTTACTTTAAACACGCCCACTTGGACTTTTGCAAGCCTCATTTGCATAACTACAAAAATGGTCATAACTTGGCCAAAAATGCTTGTTTTTTAAAAATAAAACCGTTACTGTAATCTACATTGCAGCGCCGATCTGCTGCAATAGCAGATAGGGGTTGCAAAATCTGGTGACAGAGCCTCTTTAAAGTAGAGTTGTGGATTGTACCATCCCACTGAGCCTGAACCAAAGAAATTAGGTCTATGATTCTATGGTTTTGGTCTGAAGCCTCTATATTAGGGACAAACCTCATCTGATCAGGATGGGCATATGACTCTAGAAAAGAGTTAATTCTGGTCGCCAGGATTTTAGAAACAATTTTCATGTTACATTAAGCGATAACGGTCTATAATTCTGGAAGGAGGAATGGTCCTTTCTTGGTTTCGCTGGGTATAATTATGTATAAGCTCTCAAGGCATCAAAACAAGGAAGATTACCTTCTCGCAAGGAATTGAAAAAGTGACAAAATGGGGCACTAAGAGGTCTGCACATTTTTTATACTATGAAGTTGACAGCCCATCAGGTCCACAAGTTTTTGCCGATTTTAACAGTTTTATCATATTTAGTAACTCTTCTGTAATAATTCAGATTCTAATAAGTCTCTCTGATGATCAGAAATATTAGGTAAAGATACATTCTCTAATAAGGTAGAAGCCAATGTAGGATTTAACTTGTCTGGTGATTTATAAAGATCTGAACAAAATTTATAAAAAGCATGAAGAACCATTTTAGGGAGTTGGAATAAAGAACCCTTGGCTATTCCGATTTTTGGAATAGTATAGGAGCGAGTCAATGGAGTCAATCTTCGAGCCTAAAGAGAACTAGGTTTATCACTATGAGAAAAGAATCGGTATTGTGACCATCTGATACTATGTTCTGCAATAGTAGTCAGGCACATATTGAGCTCTAGTGTAGCAGTCTCAATTTTAGCTCGAAGATCGATTCAGGCTGTTGTTTATGCTGAGTTATTAAATCAGAATAAACCTAGTCCTTTTTTCGCTTTTCCTTTCATCCTAGAGGCTAATTGGATAAATTTCCCTCAAATGATAGCCTTATGGGCTTCCCAAGTAATAGTTGGAGAGTATGCTTCAATATTGATTTTAAAATAGGTTTTAATTGCCAAAGAACGTTCTTGAAACAAAACAGGATTGGTCAACATGGACTCATTTACCCTCCATAGGGTCGAGCTGGGTTTAAGCCCAAAACAATCTACAGGGTGGGCCATTTATATGGATACACCTAAATAAAATGGGAATGGTTGGTGATATTAACTTCCTGTTTGTGGCACATTAGTATATGGGAGGGGGGAAACTTTTCAAGCTGGGTGTTGACCATGGCGGCCATTTTGAAGTCGGACATTTTGTATCCAACTTTAGTTTTTTCAATGGGAAGAGGGTCATGTGACACATCAAACTTATCGAGAATTTCACAAGAAAAACAATGGTGTGCTCCCGATCTGACCCCCTTAGACTTTTATCTTTGGGGTCATCTGAAGGCAATTGTCTATGTTGTGAAGATACGAGATGTGCAGCAACTGAAACTACAGATACTGGAAGCCTGTGCTAGCATTTCTTCTGTGGTGTTGCTATCAGTGTGTGAAGAGTGGGAGAAGAGGGTTGCATTGACAATCCAACACAATGGGCAGCACTTTGAACACATTTTATAAGTGGTCAGAAACTTGTAAATAACTCATGAAAGAATAAAGTAACGTTAAAACCAAGCACACCATTGTTTTTCTTGTGAAATTCTCGATAAGTTTGATGTGTCACATGACCCTCTTCCCATTGAAAAAACTAAAGTTGGATACAAAATGGCTGACTTCAAAATGGCCGCCATGGTCAACACCCAGCTTGAAAAGTTTCCCCCCTCCCATATACTAATGTGCCACAAACAGGAAGTTAATATCACCAACCATTCCCATTTTATTTAGGTGTATCCATATAAATGGCCCAACCTGTAGAGTAATACAGGCAGGGTCATAGTCAGACCAGGGGGTGGGTATAATCTTAGCCTATTGCAGACCAAATAAGAGATGCAAGGGAAGAAAGAGATGGTCAGCATGGGAATAAGTCCCATGAGCCGAAGAAAAAAAAAGTATAATCCCTAGTTGAAGGGTTAGCCATACGCCAGACATCTAAAATCATATGCATGGACATATCAAGCCAATTTAAGAACTTGTCTTGGGTGGGACTTCAAGGTAACTTTCCCTATTATAGATTTGTCCAAAATTTGATCCAGAGCCACATTGCAATCACCGCCTAGGAAAATTTTGCCATAAAAATGTGGGGAAAGGGTCTGTAGCACGTTTTTTTAAAAAGATACCTTTATTTTGAGAGTAGTAGGATATAAACGTAACATATGTATCTTGAAAGAAACCGTTGACCAGTATGTATCGAGTGTCTCTTCAACAAAAGTGATTTTGTGAACAAATTATATGTTTTGTGAAAAACGCTCCAAATCCTCTCTTCTTCCCTTCAGTCAACAACAAATAATATAAAGGCAACCTAGTATGAATAATCTGGGACAAGAAGCAGATAAGAAGTGTAACTCTTGTAAGAAAACAACATCACACTTCATTAAGTCATACAAATTTAAAGTTTTCCTTTGTTTGATTGAAATATTCAAGCCCTGTACATTGTGTGTAACAAGATTAAAAGAACGATTAGTGCTAGCCATCATTAAGCAGTATAGTATGCATTAGCCACAGTTCAAACTGAAAAAATGGAGGGGGGTATGAAAAGAAGGGAATTAAACATAAAGCAGTGTACAAAACTGGTAAACAAACCAATATCCCCTTGAGGGGTAGTAGTAAGATTGGGAAATCCTTTCAGGGGAAAGGTAAATTCATGCCCCCGAGTGTAACTCATCAAGCTCAGTGGGAGGGCAAGCAGGGCTTTCCCAGAGCCCTAGAAAGCTAAACCAGTAACATAGTCTATTAGTCTTAAAGAGGTAACAATAGAACAGATTATGCAAAAGTATAAACCAAGACACAAAACTATCTAGGTTGTAAACCAACAGAAAAAGGTTACTTCAGGCATCAGCATCCAAGTGAAAAAAGGACTGGTATAATCAAAAGAGGGGATAGTATTATATAGAACAAAAAGTTTTATATCAATCTCTCAAACATGAAAATTCAGGGCACTAGAAATCCAGATGGTTGATTCTTAGTTTAGTCCCCACAATGGTGAAATGGGATCTGGTCCTTTATGTGATTTCAAAGGAGATGATGTAAGAGGAGAACCCCTATTTTCCTTAGATAGTAGGCCCAAGCACTCAAAAGTACATTCTTCTTCATCAAGAGTAGAGAAGCTGTAAGGGCGATTGTGGTAGGAGAACACAACGGTATCTAATTTCTATCTTTTTCATGATCTGTAGTAATGGTTTGAGACTCCTCCATCTTTGGATCGTATGGGGAGCAAAGTCTGCTAAGATTTGCATGTCTTCATTGCGTAGTTTCAAATGATTGCAGGTTCTTGAAGCTTTCATAATCCATTTTTGACAGAGAAATAATGAGGTTTCACTGAAACATCCCTAGGCAGGCATTCAGCCCGTGGTGCAGTGAGAGCCCTATGGACTCTTTAAATGTCGTAGTATAGAGCCGAGAGGTCTGGTAATAGAACTTTGAAAAGGTCATGGACCGCAGTCTACAGATTTGTAATGGATTCAGGGAGCCTCCTGATCATGAAATTTTCCCTGCAGGATCGGTCTTCTAGATCCTCAATTTTAGAGTGTGCCTCCTCTAGTTGTGAATAAACATCTTCAATGCATTTAGTATGCTGGTTGACTGTAGAAATAGTATCGACCATTTTTTTTCAAATGACTCAACCTGAGATTCCAAAGGATGGAAGCCAGTTTTCAATTCTGACATACATTTTTGGCAGGTTTTCATTAATACCTGCTAAAGCAGTTGGGAAAAAACGTGGAATCAAACTTTATCCCCCAAATAGATTGGGGTTACCTCATGGGCCTCAGCCTGCCCAGCCGCATCTTGGGATGTTCTCTTCATGGTCATGGCTGAACTGAACATCAGTCATCATTTTATCTATGGGGGATGTAGTGGAGCATCCTTCTCCAAATAGATCGGAGGCCAAAACAGGGCATTGGCATTTAGGGGTGCAATCCCCTAAAGCAGGTGAAAGGTGCGAACGCTTTGGAGAATGGAATGCATCCATCTCTGTCTCACTTGGCAGGAGTGGGACTGTTGCTGGTCGGACTGTACTGGAGAACCAGCGGCTGCTACTCTTGTGACTGCTCCAAATCGCTTGGTATTTCCTTTAGCCATCGGGTTGCTCTGGTGTGTGCATGGAACCTGTAGTCAAAAGTAAGCTGATCAGTGGCAGATAATTGCTAATAATAGGTGCTATTTGCCCTGGGAAGTGCGAAGCTCTGGGATCACACGTCCACCATAAGCATGTGCCTCCCAACTTCTCACTCTTACCATCCTATTTGATTTGCTTATTTCCAGTTGATAGCAAAATAATAGTAAAAGTCATGGGCACTAGATTATGGAACGCCATTGTTTCTACATAAGATATGTGGTGAGACTCATGTTTATGCATTAGATGAAAACTATAGTACATCTGGCGCATTTGTTACACGTGCTGTGGCGCTACTCTATACTGGTTAGATACTGGGAAGAAGTGACAGATCTCATTGATTCTACTTATAGCGTGTCTGCTTACTCGACTCCACTTGTCTTTAAAGGGGTTGTCCAGGAAAAAAAAAAATTCTAAAAAATGTCCCCCAGCCTTGATTTGCCTTCCCTAATACCCCCTATTAAACTTCTAACCAGTTTCTGTTTGATTTCCATCATCACTGCTGCTTTTTCTGTTTGTTTACAGCCCTTGCTGTTTGTTTACATCCCTTACTGGCTGTTTCCTGTCTTGTAACCCACTATACCCATGATCCCCGGCTGCATCTGAGGAGACAGTTGCACCTCCCCCTTCCTCCAAAGCACCTCAGCTATTTGCATGCTGCCACGCCCCTCTATGGTCACATGGTCCTTCCCTGCTCTAATTACAGATTACAGGCAGACGGCTCCCTCCCTGCACACTGTCTGAGGCCGGATTACACGAGCGTGTGCCTTTTGCTTGCGCAAAAAATGCGTCGTTTTGTGCACGCAAAAGGTACATAACGGCTCCGTGTGTCAGCCCCGTATGATGCGCGGCTGCGTGATTTTCGCGCAGCCGCCATCATTATGACACTGTTTATATGTTTGTAAACAGAAAAGCACGTGGTGCTTTTCTGTTTTCATTCATACTTTTTACTGCTGTTGCGCGAATCACGCGCGTACCACGAAAGTGCTTCCGTGTGCTGCGCGTGATTTTCATGCACCCATTGACTTCAATGGGTGCGTGATGCGCGAACAACACACAAATATCGGACATGTCATGAGTTTTACGCAGCGGACACACGCTGCGTGAAACTCAGACAGTCTGCACGGCCCCATAGACTAATATAGTTCCGTGCAAGGCGCGTGAAAATCACGCGCGTTGCACGGACGTATTACACGTTCGTCTGAATAAGCCCTTACACAGTAATAATCATCATTATCCTTTGTGCCTCATCTATCCCTGATCTAAGTACAGGCACCCGTCTCCCTCCCCCGCCCCTTCCACAGCCTGATAAATGTCAGGGTATGTTCACAGGCAAAGACGTCTCAAAATACGGAGCCGTTTTCAAGAGAAAACAGCTCCTGATTTTCAGAAGTTTTTTGTGCAAATCGCGATTTTCGCTGCGTTTTTTACGACCGTTTTTGGAGCTTTTTTCACTACAGTCTATGGAAAACGGCTCCAAAAACGTCTCAAGAGGTTTCCTGCACTTCTTTTTCGCGTTCGTTTTTTTATGCGTAAAAAAACACATAAAAAAACGCTCCTTCGGAACAGAACGCCGTTTTCCCATTGAAATCAATGGGCAGATGTTTGGAGGCGTTCTGCTTCGGATTTTTCGGTCGTTTTTCGGGAGTTTACGGCCCGAAAAACGGACGAAAATAGGCCGTGTGAACATGCCCTAAGTCTGCCCACTCCACCTAAGTCAGACATCTTGGTACACACAATCCAGTCAGCACATTTACCTCACCTGCTCCTGGATCTGTTCCAATAGATCCTGTATTAGGCCCTGTTCACACTCAGTTTTTTTGCTGGCAGAAAATTCTGCATCAAGATTCTGTCTTGAATTTGGAGGCAGATTTTGACCTGCATGCAGGCCGTTTGCCACGTTTTTTGCCTGCGGCCATTGAGGGAAAAAGAAGCGACATGCCCTATCTTCGGGCGTTTACTCCTCTGACATCTATGGGAGGCATAGAAAGCGTTTTTCACAGCGTTTTTGCCCGTTGCGCTCAATGCCGTGGGCGAAAATCGTGGCAAACGGCGTGGAGGCAGATCAAAATCTGCCTGAAAATTCAAGCAAAATTTTACAGTGAAGCAAACACCAAACACTACTCCAAACAATGGTAAAACGTTTCTTTTTTTTTACATAATTTACTATAAATGTATGTAAGGCCCCATACACACTAATGTGCTTTTGTTGGGGAGCAATTCCCCCGAAAATCCACGAGAGAATTGCGGCCCCATTCACTTCTATGGGCCCATGCAAAAGACCATAGTTTCCAAGGTCCGTGCATGGCCCAGGACCCTGGACCGCGGAAAGAACGGACATTTCTTAGTACGGCCGTGTTCTGCGGTCCAGGCTCATAGAAAATAATGGACGCGGCCATGTGCACGGCCCGCGATTTGCGGGTGGCTCGCGGATGACACTGCGGGGCAGGCCGACCCGAAGATCACGGCCGTGCACATGGCTACGGTCGTGTGCATGAGGCCTTAGTGTGTCTCACTATTTATATATTTTTTTATATATAAAATTTTGTGTATGTGTGTGTATATATATATATATATATATATATATATATATACACACACAGTGCGGGAACTACAAGTGTGAAGAAGGAAGGATGAGAAGGTGTGGACAACGAGATTGTCAGAGGAGGGGGCGTGTTCTGTGATTGATGACGCTCCGTGTCTTTGCTAAGACAGCACTTTCGACTGTGTAAAGACACGGCGCGTCATCAACTACCTTTAGGCTCTATTCACACGAGAGGGTCTGAGTGTCGGCCTATAAAAAACAGCGGTTTTGGTCCGTTTTCTCGGCCGTTTTGCATCTGTTCCATTCCGGGCCATGCTTCCGTTTTTAACCCGTTTTGCACCCGTTTTTTTCCTTGTCCGTTTTAAAAACGGATGAATTTCATTTGTCAATTTTCTGCCACACACTGCACTCTGTAGATAATGCCACACACTACCTTCTATAGATACTGCAACAGCCCCCCTGTAGGTAATGCCACACAGCCCCCTGTAGGTAATGCCACACAGCCCCCCTGTAGGTAATGCCACACAGCCCCCCTGTAGGTAATGCCACACAGCCCCCTGTAGGTAATGCCACACAGCCCCCTGTAGGTAATGCCACACAGCCCCGCTGTAGGTAATGCCACACAGCCCCCCTGTAGGTAATTCCACACAGCCCCCCTGTAGGTAATGCCACACAGGCCCCCTGTAGGTAATGCCACACAGCCCCCCTGTAGGTAATGCCACACAGCCCCCCTGTAGGAAATGCCACACAGCCCCCTTGTAGGCAGTGCCACACAGCCCCCTTCAAGTAATGCCACACAGCCCCCTGTAAGTAATGCCACACAGCCCCCCTGTAGGTAATGCCACATAGCCCCCCCAGTAGGTAATGCCACATAGACCCCCCTGTAGGTAATGCCACATAGCCCCCCTGTAGGTAATGCCACATAGCCCCCCTGTAGGTAGTGCCACACAGCCCCCCTGTAGGTAATGCCACACAGCCCCCCTGTAGGTAGTACCACACAGCCCCCCTGTAGGTAATGCCACACAGCCCCCCTTGTAGGTAGTGCCCCCCCCTACTTTCCTGTAGGGGACGGCTCTGGAGAAATCCCTCACTTCACTGTCCATATATGAACAGTGAAATGAGGTACTTCTCCTGGAGCGGAATCCCCGGCCACATCGGCGGGGATTCCGCTTCAGAAGTCCCTGACGTCACTGTCCATATATGGACACAGTGAAGTCAGTGACTTTTCCTGGAGCGGAATCCCCGGCCAATTCGCCGGTGATTCCGCTTCAGAAGTCACTGTGTCCATATATGGACACATTGAAGTCTGTGACTTCTCCTGGAGCGGAATCCCCAATCCCGGGCTTGGGGATTCCGCTCCTACAGTGAGCAAATAAACACCCTCCTCCTCCTCACATGCACTTCGGACTGTGAGGAGGAGAAGGAGAGAGCGAGCGACAGCAGACACGGCTGTCATAGTACACACCGTCTCCACAACATATTAAAACTTGCGCATGCGCAATGAAACATACGGCTGCTGAAGACGCAGCCATATCATTTAACAGAGCATGCGTGGTAGTGTCAACCATGCATGCTCCAAGCAGATGGGGAAAACACATGGTACAGTTACGTCATTTATGACGTAACCGTACAATGTGAAAACCGGAAACCGCAAACCGGAAGTTAGGCGCGAATGGACGGGTATGCACAGGAAGTGCAAATTTTACATGGACAAGTGGTCACGTGACGGAAGAGGGAATACGACGATACATTCAGATAATAAAACGTAAGTACATTACAAAGTTATATGTTTTCCATTGTTTAGTTTAATTAAAAGTAATTTTTTACTTCCGAAAAACCCCTTTAAGAGTAATGCCGTACAAAAATATGTATTTATTCTTTGTTGTATGAAAATATATATACTGTATATATATTTTTTTTTTTAAAGTTTAATAAAAATTGCTTGATACAAAACCTTATAGACCGATACAGCACCAGAGAATGAGGCAAAAACGTGATCACAAACTAGCTGGGGTCAGAAAAGAGGGAGACAGTCTTAAAGGGAATGTGTCGCTAGAAATGTTTTTTTTTTCCCAGCTAAACAGTATTTAAGTGATTAAACATTGTTTTAATTTTTTTTAATTTTTTCACAAGTCAGGAACTATTATAAATTAGATTCTAATTTATAACATTGTGCTGGTCACTAGAGGGAATTCCCAAAATTGCAGCATTGCAATGTGGTAAAGCAACCTCATCGCTTTATGCTGCAAATTTGGTGTAGACACACACGCTCTAGTGAGCTCACACAATCCCCCCTCCCTTATCCCGGCTAGTGCCAGGAGAAGGAGGTGGTTGAATCTTCTAATCCTCCTACACTGTGCATTCGCTCAGAAAATGGCGGCACACAGTGTAGGAGGATTAGATACAGTGGTAATCAGACAGTGTAACACGAACATAATACACACATCACATACACATAACTTACCTGCTCCTGCCGCCGCTGCTGCCTCCAATCCTACTCCTACCGTCTTCGCTGCCTGGAACATGTGTCCTGAAGCCGCGACCGGAAGTAGTCATCTTACTGTCCGGCCGCGGCTTCCGGTCCACATGAAAATGGCGCCGGATGTCGTTCGGCCGAAGACCTTTCTTTTGGTTTGTGTGGGAGCGGCGCATGCGCCGTTCCCACACAGACAGCATACGCTATAGTGAATGGAATGGCTCCCGTTCGCATTCTCTATGGGGATGTATGTGCCGTATTCCATCTCTGTATGTGTCGTTAATCGACACATACAGAGATGAAAAAAAAATGGCAGCCCCCATAGTGAAGTAAAAGTAAGAAAAAATAAAAAAGTAAAACACAAAAACACAAATAAATAACATTTATTTTAATAACATACTAAAAGCAAATTTATATATAAAAAAAAATTTTTTGCGACACCTTCCCTTTAAGAGACAAGTTAAAAGGCAATACAGGGGGCACAAATAATTAGCGGGCACAAATAATAAGCGTGGTTAAAGTTTTACCAAGTTCAGTAAAGAGCAATCCAGTTGAGGTACAGAGGGGTCACAAACAAATAGTGAAGTTAGTCAATAAGGGTCATATACGCGGACACTATCTTTCCAAAAGTAAGTGGACACCTGACCATCACACCGATATGAGCTTGTTGGACATCCCATTCCATTGCTGGAGCGCGGTAAGGTAAGTCTATTACAGTTTTCCAAAAAGTTACCAATAAACAATGTTGATTCTGAAAAAAGTTCTCCAATCTTTTTGACCATATAATAATAGTTCACATGCAGAAAACATATGAAACTGTACACAGCAATACTTCATTACAAGTCACTATCTCCTGATACCTACTGATTGAAAGTTCAACCTCAGTGATAAGACAAGTCCACTTACCGTAGTTTTCAGACTATAAGACGCACCAAGGTTTTAGACAACAGAAAAAAATAATTTCATATTTTACTACTTTCCAAAGAAAAAACTTTGTTAAAACAAATTTTGTTCTGTTTCACCACATTTTGAGATCCATAATTAGATTTTTTCATCGATTGAGTGGCGTGAGGGCTAATTGTCTGCGGGACGAGCTGTAGTTTTTGGTACTTACGATTTTTTGCTCACATTATTTGACTTTTTTTAGCACTAAGTTTACCGAAAAACAAAGATTCTGGTGTTTTTTAAAAGAAAAAAAAAAGGTTCTACGGAGTGCGTGTTAAGTAATAGTATATTGTAGTAGTTCGGACTTTTACGGATGCAGCAATACCAATTTTTATTTTTACATTGTGCTTGGGGAAAAATGGGAAAAGGTATTTTTTTTTACTTTTAATATTTGTAATTTTTTTTACACTCCTGAAAATTAATCTACGTCACTACTAAATTTATTACTTCTTTTCATACTTTTTATTAGTCCCTCTAAGGGACTTGAACCAGCAATCATTAGAAATGTGTTGCAGTATAGTGTCATTTTTACAGGCTGCTGCTAAGCCCTGCTCGAGGCATGGCTTAGCACAGGCAAACAGAAGGCAGACCTGGGGGCCTTTATTATGCCCCAGCGCTGCCATGACAACTATCGACGCCCCCCCCAATCACGTTGTGCAGGTAAGCCCATTGGGCTGTCGGAGGGGGCCGTCCCCTTCCAGACGGTTTAAATGCTGCGGTTGCTATTGACCGCGGCATGGGGTTTTCCCATGAGGGAAATTTATGATATATCCACATGATATGCCATAAATGTCAGATAGATGTGGGTCCCACCTCTGGGACCCACACCTATTCAGGAAAACAGCGGTACGTCATGGATCGGTAAGGGGTTAAGGAAGACTGCCAACTATAAGACGCATGGACTTTTCAGCAAGATCTATTCTTGCTAAAAAGTGCATCTTATAGTCCGAAAAATACGGTAATTATTTATTTTATTTCCTCTTGCATATATAGCTCCAACATATTCTGCAGTGTTGTACAGAGATTGTCACAATTCACATCAGTCCTTGTCCCCAATATGTCCACAATCTGATTTATTTCAGGCGCACACACTAGGGTCAATTTCTGCTCGTGATCATTTACTTGTCTGAATGGCCCCAATATAGAATGTTACTGACCTACTATTATAATTCAATATAATGTAATTTACTGAACCACAGTCGGACTGCTGCAGGAACTACTGCCATGACTTTGGAAGTGTGACAATTGGTCTCCTTTCCCAGGCAAAGAGGGCTCACTCATGCTCTGTTCACACTGGCGTCAAATTTAAAATTTTTACTGGATACATAATGGATATGACTCATCCATCATGATCTGTTTGATGGATTAGTCATGATCAGTTATGATTAGGGTATGTTCACACGGCCTATTTACGGACGTAATTCGGTCGTTTTACGCCTCGAATTACGTCCGAAAATGTGCCTCGATAGCGTTGGCAAACATCTGCCCATTGAAAGCAATGGGCTGACGTTTGTCTGTTCACACGAGGCGTATATTTACGCGTCGCTGTCAAAAGACGGCGCGTAAATAGACGCCCGTGCCAAAGAAGTGTCATGTCACTTCTTCAGACGTAAATGGAGCCGTTTTCCATGGACTCCATGGAAAACCAGCTCCAGTTACGTCCGTAAGGGACGCGGCGTTCAAGCGCCTGCACATGCCGTTACGGCTGAAATGACGGGGCTGTTTTCTCCTGGAAACAGCCCCGTAATTTCAGCCGTTACGGACGCTGCCGTGTGAACATACCCTTACTTATGATCCGTTTTGTTTAAATTCCATTTTTATCCTGGATAGAATAGCGCAGCATGCTACACTATTCTGACCTTCAAAAACCAATGTAGACCTGATAGAAACGAACTAACACAAGTGTAAACATTTCCTATGTTCACATTTGCGTAAAAAATACAACTGTAGTTTTTGTTGCATTTTTTTGGAGCCAAGGCCAGAAGTGGATTTATCAGGAAGTAGAAATTAAAGCCTTTCCTTTATATTTCTTATTCCTTTTTGATCCACTTCAGGCTTTGGATAAAAAAAAGCGACATAGAGAACTGCCACAAAAACTACGATGATTTTTTAAATAAAAACTCTGTATGTGAAACAACCCTAATAAATGGATGTACAGTAGTAGCAGCATTTGTAATACTGGAGTACAAACAGTCCTATGGCTCCTAATATTTTGCCCATGTAGCTTTGAAGACCATCAAAGCTCAGCAGACGAATTGCATAAAACACAAGGAATTCCAGAACTCCTATGAAGATCATTCTTGTATGTGTAACATTGTAGTCCTCTAATGCAGGTCACAGCACTCAAACAGATGTGCAGGCGGTTGGTAATATCACACATGGATTTGTATTATGCATTGTTATCCTCCGTCCAGGATGTAACATCTCACAGTATCCTACAACAGTCAGCATTTCTGTTTTCTTTCTGCCGCTTTCTGAGCTCCATGAAGATGGATTGTGTTTGTGACAAAGTCTATTGCTATAAGTACAAGTGTGTCCTTATTACTCATATCCTTAAAGACATTCACATTGTATGTAAAACAAAAACTTCTTTCTGGTCTTAAACAATGAATATAATTTATTAAAGCGTTTCCTTTGACTGCCTTGGGATATGTACATTTGGTTCTATCTAGATAGTTCTTCCATATGGACCATAGTTGCAGTTTCTGAGATTAGTGCTCAGGGCAGGATTTTTGGAGTGTATCACAAAGTTAAAGCATGCGCTATTTATTAACCCCCCTGACCAGAATGATTTTTTTTATTTTTGTTCTTCGCATTCCGTGGTCATAACTGTTTTAGTTCGACAAAGCTGTATGAGAATTTTTGGTTTTGCGGTATGAGCTGCACTTAAAGTGGGTGCCGTTTCTTTTTTTACATATACGTTAGCGTTTCATTTATAGAACTTTTTAATTTTTATCAAAAATGTTTCGCTTCAGTTTTTGTTTTTTGTTGTTTTTTGTTTTTTTGCAGCATTCACTGATTATAAAATAATGCTTTCATTTTATTGTGCAGGTTGTTTTGGTCGTAACAATACCAACTATGTGTACGTTATTTTATGTTTTGCAAATTATACTTAATAGAGTTTATTTATTGTAAAAAAATCTGCATTTGTGGGTGTTTTACTTTACTGATTTTTAACTCCTTTTTTAAAAAAAAATATTTGACTTTTTTTTAATCCTATAGAGGGATTTAACATTTTTATTTTTTAACTATAATGTACTGGCATATATTACCATGCAAGTATATAAGCCTGCGTACAATAGTACACAGGCAGTTGTTAGGACATATCTAAGTATTCCCTGACAGCAGTTTTTCGCGGCGTATTTTACGTCCGTTTTTGGAGCTGTTTTTCAATGGACTCAATGAAAAACGGCTCCAAAAACATCCCAAAAAATGACCTGCACTTCTTTTTACGCGGCGTCTTTTTGGGCGCCGTATTTTGAAAACGACGCGTAAAATTACGCCTTGTGGTAACAGAACACCGTAAATCCCATTGCAAGCAGTGGGCAGCTGTTTAGAGGGGTAACGTTGCTGTTTTTCCAGGTGTAATTCGAGGCGTAAACGCCCCGAATTACGTCTGAAAACACATCGTGTGAACATACCCTAAATCGTGACATTCAAGGTGTTTCCTCTGATTTCCGCCATTAAAGTGGGGCTGCGGCTGTGTATTACTGCCGTTGCTCCACTCCTAAAAGCACGGGTAAAATCAATGTGCCCGCGCGATCAGCGGGATGACTATGCTCGTCCTGATACGGCATGGTCCTGTTGCTCAATACGAGCATACTCGTCATGCGTCTGCAACCATTTACAAATGAAGACCCACAATACGACCTCTTTATATTATGACACATATACAATGGCCCAATGTAGCTGAACTAGTGGAAGCAATTACACTCCCTAAATATTTCTTGAAAACCAGAATAAACCGCATCACACTAATGTAGCTTACTTATTTTTTAGTCAATTCCACTTTACCAGTCGGCAGCAGCACCTTAGACTAAAAGTGAGCAGGTAAATACTGGTAAATTGTGAAATCATTTAAAGAGGGTTTCTGGCTAAAATAGTTGATGGACTTCAATGAGGCTGTGCTGCAGTAGCCGCCCGGCCACGTATACGACTAAAGGGGCTGTGCCTGGATAATCATTCCGGACACCTACTGGCCACATATCGATGACCTATTCTGATAGGGCAGTAATGTTTTTCCCATAAATCCCATTTTAGCTGTGTACTCTTTAATTTTCTAGAACTTAGATACAGACTGTTGCATATATATATATATATATATATATATATATATATATATATATATATATATATATATATATGGGAAAAACAGACTTAGTATTGTCAACTGGCATGATCTCAGCATGCAGCCATAGAAATGGAACAATAGGCTGAATATTGTCCACCAGTAATATCTCTACTTGCAGCCATTGAATGGGAAAAACACACTCAATATTGTCAACTGAGAAGATCTCTGCTTTGAGCCATAGAAGCAATAGAACCTTCATTTGTTTACTTCAGCATACACTACCGTTCAAAAGTTTGGGGTCACCCAGACAATTTTGTGTTTTCCATGAAAACTCACACTTATATTTATCAAATGAGTTGCAAAATGACTAGAAAATATAGTCAAGACATTGACAAGGTTAGAAATAATGATTTTTATTTGAAATAATAATTATCTCCTTCAAACTTTGCTTTCGTCATAGAATGCTCCATTTGCAGCAATTACAGCATTGCAAACCTTTGGCATTCTAGCTGTTAATTTGCTGAGGTAATCGGGAGAAATTTCACCCCATGCTTCCAGAAGGCCCTCCCAGAAGTTGGATTGGCTTGATGGGCACTTCTTGTGTACCATACGGTCAAGCTGCTCCCACAACAGCTCTATGGGGTTGAGATCTGGTGACTGCGCTGGCCACTCCATTACAGATAGAATACCAGCTGCCTGCTTCTTCCCTAAATAGTTCTTGCATAATTTGGAGGTGTGCTTTGGGTCATTGTCCTGTTGTAGGATGAAATTGGCTCCAATCAAGCGCTGTCCACAGGGTATGGCATGGCGTTGCAAAATGGAGTGATAGCCTTCCTTATTCAAAATCCCTTTTACCTTGTACAAATCTCCCACTTTACCAGCACCAAAGCAACCCCAGACCATCACATTACCTTCACCATGCTTGACAGATGGCGTCAGGCACTCTTCCAGCATCTTTTCAGTTGTTCTGCGTCTCACAAATGTTCTTCTGTGTGATCCAAACACCTCAAACTTCGATTCGTCTGTCCATAACACTTTTTTCCTATCTTCCTCTGTCCAATGTCTGTGTGCTTTTGCCCATATTAATCTTTTATTAGCCAGTCTCAGATATGGCTTTTTCTTTGCCACTCTGCCCTGAAGGCCAGCATCCCGGAGTCGCCTCTTCACTGTAGACGTTGACACTGGCGTTTTGCTTGTACTATTTAATGAAGCTGCCAGTTGAGGACCTGTGAGGCATCTATTTCTCAAACTAGAGACTCTAATGTACTTGTCTTGTTGCTCAGTTGTGCAGCGGGGCCTCCCACTTCTCTTTCTACTCTGGTTAGAGCCTGTGCGTGCTGTCCTCTGAAGGGAGTAGTACACACCGTTGTAGGAAATCTTCAGTTTCTTGGCAATTTCTCGCATGGAATAGCCTTCATTTCTAAGAACAAGAATAGACTGTCGAGTTTCACATGAAAGCTCTCTTTTTCTAGCCATTTTGAGAGTATAATCGAACCCACAAATGTAATGCTCCAGATTCTCAACTAGCTCAAAGGAAGATCAGTTTTATAGCTCCTCTAAACAGCAAAACTGTTTACAGCGGTGCTAACATAATTGCACAAGGGTTTTTGAGTGTTTTCTAATCATCCATTAGCCTTCTAACACAGTTAGCAAACACAATATACCATTAGAACACTGGAGTGATGGTTGCTGGAAATGGGCCTCTATACACCTATGTAGATATTGCATTAAAAACCAGACGTTTGCAGCTAGAATAGTCATTTAGCACATTAACAATGTATAGAGTGTATTTCTGATTAATTTAATGTTATCTTCATTGAAAAAAACTGTGCTGTTCTTGCAAAAATAAGGAAATTTCTAAGTGACCCTAAACTTTTGACCGGTAGTGTAAGTGCATCATGACATATATTTAATAGAAAAGTCAAGAACCTCAATATTGTTAACTGGCAGAATGGTAAAGTAAGGTCTAGTCTTATACTGATATCATACCAAGAATTAAAAAAAAAAAAAGACATAACTTATCCTGCTGTACAATCTATATTAGCATGTGTCTCTAGGCGTGGTTATGCCCCACTACCTGACCAGACACCTGTACATACACCGCTCAGCCATAACATTGAAACCAGCTGCCTAATATCGTGTAGGTGCATTATGGCAAGAAGCATTATCCTGCAGAAACATGCCATTCTGAATAAGCTCTGACCAGGTTGCCTAGCCATCACACTTTGGCCCTTCTCAAAGTTGCTCAGATCCTTACACTTGCCCATTTTTCCTGCTTCTAACACATCAAAATGAAAAACTGTTTACCTGCTGCCTACTATATCCCACCCTGTAAACAGGCGCCATTATTCACTCCACCTGTCAATGGTTTTCATGTTATAACTGAAACATACCTCCCAATCTTCCCGGATTCAGCGCGACAGTCCTCGATTACGGGCGGTGTCCCGCTGTTCCAGGCGGCCAGGGTATGTCCCTCTGCTCCTAGAGGGAGTCCCAATGGCACTATCTACAGGGTGGTGGTAACGCTATCTACAGGGGGGTGGTGCTATCTCCAAGGGGTTGTGGCACTATCAACATGGACACTGTGGCACTATATAGGGGCACTATCTACATGGGCAGTATATACATGGTCACTGTGGCACTATCTACAAGGGAATTGGCACTTCATATGTGGGCACTGGCACTAGGGGCAGTGTGGGGACATTATACTGTATAAGGGCAGCTAGGGGGCATTATACTGTATGTGAGCAGCTATGGGGGCATTATGCTGTACTGGGGCATTAAGCTATATGGGGCAGCTGTGGGGCATTATACTGTATGGGGACATCTGTGTGAGCATTATACCGTATGGGGGTATTATACTGTATAGGGCAACTATGGGGGGCATTATGCTGCATAGGGGCAGCTAAGGGGCATTATGCTGTGTGGGGGAATTTGTTTGGGCATTATATTGCATGAGGGCATCTGTGTGGGCATTATACTGCATGGGAGAATGAGTTGGCAATATACTGTATATGGGCATCTGTGTTGGCTTAATACTATATGGGTGCATTTATGGGGAAATTTTACTGTGTGGGGGCAGTTATTTGGCACTATACTGTGTGGGAGGCCCTATATTAGCATGATAATGTGTGGACTGAACGGGTGGGGATTGGGTGGGTTTAGAGGCATGGCTTAAAATAAAAAAATTGCCTCTTTGTGATACTTGAAAGTTGGGAGGTATGGCTGAACGGTATATATATATATATATATATATATTTTTTTTTTATTGAGTGGGTAGTAAAGTTGCAAATATAGCTGTACCTGGAGGCAAAAACTGAGATACCTGGAGTGGAGAAACTCTTCAAGTGAAGTTTTTGGTTGATAATATTTGGGTGACTCATTTGGGAAGATCACCATAAGCTAGCTTCAACATAAGATACAGTCCTGTGGTCTAACGTGAAGCTCATTGGCCTCAATGCAAAATTTGTGACATGGCCCCATTTATCACACCTCTTTATTAGTACTGGTCTTATAGGGCAGAGGGTCCTTTTGGGACTCCTCGGGCTCCAGGACACTTGTACAACTGAGACCTCTTCACCCCCTATAGTTACATACCTGATACAATCTTATTTATTCTTGGGGTACGTCAACTCTAACAATATAAGAAGTTGAAGCAATGGTTCTAACTTTATTACGGCAGCATTTTTTAAGTCTTTACTGGATCACATTAAAACAATATCTTGTATCCTTGTCAGTTACATTCCTGACTAATTTATAATTAACATACAGTGTTAACATTCCTGACATTATCCATAACTAATGTCCAGCAATGTAAATGGATATCTGATGGTGAAGTGTCAGAATGCACGTTCCATCACCAATGTGCCATCCTTTCCCACGTTTCTTATTTCCTTATCTCCATCCTTCCCTCTGTCCACTGTCACCTTCCTCTCATTTCCTCCCCCTTTCTTTCTTAATCCCACAGAGAGATGTTTTTCACTTCAACTTCCTCTCGTCTTCGCACGTTTAGTCAAAGATTCTTCCTATTGCCACTGAAAGACTCTTCCTATTGCCTCCACCTTTTGTCTTACATATTCCTTGTATTCTTTTACATGAGCTTGTTCATCCATGTTACTCTATCTGTTATGCTCTGATTTTTCTAATGTTTAGACTTGATGAGGGCCGAGAGTGACTCTTTGCATGCAATTTTAGTGTTAAAATATGAATGTTAAAATATCTGTGTGGGTGTAAAGTCTAACGGGATGTTGGCCACTTACCCACTCTTCACGACTGATGTCCTATCCTTTTCTCTGCCACCGTGCTCCTATAGCTGTATCCTATGGCTGAGGATCTTGTCCTATTTAAGGCTCTGTGGGACTCCCCTATGCCTGATCAATAGGTCCATTTGACTCTTGTCTGATTACTCCGACCCCAGTTTATGGATGACTACGTTCAGTCTCTGATCTCTCAAGGTACTGCACTGCATGTGAGCTGTTGCTTATGGTGACTATTCTGGGACAGTAGTGGAATAAGTACATAATAGGCCCTGGACTGTTCCCCAAACTAAAGCCCCACTTCTCCACCACTGCCCTGCTGCACCATGTCTATAGTTAACAACACTTTCTGTACAAGCATTGGTAAATAGGTGTTACGATTCACCTTGTCAAAGGGCTGTGTCCCTACATACTGACAGTCTCCAACCATTGCCGACAGCATCAGACTGTGTAAAGACACATCCTCCCGACAAGGGGAATGGTAACACCTCCATCACTGGTAAAGCCCCGAATTGTTAAAGAGCACTGATAGTTCCCGTGCCTCGCCAGCGTGGGAACCGGTTCTAGGTCCTACTTCTCCCCAGTTCTCCGAACCGGCAGTAATTTTAAGAACCAATTCGGGACTACCGGGATAAACTGGCCAGATTCCATGGGCCTACTTGGAGCTTTGGTCCCCGGGTGGCCACCGAACTGCCAATATTGGGCCCCGCCACTCTTCTGGGATAGCGACCTAAGGATTCCCTCTGGGACAGTCTATAGCTCAGTAAAGGAATTAAGGGTGAACAACAGATAATTCCTTAGACTCTGCTCCCTGGTCTAGCCTAAACCAAACCCTATAGTAACCCAGTGGGTACAAAATCTGTTTGTTGGCCCCTGTGACAATTATTTTAATTAACTAATTATGTGATTGGGAAGGTAGAACTAAAGCCAAGGTTGTAAGCTTCATTATTGGCTGAGTGGGTTTTGGGTTTATACACAATAGGACCTGGGACAGAAAACTATGCTTTACTAGCCTTGAAGTAGTTTATGCATTCAGAATGAATGTAGGTCTCATATACCAAATTTCAAATCATATTAAGTATTCCGTTGTGGATCAATGTTTACAGTGCTGATCTCATTGGCTATTCTCGTTAGGATCACATCTTGATCAGAGAAGGAAAGATTGATATATATCAATGAATAGGAGCAGTGGTTAAAATGTCAAATGTGCTGCTTTTAATGACAACCCCACAGTAGATAGTCAACATTGAACCTTTAGGCTATGTTCACACAGGGCGGGTACTCTGCGTAAAAGCACACAGCTAATCCGTCCTGGGCGCCACAAGGAATTCCGGGCAAAAAACTTCACCAAATTGTGGTGCAATTTTTCGGCCAGATTGTCCGCTGCGGAAAACTGCACATAAAAAAAAAATATGTTTCATACTTACGTAGCCATAGCGACACGTCCCTCTGCCATCCTGCAGGCCGGACTTCTGGGATGGCATTTCATTCCTTGTGACCGCAGCAGTCTGTCATTGGTAACTTGAAACTTCATCCCCGGAGGTCGGCCTGGACGAAGAAGCACAGAATTCTCGGTGTGTTAGATTTTTTTTTGTAATTTTTGATTTTTGAGACGGAATCGCAAGTGCTATTTGTTGCAGGTTTTACCTCCCTATTGAATTCAATGGGGAAAACCCGCAACAAAGAAGCAGAGATTACGCAAATAGAATTGACATGCTGCGGATTAAAAAGACCGCACCGCACGTCAATTTCTGAGCATTTTTTCTGCCCATCATTTATGCAGCATGTGGATGAGATTTGTTGAAATCTCATCCACTCTACTGCTACTGTATTATGCTGCGCATTTTCCACAACTAAATCCGTTGCGGAAAATCAGCAATGTTTACGCTACGTGTGAACTTACTCTTATTCTAAAGGTTAGGGCCTCCATGTTGGGTCAGCTAATATAGAGAGCAAGTAGTGGAGCAGGCGAAATGTGGGAGGTAGTGGGCTTGGCAGAAGTAGTCATGGCTTCTGGCTAAAGATATTTGTTGAGGTTCGAGTTAATGACAAATAAACTAGTGACCTCCACGTGTTGTAATAGAAGGGTGGATGAAAGGAAGCAAGACTGGGCAACCACTGACTCACCAGGTCTTAAAGTCATAAAGAACAAAATAAGAGTTGGGCAGAGCAGAATCTCTCATCTCTATAGTACATAACACGTATAATAAGACATAAAAGCATGCATGCTACGCTATTTTACACCCATTGCCCCCCAAAAAACAATAATGGAGGTATTTAGTTTTGCAAAAGTCCATCCAGGCCACTTGTTTGCCCAGAGAAAAAGAACAAAAAACTAAACAATAAATAAATAAATTCATTACTAGACTAAAAAAATCGATTTATTTTCTTCATAATGGAGGTGATGCAGCTTAGTAATGCATATACCATTCCAGTTTTCTCCCCAATAGATACATGCTGGGGGAACCCGCAGATAATCGAATTATAGTCTAGTCATCTAGTTGATGGTTGCTTCTCGACTGCTAACTGATGTCTGACCGAATACAAGGAACAGAAACCCTTTTGGCATACTTCTGCCCTATAGATATCTATATTTTTTTGTAAACAGACATATATGCCTGACACAGGCAAAAACCATGTTTTGATGTCCGGCTTAATTGGCACAGACTTGTGTCGTGCAACCCTTAGGCCTCATTTACACGAGCGTAATATACGCGCGTGCGACGTGCGTGCTTTTCACGCGTGTCGTACGCACCTATATTACTCTATGGGGCAGTTTAGACGATGCGTGAATTTTGCGCAGCGTGAGTGCGTTGCGTAAAACTCACGACATGTTCTAAAATCGTGCGTTTTTCGCGCATCATGCACCCATTGAAGTCAATGGGTGCGTGAAAACAACGCATGCCACACGGACGCTCCAGCGTTGCATGCGCGAAAATCACGCAAGAGCTGTTATGTCCATGCAAAAGAGTCTATAAAGCTAGACAAAGCAAAGGCAAACCAGGAAGTGCCTGCGTTTCCAGTGCGAGGGGGCAAGCCTACTCAGTGCCTGGAGACTCTGTCAAGGTTGCTTGCTGTGTGTCAACGAATCTACTGCCATGCCGCGCGGGATGGACATCGAGCGCCTCATCCTCTTTGTCCAGGACCATCCAGCAATCTGGGACACGCGATCCGAGGAGTACCACAATAGGATGGTGAAGGAGGACGGGAATGATGCGTTTGGACGAAGCATCGTTCCCCTCCTACGACTGGTGCCCATGGACCGTATGGGCCGTCTGCAGGCGTCGATAGTCACATTGATTGACGCCTCCAGACCGCCCCACAATCCAAATATCTGCTTCATGGCCATAGAGCAATGGCGCAGTTCCTACATGGCGGCCACCACGCCCCAGGTGCCTGCCCAATTCCACCCTGTCCCCCAGATGGCACAGCCCCATCCGTACATGCGCCCTATGGCTCCCCACTTTCCTGGCCCAGCATTCCACCCCCAACATCAACACCACTATGCTGGCGAGGAACAACCTACCCAGCTCCAGGTCCAGCATAGTGGTGCTGAAATGCAGGCGTATGCCTCCCCGGGCCAACAGTACCAACACTTATGAGTGTGTTGGTGGCAATAGTTTTGGACGCCACAGTAGTGTGTGGTGCAGGCCTGCCAACGTTTCTTTAGTTTTCTTTTCTTGGATGTGTATTAATATACACCATGTTGGTGTTTATGTTGTGATGCAAATAGTTTGTGTTGTGGCCAAACACAGCATGAAAAAAAATCATGGTTACTGGTTGGATTTCGTGTTGTTATTCATTGATACCACACAACACAAGGTTTGGCACACATTTCCTTGGCCTACACTCTCACACACTTCTGGCCTTTTGGTCCAATGCATACACACGTGATATGAGGTTTTAGTTAATCTCTCGGGGTTTGACATGGATTGCAAATGGTGGCAACGTTTAGGTGCTGCCATGGGCCCCGAAGCAAACTAAGTACACTTGCTATTGGACTTTCCCAACTTTGGGCCGCACAACATGATATTTCTGGAAAGTACGTCGCCAACTGTCTAAAGTCCTGCTCAAACCCCGAGAGATGTAAGCTCGCAACCCGCGTCAAGGGTCCTCATGTTTTGCGAGTCCCTAACCCACCACCAACCCCAAAAAAACACAAAATAACAGGTCACATGTGACGTGTGGAGTGAAGCCGGCAAACAACAGACACCCCTTCAAAGGTCATCAACCCCCCACGGTGCGGGTCCAGATGGGCACTCAAAATATGCCGCCAAAGTATCCCGCACTCGAAGGCCGGAAGAGACAGATCGGCCGAGACGAATCACCGGGTCATTGTCACTGGTGCCTGCATGTGTTAGGATATATTCTGCATCAAAGCTAGCATCATTAATGCGGCAGAAGTTATGCAGAACTACACCCGCTTGTATAACACGTGTGACATTCGGCATGGACAATTGCATTGTTGACAGAAAGACACGCCACCTGTTTGACATAATGCCAAAAGCACATTCCACACATCGCCGAGCTCGGCCCAGGCGGAGATTGAACATGCGCCGACGGTCATCCAAGCCCCTTCTTGCAAAGGGACGCATGACTTGCCTTGTGAGTGCAATCCCCTCATCCGCCACGATAACATACGGGATTGGGGGGCCGCTGGACCCCGGGAGGATGGAAGGTTCCGGCACCGCCAGTCGCCTATTCACGAGTCGTTTCCCCATTCTTGATGAACGGAATATGCGTGCATCGGCCGAGCTTCCATACGAGCCAATGTCAACAATAGTGAAACAATAATTCGTGTCCGCCAAGGCTAACAATACCATAGAAAAATACTGCTTGTAGTTATAGTATTGGGAGCCACTGCGTGGGGGCTTTCTCACACGAATGTGTTTGCCGTCTAGGGCACCAATGCAATTTGGAAATTCTGTAGCTCTAAGAAATCCCTCTGAAATACTTAGCCACTGTTCTGTCGTGGGCTGAGGCATGACCGTGCTCTTTAACCTCTGCCACAACATGACACAGGTGGATGTGACAATGAACGAAATGGTGGTCACTCCCAAAAGAAATTCGAAATGCAACGAATGATAACTATTGCCTGTGGCCAGAAATCTATAAAACAACGAGAAAGATAAAGAAAGGCAGAACACATGTTAGGGGGGGCTGGTGAAGCATACAGCGTCATGGACTAAGTTAGAGCAGCTGCACACATACCTCAAGGTCACAAGCAGCCGTTCCTCGGCCGAAATGCAGCGTCTCATGTTGGTATTCTGGTAGGTGAGACCAGAGCGAGTTTGCTCAAGCAGTAGGTCAAATGTGGCCACAGACATGCGGCAGAAGGCTCGAAATTTGTCTGGATGCCGGCGTAAGTCCTCATACAGGGTATGGAAATGGCCTTTTATTGTCCGTTGGGCCACAAGTGGATGAACCCAAATGCGACTTCTTACAGGCGTATGGTGCTGCAGCATGTGTCGCCGTTCGCCAAACCGACGTGAGATCATCCAGACAAGAAGCACACGTGCCAGCGATGGCGAAGGCATAATAGTGGCGTGTCAAGGCGATTCCAACGTGAAGGGAGAAACACACACTGTTGTTTCTGCAGAGGCGGAAATAAGGTTCTAAACAGCCTTCTCCCAGCAAGCAGGGGTTGGGCCAGCTGGCCTATTTGTAGGCTGGCGTCCCACTAATCCCCTCTGCGTTTTTTACGCGCGATGCAAACGCTAGTCGTGCGCGCGTTTAAAACGCAACAACGCTGCGTATACGCAGTGCATACGCAATACAAACGCACGTAAAACGAAGCGTTTTTTGCGCGCGCAAAACGCACACGCTCGTGTAAATCAGGCCTAAGGCTGCGTTCACTTGACCTATTTTCAGACGTAAACGAGGCGTATTATGCCTCGTTTTACGTCTGAAAATAGGGCTACGATACGTCCGCAAACATCTGCCCATTCATTTGAATGGGTTTGCCGACGTACTGTGCAGACGACCTGTCATTTACGCGTCGTCGTTTGACTGCTGTCAAACGACGACGCGTAAAAATACAGCCTCGTCAAAAGAAGTGCAGGACACTTCTTTGGACGTTTTTGGAGCTGTTTTGTCATAGACTCCAATGAAAACAGCTCCAAAAACGGACGTAAAAAACGCTGCGAAAACGGCGCGAAAAACGCAGCGAAAAACGTGAGTTGCTCAAAAAACGTCTGAAAATCAGGGGCTGTTTTCCCTTGAAAACAGCTCTGTATTTTCAGACGTTTTTGGTCACTACGTGTGCACATACCCTTAAAGTGGTTTAAGCCCTTAGGGTATGTTCACACGGCCTATTTACGGACGTAATTCGGGCGTTTTTGCCCCGAATTACGTCCGAAAATAGCGCCTCAATAGCGCTGACAAACATCTGCCCATTGAAAGCAATGGGCAGACGTTTGTCTGTTCACACGAGGCGTAATTTACGCGCCGCTGTCAAAAGACGGCGCGTAAATAGACGCCCGCGTCAAAGAAGTGACCTGTCACTTCTTTGGCCGTAATTGGAGCCGTTATTCATTGACTCCAATGAATAGCAGCGCTAATTACGCCCGTAATGGACGCGGCGTTCAAGCGCCTGCACATGCCGTTACGGCTGAAATTGAGGGGATGTTTTCAGGCTGAAACATCCCCCTAATTTCAGCCGTAACGGACGCCCTCGTGTGAACATACCCTTATTCACATGACAGGGTTTCCCGGCCGGGTGACGGCCGTTCATAAATCGTCTGTCACTCGGCTGCATTAGGAACAATAGACCCCTAATGGGGCTATTCACAGGACCGATTTTTTGACGGCCTGGGAAACCTGGCCGTCAAAAAATGGGACATGCCCTATTTTCGGCCGTTTACCCGGCCGCCCGGCTCCCATAGAAGTCTATGGGGCCTTGTAATACACGGCCATCACCGGAATGTTTCCCGAGTGATGGCCATGTATGCCATCGCTCACGCTCTCTCTCCTCCTCCTCACAGTGCAGAGTGCATGTGAGGAGGAGGAGGGTCTTTTTACGCTCCCTGTAGAAGTCGGAATCTCCAATCCCCGGCCAGGGATTGGGGATTCCGCTGCAGAAGTGAGTGACTACACTGTCCATATATGGACACAGCGACGTTACTCACTTCTGAAGCGGAATCCCCGACACCTTGGCCGGGGATTCCGCTACAGGAGAAGTGAGTGACTACACTGTCCATATATGGACAAAGCGACGTCACTCACTTCTGAAGCGGAATCCCCGACACCTTGGCCGGGGATTCCGCTACAGGTGAAGTGAGTGACTACGCTGTCCATATATGGACACAGCGACGTCACTCACTTCTGAAGCGGAATCCCCGACACCTTGGCCAGGGATTCCGCTACAGGAGAAGTGAGTGACTACACTGTCCATATATGGACACAGTGACGTTACTCACTTCAGAAGTGGAATCCCGACCCCTTGGCCGGGGATTCCTCTCCAGGAGAAGTCAGTGACTAAACTGTCCATATATGGACATTGAAGTCAGGGACTTCTCCTGGAAGGGGGGATGGGTGCAACCTACAGGGGGCTGTGTGACATTACCTACAGGGGGCAGGGTGGCATTACCTACAGGGGGCAGGGTGGCATTACCTACAGGGGGCAGGGTGGCATTGCCAACAGGGGGCTGGGTGGAATTACCAACAGGGGGCTGTGTGGCATTACCTACAGGGGACTGGGTGACATTACCTACAGGGGGCAGGCTGGCATTACCTACAGGGAGCAGGGTGGCATTGCCAACAGGGGGCTGGGTGGCATTACCAACAGAGGGCTGTGTGGCATTACCTACAGGGGACTGGGTGACATTACTTACAGGGGGCAGGGTGGCATTACCTACAGGGGGCTGTGTGGCATTACCTACAGGGGGCAGGGTGGCATTACATACAGGGAGCTGGGTGGCATTACCTACAAGGGGAAGGGTGGCATTACCTACAGGGGGCAGGGTGGCATTACCTGCAGGGGCTGGGTGGCATTACCTGCAGGGGCTGGGTGGCATTACCTGCAGGGGGCTGGGTGGCATTACCTGCAGGGGGATGGGTGGCATTACCTGCAGGGGCTGGGTGGCATTACCTACAGGGGACTTGGTGGCATTACATACAGGGAGCTGGGTGGCATTACCTACAAGGGGAAGGGTGGAATTACCAACAGGGGGCTGTGTGGCATTACCTACAGGGGGCTGGGTGGAATTATCTGCAGGGGCTGGGTGGCATTACCTGCAGGGGGCTGGGTGGCATTACCTGCAGGGGGATGGGTGGCATTTCCTGCAGGGGCTGGGTGGCATTACCAACAGGGGGCTGGGTGGCATTACCTACAGGGTGCTGTGTGGCATTATCTACAGAGGGCTGTGTGTGGCAACAAATTTAAATGAAATTCATCCGATTTTAAAACGGACAGGGAAAAAAATGGATGCAAAACGGGTTAAAAACGGCAACACTGCCCAAACCGGAATCGGAACGGATGCAAAACGGATGCAATCCGGCCAGGAAAAACGGCCCAAAACGGCCGATTTTATAGGCCGACACTCGGGCCCTGTCGAGTGAATGAGGCGTGTAAGGCGGAATTCACACGACTTGGTTTCCCGGCCGGGTGCCGGCCGTTCATAAATCGGCCGTCACCCGGCTGCATTAGGAACAATAGACCCCTAATGGGGCTATTCACACGACCGATTTTTTGACAAGCCGGGAAAACCGGCCGTCAAAAAATGGGACATGCCCTATTTTCGGCCGGGTACCCGGCCGCCTGGCTCCCATAGAAGTCTATGGGGTCGGGTAATACACGGCCATCACCGGAATGTGTCCCGAGTGATAGCCGGGTCTACCGTCGCTCGCGCACTCTCTCCTCCTCCTCACAGTGCAGAGTGTATGTGAGGAGGAGGAGGGTCTTTTTTTTGCTCCCTGTAGGAGTTGGAATCCCCAATCCCCGGCCGGGGATTGGGGATTCCACTACAGGAGGAGTGCGTGATTACACTGTCCATATATGGACACAGCGAAGTCACTCACTTCTGCAGCGGAATCCCCGACACTATGGCCGGGGATTCCGCTACAGGAGAAGTGAGTGACTACACTGTCCATATATGGACACAGCGATGTCACTCACTTCTGCAGCGGAATCCCCGACTCTATGGCCGGGGATTCCGCTACAGGAGAAGTGAGTGTCACGAAGCGGGTTAGTGGACCCACTAGGCCGTACCGCCGCAGCGGGGAGGCAGCTGGCCAAACAACAGGACACCCCAGAAATACAATGTCCCGCACAAGGGTACCTGAATAGTCCAGATGGTGGCCGCAGCTCTGGCACAGATGAGATGGGTGCAGCAGATGGCGCCAAACGTGGCGGATGACAGAGGAGCCGCAAGTTGCGCCAGACGTGGCGGATTCCTCCGGATGTGGCAGATAACACAGGACGTGGTGGATCCCTCCGGACATGGCGGATTCCTCCGGACGTGGCAGATGACACAGGACGTGGCGGATTCCTCCGGACGTGGCAGATGACACAGGACGTGACAGATTCCTCTGGACGTGGCAGATGACACAGGACGTGGCACGACTAGATACTAGGGCAAAGCACGGGAAACAGGAACGGGGAACAAGGTACGGGTAACAACAGGAACGGGAAACACTAAGGGACCATTTGCAAGACAGACTGGGAAAACTAACAATGCTCAGGCATCGAACTAGGGGGCTGGACCCCTCTTATAGCCCAGGGTACTCACGGGTCAAAGGTCGTTCAAGATGTCCGGTGCGCGCGCTGCCCCTTTAAGAGCGGGAACGAGCGCGCATCCTGCGGGCTCCGGCGGAGGTGAGTGGATGCAAGCGCTGGCGTCTCCTGAGGAGGGGGCTGGGGCCAGCGCTTGCCGACTCGTGGCTGAGGCTGTCAGAGGGAGGCTGGAGCTGACAGCCCGCAGCCACGGACATAACAGTATCCCCCCTCTTACGCCCCCTCTTCTTGGGACTGGAGCGAGAGAGAAACTTCTTTAGAAGAGTAGGGGCATTGAGGTTCTCCTCTGTCTCCCAGGACCTCTCTTCGGGACCAAACCCCCTCCAATCCACCAAATACAAGGTCTTTCCTCTCATTCTCTTGGTGTCCAAGATCTCCTTTACCTCAAAGATGTCCGAGGAGCCGCTGGGAGCAACCGCAGGGCTGGGAGTCTTGGAATAGCGGTTTAGGATCACAGGCTTCAGGAGGGAGACGTGGAAGGAGTTGGGAATCCTGAGGGTAGGAGGCAGCCGAAGCTTGTAGGCGACAGGGTTGATCTGCTGCAGGACCTCGAATGGTCCAAGGAACCTGGGAGCGAACTTGTATGAGGGCATCTTCAAGCGAATGTTCCGAGAGGACAGCCAGACTTTAGTCCCCGGAAGATACTGATTCGGCTCTCTTCTCTTAGTATCTGCCTTTCGCTTCATGCGATCTACTGCCAGCAAAATAGAGGACCGGGTCTGTTGCCAGATTTGCAGGAAGTCCCCATATGCAGAGTCAGCAGCGGGAACCTGGGATGAAGTCGACACAGGAGGAGGGACTCTGGGATGTTGACTGTAGACGATGTGAAATGGAGAGGAAGTGGTGGACTCACTTGTGTGGTTGTTGTAAGAAAATTCGGCCCATGGTAGAAGCTGTACCCAGTTATCGTGCTGTGAAGAGATGAAATGGCGGAGATAATTTTCCATGATCTGGTTGATCCTCTCAACTTGCCCATTGGACTGGGGGTGATTGGCAGAGGAAAAGTCCAATCTCACATCCAGGAGTTTACAGAGGGCTCTCCAGAACTTAGAGGTAAACTGAACCCCCCGGTCGGACACAATGTGAAGAGGCAAGCCATGCAAGCGGAAGATGTGCTGGATGAAGAGACTTGCCAGACGAGGAGCAGAAGGTAGGCCGGTTAGCGGGATAAAATGAGCCATCTTAGAGAACCGGTCCACCACCACCCAGACAGTGTTACATCCTGCTGAGGGGGGAAGGTCAGTGACGAAGTCCATCGCAATCTGCTGCCAGGGGGCATTGGGTACAGGCAGAGGTTGAAGCAGGCCGGCAGGCTTGCTGTGAGTCACTTTGTTAGAGGCACACACCGTGCAAGAAGAGACAAAGTCCAGAACATCCTTATGTAGCGTGGACCACCAAAAGTGACGAGCGATCAGGTCTCAGGTTTTACGGACACCGGCGTGCCCAGCAAGTTTAGAACTATGTCCCCAGCGGAGAATTCTTCTCCTGTCCGCCAACCGAACAAAAGTCCTCCCAGGAGGGATGTCTCTAACCTGCAGAGGATTAGCAGTGACGATGCAGGACGGGTCTATGATGGTCTGGAGGGACTCCACCGTGTCTTCCGTCTCAAACGATCTGGACAGGGCATCTGCCCTCACATTCTTGTCCGCGGGACGGTAGTGGAGCGCAAACAGAAAATGCGTGAAGAACAGCGACCACCTGGCTTGACGAGGATTAAGTCTTTGAGCGGACTGAAGGTAAGTGAGGTTCTTGTGGTCGGTGAAGATCAGGATGGGGTGAGCAGCGCCCTCCAGAAGATGTCTCCACTCCTCCAGAGCCAATTTGATGGCCAGCAGCTCCCGATCTCCAATGGAGTAATTGCGCTCAGCAGAAGAAAACAGTCTAGAGTAGTAGCCACATACTACAGCCTTTCCTTTGGAGCTCCTCTGGAACAGAAGTGCACCTGCACCGACAGAGGAAGCATCCACTTCCAGTGAGAACTGCCGAGATACGTCAGGGTGATGGAGGATCGAGGCTGAAGTGAAGGCACTCTTCAGGCTATTAAATGCAGACTCTGCCTCTGGAGTCCACACTTTGGCGTTCACACCCTTCTTGGTAAGGGTCGAGATGGGAGACGTCAGAGAAGAGAAGTTAGGAATAAACTGCCGGTAGAAATTGGTGAATCCCAGGAACCGCTGTATGGCCCTTAAGCCTTGGGGACGTGGCCACTCCAGGACAGCCTTCACTTTCTCAGGATCCATCTTGAGGCCTTGATCCGAGATGAGGTAGCCCAGGAAGGGCAGAGAACTCTTCTCAAAGACGCACTTCTCCAGCTTGGCGTATAAATGATTCTCCCTCAATCGTAGTAGAACCTGACGAACATGCCTCCGATGAGTCGTCTGATCTGGGGAGAAAATCAAAATATCATCGAGATAAACAACAACACAGACATAGAGTAGATCTCGGAAGATGTCGTTAATGAACTCCTGAAACACTGCTGGAGCGTTACACAGTCCGAAGGGCATCACCAGGTATTCGTAGTGCCCGTCCCGGGTGTTAAATGCCGTCTTCCATTTGTCACCCCGGCGAATCCGGACTAGATTGTAAGCCCCACGCAGGTCTAGCTTAGAAAAATTTTTGGCCCCACGTATGCGATCAAATAGCTCAGAGATGAGTGGCAATGGGTATTTGTTCTTGACTGTGATCAGGTTGAGGCCTCTGTAGTCAATGCAGGGACGAAGGGATCCATCCTTCTTTTTAACGAAGAAGAATCCAGCCCCGGCCGGGGAGGAAGATTTTCGTATAAAACCCCTCTCCAGATTCTCCTTTATATAGGCCAACATGGATAGAGACCCAGGCAAGGAGAGAGGATATACCCGTCCACGGGGAAGAGAGGCATTAGGAACCAGTTCAATCGGGCAGTCATAGGTGCGATGTGGAGGCAGCGTCTCAGCCTCCTTTTTGCTGAAAACATCTGCATACTGAGCAAAATGGGGAGGCAGTCCCGACAGAGACTGAGGCAGAGAAGGCTTGACAGGATGGATCTGCAACAGACAACGACCATGGCACTTGCAGCCCCATTGGAGAACCTCTCCAGAATTCCAGTCCAGGACTGGGGCATGAAGTCGAAGCCAAGGCATGCCCAGCAGAACAGGATTGATGGCCTTGGGAAAAACAAGGAACTAAATAAATTCAGAGTGAAGTACTCCAACCTGGAGCTTCAACGGCTTGGTTTTAGAGATAATGGGATCAGGCAGAGGCAGTCCATTAACTGAGGCCACAGCCAAAGATGTCTCCAGGGGAACTGTGGGCAGCTGAAGATGATCCACAAGCTCTTTCTGGATGAAATTTGCAGCAGAGCCAGAGTCAAGATAGGCAGAGACTTGATGCGTCCTGTCGCCGGATACCAGGGTCACAGGAATAGTCAGTTTGGAAGCGAATCCTCTGTTAGATTCTGTTCCACCTAGTGTTGTCTCTCCAACCAATCCTAGGCAATGGGGTCTCTCCAGCCTCTGGGGGCACAGACGCACAATATGGCCTCCATGGCCGCAATACAAACAAAGTCCAGAAGTGCGTCTGTGTTGTTTCTCCTGGGTAGACAATTTAACATAATTACTCTGCATCGGGTACTCTGGTGGGACGACTGAGGAGGATTGCGGGACAGCAGAATCCAGCCTAGGAAGTTCTCTCTCCCGGAGAACCTCTTGGGAACGTTCCCGGATCCTCATGTCGACGCAGGAGGCGAGTAGGATAAGATCGTCCAGGGTAGATGGCAGATCGCGAGCAGCCAGCTCGTCCTTGATCCCTGAAGACAGTCCCTGCCAGAATGTAGCCACCAAAGCCTTGTTGTTCCAGGTCAATTCAGCAGCCAGGATACGGAACTGAATGGCATACTCGCCCACGGAGAGGTCTCCCTGGTGTAGGGTTAGCAGGGATGCAGCAGCCGGAGAAACTCTTCCAGGTTCCTCAAAGATCGAGCGGAAGGTCCGTAAGAAGCACTGCAAGTCCCGGGTCTCAGGTCCCTGATGTTCCCACAGAGGATTGGCCCATGCCAGGGCTTTGCCGGTAAGGAGAGAGATGATAAAGGCGATCCGGACGTCATCCGAGCAGAAGGACCTGGCATGTAGTCTGAAATGGATCAGGCACTGATTAAAAAATCCCCTGCAGGACCTCGGATCTCCGTCATAGCGTGGAGGTAGCGGCAAGAAACACAGGGGGTTGGTACCGGTACAGACAGGAGGTGTAGCAGGCGGAACCGCAGGAACGAGTGCGGTGATGACTGTGGACGGAGCAAGCAGCCGATGGGCTATGGCGTTCACCGTCAGGAGGAGCTGGGCTTGTCGTGACTGGAGATCCTCCATCTCAGCCAGCATGGCTTGTGTAGTCAACGTCTCAGGTTGACCAGCGGGGTCCATGGCCTGAGCGTACTGTCACGAAGCGGGTTAGTGGACCCACTAGGCCGTACCGCCGCAGCGGGGAGGCAGCTGGCCAAACAACAGGACACCCCAGAAATACAATGTCCCGCACAAGGGTAGCTGAATAGTCCAGATGGTGGCCGCAGCTCTGCCACAGATGAGATGGGTGCAGCAGATGGCACCAAACGTGGCGGATGACACAGGAGCCGCAAGTTGCGCAAGACGTGGCGGATTCCTCCGGATGTGGCAGATAACATAGGACGCGGTGGATTCCTCCGGACGTGGCGGATTCCTCCGGACGTGGCAGATGACACAGGACGTGGCGGATTCCTCCGGACGTGGCAGATGACACAGGACGTGGCTGATTCTTCCGGACGTGGCAGATGACCCAGAAAGTAGCGGATTCCTCCGGACGTGGCAGATGACACAGGACGTGGCAGATTCCTCTGGACGTGGCAGATGACACAGGACGTGGCACGACTAGATACTAGGGCAAAGCACGGGAAACAGGAACAGGGAACAAGGTACGGGTAACAACAGGAATGGGAAACACTAAGGGACCATTTGCAAGACAGACTGGGAAAACTAACAACGCTCAGGCATCGAACTAGGGGGCTGGACCCCTCTTATAGCCCAGGGTACTCACGGGTCAAAGGTCGTTGAAGATGCGGGCTTCGGCGGAGGTGAGTGGATGCAAGTGCTGGCATCTCCTGAGGAGGGGGCTGGGGCCAGCGCTTGCCGACTCGTGGCTGCGGCTGTTAGCGGGAGGCTGGAGCTGACAGCCCGCAGCCACGGACATTACAGTGAGTGACTACACTGTGCATATATGGACACAGTGACGTCACTCACTTCTGAAGCGGAATTCCCGACCTGTGGCAGGGATTTCCTCTCCAGGAGAAGTCAGTGACTACACTGTCCATATATGGACATTGAAGTCAGTGACTTCTCCTGGAATGTGGGGGGGATAGGTGCAACCTACATGGGGCTGTGTGGCATCACCTACAGGGGACTTAGTGGCAAGCCCTACAGGAGACTTGGTGGCATCACCTACAGGGGGCTGGGTGGCATCACCTACAGGGGGCTGGGTGGCATTACCTACAGGGGGCTGGGTGGCATTACCTACAAGTGGCAGGGTGGCATTACCTACAGGGGGCAGGGTGGCATTACCTATAGGGGGCAGGGTGGCATTACCTATAGGGGGCAGGGTGGCATTACCTGCAGGGGGCTGGGTGGCATTACCTGCAGGGGGCTGGGTGGCATTACCTATAGGGAGCAGGGTGGCATTACCTATAGGGGGCAGTGTGGCATTACCTATAGGGGGCAGGGTGTCATTACCTGCAGGGGGCTGGGTCGCATTACCTGCAGGGGGCTGGGTCACATTACCTGCAGGGGGCTGGGTGGCATTACCAACAGGAGTCTGGGTGGCATTACCTACAGGGGTCTGGGTGGCATTACCTACAGGGGTCTGGGTGGCATTATCTACAGAGAGCTGTGTGTGGCAACAAATTTAAATGAAATTCATTTTAAAACGGACACGGAAAAAAACGGATGCAATTCGGGTCCAAATCGGCCTGGAACGTAAACGGAGCGGATGCAAACCGGATGCAAGCCGGCTGGGAAAATTGGCCAAAAACGGCCGATTTTCCCGGCCGACACTCAGACCCTGTCGTGTGAATGAGGCCTTAGAGTGTTCTTTAAAGGCTATGCAAACATTCAAAAGCTATTTTTTATATATATAAAAAGGTCAATCAGGGTATTTTATGCAACTTTATAATTAGTTTTTATTAAAAGTTCTTTTGACTTTTTGAGATACAGCTGCTCTGTATACTCTACGGCTGCATCGTGCGCCTACCTGAATCCGCCAGGTCAGCAAGACTGACGGGTTCAGTGTCAGTAGGTCCTTCGTCTCTCTGAAATGCAGGATCCACCTGTAATCAATTACATCTAAATTATGAACTTAGATGTGATGGATAACAGGTCGATCAGAGACACGCAGGACCTGCTGACACTGAACCCATCAGTCCCGCGGACCTGACGGATACAGGATTCAGGGTAAGATACAGCTGCTCTGTTTACAGAATACAGAGCAATTGTTTCTTAAAAAATAAAAATAATTTTTAATAAAAACTAATTATAAAGTTGCACAAAACACACTGATTGAGTTTTTTTATTTAAAAAAAAAATTGCTTTCAAAGATGTTCATAGCCTTTAAGCTTTGTTTTTTTTTTTTTTTGCTGTTTCTGTATATATGACACAATCACACACCTAAAGTCCATTCCTTCCAGGCACCCAGCATCCTTCCTCACCTTTCATTAATATGATGTGTTATAGTGATTTAGTAAGCAGTCAGCCATATTTTATTGCGGCGGGCGGATTCTGGAGCCTGAAAGCTTTGGTTCTGACAAGTGCTACAAATAAAATCTGCAAACTGACATATTCCCAAAAATATATGCAGCATAACCGACCCCTGGAAATATCTGTGCTATTTAATTTCTCCAATCATCATTGACTATCACTGTATTTACTCACTCCTCCATTCATGCTACAGGCAGACCAATATTGTCTGAAGCCCTATTAGCAAATCAGAGCATTAGATTCCTTTTTGGTGTGTTGTGAAATATAAGATGGATGCTGCTGGGTGATATCATAGAGGCCCATCTATACAGGGCCGCCATCAGGGGGGTATTACTGGTACTCCCGTCAGGGGCCCGGCCACATGGATGAAGAAAAGGGGCCCGCCGACTGCCGTCGCCCCCCCCCTCGCAACACTCACGGGCCCCCCCTCGCAACGCTCACGAGCCCCCCCTCGCAATGCCCGCGGCACCCCCCTAGCAACGCCCGCGGCACCCCCCTAGCAACGCCCGCGGCACCCCCCTAGCAACGCTCGCGGCACCCCCTGCATACCTGTTGAAGATGCAGCATGTGCAGAAGCTGTGTGTGGAGATCCCGCCCCCCAGCTCCTCTACACTGCCGACAGGACCTGCAGGCTGGTGAGTATTTTCCCCTATCCATCCTGCTTCCCATCCCCCTGACCACGTTTGTAGTATGTATAAAGTTGATTAAAATGTTTTTTGGTATTTTTTCGTTTTCCTAGCGTTTATATAAAAATCGCGGCAAAACCGCGTGATTTGTGCCCCAATTACGAAAATTGCATAAAAAAAGGATTTAAGACATGAAAAGTGCTGTTAGGCTATATTCTCACAGTGCGGTGGTCAAATCACGTTTTTGCCGCGATTTTGCAAAAATTGTGGCAAAAAAATGGGATTTCACCGCACTGTGTAACTAGACTAAGGTCTTATTCAGACGGCCGCGTTCGGTCCGTGACATACTGAGCCGTATTTCCCAGGCTGACCACAATTCATGGAGCCGGACTCCTAGCATCATAGTTATCAGTGTTGCTGGGAGTCCCTGCCTCTCCGCGGGAATACTGCCCCATATTGTAATGATACTTTCATTACGGGACCGGGGACAGTATTCCCACGGGAAGGGAGGGACTATGATCATAGATAACTGTGATGCTAGAAACCCGGCTCCCTGAACTGTGGTCGGTCCGGGAAATATGGCCGATACACGCTCCGTATTTCACAAACCGAACATGGACGTCTGAATAAGGCCACTTACTTGCCTCCTATTTTTGGTGCGGATTGCTCACTGAAAATTCACTACAAATTACAATATAAGGCCTTATTCACACAAACGTGTTATACGTCCGTGCTACTAGCGTGATTTTCACTGGCGTCGCACGGACCTATGTTAGTGAATGGGGCCGTTCAGACTGTCAGTGAATTTCACGCCGCGTATGTGCGCTGTGTAAAACTCACGACATGTCCTATACTTTGCCCGTGTTTCGTGCAGCACGCACCCATTAAAGTCATTGGGTGCGTGCAAATCGCGCACGGCACACGGAAGCACTTCCGGGTGACGCGCGTGATTCGCGCTACAGCTGCTAAAGAAGAGAAGGGAAACATAAAAGCCCCTCCTTCTTTACTGTGTTGTAACATCAAAACAGAGTGTCATAATGATGCCGGCTGCGCGAAAATCACGCAGCCACGCACCATATGCTGATGCTACCGCCTATCTCCTCTTTTCTCTCTGTACCTTGGACATTACCTGCCCGTCACCAACATTTGTTCGCAGTCCATTGTTCTGGTTTTAACTAAGATACATTAAAACTTGGAAGAAGATTCCCGTTTTTAACAGAATTTGCACTCTCAGCGCTGATTCCAAACCCCCTTTTTCTGCTGTATCAAAACAGAGTGTCATAATGATACCGGCTGCGTGAAAATCACGCAGCCACGCACCATATGCTGATGCCACACCGAACTTTTGCTTGCGCAAAATGCAGCGTTTTTTGCGCGTGCAAAACTGGCGATATTCAGACCAACGTGTGTGAAATCAGACGTGAAGAACGGCCGATTTGCAGCCGTGCGGGACCCGTTTTCACAGACTTGAGTCTATTGAGGGATCCGTGAAAACGCACAAAAATAGGTAAATGTCTTATTTTTTACAGGCCCTTCACACGGTCTGTTAGAACAACGACAATGTGAATAACCCCATAGAAATACACGCAGCCGTCACCATTAGCACCAGTCGACTACGCTATTGATTCCGTCCGAAAACCAGCCAGAATGGTGACGAACGGAAACCATTAGTGATGTTTCCGTCACCATTGAGATCAATGGTGACTGAAACGGAAGCTGTGCTGTCACTTTCACTTTCCGTTGCGGGGTTCACCCGACGGAAACCTCAGACGGAACCCCGGAACGGAAGCGAACGGTGATGTGAACAGGCCCTAACACAAAAGTTTTGTATTTTTTTAAGCTGGTTCACAAAAAAAAATAATTCCAAATTCTACTGGACCAACTGCCTATTTAGAGACCGGCAGCAGCTCCAGGAGCGACATCATAAGGGACACACTAGGCGGATATGCTGAGTAAAACTACACAGCTTATCCGCCCCGGTAGCCGCAGGGAATTCTGCCAGCAAAACCGCACCAAATAGTGGCGCAGGTTTGGTGAGGCGTGTCCGCTGCGGGAATCCTGCAGGGAAAAAAAAGTTTAGACTTGCCCCGGCCGTAGTTTAGGTGACTCTCTCTTCTGAACGTAGCCCCGCCTCCTGGGATGACGCTGTAGACCATGTGACCACTGCAGCAGTCACATGGGATGAAACGTCATGACAGGAGGCGGGGCTGCGCTAAGGATCGCGTGTCCAGGACTACGGCCGGGGCAAGTCTAAACTTTATCAATTTAAAAAAGTACCTTCTTTTTTCTTCTCATTTGTGATTTTTGCGGCAGAACCGCAGCATTTCCGCAACAGAGGAGCGGCGATCCCCCAGAATACATTGACACGCTGCTGCTTAAAAAGCCACACTGCAGGTCCATTTATTTTTGCAGCTTGTGGATGAGATTTGTTCAAATCTCATCCACTCTGCTGCGACTAATACGCTGTGGATTTTCCACAATAAATTGTGTTGCATAAAATCTGCAGCGTTCATGCCTAGTGTGTTCCTACCCTAAGGCCGGATTCACACAAGCGTGTGCTTTTTGCGCGCGCAAAAAACGTGGCATTTTGCGCATGCAAAAGGTCCATAACAGCTCCGTGTGTCAGCAGCGTATGATGCGCGGCTGCGTGATTTTCGCGCAGCCGCCATCATTATGACACTCTGTTTGTAGCACGCGGTGCTTTTCTGTTTTCATTGATAGTTTATACGGCTGCGGAAGTGCTGGCCGTGATTTTCACGCACCCATTGACTTCAATGGGTGCGTGATGCGCGAACAATGCACAAATATAGGACATGTCGTGAGTTTTACGCAGTGGACACACGCTGCGTGAAAATCACTGACAGTCTGCACGGCCCCATAGAGTAACATAGGTCCGTGCGAGGCGCGTGAAAATCACGCGCGTTGCACGGATGTATTACACGTTCGTCTGAATAAGCCCTAACAATAAGGCCCAGTTCACAGAGTTTTTGGCCCTTGATATTGACTCGGACACTGCGTCAGAATCAGCACCAAAAAACTTCCAAAACCGCCTCCCATTGATTTAATCTGAAATCAATGGGAGCCAGTCGCGGAAAAAAGAAAAAGCAGCACGTACTTTCATGCCGCGGTTCTGCCTCTGACCTCCCATCGAAATCAATGGGAGGCAGAAAATGCATTTTTCCCTGCGTTTTTTGCCTGCTGTCCTCAATCGCCGCGGGCAAAAAACGCAGCAAAAAAACGCGGCAAGATAGTGTGTGCAGATCAAAATCTGCCTCAAAATTCTTTAAGGAATTTTGAGGCAGATTTTTTTTCTGCCTGCAAAATACTTTGTGTGAACAGGGCCATAACTTAAACAGCACTTTGACACACTTTACCCACCGTGTCAGAAGAGCTGCTGCTCCCACTCCAGTCCTCTTCAGGCGAGGTCCTTCAGGCGAGGTCTTCCAGGCGAGGTCTTCGGTCCAGACGTCCAGTCCTTCACCTCCAGCCAGGCTCCAGGTAAGTTGGGTCCATGTGTGTCCGCGGTTGCGCGTGCTTCGTTCGCGGGTGCGCGCGCGCTTCGTTCGCGGGTGCGAGCGCGGCCGATCGCAAGTGCGCGCGTGCTGTCGAGGCTGCGAGCGTGCGTGCTGTTGCTTCTGCGAGCGCCCCTGCTGTCACGGTTGCGCGCTTTTGCCGGGTGCGTGCTCGGACGGTCGCGAGTTTGCGGGTGCGCGTGATCGGTCGGCGGTGTTTGACGGCCCCCATGAGAGGGGGGGCCCGCAACTCACGACATTCATTTGGTGAAAAAAATGGGCCCCTTTGCAGGGGCCCGTTTTTTTCTACCAAAGACAAGTCGCAGCAGTGGCCGGGCCCCCCTTTCAATTAGGTTTGGCCGGGCCCCTCACACCACTACCCCTAATACCCCCCTGATGGCGGCCCTGGGTGACGTATCCCACTGTATGCCATACAGTCGGATATGTTTTAGCTAAATAGATCAAAATAGATAAAAATCCTGACGAAGCCGGTCGCAGGCGAAACGCGCGTCGAGGCGTTCCTGTGCCATCTCTCCACGTCCCGTGCTGCCATCATGTCCACAGGTATATCCGTTTTCACACCACCTTTTTTGGCATATATCTGTAACTTTTGTCTGTATCTGCGCCAGTGATCTTTAGCGGGCACTTGCTATGCACATTTTGCAACGGGCAGCATTTCTTTTATAGATGTAACCTCATATACATATATTTTGTATACCCTATTGGCATTATATTATACTTGTGCGCATGGCATGTCTAGTATTGGGACGTGTTTCAGAGTTTGGTTGTCTCTTGTCTCCCTCATGGTATGTTGTTCCTTCACTGTAATTGACATCGGCACCAAAATCAGTTAATGCGTATAACGTACAAACGTGAGCACCACAATTTCCGTTGCCCACCCCCGGTAATGGAGGGGGGGCCCCAGACATCTTGGCTGTATGGGGCCCAGAAATTCCTGATGGCGGCCCTGCATCTATATATAACCTAATGCTATACATGTAATTAATAAATATGATTGAATTCACTTGCTGTCAGGCTCCCCAATCTCCCCATTTATAGTATGGTTGAAAAATGACATATGACTTATAGGTTAATTATTATTTGAGACTAACTATTTACTTCTACCTGCGAGTAGAACTGTTATACACATATATTTTCTGATGTCTCAACTGTTTAATAAAGACATATTGAAACAGAAAAATGACATATGTCCATCCAGTTCAAGCAGAGAAGGGGAAAAGGAGGTGGTTAGGACTTTATATTTTAGAACTTGGTCTCCCAAATGTAAGTTAGCAATTAGGGGAAAGATGGAGGGGAGTATGAGTGCAGGATCAGACTACAAATGGTTGATTTTGTTGTCTGTAACCATGGAGACGCATAGGTCTACATAGAAACTGTAGAAACAAACCTGATTTTTTTTTTATGAGGACTATTTGCAAAGTTCATTTTTCATTTTTGGAGTATTGGAGAAATAAAAAAAAATATTTTTGTACTGAGGGAATAGATTTCCATAAGTTAAATCAGATTGTTTTGTTATCACTGCCAGGTTTTAGAGGACCCATTCTTGCAACTCTCAAGAAGTTAAGAAACACATGAATCAATTTACAACTTTGTAGCGTTTATTTAATAGCCTGTCCAGTGTTGACGTATGAAACCTAATAGAGTGAAGAAATGTAGAAAAAATCCTCAACACATCCACATTTGAAAAAATATAAAAAGAGCTTTATTTGAACATAATATTAAAAGTCCAGAGGGCACAGGTGTTACCGCTAACGCGTTTCGAACAAAGTGTTCTTACTCATAGCATGCTTCAACAGCTTCAACCAGACTAGTCAAGCGCAATGTAAGTATACTGGTGGCGAAATTGACACAAAAACAGTCGGAGTATATGTATGTGAATCATCCAATCATACCTATAATGCATGCTCTCCCTAAAACCCATAAAAATATCATTCCCCCTCCCATGAGACCCATTGTGTCTGGTATAGGTTCCCTTCTTGAAAAAACTTCCGAATGGCTTGATTCTTTGTTACAACCAATAGCCCAAAATACTAAGGGTTCCCTAAGAGATACAGCTGATGTGCTCCGTGCCTTTCACAATGAAACATGGCTAAAAAATTACACGTGTTTAACATGCGACGTAACATCACTATACACAAGTATTCCCCACCACATAGCCCATGCATCAGTGAAACATCATTTAATTGTACACAGCAACTATAGTGATCAGCTCCAATCATTTATCTTAGATGTATTGATGTTTTTGATGACCCATAATTACTTCCAGTTTGACGGCATCTTCTATCTGCAATTAAGAGGGGTCTCCATGGGAGCAAAATTCTCCCCCTCTTTAGCCAACCTAGTGATGGCCTGGTGGGAAGAAACTACAATCTTCTCCACGTCCAACCCATTTGGGGACAATATACACTGGTATGGCAAATACATAGACGATCTCTTGTTTATTTGGAAGGGGGACATATCTGCCATACCGGACTTCGTTGGTTTCCTTAACTTTAATACATCAAACCTCAGATTCACGTCGGCCCATGATAAAAATAGCATGGTCTTCCTAGATCTGGAGTTAATAGGGATAGAAAATGCAACAATACAAACCAAAACGTTTAGAAAACCTACAGCTGGTAATACAATTCTGCATGCTCGTAGTAATCATGCTAAGCAAACCATCACCTCGATCCCAGTGGGGGAACTTCATAGAGCTAAACGGAATTGCAGTTCAGACACACAATTCAAAATAGAACAGCAACAAATCCACAGTAGATTGTGTAATAGAGGATATCCACAATGGTCACTAAAAAGGGCAAGTAACATCACCTCCAAAAAAACTAGAGATGTCCTTCTATCACAAAAGCATAATCCTAGGCTAGAGCCTAACAAACCGACGTTGGTTCTAGGACAAAGTAACCAATTTAATGATATAAAGAGGATTATTACTAGAGATGAGCGAACTTATCAAAAGTTCGGTTCGGCTAGTTCGCCGAATTTCACAAAAAAGTTCGGTTCGGACCGAACTAGTTCTGACCGAACCTGTCACTTACGTGCGCCGAGCATGCTACTGTCCGGGGTGCTGATAGAGTTAATGGGCTGCACTAACTCTTTCAGCAACCTTCACAGTACATGCTCGGCGCGCGGAAAATACTATTTTAAATGTAATAAAAAAATAAAAATTATACGTTCGTACTTACTTTCCTCCTGTCCGGCCTCCAGCGATGACGTTTCATCCCTTTCGCCGCTGCAGCCAATCACAGGCTGTAGTGGCGGTCACGCACGTCAGGATGACGCTTCATCCCACGTGACCGCCTCTGCAGCCAATCACAGGCTGCAGCGGCGACATGGATGAAACGTCATCGCTGGAGGCCGGACAGGAGGAAAGTAAGTATCAACGTATTATTATTATTTTTTGGCATGTATGTATGTATGTATGTTGGCATGTATGTATGTTGTCATGTATGTATGTATGTATGTATGTATATCTGTGCATGTATGTTGGCATGTATGTATATATGTGCATGTTTGTATGTATATTTGCATGTATATATTTGCATGTATGTATGTATGTTTGCATGTGTGTATGTTTGCATGTATGTTGTCATGTATGTATGTATGTATGTTGTCATGTATGTATATATGTGCATGTGTGTATGTATATTTGTATGTATGTATGTATGTTTGCATGTATGTGTGTTTGCATGAATGTATGTTTGCATGTATGTATGCATGTTTGTATGTATATTTGCATGTGTGTATATATATATATATATATATATATATATGTATGTTGTCATGTATGTATGTATGTTGTCATGTATGTATATATGTGCATGTATGTTGGCATGTATGTATATATGTGCATGTGTGTGTGTATGTATGTATATTTGCATGTATGTATGTTGTCATGTATGTATGTATATATGTGCATGTATGTTGGCATGTATGTATACATGTGCATGTTTGTATGTATATTTGCATGTATATATGTTTGCATGTGTGTATGTATGTTTGCATGTATGTATGTTTGCATGTATGTATGTTGTCATGTATGTTTGTATGTATGTTGTCATGTATGTATGTATATATGTGCATGTATGTATGTTTGCATGTTTTTATTTTTGCATGTATGTTTGCATGTATGTTTATATATATGTGCATGTATGTAATTATGTTTGCATGTATTTATGTTGCATGTATATTTGTGCATGCTTGTATATATGTATGTATGTATCTTTGCATGTTTGTTTGTATGTATGTATGTTTTCATGTGTGTGTGTATGCATGTATGTATGATAGTTTGCATGTATATATGTGTGTATGTTTGCATGTATGTATATTTGCATGTATATATGTGTATGCTTGTATATATGTATGTATGTTTGTATATATGTATGTATGTATATTTGTATATATGTATGTATGGCCATGTATGATACTGTCTGCTGGCGCCCTGTATCTAAGTCAACTTCGCGGCAGGCTTCTATACATGGTATAACAGTCCGTATCACACATTAAACTGAATCTAAGCCTACGACATGTTTTATTTCATTTTTTTTTTTTTTTACAGGTTTGGTGTTTGGACTACGTCGGTTTCGAGGACTACTTAGATGACGTTTTTTTTTTTCTACAATAAAATGGTTAATGAGGGTTGTGTTGGGGGTGCTTTATTTCAATAAAATATTTTATCTATATCTTTGTCTTTTTCTTTTCAAATTTTATTATTACCACTTTAGTAATGGCCGCTGTCTGAGTGACAACATCCATTACTAATGCGAGGCTTAGTGTTAGCCGGTGCAGAGGCTAACACTAACCACCATTATTACCCCGGTACCCACCACCACCAGGGGTGCCGGGAAGAGCCAGGTACGATCCAGTACCCGACCATCTGTTGTGATGGTCGGGCTCTGGGGCGGCCGCAGGCTGGTATTATGAGGCTGGGAAGGGCCAAAAACAGTGGACCTTCCCACCCTTGTAATGCTAGGCTGCTGCTGCTGTGTTGTATCTGGCTGGTTATAAAAGTGGGGGGGACCCCACGTCATTTTTTTTAATTATTTATTTATTTACATTTTTTTTTTTTTAAAAAGACATGGGGTTCCACCCAATTTATCATAACCAGCCACATACAACACAGTGTTATTAGCCTGGGAATGGACAAAACCAGTGGCCCTTCCCACCCATGTAATGCCAGACTGCTGCGGCCTTGTATATGGCTGGTTATTAAAAATGTGGGGGACCCGTCTATTGCTAAATTTGTTAAATTCAAAAAAAAAAACGACGTGGGGGTCCCCCCCATTTTTATAACCAGCCCGATACAACACAGCAGCAGCAGCCTAGCATTACAAGGGTGGGAAGGTCCACTGATTTTGGCCCTTCCCAGCCTCATAATACCAGCCTACGGCCGCCCCAGTACCCGACCATCACAACAGATGGTCGGGTACTGGATCGTACCAAGCTCTTCCCGGCACCCCTGGTGGTGGTGGGTACCGGGGTAATAATGGGTGGTTAGTGCTAGCCTCTGCACCGGCTAACACTAAGTACCGCCTTAATAATGGACGCTGTCAATCAGCCAACTACCATTATCTAGGCACTAATAAAGTTTGAAAAAAAAACACAAAGACAATTCTTTTTTTATTGAAATAAGAAATCCCCAACAAAACCCTCGTTAACCATTTTATTAAAATTTGAAAAAACGCAGATCTACGCAGTAGTCCAACGAATCGAAGACGTAGTCCAATCGGTACATCAAAATCTGCAACAACATAAAAAAACAGTTATCAATGTGAACAATACCAATACTTCTACTCACCTACACACATATATACACGCACACACAAACAAACAACCATACTCAGACACACACATACACACACACACACACACATAAACAGACAAACACACACATATACACGAACTCACACATATACAAACAAAAACACACATATCCAAACACACCCACACACAGTTATACACACATACACGAACACATATACACAAACACATATACAAACAAAAACACACATACCCAAACACACATATACACAAACACATATACACAAACACACCCATATATACACACAAACACACACCCATATACACACATATACACATATACAAAAACACACACAAACATCTACACACAAACATATACACAAATACACCCATATATACACAAACATATACACAAAACACATCCATATATACACACACATATACACAAACACACATATAAAAACAAAAACAGACAAAGTCACATACACAAACACACATATATACACAAACACACACATACACAAACACGGTTTCTTTTAAATGCTGCTGGGGAACCCGCTCGATCCACTATTTAAGGCTGCGCTACAGTGCAGCATTTAAAAGAAACAGGATCCTGACCTGTCCATAGAGTTTAAGGCAGCACAGAGTATTTCAGGAGATGAGCGTGCAGATTCAGTGCTGCTGCGAACTCTGCTCTTACCATTACGTAGCTCTCAGTCTGTTACCTCTCCTCCACTCCTGTCCTCCAGAACACCTTCACATGATTGGCAAGTCACCACGTAATGGTAAGAGCAGAGTTCACAGCAGCACAGAGTATTTCAGGAGATGAGCGTGCGGATCTTGTGCGTGGTGGTGACTTGCCAATCATGTGAACGTGTTATAGAGGACAGGAGTGGAGGAGATGTAACAGACTGAGCTACGTAATGGTAAGAGCAGAGTTCACAGCAGCACTGAATCTGCACGCTCCTCTCCGGGAAATACTCTGTGCTGCTGTGAACTCTGTTCTTACCATTACGTAGCTCAGTCTGTTACATCTCCTCCACTCCTGTCCTCTATAACACGTTCACATGATTGGCAAGTCACCACCACGCACAAGATCCGCACGCTCATCTCCTGAAATACTCTGTGCTGCTGTGAACTCAGCTCTTACCATTACGTGGTGACTTGCCAATCATGTGAAGGTGTTCTTGAGGACAGGAGTGGAGGAGAGGTAACAGACTGAGAGCTACGTAATGGTAAGAGCAGAGTTCACAGCAGCACTGAATCTGCACGCTCATCTCCTGAAATACTCTGTGCTGCCTTAAACTCTGTGGACAGGTCAGGATCCTGTTTCTTTTAAATGCTGCACTGTAGCGTAGCCTTATATAGTGGATCGAGCGGGTTCCCTAGCAGCATTTAAAAGAAACAGGATCCTGACCTGTCCACAGAGTTTAAGGCAGCACAGATTATTTCAGGAGATGAGCACGGGCAGCCGTTCGTTTTTCCGAGCCGTGCTCCCATTATGCACACAACCGTAAAAACACCCGTTATTGCGGGTCGTAATTACGACCCGCAATAACGGGCTCATAGACTTCTGTTACCCACGGGTACCTTTCCGTATTCTCACGGGAAGGTGCCCGTGCCGTTAAAAAAATAGAACATGTTCTATTTTTCTATTTTACGGGCCGTGCTGCTATAATTATAATGACAGCACGGTTCGCAAAAGCGGCCGGCTGCCCGTGGCCGGCCGGCCGTGCTCGTAGTTACGAGTCGTAATTACGAGCACGGCCCATAAAATAAAAAAATAGAACATGTTCTATCTTTTTAACGGCACGGGCACCTTCCCGTGAGAAAACGGGAAGGTACCCGTGGCTAACAGAAGTCTATGGGCCCGCTATTTCGGGTCGTAATTACGACCCGTGATAACGGGTGTTTTTATGGTCGTGTGCATGAGGCCCCGTAATGACGGGTGGCTACATGTGTGAACCCGTCATTACGGCAGCGTTGCTAGGCGACGTCAGTAAGGGTATGTGCACACACACTAATTACTTCCGTAACTGACGGACGTATTTCGGCCGCAAGTACCGGACCGAACACCCTGCAGGGAGCCGGGCTCCTAGCATCATATTTATGTACGATGCTAGGAGTCCCTGCCTCTCCGTGGAACTACTGTCCCGTACTGAAAACATGATTACAGTACGGGACAGTTGTCCTGCAGAGAGGCAGGGACTCCTAGCATCGTACATAACTATGATGCTAGGAGCCCGGCTCCCTGCACTGTGTTCGGTCCGGTACTTGCGGCCGAAATACGTCCGTCATTTACGGACGTAATTAGTGTGTGTGCACATACCCTAAATAGTCACTGTCCAGGGTGTTGAAAGAGTTAACTGATCGGCAGTAACTGTTTCAGTACCCTGGACAGTGACTACCGATCACAGCACCTGTAAAAAAAAAGACGTTCATACTTACCGAGAACTTTCTGCTTCCTCCAGTCCGGTCTCCTGGCCGTTGCCTTGGTGACGCGTCCCTCTCGACATCCGGCCCGACATTCCTTGATGACGATGCAGCCCATGTGAGCGCTGCAGCCAATCACAGGCTGCCGCGGCCTCCGCAGCCAATCACAGGCTGCAGAGGCCTCTGCAGCGAATCACAGGCTGCCGCGTCAGAAAAGGTCGGACTGGAGGAAGAAGAGGGACTCGTCACCAAGACAACGACCGGGTACGTATGAAATGCTTTTTATTTTTAATCAGCAGCCTCTTTTCTCTATCAGTGATTGATAGAGATAAGTGGCTGCCGATTTGTATAATGTTTTTGACCGGGTTCGGTCAAAACGGGTTCGGCCGAACCCGGTGAAGTTCGGATTCGCTGCGAACCAAACTTTACCGGAAGTTCGGACCGAAACCGGGTTCGGTTGTCCCGGTTCGCTCATCTCTAATTATTACAAAACGTCTACCCATGTTAATGGAGGACGACATCCTAGCAGACATCCTTAAAGAGGGATGTAGATTCGTGGCACGCAAAGCCCCTTCTCTTGGTGGCTCCCTGTCTCCTTCTTTCTTTAGCTCAAACATATCCAAAACGACATGGTTAGAGCATAAGGTTTTTTTTAGATGCGGTAATAAACCTTGTAAAACATGTCTGTATGCTGCCCCAAGAAAAACATTCTCGGATTCAACAAATACTATCACCTTTACTATCAATAATTATATAAATTGTAATTCGGAATCTGTGAAATACATTATAGAATGCACACAATGCAGTCTTAAATACATAGGATATACAAACCGCAAGCTAAAAACCAGAATACTAGAACATTTGTGCTATATCCGGAATCCAAATATACTGAATATATCAAATGCGGCGAAACATTTTATTCACCATCACAATAGATCAATCAATAGCTTCATGTGCTATGCCATTGAAAAAATTCACAGCCCTAAAAGGGGAGGAGACATTAAACATAAGACACATACAAGAGAAGCCTACTGGATATACAGACTACGAACACGAGTACCCAATGGCCTCAACCTACGAAAATAATTAATGTTTCATTATTAAACAACACCTACAAGTAGTCTGGATTGTATACATCCGGAATAACTATTTGTATTCCCCAATACAATTAAATCAGATCAATAACACAAACATTGATTAATATCAGAAGAATATAATAAAATCCATAAATATATTCCTAAACATTTTTAGAGACTAGAGACCATATACAAAACATTAGTAATTAACACAGGTAATATGAATCTTCTATTATATACATTACAACTGTGGCAAATTGATTCAATTAATTTGATACTTACGTTGTCTTGTCTTCAGTTCTACCGGAGTCAATAAACCGGATACCTTGAAAATAAAAACAACAACAAAGGAATCAATCTACTAAAAACCCTCTTATTAAATGGTGTATCTCACCAAAATCTTACATGCATACTTTAAAATAATTTCGGTAAAATATAATCAATACCGAATATATACTAGAAGTCAAAACAAAGTTCTCAGACAATTAAACATTGTGGAAACAAGTTATAGTGCATGATATGGATTAAACTTGTATTCCACATAAATATAAACATATAATAATTACATATATCCTCTATAAGAAATACAATAAAAACTGTCTTTGATAATATCTCCCATGGAAAGAGCAATTTTTTACACTCACGTTACACACACTCACAATTGTTTTTAACCAGTCTACATTTCCGGTACAAGACTACAATTAGGGACGCAATTTTCATAAAGTCTATAATAAAGTTCTTTACGAATATTATAAAAACATAATGACAATCAAGGTACATAGTTAATAATATCTGTATAAAATTATACAATAATAGAAAATCAGGATCAAAAACCATATACCTGAAGATCAGATGCGAGAGACTCAGTTTTCTTGTTCACCTGTTCTATGAAAATTTCCGCCTGCAATACAGGAAGTGATTTGCGTTCCAGGGAACTCCCAGGAGTTCCCCAGATGAACCGCAATCAATAGTTACTAAAAATAGACCGGATATAAATTGACAGACTGCGAGCGAGACACACCAGAAGCCATGACTAAGGACGCAGTCAGCGTCAGAAACGCGTAGGCACCGCTCACACTGCTTTATTATCCCTCTATTTGTACTCTGGAAATAATTTTATTTCACCGCACTTGTTTTTATCCTCTTGTCAATAAAACTTGGAAGAAGTTTCCTATTTTAAACGGACCAAAAGGACTCAACGCTGGATCCAATTTCTTCTTTTTTTTCTATGCTTGTACGTGTGCCGACACGGGGATCCGTGCGTGAACGATTCCATACATCTACATAATAAGGTGAGCTGGAGGAACCCTCCCATTGTTTCTATACTGGTGGCGCTCTACTTTTTTTTTCTTTTTATAAATCGAATGGTTTTGGAGCATCTTGATACTAAGGATTCTGCGACACCCTCTTACCCTTTAATTCTTGAAATAATAGTGCAACACATGACTCCTTAGAATGAAAATTAGCAGAAATATCCTGTCCTGGAGTGGAAGTCATTAACTTGCTAGAAGAAATATCCTGTTCTTTTTCAAAAAAAGTTGAACATTACAACTTAAAGAACACATTCACAATCTTAGGCCGGATTCACACGAGCGTGTGCTTTTTGTGCGTGCAAAAAATGCTGCAATTTGCACGCGCAAAAGGTACATAACAGCTCCGTGTCTCAGCAGCGTATGATTTTCACGCAGCCGCCATCATTATGACACTCTGTTCATAATTTTTACTGCTGTTGCGCGAATCATGCGCGTCACACGGAAGTGCTTCCGTGTGCTGCGCGTGATTTTCATGCACCCATTGACTTCAATGGGTGCGTGATAAGCGAAAAACGCACAAATATAGGATATGTCGTGAGTTTTACGCAGCGGACGCACGCTGCGTGAAAATCACAGACTGTCTGAACGGCCCCATTGACTAACATAGGTTCGTGCGAGGCGCGTGAAAATCACGCGCGTTGCACGGACGTATATCACGTTCGTCTGAGTAAGCCCTCACAGCCATATAAATATATAGTTACACAGTTTTTTCATAGAAAAATCTGATTAATGAACAGGCTGACATAGGAAAATCCATGTTAATACTGCTGCCAAACAGCTTTTCTGTCGGCACAGTGCCAATAATAATACTAATCTTTATTTTTGTAGCATCAACATTTTCCGCAACGCTTTACAATTGGGAACGTAATTAATAAGTAAAATGGCAAATGATCGAAACAAATGAACAAACAATAAGATAAAATAAATAGATTCCGGCCCATAGAAGCCTACAATCTAAATGTACTGGAAGGAGTGACAAAATAGGTACAAGGTGCTAATTTTATCCAGGTAATCTGTCCGTTGTATCTGCAATGAGAATGTTTATAAAGCTGCATTAACATATCACCAAGCCAGGATTAGATCATCATGCAAATTAAATTCAATATATACCACTATCACCGTCAACTCAGCTTCCGGTCCTGGGTCTTTTCTCCTCCCGGTATCCCCACTGATATGGGTCCTGATGCCAAACAGTGCCAGGACGTTGGGCAGTGTCAGGACTTAGTGCTGCGACAACGGCGCATGGAGGAGAAAGGACCCGGTGTAAAGAATCTGCCAGACACAGCTTCTGTGTCGACGCCCGTGGGTAATCAGTCTGCACCTGCTCCTAAGTCTGAGAGAGTGACACGATCTTCTACCAGTCAGGCTGGGAGGCTGAGGAGTGGGAGAGCCTATCACAGCCTGGCCAGACGGAGCTAGCTCCCGCCCTCTGTCTATTTATACCTGCATTTCCTGCTCCTCCTTTGCCTGTGATTCTTTTCTGTTTCCTGGCTCTGCTGCTCCTGCTATGATTATTGAACACACAAAAAAAGGGGCTCATATGGCAATTGCAATAAGGGGCTAGGTGCTATGTAGTAAAAGCATCCTCCCTAAATACCAAGAAAAGGCAACTCCTATGGATTCATATATAAACAGAAGGAGATCAAGGAGCTGGATAGCCAAATATAGTAAAATTAAATACCTTTATTAACACATAAATACACATAAAATGTTAAAAAATTACAAAAGGACTCTGTAGTTCCAAAACAGCACAACAGGGGAGACTCCCAGAAGTAATCCAGGGCAAGGTAAACAAACAATCTAGGTACAAAGTATGAGACAAGGGCACAGTGTCTAATGGTACGGCTGAATAATTATATCCTAATACAAGTGCAACCTTCACATACAAAGAACAGGGTGAAGAGTGGAGATGAGTCATCGGAAAAAGCAGGTCCACAGACTGAAAAATCAGCCACCACTCCTCTATTCAAAAAGTCGTCTTACCCATAGTGAATGGACCGGGAGAGTCGATCAAGTGTGCTGTTGAACCCCAACACGCGTTTTTGAGGAAGTCTCCCCTGTTGTGCTGATTTGGAACTACAGAGTCCTTTTGTCCTTTTGTAATTTTTTAACATTTTATGTGTATTTATGTGTTAATAAAGGTATTTAATTTTCCTATATTTGGCTATCCAGCTCCTTGATCTCCTTCTGTTTATATATGCTATGATTATTGACCTTGCTTCATTTTTGACCCTGGCTTTACTGACTACGCTCCTGCTCTGCGATTTGTACCTCGTGCACTCCTGGTTTGACTCGGCTCGTTCACTACTCTTGTTGCTCACTGTGTTGCCGTGGGCAACTGCCCCATTTCCCTTAGCTTCTGTGTACCCTTGTCTGTTTGTCTGTCGTGCACTTATTGAGCGTAGGGACCGTCGCCCAGTTGTACGCCGTTGGCTAGGACGGGCCGTTGCAAGTAGGCAGGGAATGAGTGGTGGGTAGATTAGGGCTCACCTGTTTGTCTCCCTACCCCGTCATTACACCCGGGAGTGAGGAGCGCTAAGTAAATGTCATGGTCTGGTCTGGGGTCTGAATTTAAGTTGTTTTTTTTGCTATTGTTTGTGGTCCTATATATTTAGTGGTCTAGTCTTGAGTCTGATCTGTTTAAGGGGTCTGGGGTATAATTTATTTATAGGGTCTGATCTGGTGTCTAATTTATTTAGGGATCTAGTTTGAGGTCTGAATTAATTTTGGTCTGTCTGATTTATTTAAGGGGTCTGGTCTGGGGTCTGATTTATTTAAGGGGTCTGGTCTGAGATCTGATTTACATAGGGGGTCTGGTCTGGGATTTGAATTAATTTTGAGTCCTGGTCTGGGATCTTTATTAGTTTAGGTGTATGGTCTGAGGTCTGAATGTATTTAGGGGTGTGGTCTGAGTTCTGAATTGATTTTGGAGTCTAATCTGGGGTTTGATGTCTCTGTTGCCCCCATCCCACTTTTTCAATTTATGTAAGTTGTAGTGTTTGCGTGATACCATTGTTTGGGTTTTTTACACTCCTTTCCCCTAGATTTTATTCCTGGGAGCAGCACATCCCAGCAGAGGGGCAGCCAGTAGGCTGATCCTCAAGAGCAGAACAGTCTGCCACCGCGGACTACGGTACAGAGAGAAAGGCTGACAAGAGCGAGTACGGCTAACTTCAGCAGTGTGCACCTGTGGCTCCCCTTCTCAGCCTCTACATCTTATTAGATAAGAGGAGGATGGACCATGACTACCAGCACTGACTTCCAACTTGGACAGAGAGTGAGTAGAAATCTACCAAGCATTAGAGGAGGGCGGCAGAATCAGGCAGCTCAGGGACCACCCCAAGTAAAATGTTAAAAAACTTTTGACATGTCGTAGTGACATGTCAGAAGTTTTGATCGGTGGGGGTCTGAGCACTGAGACTCCCACTGATCACGGAAACTAAGCGGCTGAAGTGTTTAGATGAGTGCTGTGTGGCTTAGTTTTTGATCAGCTTTCCTTGGAAAGCTGAGCGAGACGTGTATATGCTCATAGACTTTCTATTGAGCCCGCACACGACTCGCTCGGCTTTCTGAGGAAAGCCAATCAGAAACTAAGCGGCACAGCGCTCAACCCCGAGTGTCTCTACCACTTTCTTTTAGTAATCAGTGGGGTTCTCAGTGTTGGTCCCCCACCAATAAAACTTCTGACATATCACTATGTCATGTCAAACATTTTTTAAAAATCTAGTTACCCTTTATGATTAGGTGACCTGGATTAAAGCTATCTATAAAGATAACTCTTCTTGACTTTTAGTTAATTGTTGCAATATATCTCATCATGAGAATTTTTATTCTGGAAAAGAATGCTTGACATTACTGCTTGGGAAAGATGACTCATACACAGATTTCTGCTGCCGCGTACACTGTGGTCTACCGTCTACATGAGGACAGAAGACGTTTCCAGAATGGCATTTCTAGCTTTTCTGCTGCTGAGGCAAAAATTTAAATGGTGCTCCCCAGGTCTTGATTGACATTCCCCTGGCTGTTCTACATCACTAGCAGCCTCACAAAAAAAAAAAATCATACCACACAACATCTCGCTGCAGATCATACAGTGACTTTATTACTGATTAGAGGCAGAATAAACATTTACATTAAGTGACCAACCAGTGACGATTTCTCAGATTCTAGTTGTTCTTTTTCTCTTTTCTATTCCATCCGGTCCAGACCTCTATGATGACTCCTCTCGGCCACAGCCCATTTCTGCAGTTTGTCGTTCAGATATCTTCAGCTTCTCACTTTTCAAACCTTTCTGCACCTATACACGAAGATAAAATTCTTAAGGTGATACACACACTACACCCCTAAACATAATAGCACCATACAATGCACCTCTAATTATAATAGCGCCATACACTGTCCCTGATAATAGCACCATACACTGTGTCCCCCCCACACACACACATAGTGCCCCCTGTAGATAGTTCCCCCCATACAGCCCCCTGTAGACAGTGGCCCACATACAGCCCCCTGTAGACAGTGCCCCACATAGAGCTCCCTGTAGACAGTGCCCCACATAGAGCCCCCTGTAGATACTGCCCCCCATAGCGCCCCTGCAGATAGTGCCCTACATAGATCCCCCTGTAGATAGTAGCCCCTGTAGATTGTGCCCACCTATAGCCCCCCTGTAGATAGTGCTCTACATATAGCCACCCTGTATATAGTGCTCCACATATAGCCCCCACATATAGTCCTCCTGTAGATAGTGCTCCACATATAGCCCCCACATATAGCCCTGTAGATAGTGCTCCACATATAGCCCCCCTGTAGATAGTGCTCTATATATAGCCCCTCACACTTTCTAACAGAAAAAAAAGCAACTTTACATACTCACCTAAACCCGTTCCCGTGCCCTCCTCTTGCAATGCAGGCCTGCTTTCTTCTGAGCAGGTCTGCTGGGGCTTTCGCCGTAGCTTCATAAGGATAAGTAAGAGTCCTTCAATTGTGTTCTTTAATACCACCAACACATAAATATGTTCTGGACCTGTACCCTCTGTAATGGTGTTGTCCCAAAATTAAATTTATAATGTCAATCAAGCCTGTCATAAAAGTCTGGTCACTGGCAGTTTAGCTTTTAGGACCCCAGCGATCCAAAGAATGGACTGGTGCTGACCAACCATGGAAAAGTGGAAATGGCATGCACTAATAATGATATAGATCCAGTTTATAAATTTAAAATACTAGCAAGCAATCACTATATTACATATCTATGGTTTAGTGAAAAATGAACAGAACTGTATATTAAATGTAAATAAATGTAAATTACAAAAATTACTAAAATATTCAAGCTTATTAAATAGTATGAATAGTTCTTCTTTTTGTGTTAATTTTCTGTTTCTTATTAATGTGTCTGTGATAGTTTTCCAGTTGTCAAACACCAATCTCCCTCCTTCCCCTCCCCATTGTGTTATTCTATAAATGTTTGTACGATGGGGCTCATACAAATTTGGCTGTTAACAACAGGATACTCATGTGATACAATGGGACCCATTTATAAAAAGTGTCAGTTCGCTGACAAGTTTTCATGGTACAATTTTACATTACGTGCTCCAAATCATCAAAAATTGCCAAAACTACCCTATGATGTAAGACTGGTCTTACCTGGCATAGATTGGTCGATAGATTGTGGCATAGAGAATGTTGAGCATTATATATATATATATATATATATATATATATACTTACAAAAGGACACAGACAGGTCATAAAAGCTGATGAAGGAGAGTGAACAGGTGCATTAAATAATAATAGCCACTCCCACTAGCTTTGAGGGGAGTGGCGTGTGGTGCATGGGATGTGTAGTAAAAAATAATAAATGAATTGTGTATGTGCAAGTGATAATAATATGAGTGAAATATAGGGGGCGGTAATGAGTATAGTGCCTAAATAAAAATGAATGAATAGTGAATAATGTGCAAGTGGTGAATACCATGTGTAAAATATGTAAAGTATAGGGGGCACTACTGAGTATAGTGCATAGGGGTCAGAAATGTGAATGATGCATAAAGTGTGGGTGCAAGTGTGTGAAACATGGAGGGATAATGTGTAAGTCATGAGGCGCAGCGTGTATAGCCAGGTAGAAACCTATTTGTAACGCCTTGATAATACATTGAGCGGGCTACCCTGCTTGCTATGCCAAACAACACACCATACTCTCCCAGCATTAACCCCTACCCGCACCAGGACGTAACTGTCCGTCGTTGCGGGAAGTTACTTCCCGCACGAGGACGTATAGTTACTGAGTTTTTCCCGGTGCACACTGTCGGCGACAGTGTGCACCGGGAACCGGGAGGTCAGCTGTCACCGACAGCTGACACTCCCCTCTTGCCGGCCAGCGGTCCTTTGCCGCTGATTTCGGCGAATTAACCCCTTAAATTCGGCGATCGGGTGCAATCGACGAATTTTGGGGGTTTCTAACATATCGGCAGACCCCAGTCCGAAATCGCGGGGTTTGCCGATAGTTACTATGGCAAACGGAAGCCAAACAATGGCTTCCGGGTCTGCCATGGACGGTAGCCCATCAGGACCAACCTTCGGCTGGTCCTGATAGGCTTCCTGTCAGAGTGACAGGAAGTCACTGTGTCGTTCCCGATGGCACACTGTCGGCGACAGTGTGCATCGGGAACTTGGAGATCAGCTGTCCCCGACAGCTGACACTCCAGTGTTGCCGATTAGCGGCTCATCGCCGCTGATTTCGGCAATTAACCCGTTACATGCGGGGCTCGATTGCTTCTGATGCTTGTGATGGCACCCGGGGGCCAGACAACGGCCCCCAGGTCTGCCATGTATGTCAGCCTATGAGGATCAGCCTCTGCTGATCCTCGTAGACCAACTGTCAGAGTGACTGTGACGTCACACTGACAGTTGGAATACATTACACTACCTAGGTAGTGTAATGTATTCTAGCAGCGATCAGAGCTGCAGGTCAAAAAAAGAAAGTGTAAAAAGTAAAAAAAAAGTTAATAAAAATGTTTTATAAAAGTGTAAAAATAAAAGGTTTTGTTTTCCTATAATAAGTCATTTATTATAGGGAAAAAATGAAAACGTTAAAAAAAAGTACACATATTTGGTATCACCGTGTTCGTAACGACCCAAACTATGAAACTATAATGTAAATTTTTCCGCACGGTGAACGCCGCAAACAAAATAAACGGAAAACTGTCAGCATCGCTATTTTTTGGTCACCACCCCTCCCAAGATATAGAATAAAAAGTGATCAAAAAGTCGCATTTACCCCAAAATAGTACCAATAAAAACTACAACCCGTACCGCAAAAAACAAGACCTCCCACAGCTTTTTTGACGAAAAAATAAAAAAGTTACGGCTCAGAATAGCGTGTCTCAGAAAATAAATAATTTTATAGAAACGTAATTTTATTGTGCAAACGCTGCAAAACTTTAAAAAAACTATACACATATGGTATCGGCGTAATCATACCAACCGGCAGAATAAATTAAAACGTAATTTATTGCGCACGGTGAACGCTGTAATAAATAAAGAATTTAAAGCGCCAAAATCGCTGTTTTTTGGTCACGTTAGCTCTAAAAAAGATCCTGAGGGACCAAAATGCTCACTATACCCCTAGAAAAATTCCTTGAGGGGTGTAGATTCCAAAATAGGGTCACTTTTGGGGGGTTTCCACTGTTTTGGTCCCTCCGGGGCGTTGCAAACCCGACATGGCACTGAAAACCAATCCAGCAAAATGTGCGCTCCAAAATCCAAAAGGCCCTCGTTCCCTCCTGAGCCCTGCTGTGGGTCCAAACATCAGTTTACGACCACATATGAAGTATTGCCGTAATCGGGAGAAATTGCTTTACAAATGTTGGGCGGCTTTTTCTCCTTTATTCCTTGTAAAAATGAAAAAATTCTATGTTTCCACAGAAAAATAGGTGATTTTCATCTTCACAGACTAATTCCACTAAATTCTGCAAAAAAACTGTGGGGTCAAAATGCTAAGTATACCCCTAGAAAAATGCCTTGAGGGGTGTAGTTTTCAAAATGGGGTCACTTTTTGGGGGTTTCGACTGTTTAGGTACCACAAGACCTCCTCAAACCTGACATGGTGCCAAAAATATATTCCTAAAAAAAGGAGGCCCCAAAATCCTCTAGGTGCTCCTTTGCTTCTGCGGCCTGTGTTTCAGTCCATTAGGACACTAGGGCCACATGTTGGATATTTCTAAAATCTCCAGAATCTGGGCAATAAATATTGAGTTGCGTTTCTCTGGTAAAACCTTCTGTGTTACAGATATTTTTTTATTACAAATGAATTTTGGCAAAAAAAATGAAATTTGTAAATTTCACCTCTACTTTGCCTTAATTCTTGTGAAACGCCTAAAGGCTTAAAATACTTTCTGAATGTGGTTTTGAATACCTTGAGGGGTGCAGTTTTCAAAATGGGGTGATTTATGGGGACTTTCTAATATATAAGGCCCTCAAAGCCACTTCAGAACTGAACTGGTCCGTGAAAAAATGGCCTATTGAAATTTTATTGAAAATATGAGAAATTGCTGCTAAAGTTCTAAGCCTCGTAACGTCCTAGAAAAATAAAAGTACGTGAAAAAAAATGATGCAAACATAAAGTAGACATATGGGGGATGTTAACTAGTAACTATTTTGTGTGGTATTACTATCTGTTTTACAAGCAAATACATTTACATTTAGAAAAATGCTAATTTTTGCAAATTTTTGCTAAAATTGTAAGTTTTTCACAAATAAATATTTAATTTATCCACCAAATTTTTTCACTAACCTAAAGTACAATATGTCACGAGAAAACAATCTCAGAATCGCTTGGCTAGGTAAAAGCGTTCCGGAGTTATTACCACATAAAGTGACACATGTCAGATTTGAAAAAATCATCTGTGTCCACAAGGCCAAAACAGGCTGTGTCCTAAAGGGGTTAAAGACCTGGCTGTGTCCAAAAGAAGCAAATATAATGCAAGTAAGCATGAAAAATACCTGGGTTATTAGTAATCATTTTGGCCAAAAGGAAGCAAGCTCGCAAACCTGCCCAAAAAAATAGGACATGCCCTATTTTTTTATTTTACGGACCGTGCTCCTATACTTTATGATGGGAGCACGGCTCGTAAAAATGGCCGGCTGTCCGCGGCCGTAATTACGGGCACGGTCGTGTTCATGAAGCCTCAAACCTACTCCAGGTAATAAAGCATCCAGAAATGTTATTCTCATAAAATTACCTTTTCACATTGGTAAACAATTGTAACGATAATTCTTGTGGATAAAATTGTGGAGCTGATTTGAGATTTTTTTTCGATCCATAAGTATTATTTTTACAATGTATTTACATATCTCTTGATCACTAAAGGAATCTGTATGATTGGTATTGGTATGAAAATGGTAACAATACTTTGAAGTCCACTGTTTGTACAAGTTTGTTTTTACATTTTAAGAAGTTTATGGGAAAGGGAAGGATGAAGGGTAAGAGGGAAATCAGAGAGTGAGGGGAGGAGGAAGTAGGACATCCACACGTAGTTATGTAAGAAAAGAACAGACTATGATGTGACACTGAGCACAGCCTATTATTTATGTATCTAATAAGTAATAATTTCAAAAACAAGTGATAAATGTGATTCCTTTCTCTAGCACTAGATACTTTATTTCCAGCTACTTATTAAAATGTTTTCTGTAGATATGCACGATAAATATATATATATAGTGAAGGAAATAAGTATTTGATCCCTTGCTGATTTTGTGAGTTTGCCCACTGTCAAAGTCATGAACAGTCTAGAATTTTTAGGCTAGGTTAATTTTACCAGTGAGAGATAGATTATATAAAAAAAAAAAAAAAAACTGAAAATCACATAGTCAAAATGATATATATTTATTTGCATTGTGCACAGAGAAATAAGTATTTGATCCCCTACCAACCATTAAGAGTTCAGCCTCCTCCAGACCAGTTACACGCTCCAAATCAACTTGGTGCCTGCATTAAAGACAGCTGTCTTACATGGTCACCTGTATAAAAGACTCCTGTCCACAGACTCAATTAATCAGTCTGACTCTAACCTCTACAACATGGGCAAGACCAAAGAGCTTTCTAAGGATGTCAGGGACAAGATCATAGACCTGCACAAGGCTGGAATGGGCTACAAAACCATAAGTAAGACGCTGGGTGAGAAGGAGACAACTGTTGGTGCAATAGTAAGAAAATGGAAGACATACAAAATGACTGTCAATCGACATCGATCTGGGGCTCCATGCAAAATCTCACCTCGTGGGGTATCCTTCATCCTGAGGAAGGTGAGAGCTCAGCCAAAAACGACACGGGGGGAACTTGTTAATGATCTCAAGGCAGCTGGGACCACAGTCACCAAGAAAACCATTGGTAACACATTACGCCGTAATGAATTAAAATCCTGCAGTGCCTGCAAGGTCCCCCTGCTCAAGAAGGCACATGTCTGAAGTTTGCAAATGAACATCTGGATGATTCTGAGAGTGATTGGGAGAAGGTGCTGTTTTAAGATGAGACTAAAATTGAGCTCTTTGGCATTAACTCAACTCGCCGTGTTTGGAGGAAGAGAAATGCTGCCTATGACCCAAAGTACACCGTCCCCACTGTCAAGCATGGAGGTGGAAACATTATGTTTTGGAGGTGTTTCTCTGCTAAGGGCACAGGACTACTTCACCGCATCAATGGGAAAATGGATGGAGCCATGTACCGTCAAATCCTGAGTGACAACCTCCTTCCCTCCACCAGGACATTAAAATGGCTCGTGGCTGGGTCTTCCAGCACGACAATGACCCGAAACATACAGCCAAGGCAACAAAGGAGTGGCTCAAAAAGAAGCACATTAAGGTCATGGAGTGGCCTAGCCAGTCTCCAGACCTTAATCCCATCGAAAACTTATAGAGGGAGCTAAAGATCCGAGTTGCCAAGCCACAGCCTCGAAATCTTAATCATTTACAGATGATCTGCAAAGAGGAGTGGGCCAAAATTCCATCTAACATGTGTGCAAACCTCATCATCAACTACAAAAAAGTCTGACTGCTGTGCTTGCCAACAAGGGTTTTGCCACCAAGTATTAAGTCTGGTTTGCCAAAGGGATCAAATACTTATTTCTCTGTGCACAATGCAAATAAATATATATAAATTTGACAATGTGATTTCCTGTTTTTTTTTAAATATAATCTATCTCTCACTGGTAAAATAAACCTAGCCTAAAAATTCTAGGCTGTTCATGTCTTTGACAGTGGGCAAACTTACAAAATCAGCAAGGGATCAAATACTTATTTCCTTCACTGTATATATATATATATATATATATATATACATTTTTATTAGATATAATGCATGCTATTGTCCTTGTTCCAGAGGTTAAATATTGCTATTTATATACTCTTTTTTGCCATCTAAAGTTCTCCTTAAGATCTGGGATTCGTTTATTTTTATTAGGACTAAGACCTGCATGTAATGGAACAAGCCCCTTTTTTTTCTCTCACGGATTCATACTGAAAATTCATCTGTGAGGCAAGCAGAGGTACGATATGGACCCAACACGAATCTGTAATACAGTCATGAGCCCTTCTATTAATTTTGGCTGGACAATTGCTAATGGTACATGAGATAATTAGGCAATAAAAAAAATAGGCAACTAAACTGTGCTCTGGTTGGCCACAACCTGAACTTATTTCGCTTCGATTAGGTACAAACCAGGGTCTTGGCAAATCAGCAGTAGTTCATGATGCCCATGAGTTATATCAAACTCTTCTAGTGACACTTTCTCTTTAAATTGCTGAAAGTGGCTACAACATATGTGGTGGCCACTAAGGGCATGGCCAGACGTGGCAGAATTACTGTGGAATTCCGCTCCGTACAGTCCGCAGTGGATTTCTCCAGCGGCCGTTTTTTACATTTGTTCCAATACATTTTTAGGCAAGTTAGTTCAGACATTGCGGAAACCTCCGCTGCGGACCATAGGCTGCGGTGCGGAATTTTCCCTCCGTAGCATGCACTGTCTGTTGCGGAGAAGAAGCGGAATTTCACTGCGGATTTCAGCCTTTGCAATGCAAAAACTGAAATCTGTGGCAAGTCCGCTGTCTTTTCTGCAACGTCTGAATTACCTGTCAAATATGCAAATGTTGGTGCAGATTCGTTGCCTAGTTGCCCCAAATCTGCACCAACATTTGCAGCGGAAAAACTCTGCCACGTCTGGCCGTGCCCTAAATGTTAAAACAAGTTCTAACCCTGTGTACTTCCAGATGAACATACTTTCTTGTTACCTTTAATACTTTCCCTCTTTCAGTAATATGTATCAATCATTCTTCTAATTAGCTCCATATCATATTAAAGATTAGGCTATCTTGGGAGAAAATAAATCAATATTTCTAAAAATTGGCTGTGGTTGATTAACTTTTGGAGGCAAGGTTCGGCTACTCCAACAGGGAACTGTTGGGCTGAGGGTCTGACACATCAATGGGGCTTAGTCCCAACAGGCCCATGTGTTCCAGCAAAATACACTAAAGTCTATACATTTTCTATACATTGTAGATATTCGTTATAGCTGTAGGATGTCTCTAAGCCCGAAGGATTAATTCCTCTGGTGGGCCCAAGTTGCCCAAGTTCAACACTTTGGAAGTTATTCCACACTTTGCATTGGTTCCTAATTACATCCTTCTGACAACGTTTGAATGGCTCCTAAAATCAACATGTGTCTAATCCTGTATTAAAAAAAAGCCCTGTACTCTTACAATTGATTAAAATTATTCTTAAACCTTCAGTACTAGGTTAAAAAAAAGGTTAAAACAGTAGAGCAAAGGAAGTACTCGGCTCTGTTCACAAAGCCTTATTGCCTTCCGTCGGAGGTATACGTCGTTGGGATTTCCTTACGTATGCCTATAACAGAAGGCTGCGATGTATGCCATTGTATGGGCATACAGCGGCTTACATTGCACATAGGCTCCAAGAAAAGAAACGTACTGTATAAAAAAACATGGTAACTTTCTGTATAGAAAAATGTAGTCTGCTACAGCAACAACAACCAAAAATATATACTTATGTATACCAACTCTTTGTGTTTAAATGCATTGCTTGAAAGTTCCGCTCCAGAACTACCAATGCGGTATAGATGTGGCACATTTAGAATTAAGACTTCTTATGTGTTAATACTAAAATTGTATTCAGTGGTGTATATAGATTTGAGGCGGCCCCATATCAAAGATTAAAATAGGGCCCCCTTGTCTGGACTACCAAATCCCTGAACTCCTGGAATAGAAAGACTTGATGCTTTTTGCCCCATCTACTTTCCACGATCTCCTTTTCATGAACTTAGATGTGATCAGTATTAGGGTTATTCTGTGTATTAGAGGCACACAGGAGCCGATGTCAGCTGAGCTGTCAGTCCAGCTGACTGGCTGATTAGGCTTAAAACAGCGCTATGCAGCTTCTATGTGTAGTGCATACATAGTGTCACGGTTTGTGGACCCACTAGGCCGCACCGCCGTAGCGGGGAGGGAGCTGGCCAAACAACAGGAACCCCAGAAATACAACTTCCCGCACAAGGGTACCTGGATAGTCCAGACAATGGCCGCAGCTCTGGCACGGATTGAGGTGGGTGAAGCAGGTAACGCCTGACGTGGCTGATGACAGCAGGTGCCGCATGTTGCGCCAGACATGGCGAATGCCTCTGGATGTGGCAGATGACACAGGACGTGGCAAGGCAACAGCAGGTGCAGTAAACACGATTCCAACTAGTAGGCACAGGAACAAGAACACAGCATGGGATACAAGAGCAGGTAACAGGGCATGGGTAACAACTGGAACGGGAAACACTAAGGAACCATTTGCAAGACAGTCTTAGGAATTACTAACAACGCTCAGGCTATAATCAGAAGGAAATCATGGTGTTGATGACCCTACGGGACACAGCAGACCGGAGCGGAAGTGAGCGCTGGCGTCTCCTAGGAAGGAGATGGGGAGCAGCGCTCAGGGATCCACGGATCCATGGCTGCGGGTGTCGGGAGGTGAGTAAATCCAATGGCCCGTGGCCATGGACGCTACAGTATCCCCCCACTTACTTCCCCTCTTCTTGGGGCCAGAGCGAGAGAGGAATTTCTTAATGAGAGCAGGAGCACTGAGGTTCTCCTCCGGCTCCCAGGACCTCTCCCCAGGACCAAACCCTCTCCAATCCACCAAATAGAAAGTCCTTCCTCCTACCCTTTTGCAGTCCAGGATCTCCCTCACCTCGAACACATCAGAAGAACCGCTGGGAGCAACTGTGGAACCAGAAGTCTTGCTGTAGCGGTTCAGGACCACAGGTTTCAGGAGGGACACATGAAAGGAGTTGGGGATTCTGAGGGTAGGAGGCAGCCACAGCTTATAGGAGACAGGGTTTATTTGTTGCAGAATCTCGAAAGGACCAAGGAACCTGGGAGCAAACTTGTATGAAGGCACCTTCAAATGAATGTTCTGAGAGGATAGCCAGACTTTGGTACCCGGAAGATACTGAGGCGGCTCTCTTCTCTTTGTATCTGCATTTTGCTTCATGCGATCAACTGCTAGCAAAATAGGGGACCGGGTCTGTTGCCAGATTTGCACAAAGTCCCCAAATGCAGAGTCAGCACCGGGTACCTGAGATGTAGTCGACACTGGAAGAGGGACTCTAGGATCTTGACTGTTCACAATGTGAAATGGAGTGGAAGTGGTGGACTCACTTGTGTGGTTGTTGTACGAGAACTCGGCCCATGGAAGAAGCTGAACCCAGTTATCGTGCTGTGAAGAGATGAAGTGGCGGAGATAATTCTCCAAGATCTGGTTGATTCTCTCGACTTGCCCATTGGACTGGGAGTGATAAGCTGAGGAAAAGTCCAATCTCACATCCAGGAGTTTACAGAGGGCTCTCCAGAACTTTGAGGTAAATTGAACCTCCCAGTCGGACACAATGTGAAGAGGCAAGCCATGCAAGCGAAAGATGTATAGAATGAAGAGACTCGCCAGTCGGGGAGCAGAAGGTAGGCCGGTCAGCGGGATAAAATGTGCCATCTTAGAGAACCGGTCCACCACCACCCAGACAGTGTTGCATCCTGCTGAGGGGGAAAGGTCTGTGACAAAGTCCATCGCAATGTGCTGCCAGAGGGTATTGGGTACAGGCAGAGGTTGAAGCAGGCCGGCAGGCTTGGAGGGAGTAACTTTGTTAGACGCACACACCGTGCAAGAAGAGACAAAGTCCAGAACATCTTTAGGTAGTTTGGGCCACCAGAAGTGACGAGCAATCAGGTCTCGGGTTTTATGGACAATAGCGTGCCCAGCCAGTTTAGAACTGTGTCCCCAGCAGAAAATTCTTCTCCTGTCTGCCAACCGAACAAAAGTCCTCCCGGAGGGATGCCTCTAACCTGCAGAGGATTAGCAGTGACAATGCAGGATGGGCCTATCATAGTCTGAAGGGACTCCACCGTGTATTCCGTCTCAAACGATCTGGACAGGGCATCGGCCCTCACATTCTTGTCAGCGGGACGGTATTGGAGCACAAATTGGAAACGGGTGAAGAACAGCGACCACCTGGCTTGACGGGGATTTAGTCGTTGAGCTGACTGAAGGTAGGTAAGGTTCTTGTGGTCGGTGTAGATCAGGATGGGGTGAGCTGCACCCTCCAGAAGATGTCTCCACTCCTCCAGAGCCAATTTGATGGCCAGTAGCTCCCGATCTCCAATAGAGTAATTTCACTCAGCAGAAGAAAAAAGTCTAGAGTAGTAGCCACATACTACTGCTTTTCCTTTGGAGCTCCTCTGGAACAGAAGTGCACCTGCACCAACAGGGGAAGCGTCCACCTCCAATGAGAACTGCCGCGATACGTCAGGATGATGGAGGATCGAAGCTGAAGAGAAGGCTTTCTTGAGGCTAATAAATCCGGACTCTGCCTCTGGGGTCCACACCTTGGCGTTCACACCCTTCTTGGTAAGGGTAGAGATGGGAGCCGTCAGAGATGATAAGTTAGGAATAAACTGCCGGTAGAAATTGGCGAATCCCAGGAACCGCTGTATGGCCCTTAGGCCTTGAGGACGTGGCCACTCCAGGACAGCTCTCACTTTCTCAGGATCCATCTTGAGACCTTGATCCGAGATGATGTAGCACAGGAAGGGGAGAGAACTCCTCTCAAACACACACTTCTCCAGCTTGGCGTATAAACGATTCTCCCTTAATCGTAGTAGAACTTGACGGACATGCCTCCGATGAGTCATCGGATCTGGGGAGAAAATCAAAATATCATCGAGATAAACAACAACAAAGCAGACATAGAGGAGATCTTGGAAGATATCATTAACAAATTCCTGAAACACTGCGGGAGCGTTACATAGTCCGCAGGGCATCACTAGGTATTCGTAGTGCCCGTCCCAGGTGTTAAATGCCGTCTTCTATCTGTCACCCCGGCGAATCCGGATTAGATTATAAACCCCCCGCAGGTCTAGCTTAGAAAAAAATGTGGCCCCACGTATGCGATCAAACAGCTCGGATATAAGTGGCAACGGGTATTTGTTCTTGACCGTGATCTGGTTGAGACCACAGTAGTCAATGCAGGGTCGAAGGGATCCGTCTTTCTTTTTAATGAAGAAGAATCCAGCCCCGGCCGGGGAGGAAGACTTTCGTATGAAACCCCTCTCTAAATTCTCCTTGATATAGGTCGACATGGATAGAGACTCAGGCAAGGAGAGAGGATATACTCGGCCACGGGGGAGAGAGGCATTTGGAACCAGTTCAATGGGGCAGTCATAAGTACATTGTGGAGGCAGCGTCTCGGCCTCCCTTTTGCGGAAAACATCTGCAAACTGAGCAAACTGGGGGGGCAGTCCCGCCAATGACTGAGGCTGGTCAGGATGGATCTGCAACAGACAACGACCAAGGCACTTAGAGCCCCATTGGAGAAGCTCTCCAGAATTCCAGTCCAGGACTGGTTCATGTAGTCGAAGCTAAGGCAGGCCCAGCAGAACTGGATTGATGGCCTTGGGCAACACAAGGAAAGAAATCAGTTCAAAATGAAGAACTCCAACCTGGAGCCCCAACGGCTTGGTTTTAGAAATGATGAGATCAGGCAAAGGCAGTTCATTTACTAAGGCAACAGCCAAAGATGTCTCAAGGGTAACTGTGGGCAACTGAAGATGATCCACCAGCTCTTTTTGGTTGAAGTTTGCCGTAGACCCAGTCAAGATAGGCAGAAACCCAATGCGTCCTCTCGCCAGATACTAGGGTCACAGGAATAGTCAGCTTGGAACAGAATGCTTTATTAGGTACCGATCCACCTAGGGTTGTCTCACCAACCAATACTAGGCAATGGGGTCTCTCTGGCCTCTGGGGACACAGACGCACAATATGGCCTCCGAGGCCGCAATACAGACAAAGTCCAGAAGTGCGTCTGCGTTGTTTCTCCTGGATAGACAATTTGACATAGTTACTCTGCATCGGATCCTCTGGTGGGATGCCTGAGGAGGATTGCTGGAAAGTAGAATCCCGCCTAGGAAGTTCTCTCTTCCGGAGAACCTCTTGGGAACGCTCCCGAATCCTCATGTCAACCCAGGTGGTGAGTAGGATAAGATCGTCCAGGGTGGATGGCAGATCGTGAGCAGCCAGCTCGTCCTTAATCCCTGAAGACAGTCCCTGCCAGAATGTGGCCACCAAAGCCTCATTGTTCCAGGTTAACTCAGCAGCCAGGATACGGAACTGAATGCATACTCGCTCACGGAGAGGTCTCCCTGGTGTAGGGTCAGCAAGGATGCATCAGCCGAAGAAACTCTCCCATGTTCCTCAAAGATCGAGCGGAAGGACCGTAAGAAGCACTGCAAGTCACGGGTCTCTGGTCCCTGAGGTTCCCACAGAGGATTTGCCCATACCAGAGCATTGCCAGTAAGGAGAGAGACGATGACGGCGATCCTGACGTCATCCAAAGAGAAGGACCTGGCATGAAGTCTGAAGTGGATCAGGCACTGATTCAAAAATCCCCTGCAGGACCTCGGGTCTCCGTTATAGCATGAACGTAGCGGCAAGAAGCACAGGGGGTCGGCACTGGTACAGACAGGAAGTGTAGCAGGAGCAACAGCAGGAATGGGTGTGGAGACGACTGTGGTTGGAGCAAGCAGCCGATGAGCAATGGCGTTCACCGACAGGAGTTGGTCTTGCCGTGACTGGAGATCCTCCATCTCGGTCAGCATGGCTTGTGTCGTCAAGGTCTCAGGTTGACCACAGGGGGCCATGGCCTGAGCGTACTGTCACGGTTTGTGGACCCACTAGGCTGTACTGCCGTAGCGGGAGGCAGATGACCAAACAACAGGAACCCCAGAAATACAAAGTCCCGCACAAGGGTACCTGGATAGTCCAGACAATGGCCGCAGCTCTGGCACGGATGGAGGTGGGTGCAGCAGGTAACGCCTGACGTGGCGGATGACAGCAGGTGCCGCAGGTTGCACCAGACGTGGCGAATCCCTCTGGGTGTGGCAGATGACACAGGATGTGGCAGAAGACAGCAGGTACCGCAGGTTGCGCCAGACGTGGCAAATCCCTCTGGTCGAGGCAGATGACACAGGACGTGGCAAGGCCACAGCAGGTGCAGTAGACACTATTCCAACTAGAAGGCACAGGAATAAGAACACAGCACGGGATACAGGAACAGGTAACAGGGCACGGGTAACAACTGGAACGGGAAACACTAAGGGACCATTTGCAAGACAGACTTGGGAATTACTAACAACTCTCAGGCAAGGATCAGAAGGGCTGGGGCCATCTTATAGGCCAGGAAATCATGTGGTTGATGATGATGATTGATTGATTTTACGAGCGTGCGCGCGCACCCTACGGGACACAGCAGACCGGAGAGAAAGTGAGCGCTGGCATCTTCTAGGAAGGAGATGGGGACCAGCGCTCACGGATCCATGGCTGCGGGCGTCGGGAGGTGAGTAATGGCCATGGACGCTACACATAGAAGCTGCATCACAAAAGGTAAAGAAAATGTTTAATGAATGTCAATTAGAAAATGTTTTTAAACACATCACACATACATTTCATTAAAAAGGAAAAAAAAAAATCTACAAATACAAAAGGTTAACATAGCTTTTAATCCCCCACAGTCTTGTTTGTAAAACCTGTAAAGAGGAGATCATTGCACGGGTTCTCTTTACCCATTAAAATAATGGATGAAGATAACCTGGTCTGTGCCCCCTGTCTCCAGGGGCGCATCACAGTCGCATGATCTTCCCCTATGATACGTATGCTCTTAATTTAAATAATAATTATAGATATGTATTTACATTTCAGGTAAAAACAAAAATCATAAAGGCACAAAAATATTTAAATCATCTAATTGGTTAAATAGGTGGCTGAATCATTGAGCATGTAATTCATCATATGGTATAAATAATGTTTCCCCTAATGGGCGGCATTTTGAAAGAGGAACAAGTGGGTAGAGGAAGTTTCTGTGCCGCAAATACAGTGCCTTGATTTTTCATTTATTATTTCAAGTCTCTATGTAAAAATAATTACAATGACACAAATCCAACATATAATTCCTCCTGATAGAAAGCTGATTCATAGAGAACCTGCAGTGTAATGTTCCTACCACCTGCAAACATTGTTAGTGGGAAGTCATGTAGAACTAAGTTTTTGGACTGTTTTGTGTAGTCTTCTAATTTTGCAGATAATTGGGTGACCTGGTGACCGGTGGTTAGTACTGATATTTTGGAGTGCTTAGGTCATGGATTTCTTCCATTCAAGATACTTTCTGCACCAAGAAATATCTACTTACTCTTTCTCCCAGTAAATCTAGTTTATTTATACACTCCATAAATCTCCGGCTAAGCAAAATTATAATACATTTACTGTAATATGTACATATTTATTTCATTTACTTCTGTTGCTTAAAAAGCACCAACATATACTACCGTGCTGTACAGAAGTTGTCACCACTCACAATCTAAATCTGTATATTTTTGGAGAACAGGAGGAAACCGGAGAACCCGGAGGGAACCCACGCAAACACGAGGAGAACATACAGACTCCATGCAGATGTCTATTGTTCGATTCAATCTCAGGACTCAAGGCAACAGCGCTAACCACTGAGCCACCGACTGCCCATTACATGAGTTGGTGTAGTGATAATATATCTAGACTAGCCAATGTTCAGCAGCATAGAGCATACACACGCGCTCACTTACACACCAAACCTGTCAGTATGTTTTTGGAATATGGGAGGAAACCGGAGAACCCGGAGGGAACCCACGCAAACACGAGGAGAACATACAGACTCCATGCAGATGTCTATTGTTCGATTCAATCTCAGGACTCAAGGCAACAGCGCTAACCACTGAGCCACCGACTGCCCATTACATGAGTTGGTGTAGTGATAATATATCTAGACTAGCCAATGTTCAGCAGCATAGAGCATACACACGCACTCACTTACACACCAAACCTGTCAGTATGTTTTTGGAATATGGGAGGAAACCAGAGAACACAGAGGAACATACAAATATGACAACCTAAAAATGAACCATAAAGGGACATAGCCCTAAGAAAGATAGTATACTAAAATAATATACAAAAATGCAAACAAAATACTTTATTGAATATAATCGACAATAACATATAATGAAAAGAGAAAGGGAAGAACTTAGATGAACCCCGTATGTTAGTGCTGCAAGGCAATAATAAGCCTTTTTTTACTCTGCATTTTTCCTGCACGCTCCCGGCACATACATCAAATGTACCCAAAGGCTCCCATTATAGCAGCGGAGGCCAAAAGAGTTTACTTTTGACCCCCTTCATGCGATATTGGTCTGATATATCAACTTTTTGCTAGCTAGAACATAGTAACTACGCTATTCTATCCAAAGTCATCCAGCAAAAAACATATACTGCACATTATATGTTTTTTTTAACTTGGGAGCCTATGGATGAAGTATGTCAATGTATGGCATACGTCACAGGCATCAGTTTAACATAAACATTGGGAGCTTTTCCTGGTGTTTATACATCAAAGGTAGACTATAATATTAGGTGTGAAAGGGGCATTAGCCTCAATATAAATATGTAGTGCAGTGGTGGTCCTATACAATAATATATGTAACATATAAAAAAAAAAAAAGGTAGGGACAACTAATTCTATACGCAACCTAAGTAACTTAAAATCATGCGGAAGAATACCATCTTTAATCCATGTTTATCATGTATGAACTGAGACAACATGGAAAAGCAATTAGAACATAGAAAAGCAGAACAAAGGATAAAACAAGCGTTGTGTTATCAAAGTACTGAAAAAGGGGAGAATAATGTAACATTAATTTTAAGTTCACTTTTCTGGTATTCAGTCTATAATTTTAGGCTTTGCCAGGGGAATCTATGTTTTCAATGTTTGTGGTATTATAGAATATAAATAGTTATACAATATAAACAAGTGAAGGCAAAAAATATATTCAATGGGGAAGTTAAGTCAGAAATGTAATTAGTCAGAAGTTACTCTGACTAATACATTGGTGGAGTCAGTGAGCTTGAGCCACCATTACTTTCCATGAGGAAGAGTCTGTGAAGCTCTATAGCGGCATCCCTCAAGGATTTAAAGGGAATCTGACACTTCAAACATGCTGTCCAATCTGCAGGCAGGAGGAGGTGAACAGATTAGTGTATAGTTTTTTTGGAAAAAAGATCAGTATAACCCATGATTTATTAATTTAAATTCCTGCTCACTCTGGGCTTAACGGCTATGTACACCTTTGAAGGTTTTTTTAAAATTATTATTAGTATTATTATTATTATTATTATTATTATTATTAGTATTATTAGTATTATATCAATGCTTTATCTGATTCTAAAGATTTTTTGAATTGACTTTCATTAAAAATGTTGTTTAGTTTTTCCAATATAGCTTCTTTCTATCCTCTATACATAAAAGCTGTATCGTTCACTATCAGCCAAATCCGTCAGTGCACCGAACTGACGGCTTGGCTGAGAGTGGGTTCTATGTATCTCACAGGCCACATTAATATTGATCACAAGTTGATGAAAGGGAGATAATGGAGATGGGGCGTAAAAAGCACCAAGTCTTTCTCTTCCAGGTGTTTAGGGATTAGACACACACTGGACCTGATCTCAGCCGAGCCATCAGTTCAGCTGAACTGACGGAATCGGCAATAGTGAACAATACAGCTTCTATGTATAGACAATACATAGAAGCTGTATTGGAAAAACGAAACAAAATTTGTAATAAAAGTCAATTCAGAAAATGTTTAGAATCACATAAAAGATTGATTTAATGTAAAAAAAACTAAATTCTGTATGCACACTAAGGCTGTCAATCAATGGTTGAGACCGCCCACTGGACTCTTTAGCCCAGAGTGAGCAGGGATTTATATTAATAAATTAGAGGTTATCCTGAACATTTTCCCACAAAACTACAGTATATATCAATCTGATCCACTTCTCCTGCTTTATAACATGCTGCCCTCAGATTGGACAGCAAGCTTGACGTGACATGTAAGAAAATTACCTTCGAGTGGATTTACCCTTTAAAGTAATTTGATTCTGGATTTAAAACATAAAATTAATATTATACCGACACCCCAAAATCTGAATGTTTCAGTATACTGTATAACAAGTGAATTAGTGGATAAGAAGTTTGTATTCACATGCTCTGAAATCAAGTACATCCTGACCATTATACCAGTGCTCTATATTGCCAGAGAGATTACCATGAAAAAGTCTTAAGTCTTAAAAATGTAAATAATGAAAAATTCTAGTGATAAACCAAAACCACGATAAACCATCTAAAAAGAATGGGATCACTAAAGAAACAACAACAATTAGGGTATGTTAACACGCAGCGAGCAAAAACATCTGAAAACATCCACCCTGCGGCTGCCAGGGTGGATATGCCCTGTGTGAACTTACCCTAAAAGTAATAAAAACAGAAGCTGAGATAAAATTTTATTATAGAGGATATACATAAGTGAGTATTATTGCTCATGACTACTCATAGATGAAAGTAATAATTTCCCTTCATCCTGTGACACCAGTGTCTTCTTTAGAACAGTGATATCATCTTCCTTATGTACTAAGGAGGCAGTTTTTTTTGCAGAAGTTGAAATAACTACATTACATCAGAAATATTTGGCAAATTATAAATTATTATGACTATTAATCACTGCTAAGCAACTATATGGTTGTAGCAAGTGGCTGCAAATTCAGCTCTAAATGGGGTTGTCTTCTGCTGGACTTTTGGGACCCAATATTTTGTCAGAGACTGGGTCCACTAGAGAATCCTCTGTTAAGGCCCTTTTACACGGGCCAATTATCGGGCAAACGACTGTTCCCGATCATTGCCCTGTGTAAACAGGGCAACGATCAGCCAATGAACGAGCAAACGCTTGCTCATTGGCTGATTATGTAGTTTATGCTGCAAGAAATATTATTGTTGTCGGCAGCACATCTCCCTGTGTAAACAGGGAGATGTGCTGCTGACATGATAGAAATGTATAAGGACAAGCGATCGTGGTAACAATCACTCATCCCCAAACACAGCTCCTTGTGAAAGGAGCAAACGAGCGCCGATCAGCGAGCTCATTCGCACGCCCCATGTCGGGTCGTGTAAGAGGACCCGTACTCTGGTGGGCCAATCTGACACTGAATATGAAAGACCTTGTGGGGGTGAAAGCATCTGACCATCCTTTTATGCTCATCGTCAACGTCCAAGACAAGTTACTATCTCTGATAGATCTCTGCCCAAACTAGTTTAATCTACTACCTAATACTCACAAGATTACGTCATGGACCTTAGCCTTACTCTTGTAACCCATATTCCATTGTGTTTAGTATATTCCCTAAACTTTATTTTCTAATGAGTGTACCAGCGGTGAACTATAGAGGGGTGCAATTTAATTGAATAAGCCCAGCACACAAAGGGTTATCCACAGATCCCCCCTGCTATGGTAGTCAATGCCCTGATCAATTAAGCCGATAAGGATAATCTTAGCCACAGGGGTCTTTCCTCCTCATGCCCTGTGTCCCTGTATTTCATGTCACATAGAAGGTATCACACATGTCACCCTCTTCATGGACATCAAAAGCCTGTTCTGAAGGAAGGTGGATTTTCTCAAGGATCTCTCCCCACCATGGGATTGTTAGGAAGACAATAGAGCTCTGTGTCCGTCTTGTTGGCACCAGCTAGTACAATACAGGAAACAGCGTTTCCTTTCTGGGCTAGAAATTAACTTGGATCGTGCTCTTCCCGTTTTATTACTAATCCACACCGGGAAACCGAGACTTAAAGGCCTTCAGAAGTGGCTGCGATTAGCAGGCACTAAAAATAAAGGCCTGTAGATAGTTAGGTGGGGCGGCTTACAGGCTATACATGTCCATTTATTAGCTATTGTCCTAAAACTATGGGCACAATGAAATGGATGGAAATTGGATGCTGACACTTAGTTACAATCCTGCTAAACACATTACAAGAGGCATAAGTCTAAGCAGGAGGAAGCAAAACTTAAAGGTCTTCCATGTCCCTCATGCCTCATTGCTTTTCTATTGCCCTGTTTATATTCTTATCTTATCTTTACTAAGCTTCACATATATTATAGATGCTATTCACCCCCCAATAGAGCATATGGATGCAGTCCATTATGGTCTTCAATACCAGAAGACTGTTTTAGTCCCTCAGAAATCCAGACATCATAACTTATTTTAGTCAACATGGCTTTTAAACCATTTAATGTTTTTTTATGCCTTTTCTGCGAAAACTTTCCGTGAAGCATAGGACCATGTTATGGATTTTAATTACCACACCATATTCTAAACTCAGCTCAGACTTTGATCCCCTTGTATAAATTTTACCTTCGGTAGGTATATTTGGTGCAGAATCCTCACCAGAAATCTTCATCAATCAGGTAGGCATTCTACATAATGTGAACCCGCCGTCAGTTTACCCCACATTAGTACTGATCACAGTCCTTGACAGACTAAACGGCATTGACATCAACATGTAGAAAGGAGATAGATTTTCCAATTGACTAAACACATTGCATGATTACTGTTAACAATAGATATTTATTGTATCTGGGAAAAAATCCTTACATGCATAGCTAGCCTCAAAGAGTACCCAAGCTCAACCTGGAAATTCAGGTTCAAGCAAGCACAATCCCACATAGTGCCCCCTTTCTAATATTCCCAGAAGCCTTCACCATGTGGAAAGAACAAGGTGGTCACTGTCAGATTTCATTCTATAATTACCAAACCGTGCCGGACCATTGTGAGTATACCTTGGAAGAAAGCGAGTGCAAGATTGGGGCAAAATTAAGCCTATAGTTTATGTCCCATTTCATATATTTTTCACCCCTTTCTTGTTTAGTTATGGATGGCAGATCTTCCTGGTCACCTCTTACATACTTAAAGGCAGCCTCATAATATATTATCCGTCATGTAGACTTTCCTCCAGCTCAAGTTGCAATAAATTTATGAGGTGTCCAAAAATATGTTGCAGCTGCAGGGGCATCCCAAAAAAATGTCTCCTCCAGACAACACTATTGATACATGCCCCATAACTACATCTAAAAATAGATTTATTTTTTCCCACCAGGTATTTATCCATTAGTCTTTCTGACCCTCTAATTAATCAATTTTTTTTTTATCTGCACTTTTTACTGAGCAACAGAATTTCTAATTCCAGCTCTCAGGATGAGGAAAGCTGGGACTCTACACCAGATACTCTAGGTATTATTTTTAATGGTACACTTTATGGCAGGGGGCGTAATAGTAATAAAATCTGGTAATACTAAAAATGAAGTCAATTACCAATAGAACTTGCGTTGGTTAACCCAGGTGCCCACTATAAAAGTAATCTATAAAAATTACACCCATGGTTTAAGAATGTCCTTGTGACGTCATACCACGATATTATCATGTAACTGCATCAATGTAAATAATGTGATCACATGACCGTCTGGGCGTGACATCACAAGGATAACCTTTACTCGTGGCTGTGTGGTTCAAATATGGCCACGTGTTTTGCACAATGGGGATGACAGGCAAAATTACTGCTGGTACGCTGATCATGCTTCTTAAAGTCAATGTGGATGTCATGGAGTTGAGTCCCCTCTATAAGCCGGCGTGGAGAGCTGCTAACATGGAGTAGATCTTTTTCTGACTTGTTCATGGATTACATGGTTGGCCATCATTTAAACAACCAACATGCAATACTACATTTCCCCTATAGTGACCACTGCAGGGAAATGTAAGACCGGCCACATTTTTCCAGCTTATCGCCAGGCGACCGTCAAACTGAAAAGGGTTTGTCATGTTGAGATACCCCCATTAATTCATTTCATTGGTGCACATTAAGAATTTCTGAGAAAAACCCTTTAAAATAATCTAGAGTTTTCAGAGATTATTTAAATTACAAAAATTACTAGTACTACAAATTTTTGTAGTGTAATAGTTAAAAATTGTATTATTAATATTAATATTATTATTATTATTATTATTAGTAGTAGTAGTAGTAGTAGTAGTAGTAGTAGTAGTAGTAGTAGTATTCCATTTAGTACTGTACAATACACGGGAAATTATCATACAGCTACAAATCTAACAGGTTAAAGGGGTTAACCCATCAGGGACATGGCCACAGGATATGTCATAAATGTCAGATAGATCCCACCTCTGGCACCCGCACCTATCTCTAGAATGGGGTCACCTATACCTCGTTCTGCCGCTCTATGTTGTGGCTGACGCGTGTGATTCCTGACCTTGCTGAGCTATGCTGTTTCCATAAGTCCCATAGAACTGAATGGTAGTTACAGAAACAGCGTAGCTTGCTTGCTGCGCTGCTTTCGTAACTGGCATTCACTACTATGGGAGTTACGGAAACAGCATAGCTCAGCAAGTTACGCTGTTTACATAATTCATGGTCAGGAATCACACGCGTCAGCCACAACACAGAGCAGCAGAACGAGGTTTAGGGGACCCCGTTCTAGAGATAGGTGCGGATCCCAGAGGTGGGACCCGCATCTATCTGACATTTATGACATATCCTGTGGCTATGTCATAAATGTCTCTGATGGGAAAACCCCTTTAACTTTTTCTATTTGAATTGATATGTATTATAAAGTCATTGAATGCAGTTTTTCACCCATTACAACTAGCACAGCTTTATGTTGACATATATTTTTTTGTATAACGTAAACTTTCCAGTTAACAGACCTTCAGAAACATATTCTTTAATTTCTTTTATTACTGACTATACAAACCTTGTACATTTACATGAAGCCAATGAAAAATCACTTTAAAAAAAATAAAAAAATAGTCTGTCCGTGTTTTTGTGTAGCGTAGAGACCCTATAATAGCAGCAGCCTTGGGGTAGTGGGTCGTTGAGACCTCAGTGACTGCAGGGGACAACAAACTTCTGGCATTCCTGCATAAAGTCTGTTCTGTGCGTGTGACCCTAGTGAAGTGTAAATGAAACAATCCTGTTACAGCTCAATCATGACCGCGAGATGTGGCCCCTGCAGCTGTGACCAGTTAGGGACTGCATCTGATAGGGCCAGCTGCCTTTATACCAGGGGCTTAGTGATGTCACGGGCAGGGAGTGGTTGCAGATGCCATCACTTAGAAGAGGTTATATTAGGGGTGTGAGAATTTGGCTGCACATAATGAATGGATATCTCCCTGGGGTTCCAGCACTTTGTCCTTTAGGATATTCCTTCCCACTCTGCAGCTAAGGACACATTGCTGAGTACAAGTCATTTTGCAGGAAGCTGGTGAGGAGAGAGGAGCTCTGAGGCTTGCTGGATAGCTCTCTGGTGCAGGATAAACTTTCAGCACTCCCAGCCTGGGGACCAGGGAGGACACTTCTTACTGGAGGCTCATCATTTGATTGATCATTACCACCAGCATTGCAGAAGTCATCATTGTGGGATCTAGGGCAGAGATACCAGTGCTCACATAGAGATGTTAAGCTGTGTTACTGTGGCAATGCTTTGCTTGGTGTTTGGATGCCTGATGCTGACAGGTAGGTGCATTCCTCCACCTCTGAGCTATATGCTGATGCTTCCATTACTAAATACTTTATTACTGCATATGTCAGAACATTTGGGGAGGGGGCTAAGCCCAATGGAACAAATGTATAGAATTATTTAGCAAATTTATTTTTTATATCCAAATTTTGGCATTGCAAATAGTTATTATTGTATTATTCTTGCACCCATGGCAAACTTTAGCTATTCAAAAGCTGTGAAACTACGACTCACAGCATGCCTTACCACAGGATTTAATGTCACGTTAGGTTCTATGGCTAATAATAATGTCTATATGTGATTTGTAGTTCCACAAAATGTAAATTGTTAAATGTTACCTAAACTTGTATTGATAAATATTGTGATACTAGTAAGACGTTTGTCTAGATATATTACATGGTATAATTCTGGATATGTGACATGGTATTATTCTGGATATATTACAAGGTGTGATTCTGGATATATTATATGATATGATTCTGGATACATTACAAGGTGTGATTGTGGATATATTATATGATATGATTCTGGATACATTACATGTTATAATTCTGGATATATTACATGGTATAATTCTGGATATGTGACATGGAATTATTCTGGTTACATTACATGGTAACATTCTGGATACATCACATGGCATGATTCTGGATCTATTGCATGGTATAATTCTGGATATATTACATGGTATAATTCTGGATATGTTACATGGTATAATTCTGGATATGTGACATGGAATTATTCTGGTTACATTACATGGTAACATTCTGGATACATCACATGGCATGATTCTGGATCTATTTCATGGTATAATTCTGGATACATTACAAGGTATGATTTGATCCTTTGATGGCTTATAAACATATGGTGGAGAATAAGGCATATTGCTGTCATGAGTTAAGTGCATCCTTTCTTGTGCCTCATGTGGTACCAGGAATTGCAGGTCTGTATGCCTCCCGCTAAACTCTGTATCTAGAATAAATTTGTGAAACTGTCAAGATGTTTGTCCCCTAACATGAAGTGTAGTCCTATAAGAATAAAGATCATTTGTACCTCTAGAATGTGGCTGGGGAAGGCTATCAGGGTTTGTCTTTTTAGATCATGGATTATGTTGTATTCCTGTGACTGATTATGTTGGATCAGGTTATCACCATTGATTGTAATGTTAAGTTCTGCAAGTCTGGAAATGGTTAGTTCCATGGTTGTTTTTCATTATTAGATTGTGTTAGAAATATTGAATATTTTAAGATGTCAGACTACTGTACATCTTGTGTTTGAAGGCTATCTATATACTTTTATTTCTTATCTATCTATCTATCTATCTATCTATCTATCTATCTATCTATCTATCTATCTATCTATCTATCTATCTATCTATCTATCTATCTATCTATCTATCTATCATCTATCTATCTATCTATCTATCTATCTATCTATCTATCTATCTATCTATCTATCTATCTATCTATCTATCTATCTATCTATCTATCTATCTATCTATCCATCTATATATCTATCTATAATCTATCTAAGTACAGAATACAAGACATTATATAAACTTAGCTCTATCCAAGTTTAGTACTCCATCAATAAAGATTTCTTATTGTTCTATGACGTAATGGTGGATTAACACAAATTCACTATCCCCTGTGCCTACGGTCTATTCCTTCTACATAGAATCAGGAACCAGTACAAGCCAGTAAGATGCACAATGGACAGTCCCAGAGCTTCTTGAGTAGACAACTTGGGAGTAGACATTATACAGCAGATTTTATAAACCTCAACTGGGCCTTGTGCTTCTGGAACATCCAATAATTCTATAGAGTTTAGTAGATCCATGACCTTAATCAGCCAGGATGCCAACCTGTACATTCCCATCAAAAGGGCTGCCGAACCAAACATGATAATTCACCCAACCAGACACCACAAATGGAAGAAATTGATTTTGATAGGGTTTTTTTTCGTTTTCCCAAACCATCCTAAACTTGATAATGAGGAGCTTTGAGATTCCAAAGATTACTTGTTTTGGGTTCTGTAAACATGAAATGAACATATTTATATACATGATTGTTACAAAGTGCCACATAGTGTACAGTCTTTATGGGTTTATTTTTGTGGGACAAAGGGATGTTGATACCAAGATCTTTGTTCACACCTGGCCAGGTTCAGGTAGTCTTCTTCATTGTATGGACTGTTCCAGATATTGACATAAACTTTTTTTGTGATACTGGTTGATCGGCAAATTTGGACTGTTTTCAATTGGATTTTATTGGAAATGTAACCGAAACATGTCTGTCAACCCATACTAGCAGCAACTCATTCATATTTTGGCTAGCAAAATTTCCGGAACTCATCATTCGTGGTGACTTGGGTTTAATAATTAGACATTAATTTGACTGATGTACATTATGAAGTAGATGATGGTAATAAATGTTGTGATGATGATGATAATTATTATTGTTGTCTATGGTATTATGTTATCCTATCATTTTATAGAGGAAGCAAAGTAGTGTCATAGAATACAAAGGAGCGTGCACAAAGCGGACATTCCTAGACCTAGTCCTCTGCCTTACTCCTTGTACCTTAAATAACCCCAGAATATATCAAGTTCAGTTATATGGCAACTTAGAGAATTCCAGAGATCAGTCCATTGGGACATAAGACGGCCTATGGGCTTGTCCACACACAACGGAATTGCTGTAGAAAATTTCTGCAGCAATTCAGTTGAAAGTCAAAGGCATAACACAGTGCGTAAATTGCTGCGTTTCTCCCAATGCTAGGAGATGGAGACATCTCCTATGAAAAACGCAGCAATTCTGCACGCTTTCCGTAGCAGGAATTGACATGCTGCAGTCCGAAAAATATGCACTGCAGGTCAATTTCGGCTCGGAAATTTTAGGCAGCACGTGGATGAGATTTGTTAAATCTCATCCACTATGCTGCTACTGTACCGAAATTCCGGCCGGAAAAAAACGCGGCATTTCCGATACGTGTGGACGATCCCTTACACAAACCAATCCTACAATGTAGAGAGAATCTGGCTGTGTATGACAGTATCTAGCTGTTGTGAAACTACAACGCCTATTATGCTGGAAGTTGTAGTTTCACAACATCTGGAGAGCAACTGGTTGGGAGAATTGAATGCTTCTCACTATGATCCATGAAGGTTTACTGACATATTGGTAAATGTCTATGCTATAATGTAGTCTGATCACTATCTCTTTTCAGTATAGGCTAGCTGTAGCATTAGATGAGACAGGGACATCGATGGGGTGACTGGCGGGGGATATGCCCCATGTGTTGGGCGCTAGGGGGGGCACCAACAACCTACTCTGCCAACTTATATAGATACAGGACTAGGGCAGCGAGCTGAATCTGAGACATCTCCCATTTTCCAGGACTGCATTTTGCCATTGAACAATGTAGTTATAATAGCCTGACTAGAGAATTCTTTATTACACCCATGTAATAGTCACTGTCTGCTGTACCAGATAAGCAGCTTTGATTCAGAGGAAGCCGAGTGTATCTGTATAGATTAGTCCGTTTACATTTCCATTGAAGACATAGACATTACTGTGCCAGAATATGATATAAACAATGTTCCCAAAGTGTTGTAGCTATCTCGAAGCAAATCTTTATGAGCCCTGGAAAAGAGCCGCTCTGGATGTGCTTATTCAGAAGCATGCGTTACAATTATCCAGTCACTTTTCATGCACACACAGCACAATGCCAGACACAAAGCGGACGGAATGTTTCCAGTTATAATTTAATCACAAAGACATTTTCCTAACAAAGTCTAATGACTGCTTTTGGCTCATTGTAACTTATTTGGTATTGTCGAAAGCTGGAGAAAGCAAGTTTTCTGGTTCCATACCGTACATACAGCTCACAATCATGTTTTCTATCAGAGATGCTAGCGGTAGTCTCCCGGCGTTGGATGTGTTACAGTTTGCTCAGTCAAAGGGAACATTGTGGTTCATTCCATTGCATTAGTTCATAGAGTTCAGTGAGCTGTAAGGTGCCTTTTTTCCTGGTCTATTAGATCATCTCCCTGTGGTGGGTTATTTTGTTACAGTGTAATAGTACAGGTGCCAAGTAGATACAGACAAGTATGTGCTTTCTGACTTTGTTCATTTTTCCAAAAGGAATGCTAAGCGAAATTTAGAACATATCAGTTGCATACAGGCTTTGTATTAGGGTCATACAATCTAGTGGTCTCCGACCTGTGGCTCTCCAGCTTTTGCGATACTACAACTCCCAGCATGTGCTGTAAGGGGAAAGTTGTTCATTTGTAGTTTGGCAACAGCTGGACTGCCACGTTAGAGATCACTGATCTAAAGAGAGCGAAATACAGAAATAAATAAAGAGCAATACGACCAATTATCTGCAAAATTGAGCTCCAACTAACCCCATTCCCACACCACCAAATATTACACTTTCAGGAGTCTAGAAAGCTGAGTTAGGCCTTATTTACACAAACGTGTTTCACGTCCGTGATACGCGCGGACGGACCTATGTAACTCAATGGGGCCGTTCAGACAGTCCGTGATTTTCACGCAACGTGTGTCCACTCACGACATGCCCTATACTTGAGCGTTTTTTGCGCATCACGCACCCATTGAAGTCAATGGGTGCGCGAAAACCGCGCATGGCACACAGACGCACTTCCGTGTGCCGCGCGTGATTCGCAGCCACGCACCAAACACTTATGACACACGGAACTGCAACGCGCGCAAAACGCTGCGTTTTTTGCGAGAGCAAAACGCACACGTTCGTGTGAATTTCACCTTATGGAAAGTGACTTGGATTAGTAGTGATTTTCTCTAACTCAAAAATTGTGACCTTGGAAGATTTTTTTGGACCCTTTAGATCCAGATCTCTCCAGTGTAAGGGTCTGCCAAATAATGTCTCATATTTCATGTTCCTGGACCCTCGGAAGTGTGACATGGAGGGGCATGGGATATCGGGGCTATTTGTAGTGACAACTGAATTTTCAGGTTTTGATGAGCAAATATAATCTTTATCCATGCATGTACATGGCCAAGCATCATGCATGTACCCTGTGCAGTTGCACCTAGAGTCCCTATGGGTCTGTACTATGGACCCCTAAGTATCCCATATGCTCCTGTGCACTACAGCATGCGATGGAACATGTGTTTTTTTTATTGTAAAATCTGCGGCATGTGGCGGTACAGTATGGATACATAGCGGTCTATGGATGCCATATTACATATCTATACAACACTGATCTATAATACGAATGTGCGCATGGGCTATAAGTGTTATATTATTTGTGATTATTTTGCCTAGGTTTTAATCTCTGGAACATTCTAACATGATTATTATTAAAATTACAAACATAGGTTTTCTATCACCTGTGACAAAGATTCAGTTTGCTCTCCTAAACCCTTAATGGCGACCCCCTGTCACCAATCACATTCTCCCCCGGCCCGCTACGCTACATCCCTGTTGAAAATTGGCATTGGTGTGTAGAACACATACAGTATGCCTAAGAAGAAGTAATGTTAGATCCCGTCTTCAAGACAGTGTATCCACCAAACAAACAGACGTGGTAAAACCACAAAATATCCTAAGAATTTTGCAATTGACTACTTTTTACATTGGTTTTGATCGATGAGTCATGGGAAGCCTCTTACTCCAGCCACACCTCCGATTCCTGTCATTATAGCCCAGTTCTCTCATGTCACAGTCTGTCCCGACTTCTCCTCGGTTCCTGTCCCTTCTACGCAAGTGGACACCCCTGTTTTTCCTAATTACCTTAAATAGGTTTTCCCTGATATCAAAAGGAAATGACTTTCCCATATCCTTGGCTGTGTTCTTCCCAGTCCCCTACCTATAAATAGTTCATCTCCTTCCTCTTACCTGAGTGCATTGCTCTTTGTCCCCTGTGTGTTTCCAGTTTGATTTCCTCTAACACTCCATGATACTCAGACCTGTCTTCTTTTATGTAATATCTTGCACTAACCTTCCTGGGATAGGAGATGCAGGAAGTCAAACTTCCCACCTGCTTTACTCTTTTTTACATCATGGAAACTATATTTCTGGACCGCAAAACTTTGTTGATTGTCATTTGTGTTGATGGTTTAACCGTTGTCATGTTGCTTGTTGCAGGTACACGACTTGGGTCTATGGTTCAACAACTTTTTAAGTCTTTATTAGTAGATAATTTTGCTTAGGGTCTATGCACGTGGCAAAGCTGTGTATTGCGGAGATGAAGACGCTCCATGTGCCAATGTACAGTGCCTCTGTGAGGCACCATATGCTCCCCTAGAAGCAAAACCTTCAGGGCAAAATACCTGCGTAATACAGCATGCGATAGAACATGACGCAGTTTTTTTTCTAACAGATTTCGTATAAATCCGTGAGATACAATTTTTTTCAGATTTTGTTATGTTGAGGCCTTGTGCTAAAATAAAAAAAAATTAAAGTTTTTCCCCGTCATTTTGCACTCAATGCCCCATAATGACAAAGTGAAAACAGAATGTCAGTAATCTTTGCTAATTTATTGAAAAGGAAAAACTAAAATATTGCACTGACATAAGTATTCAGACGCTTTACTCAGGACTTAGTTGAAGAACCTTTGGCAGCGATAACAGCCACCAGTCTTCTTGGGTTTGATGCCACAAGGTGTGCCCACCTGGATTAGGGGATTTTCTGCCACTCTTCTCTGCAGATTCTCTCAAGCGCTGTCAGATTGGATGGGGCCCATCGGTGGACAGACATTTTCAGGTCTCCCCAGAGATGCTCGATTGGCTTCAAGTCAGGGTTCTGGCTGGGCCACTCAAGGACATTGACAGAGTTGTCCCCAAGCCACTCCTGTGTTGTCTTGGGTGTGTGCTTAGGGTTCTTGTCTTGTTGGAAGGTCAACCTTTGGTCCAGTTTAAGGTCCAGAGCACCCACATTACTTAGTTTGGTGGGGTGGCCAGCTCTAGGAAGAGCCCTGGCTGATCCAAACTTCTTTCATTTAAGAATTCTGGAGGCCACTGTGCTCTTGGGAACTTTCATTGCAACAGAGTTCATTTTGTACCCTTCTCTGGATCTGTTCCTCCACACAATCCTGTGTCTGAGCTCTACAGGCAGTACTTTCCTCCTCATGGCTTGGTTTTTGCTCTGATATGCATTGTCAGCTGTGAGACCTTATATAGACAGGGGTTTGTCTTTCCAAATCATGTCAAATCAAATGAATTTACCACAGGTGGACCCCAATCAAGGTGTAGAAACATTTCAAAGATGAACTAGATTAATGGGAAACCCCCAATCAAAATTTTAAGTGTTATAGCAAAGGGTCTGAATACTTATGTCCATGGAAAATTTACGTTTTTCATTTCTAATAAATTTGCAAAAATTTCTACGATTCTATTTTTACTTTCTCATTATGGGGTATTGAGAGCAGAATGATGGAGAAATACTTAATTTAAATTTTTTTTTAGCACAAGGCCTCAACATAACAAAATGTGAAAAGTGCTATTTCTAAATCTACAGCTATATTGATGATTGTGGTTATTAATATCATGACTAAAACTTACAAGCTAGAATAAGGTCACATTTGCCCAGCCAGAAGAATCCAGGATTTAGTCCTAAATTGACTTTAATTGGATTATTATATTGCAATACATTGTGTCATGGAAGCTTTATATATTTAATAGCACCCTAGTCTTGTGTGGGATTGTAGATAAAGGGGTTGATGTCACTATGGTGTTATTAAATTTGCTCCTATAACTTGCCACCTAAGGTTACACCTAGACTTTTTGTTGTGCTACTGATTGATTTTTAATTATCAAGCTACAGCTTGTCACTCGATAGTTAATAATCAATTTGTAGTGCTACACAAAGTCTCAGTGTAGCCTTAAAGGCTTTGTAAACCTTTTAAAGCCATTTTTTTTAAATAAAAAGTTCATTCAGTCTGTTTTGTTCAACTTTATATTTAGTTTTTATTAAAAATTGTTTTTGCTTTTTGAGATACAGCTGCTCTATATCCTGTTTACATAGGAGCTGTATCATGCCCTAAGACCTGAATCCGTCAGGTCCGCAGGACTGAAGTGTTCAGTGTAAGGCTGGGTTCACACAACCTATTTTCAGGCGTAAACGAGGCGTATTATGCCTCGTTTTACGCCTGAAAATAGGGCTACAATACGTCGGCAAACATCTGCCCATTCATTTGAATGGGTTTGCCGACGTACTGTGCAGACCTGTCATTTACGCGTCGTCGTTTGACAGCTGTAAAAAAGACGACGCGTAAATTGACTGCCTCGGCAAAGAAGTGCAGGGCACTTCTTTGCAACGTAATTTGAGCCGTTCTTCATTGAACTCAATGAAGAGCAGCTCAAGATTACAGGCGTCACAGACGCCTCGTATATTACGAGGAGGAACATTTACGTGTGAAACGAGGCAGCTGTTTTCTCTTGAAAACAGTCTGTCTTTTCACACGTAAATGCCTGCTATCGTGTGCACATACCCTAAGGGGGTCAGAGACACGCAGGATCCACCTGTAATCGATCACATCTAAGTTATGAACTTAGATGTGATGGATAACAGGTGGATCTTCGGTGTCAGAGACACTCAGGACCCACTGACACTGAACCAGTCAGTCCCACTGACCTGACGGTTACAGGATTCAGAGTAAAATGCAGCTGCTCTGTATACATAATACAGAGCAGCTGTATCTCAAAAAGTAAAAATATTTTTTAATAAAAACGAATTATAAAGTTGCACAAAACACACTGATACATTTATAAAGAAAAAAATGCTTTCAAAGTTGTGCATAGACTTTAAGGCACTATTAGACGTAACGATGTAATAGCATGCAGCGATCGAACAATGAATAATAGTTCAGTTTCCGTGGATCGGACACATCTACCTCAGTGAAAGATTGTCGTTCATCGTGGCCAAACCCCCTCGTCTAATCTGAAATCTACCATTTCTTAGTAGATCACCTATGAGGTGTGGGTGAACAAGCAACGATCGCAGTAAGGACTGAACAGTGAAAATCTTTAGCAGTTAGGGCCGGCTCCAGGTTTATGTGGGCCCTTGGGCTACATAGACTTAGTAGGCCCCTTTGGAAAGGAACTCAAGGCGGCAGTAAAATGGTAGAAAACGTCACTTTGTTCCCCCATATAGACGTTAGGCCCCCAGTTTGTACCCCCATAAATTTAGTGCCCTCTGTAGACAGTTCCACACAGCCCCCCTCCCAGGTAGTGCCACACAGCCCCCCTCCCAGGTAGTGCCACACAGCCCCCTCCTCCCAGGTAGTGCCACACAGCCACCTCCTCCCAGGTAGTGCCACACAGCCCCCATCTCCCAGGTAGGGCCACACAGCCCCTCCCAGGTAGTGCCACACAGTCCCCTCCTCCCAGGTAGTGCCACACAGCCCCCATATATGGACGGTGTTGTCAGGGGCAACCCCAGAGCCATAGTCCCGGGCAGAGCAATACTAGCACTCTGCCTGGGACTCCACCTCTGCACCTGACATCACTGTCCATGCATGGAAAGTGATGTCCGGAGAAGAGCTGAAGTCCAGGGCAGAGGTCTAGTAAAGGCTCTGCTCCGGTACTCCGGCTCTGGAGAGCCCCTGACATCACTGTCCACTTACAGATAGTAATGTCAGGGGCAATCCCAGAGCCAATGTCCTGGGCAGAGCGCTACTAGCATTCTGCCTGGGACACTGCTCTACTCCTGACAACACTGTCCATATATGGACAGTGATGTCAGGGGCTTCCCCAGAGACGGAGTACTGGAGCAGAGCCGATAGCGCTCTGCCTGGGAGTCCTTCTCACCTCCTGACATCACTGTCCATATATGGACAGTGATGCCGTAACGACGGCAGTGTCAGCAACCGGCGGCCGAGTGGGCCCCCCCAAGGGTAGTGGGCCCCGGCACTTGCCCATGTTCACTGGGTGCTGGTTATTGTCACGTGTAATAGACTGTCTTTCGAACGCAAACGACTTGCTAAATCATCGCTCGTCTCTCATTTATAAAAGCATATTTAGCCATCTAATAGGATCCTTAGCTTAATCATTGCAATGTCTAATGTATTTGCATATATTTATAAGGACATGATCTTATAAATATTGATTCACAATGCCTTTTCAAGTGCTTCCAATGTCCAGGGTACTTGTAATGTCCGTGCTTGAGTAATAACATATAGAAGAGACTGTACTACTGAAATGAATAGGTCAACCATGATAACATCACATTTACAGGCCAATCTAATAGTTCTATTTGTGTTCATTCTTACTATTGTACTGTTATTGGCTTTTCTTATTTATGTGGAAGTTCATTATCTCATGACTGCATTATATTTAGAGCAATAGAAGTATGACGTGGATATTGTCACCAGGAATGAAATGTCAACTCATTTGGGTGGTTGATCTTTATAGTGATTAGTAAATTGTCACATTAAAAAATCTTACCAAAACCATTCCTGGTAATACACACCAGATTGGGGAGGACATGAAAGAATCTTTATCTAATTTCTATGCCCTCATATTAGATAAGACTCTCATTTCAAATGCTCTGTTCACAAGTAATGATAACTTGGTCTTAAAGGGTTATTCCCATCTTTATAAATCTATTTATTTTGCTCAACCATGTAAAGATATAATTTTTTTTAATTACCTTTATTTTTCTAAATGATGTAATTTTCCTGGGATTTCCTCTCAAAGTCTTCTTCAATGCGTCTTTGTTTATTCCTCGTTGTCTAGGGATCCGGCCACCACTGCTTTCCTCTCGCTGTGGCCGCCCTTGCGCAATGATATCCTCTCCATCCTTAGGAGAGGATGTCAGTGTGCTTGTGAATGCGCTTATACACGCATGCGCATTAGATGCCGGCCCGGCCACCTCTCAGGTGGATGCATCAGCGGTCGGCCTACTAGGTAGGTGTTCACACAGGGGGGAAGAGTTGCAGCGAGGAGGGGGTGTGTAGCTTATTGCGATGGTTGGAGTTGGTGCCGAGAGGGGGGAAGTGGCTTTTCGCGAGATGGGGAAGGGGGTTACAGCGAAGAGTGGCAGGGTTTTGCAGAGAGGTGGGGCAGGGGTACAGTGAAATACAAAGTGGCACTATAAAACAATATAAAAGGGAATAGGGGGGGGGGGTCGTCTCAACCACGCTTACCATGCCTGCTTGATACGATTGTTCTCCTGATGCTGCTAGAACTAGATCATCTAGCAACGTCGGGAGCGCGCACTAGCAGAGCAGAGCGGCTTGATTGACATCGAGCCACTCACGTCCCCTTTTAGAAAACCAGCACTAGCTGCATTATCTAATTGGAAAAAAAGGTAGTTAGGGAAGGAATTAAAAAAATAAAAATTACAACACTAGATTTCGAATTTTATTTAGGTTTAGGATGCATTTAAAAAAAAATTACTCAACTTGGGAATAACTCTTTAATCTAAGTTGGATGCCAGTTGTGGGCACTGGTTGTCCCTCACTTTTCTATTCCTTGTTGCTTGCTTGGGCCCTGCACACCACCCATGGGTAAGGGGATTGAGGCAACCTAACTGGGGACCACCTATCCATAGTCATAGGTCCCTATTTAGATGCCTAAGATGTCTCCTTGGTACCGTAATTTCTGTGTCAGGGCAAATGTGAAGAGAAATTATTTTATTTCTTGGCAAGTGCTTCCCTCACATCAAAGTGTAAGGAGCAGCAACTCAGATCAGTGTAATCTGTCTACTCACTAACGCTTGTATTAAGGAAGCCATGGAGGCAATGTTCAAAGTTTGGTGTACTTGAGTGTTTGTGACTTCCAGTCAAGTCAAAAGTTTTTTCCACTCATAATAAAGTGTGGGTGATGTTAAATTCCCCCTCAGTAACACATTTGGAAACTTGGGGGCGATCGAAGATGATTTCAGCACATTGCTGTAAATCCGGCAAGAAAGTGTAGGAGTGATTCTTGTACAGTGTGTGACACTGCAGTACCAAGAATTGTGGTCTAATAGGAAAACAAAATGCAGAACAGCAGTTCGTGATAAAACCGCAAAGACATTGGAAATTAAATGAGTCACTAATTTCATAAATTAATTCACCTATCAGTTTTTGAAAAACATTCTGTAGAATTCCAAAACACCAGATCTTTTTGGCTGATGTGCCCAAAAAATTAGACATAACCCAGGAAAATTCGGGAGAATTTTGCATCAGTTGAGTAGGAATTAACCATATCTGAACCTAGAGTAATGATAGATAAAAGGAAAAAAGAAAAAAGGACATGGCACCAGATGGAAGTGATAGAAGAGGTTTGTTTTTCCAGGGAAACAAAATATATGCTTCCTTTTCCAAATTGCAAATACTGGCAGGTAAATGCAAAGAGGTGCAAGCTGCTGCCGATCCCCAAACGCAAACACCTAAAGGAGTTGCCTTGATAAAAATTGTAAAGAAAATAAAATAAAAAAGAGAGGGATACTGTAGGCGCTGCTTGGCTGATAAAAGTTGGTTTATTGCATAAAAGCAAGGTAAACAGATTGCTACGCGTTTCAACGCCGGACTGGTGTCTTCCTCAGGCAGATCTCCCTCTCTTTTTTCTTTTCTTTTCTTTACAATTTTTAACCTAGAGTAAGGGAAGCCAGAGAAATCAAATTCCATGTGGTTACCGTTGAAGGACTATAGGCTATTATTTATAGTGGTCTATTTAGTGTACCTATGGGATGCTGACACTGTTATGAAACAGTGTATTATGGCCTTTAAAGCAACTTTTTAATTGTTTTTTTTTTTAGAAAAAATTGTTTTTGCTTTTTAAGATACAGCCTCTATGTATCCTGGATACATAGAAGCTATATCTTGCGCTCAAGACCCAAATCCGTCAGGTCAGCAGGATTAAAACTTCAGTGACAGCAGGTCCTGCGTGGATCATAACTTAGACGTGATCAATAACAGGTGGATCCTACGAGTCAAAGACACGCAGACCTGACGGATTTGGGTTTGAGCGCAAGATACGGCTTCTATGTATCCAGGATACATAGAAGCTGTATATCAAAAAGTAAAAACATTTTTTAATTAAAAAAAAACAATTAAAATGTTGTTTTAAATGCCATGATACATTGTTTTTTGCTTTTTTTAAAGTTTTCAGAGGTTTACATAGCCTTTAAGTCCTGATCATAAAAACATGACTTGTAGATATCTAGTTAGGTCAAAATTGTTATGTCTTTAGAGATCTTAAGGTATACTTGCTATGACAATGGTTACAGGATTTACTCATATTCACTGGACATCCTGTTTTTAAAAGGTTTAACCAGGACAACCGGAGAAGTCCCTATATATAGAACATTTTTGGGATTGCGATGTCTCACCCCAGTGACTTCTCTTAGTTAGGGACTTGCTTTAAAGGAGTTGATGTGTGCGTTCTCATGGCTTTGCTAAATGGCTATGGAGCCATCAGGAGCATCCGTCAAATTTATTTGTCAGACTTTGTGACATGCTTTAACACTCCATCTTCCTGGCACTTTTGGGGCAATTTAGTAAGTTTAAGATATAAAGAGACTTCCTAATAAATAATTTTTCACCCCCACTATTTGCAAATCTGTAGCCCGAATATGGTTATTACTTATCAACAGGTCCGATGAGTAACTTGTAAGAGTAATTGCTGTAATGACAACCAAGGGGTCACTCAAGGGAAGGAGCAGAGGGGGAAGGATACGAAGCAGGATGTAGAACACATTGCGCTAGAAGCACCCCATTTCTACCATATCTTGGCTATGGCTGTGACAGGTGAGCCAATGAATAAGATGGCCATAAGTCACCAGTATTGGAAAGTGGATTGCTATGAATAGATGTGTCCTTCCTTACCTTTTCTCTTATCTCAACATATCCTGAAATGTGTGGTGCGAGATGACCAGTTTTGAAAAAAAAACATGATTTCACAATACTCTGTCTATGCTATATGTGTGGTTGTGAGGTGAATTGCTAGCATGTCACGATATTGTATTGAAAGGGTTTCATGAGAAATTGGAGTTATTAACCAAATTCAGGCAAAGGTAATGTTAAACACAGCTGTATTTAGATATAGATATATTTAGTGATTTTGTTGAAGAGACACAAGGATGACCCTGCAAAGAACTTGTGTTCCTTCTGGAGTATTGTTTTAAGTAAATTAACCTCTGCTGGGGACTCTTTCCCTGTCGGTTTGTAAAAAATTCAACCAGTAACCAGGAAACAGAGTCAGATTGACCCATGAGAGTATCAAAGAATCCTCAGATGGGATTATGCTGTAGTGGTTCCTTACAGACTCCAAAGGCCCAAAAGAAGAAAACTCATTTGGAGGTGACCTTGGGGCCAATCACTTGCCTCTATAGCCTCTTATCCTGAGGATATATCCTGTGTGTGCCGTGATAACAACACATTTTATGATACAATTAAAAATGGACATGAATGTTTTCTGTATAGATGGAGGGTGGCCCTCAGAATCATCTCCTCTGGTCGACCCAAGGAACCTCAGTCCAACACTGTGGACACAAATTTTTGCAGTCACGTAGACAAATTCAATTTCTCAGTCCTGTAGGAAAAATTAGTAAATGTTTTTAGAACGTAGGAGCGGATGTACTTATATGTCTGCAGCTCTAATATGTCGTAAGTTGCGCCAAAATCTGGCCCATCTTGGTGCAGTTTAGTGCATGTTTTGTTAAATCAGATGTTTGTATCTCACTAGACACTTTTTAAAAGTGTTCTGAAAAGGACCGTGGCTTAACTGAAAAGAACCGTGGCTCAAGATGCGTCATCGAGCGCCAAAAAATACGGGCACAAATTCTGTTGCAAGCTAAGCTAAATCAAAGGTTGTATAAGAAGGAGAAAAGTGTCTAGCAGGTCAAGTAAGATGCACCAAATTTATCATACAGCATTCACCACTTTGATAAATTTGGTGCATTTTCTGACTGTCTTCTCTAAGTTTACACTGTCTAAATCTTAGACTGCATTATTACATCTGCCCCATAGTCATAAAGTAGAACTTTTATCTTCTCCAACCATGGATACTGCTCCTCAAATCCAGAGCTCAGCTTAGTATAAGATTTCACGTTTCTAGCTGTGGAAGCTCAGGAAGAATTTGGGACCTTTGCACTATTCCATTAGTCATATCTATAATTGTTATTGTTTATCTTCTATATTCCTGGACTGTCTGGGTAACGCAATGCAGGCCGCACTTGGATTCTGGTATGAGATCCCCTACGCTTGCTAAGCATGTTACCCAGTAACCAATGCTCCAGCTGGCATCTTCCTCTCTGGGCCAATGGTGTCCAAAAGTGCTAGTGGTAATCAGAACCTTGTACCAATAATCTGCGATGTCTATTACAAGCATGAACATTGCAGGTAAAAGTTATTCATTATGGAGTCCAGAGTTTCTTGTCAGGTTAGTGCTCAACAGCTCAACTTTTGGTTTCGTCGGGGTCATGGTAAAATTGTCTCGCAGCCTCAACGTCTTCTGACCATGTTGTAACTCTGGGGATTATCACGCGACTTTCTTCCCAGTAGAAAAACATTGAGGAAATTGAACACTTTATAATAATCTCATTAATGTAATAAATGAATAAAAAAAATGTCAATGTAAAAATGTCTAAAATGTATAAACAAGCAATTAAATATTTTCTAATACTGTCTAACTGATAGGAAGATATAGACTGAATCCTAATTAGCTAACCCTGTTTTAGCCTAGATTTTCAGCTTTGACCCGTGTCAGTTAAGTGTTGCCCCTTTATCCCCCTCCTCATTTCATGGTTTGGAGATGAGCTAATTCTTTTCTATTCTTGTAATGAAACATCCTCCGCTATTTGTGGAATCTGTGGTGTCGGTCGCAGTTGTAATTAATGATATGACTTTATCAGTAATAAACAGATTCCTGGAAGCTTTCTCATGATGTTATTACAGGCGGTATGCTGCTTCGTGTTGTTCAGGAGACATTGCAATAGTTTGAGATTTGCATTGCTGAAATTGGTTTCTATGTTTTGTCTCTCAGTGATTCTTTTGGGTGCGTTAGTATTCATAGTACAGAGAAAATAGAAAAATATACAAGGGTTCGCTCTCCGCGTTTCCACTGCGTTAATCCATGCGTTTGTCCAGACCACGTTGTGAATGATGATGGCGCTCTAAGATATCGCAAGAGAAGTCCTGAGTCGACATCAGGTATATAAGGCAATAAAAAGGGATAGGCGGTATATCCAGCACTCTTGTAAAAAAAATTAGTTTTATTCGGTCATATTTAAAAACAGGACAATTAATATGATAATCCCGGGACCACGCTTACGCGTTTCAAACCTCTAGGGTTCTTGATCATAGCTTGGTCCCGGGATCATCATTTTAAATGTGACCGAATAAAACGATTTTTTTTTACAAGAGTGCTGGATATACCGCCTTTCCCTTTTCATTGCCATTCATAGTACAGACCATACCTTTGCGCAGATGAATACAAGCAATTGCATTCTGTTATCAGCCATTTTGTGAAATGGTCCATCCGTCATGTATATGTCATTAATATTTATTAATTGTTTCAATGTATTATAAAACAACCTGTATTTTATCTCAACTAGTCTATTGCTGCCCAGGTTTGAATGGGTTCTACCGGACTATAACATTGATGGCCAATCCTTAGGACAGGCGATCAATGTTTGATAGGTGGGGTCTGATCTCTAGGACCGCCGCTCATCAACTCCAAGAAAGCTCCATGGCCATTAGTTATTTATATAAGCACATTGGCTCGTCCCATTCAGTATTCAAGTGAATTGGACTTGCTGCAGTACCAGGCACAGTCATCGTAGGGATGAGGCGCTATATATATGTAAACAATAAAGGTTCGGGTGGACCCATTAAATTCAAAGGGAAGAGAACCATTAAAGGTTCATTAGAGATATTAGGGCATTTAACAGATGCTATGGTTTAAATGGGTCTGTCCTGGCTAAAAGTTCTGTATTGAATGTAAAAAACGCAAGCGTGCTTTTTCTATGTGGATTTCAAGGCATGTTTATTTCTATTAGAGGCAAATGCAATAAAACCCCTATAAAATGGATTCTATAGATTATATACCAGATTACTTTCAAGATCTATGCCTGCTGTCAGTGAATGGAAACATTCTTATGTCCAGAGACTAAAAACAAGTACGAGTCAAATACAACTAACAGCTGACATGTTTTATATAGCAGGCTATATACTATGCTGGTCATTAAACCCAAATATAAGTAAAGACTCATAGAACATAAAAAAATAAACACAATGACTTAAAAACAGATAAAAATAAAAGGAATAAAGATGTAAAAAAAAATAATTAACATATTTTGTTGCTCTATTCGTGCAGTGTGTTTTTTTTCGAGTCAGTACATCCCCCCTGTATAAAAGCAGCTTACACTGTGTGTCCTGGGATATTGCTGACACAATAGGGCACTTTGTAGAAGCCACAGTAACATTTCGGCCGCGCACCTTGTGACTGCTGGTGTGTTCCTGATGTTTTCAGCTCGCTGCAGTCCAGTGTTCCAGATGTTCCGTGAACATTTCATTTATGTGAGCAGAACTCAGCAAACCCACTGATGCTGTTTTCATTTAGTATTAGGATTTTGGGCTTCTTTGATCTTGACAAGCCGGCATAACACGCTGTACAGATTCCTCGCTAATCTCTTTCCTAATGGCCAATTACGTCCAGTTGTAACGGGCACCATTGATGTAGACACTGCAGGAACCATTCTCATCTATCTTCTCTAACACAGTATGTCAGTCTCACGCAACCTACAAGCCACAGACTCTATAGAAATAACATGGCTCCATTATATAGTAGAGAGTTAGATGTGTGTCGATTTTACAGAGGACCTGTCACCACTCCAGACATGTCTGTTTTAGTAAGTACTTGTATTCCCCATGAAATAACAATTCTGGGGGATCTTTTCTTAAAAGTCTTTGTTGTGCCGTTCCTCTGTTATTCCTCCTAGAAATTTATGAATAATTTGACAGCTGGGTGTTACCATTACCCTTTTCAAAGGGGTGTGTCCCTACACAGTCTAAGGGTATGTTCCCACACACAGGATATGCTGCAGATTTTCTGCAACAGAAAATCAGCAACGGAATCTTAAGAAAAACGTTGGTAAATCTGTGACAGAAATCAGCGCCAAATAGTGTGTTTTTTCTGCTCATATTACTGCAGCGGTTTTACCTGTGTATTTTGTGATAAACATTGGTTATAGCAAAGTATATGTGCACCTGCAGATTTCCGGCGGTTTTTACCTCGCTTCTGCTGCGTAAATGCTGTTTAAAACCGCAACAACATAAACCTGTTGAGGAATTTCTGCTCCCCATTGAAGTCTATGGGCCAAACACGCAGCATCTCCGCACAGAACACGCAGCATAAATTGACATTCTGCGGAATTGAAAAACGCACCGCAGAACACTCTCCGCACAACTTTTGTACGTTTTTTTTTTCAGCAGGGAGGTTTTCTAAATCACATTCACTTTGCTGCTACTGTAAATGCTGCGGAATTTCCGCACAAAATTCCATTAAGAAAATTCCGCAGCATTTACGTTACATGGGAACCCGACCTAATTCTGTCAGCACAGATTGGACAGTATCGGTCTGTGTAAGGACACATCCACAACTGGTAACACCCAGTGGTTAACGTATTCCTACATTTCTAGAAGGAATAACAGAGGAACGGCACAACGTAGAGTTCTAAGAAAAGAGTCCTGATTTTACAATAATTATTAATTGGTCCCGTTTTGACAGGAAGGGTTACATCATCTGGGCTTATGCAATATTATTATAACTTTTTTAAGACGTAGTTAAGTCATGGTGGATTTATGTTAATACGATTGTTCCGTGTAACTTACCCTCTTTATCATTTGTCGCTCATGTTGTTGCGGTTCCACGTGCGCCGCCTGTAAATTCAGTCCATTAGAATAAGGAACAAAACACGAGTTGCCATTTCTAACTTCTTTGTTTTATTTTCTTCCATCAAGACATTCAGATACAAATGATCATTACTGTGTCATATAAAGAAATGGAGTATTTCCATACATTTTGGGAGGAAGGGGGTGGACTCCTGGACCATAGCAGCGTGCCCCGGTCCGAGGACAATAAAGAACGCTGATTTTTCCCATAATGATAATTTGTATCTAAAAGTCTTGACTGAAGAACATAAAGAAAAGAAGTTAGACATGGCAACTTGTGTTTTATTACTTATTGTAGTGGTGGATTCATGTTGTCTCTAAAAGCAATTTTTTGTGAAGGTTATTGAAATCATGTGCTCAAACTTTGTAATCTTGTGATGAGATCAGAGGCATACGTTAACTTCAAGCTCCTAGGCCGCAAGGCAAAAATCTTTCACAGGCCTTCCCTCCCATGTGCCATTTATGATACTGGTGGTTTCTCATGTGACATAGGTGACTATCGGCCCACTCAGGCACCAAGCCCTGCGTGCAACTGCTACCTCTGCACCCCCTATAGCTACGCCCATGGATAAGCTAGTTATCTATAGAATACAAGTCCCATCCTAGACAAGCTCAATGTAAATAAAGAGCTCTGTCCTTTTATGGAGCAGGTTTTTTTTTCAGGAATCCGATTATGACAGAAGGTAATGTACGCAAATGATATATCAATTCATACAAAACTAGAGAACCCATATAAATCAGTTTTTCAGTCTTCTGTATATAATCATTGTATAATATAATATATAATCATTGAATTCAATGAAAAACGGCTCAAATTACGTTTCAAAGAAGTGTCTGGGCAGATGTTTGCCGATGTATTGGAGCCGTATTTTCGGACGTAAAACGAGGCATAATACGCCTAGTTTACGTCTGAAAATAGGTCGTGTGAACCCAGCCTACGTGTGAACATACCCTAAAGATTTCTTCCTCAGCCCTCTAGATAGTTGAGTTATAACCACAATGGGGAGAATTTATTAAAAATGGCGTTTCACACGCCAGTCTTAATCTAAAATACACTGGAGGAAGATGTACCCGATTATTAAGAGGTGCATGTCTCTTAATAAATTAGGCGCATCTCCTGTTGTCCGTGCGCCAGAGAGTCAACTCTATGATACATCACTATGATGCTAGGAGCCCGGCTCCCTGCACTGTGTTCGGTCCGGGTCTTCCGGCCGAAATACGTTCCGTACATTACGGACGTAACATGGTCGTGTGAATCCAGCCTAAGACATATCAAGTTAAACATAAGGACTGATTTGAAATGTTGATGTGTCTCATTCAGAGCTCTACTTTAACAACTTTCTTATAACCTAGTAGAGACTTGTCCCACAGAGTTTATGACGTACAGTTTACATAACTATAATCTGCATAAAAAGTGGAGGATACATTTTGTGGATACTTAACTTTACTCATCTTGTACTGACTCCGTGTATCATAATACAGAGTTCGGTGGTTGCTATTGGAAACAGTCGACAAGTTTGTCAACAGACACCCTATTAACAGCTTAGCTAAGCTTTTAATATTACAATGCTCTGTGTTATTCTAGGAGGTCAGTGTTGAACGCTGTATACTGTTCAGAATACAAATCACAGTCAAGCTCTATGAATTCAGCTCTGGAGCAGAATAAACGTTCAGAAGTAGTGGAATGGCCTTAGATTTTTAGTGCTCCATAAATCTACTGCAATTTGCAGTAAAATACATTTGAATGTTTTTTTTTTTAAAAACCTCATTGACACATAGCAAAAAAAAAATGTGGAGAACTTCAGATCCGCAGCATTCTCATTCTGGTACGGAAATGCTGCAGATTTTCACAGTGGGTTCCACCCTTAGCGATGGATAGGGTGAAATTCGCTGCACACTACAGGAAAATGTAAGGAAAATTTTGCATGTTACACATGCAGATTTTGCCACGGATTCGGTGTAAAATCTGTGGTCGAAATAGTCTGCAACTTGGCGCATCTATGTAATTCAGGATAGGTGCAAATAAAGTAACGTTTTTTTCAAATTGACTACATACCTTTATATAGATTGTGTCTATATATTATTTATTAGTAAAATGGTGTTAATTCTAAGGCTGGGTTCCCACGTAGAGTAAACGCTACGGAATTTACGCAATGGAACTTCCGCAACGGAATTCTGTGCGGAAATTCCGCAGCTCTTACAGTAGCAGCAAAGTGGATAAGATTTAGAAAATCTCATGCCCACGCTGCGGGAAAAACAACGCAGAGTAAACGTTAATAACTTGACCTAATAACTTGACCTGCATGTCAATTTATGCTGCGTTTTTGTTAATTTTTCGTTGCGGGTTTTCCCCATTGAATTAAATGAGGATGCAAAACCTGCAACAGAAAGCCAAGCATTGTGGTTTTCAGAGCATAATCACAGCGTTTACGCCGCAAAAATCGCAACGCCGTAAGAAAAATCATACTTACCCTAACACCCTCCTTCTTCCTGCAGTCCAGCCTCCTGGGATGACATTGTGTACCCATGTGACCGCTGCAGCCAATCACAGGCTACAGCGTCACATGGCCTTAAACGCCATCCAGAAAGCCCGAAGCGGACGTCAGAGGAGGGAGTGGGTAAGTATGAACGGCTTTCCTCCGCAGTGGAATGTCCGTCAGACAAATCGCACCACAATGTGGTGCGTTTTTTCGGACGGAATGTCCTGCGGGTTCCAGGTCGGACACGCTGCGTGATTTTTACACAGCCTATCCGTCCCGTGGGAACCTAACATAAGGGTATCTTCACACGAAGAGTTTTCAGGCATAATTCGGGGTGTAAACGCCTCGAAATACTCCTGAAAAAATGGTAGCTGAACGCCTACAAACTTCTGGCCATTGAAATCAATGGGAAAAACGGCGTTATGTTCACACGGGGCGTTTTTTTACCGCAACTGTTTTAAAAAATGGCGCGTAAAAAAGAGGAGCATGTCACTTCTTGAGCAGGTTTTGGAGCTGTTTTTCATAGTGTCAATAGAAAAACAGCTCCAAAAAGACCTAGAAAAAACGCCTCAAAAGATGTTTTCAGCTTTAAAAATGGCTGAAAATCAGAGGCTGTTTTCCCTTGAAAACAGTTCTGTCATTTTCAGCTGATTTTGGTTTTGCGTGTGAACATACCCTTACTCTGTTCTCACATGTTGCACTCATTGATGGGAGATGGGTCATTATGAAGTGTATGTATAGTGACAGTGACACATGTACTAGTATTGATGCCTTAAAAGATTTATTTGTGAGAACGCCTTTAAATATGTATTTCCGTCTGGTGCTCCAAATAATGGAAGTCACAAAAAGCGTCAATCTGTAATGCGAACACAATCACACAAGATCTTCCTTTGTAGTTGCTCTGCAGAAACGGCATTTGTTTTACAGTGTGAGATCAGATTAGGCATCTGAAACCTTCACCAATCCTGCCGCCATCTTTTATTTAATACTCATTGCTCATTATAAGAAAATGACTGCATTTCTGAATATTATTTCCTTTGTCTCCCAGGTCAAAGTTCTGGCTCCAAGTTAAAAGCACCTGTATTAAATATAAAGGAAAAGGAGAAAGTAGTACGAGTCGGCCAGCCAGTACACCTTTCATGCAGGTAAGATTGGTTTTTAAAGCGGTTGATGCTGAGTAAGGGTAGAAATCGTCAAAACTGGACTGTTATACAGTGTTGAGCAGCAGTATATAGGTGGCGCTCATTTATCCCCCATTAGAAACAATCTAAGGCACTGGTCACATCACGTTTGAGCTTCCCGTCAGACGTATACAGTATGTTGGAAGTATTTCCAGATGTATATCTCTGACGTAGGCTACTGTATATTCATATACATGCATACGTCATTATAGTTTCCCATGTTAAAATGTGATATATACCACGCATTATACATTTTTTTGCGGGATGCCTCTGCATAGAAAATCGTAGTGGACTACGCTTTTACATACAGTAAAAAGAAAAGATATACCAACATATACCAACCCGATGGAGGCCAAAAGGATACTCATTTGGCCTCTGTCAGGGTAAATGAGGCTCTATGGATATGTTTGACATATACGCCGGTAGATTTTCCTGGCGTATACGCCAAACATAGGGCTCAAACATGAGGTGAACAGAACATAATACAAACAACTCCTGCTGTGAATTCCTTCTCCTGGGCCGATCTCTCACATAGGAAGAGCAGGAAGAGGACGTTACATGTGAGATGCCAACAGCCCCAGGTCGCAAAAGTGTTCATAGAAATTTTCATTAACTGGGGCTGTCTTGCAGTTTTAGGGTATGTTCACACGATGAGAGGCATTTACGTGTGAAAAGACAGACTGTTTACAGCTGCCTCGTTTCACACGTAAATGCTCCTCCTCGTAATTTACGAGGCGTCTGAGACGCTCTGAGACGCTCGTAAATCTTGAGCTGTGCTTCATTGAGTTCAATCAAGAACAGCTCAAATTACGTGGCAAAGAAGTGCCCTGCACTTCTTTGCCGAGGCAGTCCATTTACGCGTCGTCGTTTGACAGCTGTCAAACGACGACGCGTAAATTACAGGTTGTCTGTACAATACGTCGGCAAACCCATTCAAATGAATGGGCAGATGTTTGCCGACGTATTGCAGCCCTATTTTCAGACGTAAAACGAGGCATTATACGCCTCGTTTACGTCTGAAAATAGGTCGTGTGAACCCAGCCTTAGGGGTGTTCCCACTCAGGGCAGGGCTTAGAAATGTTCTGCAATTTGAGGTTGTTAAGTATTGTTCTTATGGCGGCTAGGAGTGAGGCTGCGCTCACTGGGGTGAGGGGGATTGTGGCTGATACTGTATGGAAGTCGTACTGTGGTTTGCTCTGCGTCTAGCACGGTATTGGCACATACACTGTGGCTGGCACTGTTTAGAGGACACACTCTGGAGGGCACCGTGTCAGGGCTGCACTGTGGTTACTACTAAAGGGTGAAATCCACAGCAATTACGCCGCTAATCCACATCAAAATCCACATCAAAATCCGTATGTAAAACATGCAAATTTTGTGGTGGATTCACTGTGGTCAAATCCATGGCGTAAAAAATATATCTTGTGTGAATCTACCATAATACACACCTTAGCTGCTGCAGATTCTCATTTTGAACAAGAAGCCATTTATGTCATTTAATCAGTGATTGACATAAAGCTCCTCCCTCCTCCTCAAAAAGAGGCTCTGCAGCTGAAATGTGTATTATAAGGAATAATGTATCACGACTATAAATATTACGAATATTAAAATCACAGAGGCGTTCAATAACTGACCTGCAGCCTCATGCTGTTATATGGTCACAAAACTAATCAGGACTGCTAATATTCTTAAAAATTTGCAGTAGGGGGGTGAGTAAAAAATTGCTGTTCCTAAATTAAAGGCAATTGTGACAGGGAGGTGCCTGCGATTTGTTGTAAAATTGCAGCATTACGGCCGTTTCCCTATGGGAAGAAAAGTGGTAAGAAATGAAACCATGTTGGAATTTTTGCAATTTTTTTTAAGTCATTTCCAACTTTCTTACTAATAGAGAAGCAATAAAGTGGCCCACAAATTGTGGTAATGCTGAGATACCGCAAGTCGAGGACATCTTGCCCTGGGGCATGTGTCACCATGCAGCACTGGTCTTAATGAGGTTGACTGAAATTTTTATTTAAAATAAAATGCATATTTGTAACCCACAGAGAAGATATCCATGTTTACCTTCCTAACCATCAAGCTTATCTCTTACATTTTACAGAGGTGATCAAACAGTTTTCTGGAAATTTCCAGCTGCTTCCAGGAAAGAAAGTGAAAGGTTCTATATAACCGATAACTCGTGCCAGGGAACCCCCAAGACTGTGTGCCATAGAAATTTAACATTGCACAAAGCTCAATTTAGTGACACTGGATTCTACAGTTGCCAGTACGAATACTTTACCTCATCCAAGAACCCATCTGGTATCTATATATTTATTACAGGTAAATCTGCGCTCCATATGTTTTCTGAAGTAAATTTAAGTTTGGATTTTTTTTTCTACAAAAAAGAAATGAAAATCACCTGTGCATATTATTCCTAAAGTTTTCCTACTTCCTACTCAATTGTTTCTTAGTTATATCTGTTTCTTAGTAGAGTACATACCAGAGAGGGGTCCCTATAGCAGACAGTCAAATTATGGTGCAGGATTTTGTCACCCAGGACAGAAGGGCTGGGGGTTAGTTTCCCCCTCCACATCCTTTCCATGATCCTTGGGCCAGTTCCTTACCTCCTTGCTTGCAAAAAAATCAATTCTTGTGAAGAGTAAAGTCTTGAATAAGCTCTTGCTGTCCTAAGGAAAAATGGGATGGGCCCCTTATCTCCAGGGGCCCCATTGAAGCCACATTGTCTGTCTGGATGTAATTTTTCATTTGCAATATGGCCACTATAATAATTCCATAGGAGCTTTCTACTCACTCCTATAAGGGAGCAGTGGTTGTATTACTATGTAACTAGTCATTGACAGCTATAATGGTGGCCATTTTTGTTGGTGCCTTTACACACCCTATGTTCTGATGATGGACGGGGTCCCGGGGGTCAGACCTCCACCGATCTAACATTAATGTTCTGTTCTAAGTAAAGGTCATCAATGTTTTAGTCTCAGAAAACCTAATCTGATTAAGGTTGACCTGAACTTGTTGAACGTCCAAAAAAATCTGGTTGCTGAAGAAAGGTCTACTGGACACTCCAAAAAATGAAATAATATGAACTTATGGAAACATTTTGAAATTCTATCCTTTTTAAATTTTTTACACTGAAAATGGTTATCCTCCCTTTTCTGAACTATTGTTTCCTTGTTTGCCTGCCGATGTCTAAATTACAGTTCTTGGCTGAACTTTTGTACCCTTGTCTCATCCTCTGGAACTCCCAACTTCCTGTGGGCCAGACAACCCCTTTGACAGTCTCTTTGGACTAGGAAGTAACAAACTGGGGAGGATAAGTATGTCAGATGTTATCCAAATGGCTTATATCAACTAAATACAAACCCAAAGTGTGATGGACCTGAGGTAAAACTGGATACAAATATATTCCTGGAAAACAATATTGGATTCGATGATTTGGCTGTTTGAGTGGAAGGATGCAGATTCTTCACCTCTTCATGTTTGATGGCGCCAACAGTTCCTGCAATAATAATCTATCCCAAGGTCTTCTGGCTGTGTTCGTATCTAAAGGAAATTATACATTTGTTAATTAGGAGACATAGTGTAAGAAATGTAACTTCTTGCCATGAGAGCTTCTTCCACTCTACTGCCAACTTTAGAATTTCTGCAATGGACTGTAAATCGTGAGCAGACTGCAGACTGTTGTAAAGCATTTTATAGTTTGCTGATGGTAAAACCAGAAGAAATTTTAAATTCCATCGGTGACCTCACTCCCGACAGGAGCAGTTCTCATAATTACATAATTGCTGAAAAATAGAACTTCTTCATTTCGACCAAACAGACTACAGACACGGATTAAAAGGAAGTAAAAATTATTTTACAGGTCTTTTACATTTTCAAGGGTCTTGTGACTTGATCCCTATGATATTACTATATTATTCAATACCTTATATTACTTGGTATGTTTACACTGAAGCTACACTTTCGAGTAACATAGATTATGCACTCAGCAGATATGAAAGATTATTAACCCCTTAATGACGCCCATATATTTTTTTACGGAGGTTATTAAGGGTACACACTGTCATGAAAAGGCGGTGCGGTTGCATAAACCTGGCACGGTTGACAACTGTGCTGACTAGAGACAGTGTCGGGCTAAAGACAGCCAGGCTCCTGCTCTAATGAGTGGGATCAAAGTTGCCTTGATCCTGCCCATTTAACCCCTTAGATGCCATGGTCAATAGCGTCCGTAGCATCTAAGTGGATTTAGATGGAGGCTCCCTCTGTCACTCTATCACCACCCCGTGACGTGATCGCGGGATGCCGATGGTTTCCATGGCAGCCAGGGGCCTCACTAAAGCCCCCAGGTCTGCCTTCAGTGTATGCATATTAGGCCCTGCCAAAGGCACGATACACTGCAATACAGAAGTATTGCAGTGTATTATAAAAGTGATTAAATTATCGCATAGTAAAGTCCCATAGTGGAACTAAAAAAAAGTTAAATATAGTTCAACAAAGTTAATAATAAATAAATGAATGAATGAAAAATACCAAGTTAAAAAAAAATTAAAAACCCACTTTCTCCCCCTAGAAAATGCTTTAGCATGAAAAAAAAGCCCATAAGACATTTAAAAAAAAACAATATAAATTTAGTATCGCTGTAATCGAAACGACCCGGAGAATTAGGTTATTATGTTATTTATACCATATAGTAAACAGGGTAAATTTAGGTAACAAAAAAGAATGACAAAATGTCCTGTTTTTTTTTCCATTACCCCCCACCCCAAAAAAAAAATAGAAGTTAATCAATAAATTATATGTACCCCAAAATGTTGTTTGTCCCACAAAAAACAAGTCCTCACATGGCTATGTCTATGAAAAGAAAAAAGGTTTTGACTTTTGAAATGCTCCCGAAAAAACGTAAAAACATTGCTCCGTCATTGAGGCCCAAAATAGGCTGGTCACTAAAGGGTTAAAGGGGTAATGTATAGGCCTACTGGAGAGAAAGGGTATTTTCATCTAGGCAACCTTCTTTGCAGCAGCCTATGCGGTCCTGAGCAAGGGGACCCCCTTCTATGACATCCATATCCTTTATAGTGCTTATGGACAGGGGTAAGTGACCCAATAAGACCCACAACTCATTCCCAAAAAGATGCCGTTATTTGCTTACAATACTAAATGGAGACATAATAAGAATAACAGATTTGTCAACAGCAGCTTGTTGATAGTTTCCAGGTAGTACCATGATTTTTTTTCCTAAAAATAAATAAAAAAATAATAAAAAAATAGGAGGGAACAACATAAAAGGTAATGAATATATATGATAATGATGCTAGAGTTTACATTTTCTGACCACGTATTTTTTAATAAAAGTTGGAGCTTCACTTTATATTAGTAGTCAGTCATTTTAATGAACATACATCCAATTGTCTTCTGACCTGCTCCACCATTCCCTGGCTATTCAGTATTATTATAGGTGGCATTTCCCTATTTATAGGCAACAGATCACTTAGTTCACAGAATCATGTATGCTTAGGCTACACCATCTCTTCTTCACCTGTAGGACTGTTTCCATAGATGACTGGTAATTTTTCCATGGACCAATTTTAATTTGAGCCTTTTTTCAAGTCATATTGAAATTGTATTGTTAAGACAACAATGAAACCTCACGTTAAATTACTTTCTCATATCAAATGATAAGGCCAAGCCTTAAACAAAACTTGACGTTTGTGACTTGCACTGACCGGCCTTTTAAAGATCTGGCAGCAGCGAGTGGTGACATTATGTCTGGAGCGCAGCAATTTATCCACCTTTTCGTGTTATCTACGGTAGAATACAGGAAATTGCTCTATAACACTTGCACAGTTTGGAATTGTTATATTAATTTCATGACTATATCCCTCGGGGAGTTGTAGTAATCATTTCTACAGATGATTAAAAGTCTAGAACTCTTGACCTCTTCACACATCTACCAACCCTGGAAAACAAGGTTGTTTTTCAATTGCTTAACACAAGTCCCTCAGCGTCCTTAAAATAGGAGGAAATAATTGCTGGCGCTGCTTATTCTGCGCATATTACCAAAATATGGAAACCATGGTTACTGTGCTTCATGTTTCAGAAATAATTCACTTTAAACTATGACTACAACTTCCCTTTAGTGTAGTACGGGACTTATTATTTATTAACATTACCAGAGGTTTCATCTAGATGGACTCCAGCACAATGACCAAGATTGAGAACTAGAGGTTGACCAAGCCAGATCAATGGTCTGTGCAAGCCCGGTCAGTACAGCCTCGGTATAGTTGACACTACTACCTTTTAATGTAGTATTTCCTTTACCTGGCTTTTCTTCACCCGGGTCAGAGATTCAGTTCCCTGCCCTAGCCTGGTATCTACATACCCCAAACAAGGAGAAGTGGCTTGTTGCTGCTCCCCTGAAATGCAGAACCCGAGGCACATGCCCTCCCAGCCCTCACCAAGTTATGCCCTTAGAAATTCCACCATGTTAAATCTACACAGAGTTTGTATATTCTCCCTGTTTTTTTCTTCAATATATCGCTATGACCAAAATATGCTTGAGTTATTTGGATTTCCTCGAAATTAGCCATAGCGTGTATGATGTGCTTGAGGTAGGTATATTAGATGGTGAACTGCACTGGAGGTGTAAGTCCAATGTTAGAGCGTTCTCTTTAACAGGGCTTCTCAATCTTTTTCTACTTTTTCTCACCAGCCAGAGAATTGCGGTGCTTGGGCCTCGCTGAAATATTGCTTTCATTTGTCTCATGAACCCAGTATAATATAAGAATACGCAGAGTAAATCAGAGACTGCTGTAGCCAGAGAATGGCAGCAAAAGCACCAACATACTGTATGATCACTCCTGGCAAAATTGTCACCCCAACTGTGCTTCACCAACAACTAGGGGGCGCCTCACCAGTTAGGTCCACCTCAGTTTGAGAGGTATTGCTCTATACTGTACTGAAGGGTGCCATATAAATAAGGGTATTGGGTAATAAATAATAATCCATGGCTGTTCAAGAACTTCTTTAAAAAAGTAACTAAAATTAATTTGACCCTTTACTAATGCATCTTTTGATACCGGCCCTGAATTATAATGAGAATTAAAGGAGATGTCCATTTAAAGATATTTTCATCAAAAGCTATTTTTTAAAGGAACAGTCAAGGTTTTGTAATAATTAAAATCACTATTTTTCAGAAGTCACTAAAATAGAACAGCTGAATAGTCTGCACTTCCTCTCTGGTATTGCAGGGCAATTTCCTCTCTTTGTGTTAAGGTTTGGATGAGCTGATATCAGTCACCAATCAGCTTAGCTTTTGAGTGGGTGTGCACTCATCACACTTACCGATTCACCAATCAGGGGACGGCTGCATTAAACTATTCTCTAAAGTATAGGACTGAACCCAATGACTTTATTCTCACGTTGGTTTAGTCATCTGTGCATTAGGGTCAGTTCTTTACTTTGCCCGCCATAAACATTTTACAGCTGCGTTACTCTTTGTCTTATGCATTTTATATACATATATTATATTAATAAAAGTAGAAAGAACAGTAATACAGTTCATAATAGTACTAGAGATACCAGAGGCGTAACTTTAAGCTTCTGGTCCCCAATTCAAAATCTATACCAGGGCCACCCACATACCATGTTCTATTAAAAGGGGCCGACACAGACTGCAAAGGGCCCCATGGTCTCCAATAGCTCATGATAGATCACCTGCCTTATCTCTCTAACAGCTGCTTTTAGGGTGGCAGCGGGCCCCCTTACATGCAGCTGCACATGTTGCACATATGGTATGTCCGCCCCAGTTTATAATACTGGTGTCTTCTTAAGTGGCAGAGGGGCCATCAGGACTTCTTAAGCACCAGGGTCCAGTTGTAACTCCTACTTCTGCCACCAATAGCTATGCTCCTGAGAGATGCTTAGAAAGTAAAGAAGGTTCTGGAGGGGAATACAGTTATTTTCATTATTATCTATATAGGACAATGTGAGGCGTAAACGACAATTGCTTTATAGATAACCCTATTGTATAATTTGAATATTGCATTCATCATCGCCATTATTATTATCATTTTACAGATGAGAACAGTGCATTCGTAGAAATGCATGACAGAGAACCCAAAATAATTACCATAACAGAAGGAAAGAGACTGGTTATCCCTTGCCGAGTTACATCACCGAATATCACGGTCACATTAAGACAGGTACTGTACAATATGGAGACACATCTTATTTCATAATCTATTTCTTTTTTACGTTCTGCTAAAAAAAAATAAGAATTGAATATTATCCTTTATCTTTGATGTATAGAACTGATGATTGCAAGAATGTATCTCAAAACAAAAACATTAATCTTCTTAATAGCATTGGAAATTAATATTACGATTCTTCTATTGAAAATTATAAATCGAAATGGCTGCAATTTCAAGGACTAATGCTACCCATATCCAGTATCACACCAGGGTTCCTTGTGCCCACCAGAGGAAATTATTCTAAGGGCCCATTCTCCATCTATACAGGACATCTGACATCATTAATAATATTTAATCGGTTAATTGTGAATCCACCCATAAATAAACCCTAGTAGCAAGTGATGGGTTCCCAAGTCAGCTCCAATTGGGGGTGTCTTCTGCTGGATCCATTATTGTATCAGAGCCTGGGCCCACCAGGGGATCCCCTGGTATGCTGGTGGTCTAGTTCAACCTATCTCCAAAGTGTGAACCTATTGTACAAATAAGGCTTACTGGTCGTAAACATGAATATAGGGCCTCTTAGTCTTCAAATCATATCCATGGTAACGGCATATTTTAAGACTTATATCTACAAAGGAAAAAATATTAAATATCTGCCAGCTTGTTACTCAGGCAGAAAAACACAGATGAAGAACAACTTTTGTCTATCTCGAATTTTGTTTAAAGTGTAACTAAACTTTTGAAAAACTTTTGACATGTCATAGTGAAATGTCAGAAGTTTCAATCGGTAGGGGTCGGAGCACCGAGACCCCCACCGATCGATAAAACGAAGCGGCAGTAGCGCTAGGGTTAGTGCTGTGCCGCTAAATTTCTGATCGATTTTCCTCAGAAAGCTGAGTGAGTGGTGTACGGGCTCAATAGAACGTTTATGGGCCCGTATACTGCTCAATCAGCTTTCCGCGGAATGCTGTTCAGAAACAAAGGGGCACAGCACTCACCCGAGTGTTTCTGCTGCTTCGTTTTAGCAATCGGTGGGGGTCTCAGTGCTCGTACCTCCACCAATCAAAACTTCTGACATGTCACTATGACATGTCAAAAGTTTTTTGAAAGTTTAGTTACCCTTTAATGGCTCTCTATTGCGGTGGTCTTCAACCTGTGGCTGATATAAAACTACAATTCCAAAAATACCCTCACGGCCACTGAGTGTTGGAGATTTTTTGCCACAGCTGGAGAGACACAAGTTGGAGGGTTGATGGTCATTTTAGACTCATAAATCACTATGATTTTTGAAATATGACAATTATACTTAGGATAAATTTGTAGAATATCTTTTGTTTTTGCATCTCCACTTGTGTTTCCCAGTAGACATATAGAATCTCTATAGCTAGGCTTGGAAAACTTGTGGTCACACTTTATGCCCAGCCATAAAGTCATTCATTTGCAGCAATACTGGAAGTTTCTCCAGGTTTAACTTCAAGGACGATTGTCATTGTTCTCGAAGTTCTGAAGTAAGATGGAAATGTTATTCACAGTCGCCAAATCAGTCTACGGCTGTTAGATCTCGTACTGACAGGAATTCAGATCATTTTCATTTGTTACACACTTGTCAAGTCACCTCCTTAGTTCAAAGACACAGAACATCCCTTCAGTTTTTGCTTATGTTATGTAATTATGGAATGCATGGAAATAAATTGGCCATTAAGTAAGTGCAACATGGCTAGGTTTCATAAGAGATCATACATGGGGTCACTTTGCACTTTTGAGTTAATGAGAACAATTGATGATCATTTTGTTTTTTTAGTCTAAATCGGTCCAAGATTCTGTGCTAATTAATTTCTTAATTTATCTTGATAGCAGTCGGAGCTCAGTTTTACTGATATAGAGCTCCAAATCCCATGCATAAACAGAGAGTCAAATAATAACATTCTGGCTGCCTGCAGTCGCCACTAGGGGCAGTTAAGGAGCTTAGTACATTTGAATAATATACAAACTCTATAATAAAACTGCATGCAGTAAATTTCTAAGGACCCCTCTATGTCTACACAGGGAATTTAGATCTCTGTATTAGAAAAATGGCGTTCTGACCACTATAAAGAAATCCAGCCGATATAAAGATACTCTAGCTTACTCATTTTAGATGGTAGATCATTTGCCTCATGACCTTACAAAGCCAATATCCAGATATTAATGGCATAGCGATTAGATATGTCTGATTGAGGCAGTATGACCACTGAAGTTTTTAGGTTACGCTTCTGGGCTTGTTGGTGCACCTAGCACCCGAAGCAAATGCCCCTCCCCACCTATGGCCATGGTATATAGAACAATTTATTATTGTTAAATGATGCAAATAAAATGAAATAAAATATTCAATTTAAATAAAAAATTCATCTAATCCGCAGGTTTATGCGTAAAATATTGATTTACCAGTACAGGAAGGGAAGCTTAAATGGAAGGATAGTCAGATTATGGTCTCTTTGGAAAAGGTGGTGGTGATGGCAAATTCACGATACCCATTAAAAAAAACAAAAACTGGGTGCCACAGATTAGACCAAACTCCGAACCCACAGATGATAGTATAACTTGTAGTGATCAGTCCAGGGTTTATGGTTAGTTAAACTGCCATCAGAGCATTTCTTGCCATTTACTAGGTTAACATACATGAAGCAGAACTGAGGTTGTCATTTATCTTTTTATTTTGTGCACTGTGATAATTCTGTACTGTACTTTTTTTTTATTATTCTCAAAAAACAGCACCTCTCTTGTCCGTGGGCAGTATCTGGTATTGCAGCTCGGCCTTATTCACTTAAAAGGGGCTGAGCTGCAATACCGACACAGCCCATGGACAAGAGTGGCACTGTGTATGGGAAAAACAAGCAGATATTTATTTTCTAATCTCATAAAAGCACAAGTATTACACAAATTGAATATATTTGCACAGTAAGGGTAAATTCACACACGGCAGATTTATTGCAGAAATTTCTGTGACTAAAACTTTGTTTTATCCATCAGAATGTGGTTGTTTCTACAGCAGGTGCATGGATTTCTGCAAGTTCCATTCAGATGAATGCAACTGATTTTCAGTCGCAGAAATCTCAGATCTGCTACGTGTGAACTTACACTTAGGGCGGGTTCACACATGGCGGAATTGCACTTAAATTCCGCTGCGGACACTCCGCAGCGTTAATCCGCAGCGGAGCCGTTTCTACATTGACTTTCACTTTAATTTAGCAGTGTTCGTTTACACGATGCGTACAATTCCGCTGCGGAGCATAGGCTGCGGAGCGGAATTTGGTGTCCGCAGCATGCTCTGTCTGTTGCGGAGCAGTGGCGGACTCATGGCGGAATTTCTCCATTGACTTCAATGGAGATTCAAAGTTCCGCAATGAAGTCCGCAGCTGTCATGCACATGTCATGTGTGCTGCGGATGCGTCTTGCTTTTTTTACTTGACATTTCTTCATTCTGGCTGGACCTATGTATTTCTAGGTCTACAGCCAGACTGAGGAAGTCAATGGGGCTCCCGTAATGACGGGAGCGTTGCTAGGAGACGTCAGTAAATAGTCACTGTCCAGGGTGCTGAAAGAGTTAAGCGATCGGCAGTAACTGTTTCTGCACCCGGGACAGTGACTACCGATCTCAATATACATGTATCTGTAAAAAAACATATAAGTTCATACTTACCGAGAACTCCCTGTTTCTGTCTCCAGTCCGGCCTCCCAGGATGACGTTTCAGTGTAAGTGACGGCTGCAGCCAATCACAGGCCAAGCACAGGCTGCAGCGGTCACATGGACTGGCGCGTCATCCAGGGAGGTCGGGCTGGATGCCGAAGGAGGGACGCGTCATAAAGACAACGGGCGGTAAGTATGAATTTCTTTTACTTTCACTAGGGAAAGTGCTGTCCCTTCTCTCTATCCTGCACTGATAGGGAGAAGGGAAGCACTTTTCCCGCAGTCCGCAGCAGCTAGTCCGCATCAATTTTCTGCACATTTTGTGCAGATCCGCAGCCGTAATCCGCAACCCGGATTAGGTGCGGCATTGATGCGGACAGTTGCGGAGGAATTCCGCCATGTGTGGTCATGCCCTTAATCAGAGAATCAGAGAAAAGCCTTTAATCCTTCATGTGGAGCCCATATGATGCACCTGACGTAATATCCCCTGATCTGTGGCCTCTAAATTTGTAAATCATTAAAAACTCTTCATCTCCTTCTTTAAAAACAGTCGAGATTCTATTTATAATCAGATAAAAGCTCTAAAAATAGTATTTGTTATATCTTTAGAAGTATACAAGCAATTGTTTGCGTGGAAAACGTAACGATTGTGAAGATTAGACCTTGAGACTGGTTCCCATATATGTTATAAGTATATTTATAGGTTTAGGAAGTCCAGGACTTCCAACATTTTCTAAAGTTAAAGAAACATCGTTGGTTTGCCCTGACTAATTTACTGCCGTACTATACGGGAAACTGCCCTAAGTTGGGAATAAAAGCATGTCACTCTTCACAACTTCCTATTTATAGCGGGGTTAGACTCGGTGCCCATGTTTTCCATGCACCTCAACTGATAAGTTAAGTTGACCTTTTGTATTATTTAGTCTTAGTTTTAAAGTCTGTTTTATTCTATTATTTCCCTGTAGTCTGAAGATTAAAGATAGAGTTTAAGCTCGGGAAATCCATTTAAAACATTTTTTAGCAGTGCAGATGAATGAAAAATTAGTTTGATATATTCGCATTATGACCAAGTTGTAAGGGCTCTTCTGCACCTCCTCTGTATACATACGGCATACAGGTTCTTTCTGGTTTACATATGTATTCTACAAAGCAAAAATTATGACATTGGATGGCGCAGTAATATGGAGCTATACGGAGGCTCATTGCAGTGGCATGAATTCAATGTATTGAATTCATTCTTTAAATAATCCCCCCCTAGTGGTGGCTGCAGGCAGACAGAATTGTACCTTTTAACTCTATGTCTATGCAGGGGATTTGGAGCTCTGTATCAATAAAATGGAGCTCCCTCTTCTTTAAAGGGTAACTGAACGTTTAACAACTTCTGACATGTCATAGTGACATGTCAGAAGTTTTGATTGGTGGGGGTCCGAGTACTGAGACCCCCACCAATCGCTAAAACGAAGCGGCAGAAGAGCTTGTGTGAGCGCTGAGCCGCTTTGTTTCTGTTCGGCTTTTTCCGGAAAGCCGATGTAGCGGAGTACGGGCTCATAGGCTTTCTATTGAACCCATACACCGCTACATTGATTTCCAGAAAAAAACAAACAGAAACTAAGCGGCTGAGGGCTCACACGAACACTTCTCCTGCTTCGTTTTAGTGATCAGTGCTCGGATCCCCACCAGTCAAAACTTCTAAAATGTCACTATGACATGTCAGAAGTTTGTTGAACGTTTAGTTATCCTTTAATAATATATATATTTTTAATTATCTCCAAAAATGTTTGGACCTATTTAGATTGAAAAAACAAATGGTGATCAATGGTGGGCATTCACTTTAGGACATCCTCATATCGCATGCACAAAAAGGCGCTGTTGCCGTGTTGATGGGTCCATCCCATGACTAAAGTCTTTACCTTTTTTTTGTTTTAGAATGTAGTTGTGTGCGCTAATAAGACTTTTTTTACTTTCTGAACAATGTATCCTTTGGAAACGGACAATTGATCAAATGCCAGGAACAAGGGTTGAAGTAATGTTTGGCTACCCATGATTACTCGTGAGCTTGTCATACAAAATTGTCTCTCCATGGACCGGCACACCTGTGATTTATCAAATGATTATCTCTTGACAACCTCCCTTCAGATCTTCACTGTACAAGTAATTACCTGATATTTTACAGTATATCAACATATTTCCCCTTTGTTCCCATTAGAGATATGGAAGTGTATTATCTGTTCCTGGGAACAAGAACATTGTTTGGGATAATAAAAAAGGCTTTATTATTCGAAAACCAACGAATCTGTTCTTCGACCTTTTAAGCTGTGAAGCTAAAGTGAATGGAGTCACGCACACATCAATATACTTTACTAACAGAGAATGTAAGTAACATTTAAGTTGTTTTTTTCAAGTTCTTATATATTATAGAGGCAGACTCTGTGGTTGCTATCAAGTCCTTGGGTAAAGTCTTCATTGGTCCCATTCCCTTTATTGGGTGGTGAGAACTTGTGCAGTACCGGCCTCTCCAGAGGAGCTGAATTGTTAGCAAACAAGGGGATGGTTCGTGCCCCATGGGTCAAAGAAAATGCGTAGTGGGTGAACTTCTGTCCTGGGTGGCAAAAAATCGGGAGCACAGTTTGATATTTTCTTTGCTCCCTCTCTTCTATGTATACCATGCTTCATTCCTTTTTATTTTTACACTTTTCATAAAATTATGAATTTTCTTGCAGCCAGTGCAATCCATAATGTGCGGCTCAATGTTCCAAGTTCCATCAGACTGCTACGTAACGCCACCCTAGCCATTAATTGTACTGTCACTACAGATCTGAATTCAAGAGCTCAAATACAGTGGAGATATCCAGGAATGGTAAGAAAGAAATCTACCAACTGTCCCTCTCTATAGTCCTCATTATAAATCTACATCTGTCATTTTCCACAAGATATTACTGAATGCATTATGGCAAAATATCCATAACACAAACCAAACGGGGTATTCACCAAATAAAGGTCTTTCTTTGTATAATGAAAAACTATACAATTTTCTAATATACCTTCTGTATCAATTCCTCAGGATTTTTCAAGATCTCTGCTTGCATATGCTCAATAGGGACCTTAATTGTTTACTTCAATCTGTCCTAATCAAGACACACCTCTAGTAACTGTAATCAGTCCTGCTCCTTTGTGATCATCACATGTCCAGAACAGATTTTTATCCACTGGAAGAATTCCATGAAGTTTCCTGTTGCAAGCAGAAAACTTGAAAACCATGAAAAATGTATACAGAAACTACTTTTCTTTATACAATGAATAACCTTTATTTCTCTGAAACCGAAATACCCCTTTAAATTATGTGGTATCACCTGTGATGACATGAGTATCCAGGCCGTAGGCTATAGTACTCTGTAGTGGTGTCTGCATTCGACCGAAACCCTGCTCACTTGCGCTGGCCAATGACCACACAATTTTACCGGGTATTACTGACAAAGTTGTGCAGCCATTGGCCAGCCCATGTGAGCCAGGTTTCAGCCGCATCGGACACAGCTACGTGGAATCGTATCCTTATAGAGAACACAGAAGGTGTCTATTAAGAGCAATCATTCCCTCTCTCAGCGCTGCCAGACAGTAAGGGTCCTATTACATGGCCCGATATGAGCTGTCTCGTTGATCGGCGCTCATTTGCTCCTTTCACAAGGAACTATGTATGGGGACGAGCAGTCATTACTACGATCGCTCATCCACATACATTTCCATCATGTCGGCAGCACATAAGATAGGGGACATGTGCTGCCGACAACGATAATATTTAATGCAGCATAAACTATACGATCAGTCGATGAACGAGCATTTGCTCGTCCATCGGCTGATCGTTGCCCTGGGACAATGATCGGGGACGAGTGATCATGTGAACACTGATTTGCCCGATAATTGTAAAAGGCACCCCCACCCATGCATGTAGATCTATCACTTAATCCAGTTAGTCAGTATCTCATGGGTGACGTGACCCAGCTACTGTGCAATGGACATATTGTTCACATCATTCTCTTATCAAAATGAAAATATTTTGCCATGTGAAAAACAAAAAGCTACAAAGAGGTGTCTGCTGCTAATATAAAAACAGAACGTTACCAACTAAAAAAAATAAATCCAAAATAAATATAAGAAAATGCTATACATAACAAGCAGCGTACAGCGTTACATTCCTATCTATATAGAGAATCTGCTGAGGTAAATGACCAGCCCCAATTTATAACTAAAATACATTTGTTCTAGCAAATTGGCAGACTGGCTTCCATAAAACAGAGGATCGTTTTATCAGACTCAGAAGCAGTGGTGTACAGCAAGCTATTTATTCACAAAGTAAGGAGCATCGACCAAGGCTTATATACCTGCACTGCAAAGAATGGTCCATCAACCAAATCTGTCAATACAACCCTTCGTGTTCACGGTAAGATGTGTTATATATGCTCCGTATTGATTTATACAAAAAAACAAAAACAATACATACTGGAACATACATGTAAAATACAATAATGCTATCCACCATTTATTGCATTCATTGTTTTATAATAATTATTATTGCCATTCAGAAATTTCCAGGAATTGTTACAAAGGTTTTTAATGCAGGTATTAAAGGTATTGTCTTAATTTATTACCGTGGGATCCATGATCTGGAAATGTAGTATTAAATGCCGCTATTCAAATGAATGGTCGACAATGTGATACGACCATGCGATTACTTATGATTTCTCTACTTTGTCTAAAAGAGGGGGTACTGAGCATTGGACCCCCTTTCATGTCGTCTATATGTCCTAATGGGGCATATGGAAAGGGGCATATGGAAAGTGGGCAGCTACTTCATCCATTGAATTCTATGGGCCCATATAGTGCCGCTTGTTTTTAAGTGATCTGTGGTTCTCCAGTGCCAAGGTCCAAGTAGAATGGTCTCTAATTTAAAATTATTAAAATATAAGAAAAAGAGGACGCCGTCTTTTAGCCAAATGTTCCCTGTTAGCTCATAGAACAAAGAGTTGTGTGTCAGAGGCAACATTCAGACAGGCACCATATCTAAGCAGAGAGCATTGCCCCCATTATACCATGTAGGGTATTCCAGCATTTTGATCCAAATAATGGGGCATGACAATAATAAATTTAGCAAAACCATCACGAGTTGTTTAGCCCCTTTTTTCAAATCCGTGATACATGTTGTTTGTTAAGATTAGAAGTGATGCATGTCTGTTATAAATATGGTTCACATCACTTGCCCTATTTATCTAATGCCCATTATGCCACTTTTCTACCATATTTCATTTGATAAATGGTCCCAACTGACTTTTTTTTTTAACATCCATTTTTAGCTGCACCTTACATTAATGTTAAGCCTCGAAAGACCGGTGTATTAGAAGCTGTGGTGGGTCAGAAATCTTATAGGATTGCTGTGAAAGTGAGAGCATTTCCTCCTCCAGCAATTACATGGTAAGTAGAATATTCCTTCTTTTACTTTAAAATCGCTCTTACCATTCTGAGTAGTCTCACGTCTTGTAATGACTCCATTCAAGCTCCGTAAGTCATACTGTGCCTCCGTACGCCTCCGATTTAATGCGGAGACTTTCCTATTTGGTTCATCGGATGCTGTATTTTGGAGCTATTCTCCCCTAAGCATTGCTTCTCAAGGAGAATAGCTCCATCATACAGTGCCATATAGAGGTGCCATGTGGTAGAACATGGAGCGCCATATGGAACTCCATTCGCTGCCATACAGGCTCTGTGCACACAGCTCTGGAGTATGTATGAGCCCTTAGAAGTGATATTTTTCTAATAGTGTAACTGGCATTGTGGTTTACCCTCATTTCCCTGTAATATTAAGCAATTTGGCCTGTATAGCTTATGAATAGACACCACATCGGGCTTTCCCTTTAATGAGTCATGTCCTTTAGCAGGGATTGCCAGACTATATTTACACTTTGGGCTTTTTCTGCTGTAGGAGATGCTGATTCAATTTTTTCCCTGCGCTGCCTTGCCAAGTAGCTGTTTCTAGCTGCAAAACACAAAGTAAAATTTTTATGGATCACATTATTTTGTTTTGCATTTTAATTTGTAACGCTGTTTTTTGTGCTCAGTGATCGGTACGCATGGGTTATAGGAAATCACACTATTGTATAGGAAAAACCGGCAAGCCTAAAACTTTATCTCCCATTCACTTTCACCTGCTATGAAGTAGGTAGGAATTGAACTCACATTAGTCAATCTGAACATGAAAATGATCACAGCAGCAGATTTTACTGATTATGTCAGAGGCAGTGACCTGTACATGTATATGATTAGAAATATGAAACAAAAAATCTTTATGTGATAGGTTGAGGTGTCCTTATAAAAAGGGGTATAGCTGGGGGGTGGCAGGGTCTGTGCCTGGGTACAAGATGCCAGAGGAGTGCCAACAAGCTATTTTGACTGGGGCAGGGTATTTAGATACAGGGTTAGGATTGCAAACTGAATCTTTGCCCCGGGTGAAGGAAACTCTGGCTGCGATTCTGTGAGAAAAGATAAGGAGGTTGAAACTAATCATGAAGCAACATCGAGATTGTGGTATTAACAAGTTACTCTATTTCATCCGTGCATTGAGAATGTGAGAATCGTGTCAGAAACAGGAATATTATGGGTCAAAACTGAAATAGTGTAAAATAATGAATTCTTGTCTTTTTGTATATAACTACCTGTCAGGTTTATCACTCAGGTGGCTCAATGGTTAGCACCGTTTCTTCTCTGCAGCTTTGGGGTACTGGAATTGAATCTTGGCAGGGACATAGTTTTAGAAGGTACAGAAGTAGCAGTTGCCCCTCTGCCATAGAAGAGAACACCAGTGTTATAAATAGCACATGGTAGGCTGCGGCCCTGGTACAGATTTTTCATAGGGGCCCAGGAGCTTTTAGTTACGCCTCTGTAGCAGGAATAATGGGGCAGATTTACTATTGGTGTTACAAATTTTCGCTGCGTTTTTTGCCCGCGGCCATTGAGCGCTGCGGACATAAAATGCAGCGAAATACGCTTTCTCTGCCTCTCATTGATGTCAATGGGAGGTCAGAGGCGTAACCGCGTGAAGATAGGGCATGTCCCTTCTTTCTCCCGCGAGCCGGTTTTACCGCCTCCGCCTCCATTAATATCAATGGGAGGCATTTTCGGCCGGTTTTTGGCGAGTTTTGGGGCACGGTTTCCGCGTAAAAAAACTTGTCATGAAACTCCGGGTGAACATACCCTTACAAGTACAGGTGCAATACTGGCAAGAACAGCTGAAGATCGAGAAATAGGCACTGGATGAGAGTAAATGATTAGCAGTGAATATATTTCTATGCCTATAAAATAGTGAAAGTTCTCATTACGGCAAGGAGTTTGCAAAGTTTTCTACCAACTCATAGCACCTTCTTCTTACTCTCACACAAAGCAAACATTTACTGCAGGGCATCAAGGGAGACTGATCCAACTATCTTAATCGAATTATATAAGAATGTATGCTGGGCACAAAATTGTACCCATGGTCATGTGATGGAAACATAGGTTCTGGGATCATTAGAAGACACAGCTCTGATACACATACTGTAAGGGTATGTTCACACGGCCTATTTTCGGCCGTTTTTCGGGCCGTAAGCGCCTGCAAAATGGCTGAAAAATCGGAAGCAGAAAGCCTCCAAACATCTGCCCATCGATTTCAATGGGAAAAATGGCGTTCTGTTCCGACGGGCCGTTTTTTTACGCGGCCATTTTGAAAAACGGCTGCGTAAAAAAACGTCCATGAAAAGAAGTGCAGGACACTTCTTGGGACGTTTTGGAGCCATTTTTCATTGACGTTTTTGGAGCCATTTTTCATTGACAAAACGGACGTAAGAAACGCTGCGAAAAAACGCAGCGAAAATCTCGAGTGGCTTAAAAAACATCTGAAAATCAGGAGCTGTTTTCCCTTGAAAACAGCTCAGTATTTTCAAACGTTTTTAGTCTAAGGGTATGTGCACACGATGAGAGGCTTTTACGGCTGAAATGACAGACTGTTTTCAGGAGAAAACAGCTGCCTCGTTTCAGCCGTAATTCCTCCTCCTCGCATTTTGCGAAGGCTTCTCTGACAGCCGTCAATTTTGAGCTGTGCTTCATTGAGTTCAATGAAGTACGGCTCAAATTAGATCTGAAAGAAGTGTCCTGCACTTCTTTTGACGAGGCTGTATTTTTACGCGTCGTCGTTTGACAGCTGTCAAACGACGACGCAATTGGCTGGGTTCACACGACCTATTTTCATGCGTAAACGAGGCGTATTATGCCTCGATTTACCCCTGAAAATAGGGCTACAATACGTCGGCAAACATCTGCCCATTCATTTGAATGGGTTTGCCGACGTACTGTGCAGACGACCTGTAATTTACGCATCGTCGTTTGACAGCTGTCAAACGACGACGCGTAAATTGACTGCCTCGGCAAAGAAGTGCAGGGCACTTCTTTGCAACGTAATTTGAGCCATTCTTCATTGAAGTCAATGAAGAGCAGCTCAAGATTACAGGCGTCAAAGACGCCTCGCATAATACGAGGAGCAGCATTTACGTCTGAAACGATGCAGCTGTTATCTCCTGAAAACAGTCTGTCTTTTCAGACGTAAAAGCCTCTCATCGTGTGCACATACCCTAAATGACAGGTCGTCTGCACAGTACGTCGGCAAACCCATTCAAATGAATGGGCAGATGTTTGCCGACGTATTGTAGCCCTATTTTCAGACGTAAAACGAGGCATAATACGCCTCGTTTACGTCTGAAAATAGGTCGTGTGAACCCAGCCTAACGTGTGAACATACCCTTACTGTAACGAGCCGTGCACCTGTGTGTCGATCACGTGACCAAGTACAGAATTTCACCCCAAGGAAGTAAAATTCCTACTGAATAACAACAAGCAGAGATCTTGAAAACTGTGTGAAATGAATACAGAAAATTTACTGGAAAATGGTAGAACTTTCCATTATACAAAAAATTATATCCATTTGCTGAAACTGGACAACCCCATGGGGCTCCATTGCAATCAAATTTTAGTAAATTTGCAGTTGCCACGTGACTTCATTTAATTCCTATAGGATCGCAAGCGACTACTGCAAAACTTCTGACCCTGTCACAAGGTCGCTTGCAACTTTTTTTCCTATAGGGAACAATTAAAGTCACATCACAATCATGATTTTATCCTTATTCACACAAGACTTCATGACACCGTGGAGCCCTGGAATATGATACTAGTCAATTAATAAATTGTTGATCAGGATCACCATTTTCAACCTTCGTCATTAGTATTGTGCATCCATTCTTTTTGTGGTCTACCTAAATTAACTATTGTAGTCAGTTCTTGGCAGTAATGCAGAATATTCTAAAATTAAAAAATAAGATGTAAAACACCTATAATTAACAATGATATCTATGGGGCTGATCTGCAAGTTAGCAGCACTACGACTGGCCGAATGTATTAAACCTGAAACAAAGGTTTGCGTGACAGATCCAATTTGGAAAACAAATAAAGTGAAGGTGAATAGCCTCCATACTTTGAGTTCCTGAATTAGTAAGGGAAGACAATCAATTGTTAATCCTGCTCTAAGGTCATGGACTCATGTTTCCCATAAGGTTCTGCTGCAGTGAAGGTATTCCAGTTCACATCATTATTAGCTCTGAACAATTAATGATATTTTTCCTGTCCCTTTTCATAATTGAAACTCAAGTCCTTTTGATGGCTTTATATCAAGTTCTCTCTTGTGCCCAATGTGGTGTCTATAGGGATCAGTATCTAGCAAAATATCTTTATTGTTCATAGATCTTTACCTTTCCACTCCCTTTTTCATGCCTATCTTATATACAGAATTCCTTGGGGAAACTCAGTTTCCCCTTATTATATGGGAGACATTAAGGCCAGGAGTTTTGATGCAGTTTTTGATACCGTTTTTGATGCAGTTTTTTTTTAGCCAAACACAGGAGTGGACAGAAAAGAAAGGAGATCATCAGTCTTATCTTTATACCTTTCCTTACTTTTGGATCCACTTCTGGCTTTGGCTCAAGAATCTGAGCCAAAAAGTGCATCAAAACTCTCTGTGTGATTCTGGCCTAAAAAAATTTCAACCAAGACAGAGAAACCTTGAATAGCTCAGAATCAAGGGTCCAAGGCATTATTTGTAGGGCCGGATTTAAGGGAGGGGAAAAAGGGGCAATTATACGGGGCCTCCACCTCCCAGTTCCCTCAAGCCCTTCCTGGACACTCCCAGCAACAAGATATGTGAGTTTGACATTTTTTAAATGTACCTCAAACTATACAAATATTTTAATATGTGGCAAAACAGGTGATTATGCAGCTTTTACTATTATATATAACTAAGCATCAAAACTCCTTCTCTTTGTTCAGGGCCCGATGATTCAGCCTTTTATTGCAATAGGCAAAACCCATATTCAAATTCCCTATTAAGAAATACTGAGTTTATAGAAGGGGGTCCCCTGTTCAGGAAGAGGAAGCTCTTCTATTAGACAGTGTAGAGAGCATTGCTCTGGAGGACCTCACACATCCGTGCATTACACGAACAGTCCATTGGTTTCAATGACAATGGTGTAATGCTTTGTTTCACCTGTGGTGGTGCTATAGGGAAAAGGAACACTTGCTGCCAGGTTCCTTAACAGATTATAGCTGATCAATGGGGGTCTAACATCAGGATGTCTTGTGAGCCTCTTATTTTCACGGGACCCTTCTAACAAACAGGGATTTACCAAAGCAGACAAACTGACTCTATACTTTAGGTTTGTCAGTGACCTTGGTTTTAAAACGTTCACATTTCACCATAGTAAAGGTGAATTTTGCTTGAGCTGTTCACTCAGATATTTTTATAAGTCCAGAGGAAGAAAATGTGTCACATATGTTTATCTATAGATCTCACCAAAGAAAATAGACATCTAAACACTGTATCGCATAATCATACCCATAAGTTATTTCCCATGCAATGAATGCAAGGGTCATAATATTAGGGGTTAGGAAGCGGATTTATGTGAAAATAACAAATTTATTTTCCACAAATGTTCTGAATTCCATGTTCTAAAAATATCCTGGGTTATTTTTATGTACACTAGAAGTTTGTAATTTCCACCAGCAGATTGAAGGTCGTCTTAGCGGCTGAACTCTGTTATAAATAGATAATTTTCTCGAGGTAGAGCACTGAAACATTATATTCATATTAAACAAATAAGGTTTTTTATAATGCCAGTACAGAATTATGTTTTACAATGGAATTTCATTATCGTTTCGGGTCATCTGCTGGCTTAGTAGCAAAGTAGAACTGCATGAGGACAAGTTGGCAAGAGTTTTGGATATCTCCAGGCATAAAGTCATTAAAGCTTTGTATTGGTTTTTTTTTTGTAGCAAAAATCATCTTGATTTTTGCTAAAACCTTATAGAAACATGGACTGGAGAAGATCAGCAACATGGCATAGTCACACAGATTGGAAAAAAAACATAGGTCCACCAAGTTCATCCTCTCTATAGCTGGTCATACACATGCAAAATACTGATTTCTCCACTGTAAACATATACGCCCAGTTTGGCCAAGCGCGCATGTTTATTTCAAACGGGATCGGGGAAAAAGTACCTCTGGCAGCAGTTCATCTCCTGCAGGAACAAAGGACCAGGCATGTTGGAATCCAACATGCCCAATCCCTCTTTCCCCAAACTTCTGCAGCCAGGGAGAGTCAGGAGCCCCCATACATGTAAAGTTATTGGCAGATCCTGCCACAATCGCCAGATTTGAATGACTTTTCTCATATATGTATGGCCAGCTTAAGACCTAACTATTTGATCCAAAAGAAGGAAAAACAAAACCCTCTGGCCAATTGTAGCCATTTTTGCCGCACCGGAAAGAACATCCTTCCTGACCCATTTAAACATAATTTATCCACTTTATTAATTATAATTCTCAATACCATTAGCCATTACATAAAGGTCTGTTTTAAATGCTGCCAATATACGTATTAGCTACTATGCCTTGTTTGGGTAGTGAATTCCAAAGTTGGACTATTCTAAGGGTGCAGTCACACGCGACTGATTTTGTTGTAGAAAATTCTGTGACTGAAAATCAGTTTGATTCATCTGAATGGAACTTGGAGAAACCATACACTTGCTGCTGAAACAACCCCATTCAGACGAATGGAACTGATTTGCCGCAAGTGAATACACTGTAACTGTAAAGAACCCTTTCCTATATTGATAACTGAACCACTTTTCTTCCACACATAAACAATGTCCTTTTTTGTACAATTCTTGAAATGAATAAATAAACTTGTAAAGAACGCCATGACTTGTATGACCGATCTGTTTTCAAAAAGATTTCAACAAATCCTGATGGATCACATTGACTTAAATTTGGGTTCGAATGGGGTCCAATTTTCCAAGAATAGTTCTATACACTATCCTATTCTTGGTATCAAAAACCGACGGAAGAGTCTGAGAAATTCTTTCAGCATGATATCCCAACCTTATTTGCTTTATGACAAATGTCTTGTCAGCTGTGTACTTACGTTCACGTTCTGTTATAGGTGGAAAAATAACTTATTGGCGGCAGACAAATGCGCCCGGTACATAATACACAATGATATCCTAACTATTAAGGATGTGGCTGAAGAAGATGCAGGAGAATACATAGTGTCCCTGAAACTGAAACAGTGGAACCTTATCAAAAATGTAACCATGACCCTTACAGTAAATGGTATGTAGTTTGCTCTATTTGTTCTGTCACCTATGGTATTGGTCAATGTGCTCTGATCATGAGTTATAAATTAATTGTCCTTCTATTCAATAGTGAAGCCCCAGATTTATGAGAAATCCATGTCAATCCAAGAACCACAACCATACACGCTGGGCAGCAGGCAAACACTGACATGTACAGTATATGGAGTTCCACCACCACGAATAACCTGGACCTGGCGGCCATGCACTCGAAATCACTTTGGCTCAAGGTTAGTTTCTGCTAGATGCAGCATGTTGTGAATGTATTAGGGGAATTTTTTTTTAAGAAGATAAAGACAGTGGTGGATGACATTTTTCTAAAAGGGATTAAAAAAATCCAAGCAGCAATCTGATTGGTTGTGTCAGCTCTTTCAAATTTCTATTGCACTCATTTTTATGCATCAGTCCTCTGTTTAGTCCATTTATAGAACATATTATTTTTTCTTTACTGTACCTCATGGCTCTGAGGCCGCTAACATTGCATTAAAGGCTCGTACAAACATCAAAGTCTATACAGACTCCCTATGGCTCCTTATTACAGGGTCGTGAGAACTCTGAGCGCTGACGTATGATGCTTCTGTAGGGCGCTTCCACTAGAAGTGAAGCCTCTAGAGGAGAATATCTTCATTATATGGTAAATAATGGTCCATTCTATGATTCCTACAAATCTCCTTTTCCTAAAGCAATTTTTGGGTGCTGTACGATAGAACTATACAACATAGATCCATGAGCATGGGGCCTACGGGTATTATAATAGGGGAAATTTACCGCACCATTCAATCTCAGTAGTACAATTATAACCTTGTAAGACACTAAGATCAAATTATGCATAAAACGAAAAACATTTTTCTTTGGTTTGTGTTGTTTTTTATCCATAATTACAGCTGGTAACATGCAATAGAATTTATTGATCGTGAACCTCAATTCATATCTATCCTTTATCTGTATTTCTTCATATAATAGAATAGATCATCTCTCTTTGGATTAGCATTTTGTATGACAGTGCCTTGGAATAACGTCTGGGGTGGTTGATGCTTCAATTTGTCGTAGTCTTGTCTTCTATTTCACTACATCATGAATGGTCGCTATCTTTATCTCGCATACATCATATTGATGACATGACCACCATATGTAGCGCATGGGTTAGCCACTAGGCAAGCATATTCATTCAATCAAAATGCTGAATAAATATTTGTAATGTTCCATGCTGACAATGACTGGATGAGATGGAGACTTGCTGTGGTTTGTTTTCTTATATCACAGACAAAGCTTTATAATGGGATATTAAGCCCTTAAGTCCGGACTGGAATTTGATGTTGAAGTAAAAAACAAAAACATCTCTGCATAATTTACCATCTGGTTTTAATGTGTGCGGCTGAGAAAATATATATATATTTTTTATTTTTATTTATTTTTTTACTACAACTCCTGTGATTATATAATTGTCAATGTTTCCAATATTATACAAACAAAACAAAACATTACAATAACAGGAAACAATATTTAATTTTCCAGAGGCCTCTTAGGGAGTTGCATTAATAATATTTCTCTATCGGATCTGTTCCTTTTAACTGGGGTAAGCATTCCAGCAGTACAAAGTCAATTTCCAAACATTTGTCCAAAGAGTCTGTTAGCAGAGGACAATTATTATTGGAGTCAATGAATACATGTATGTAGTAAACGCCTAAGCTCCCTCTAGTGGTGGCTGCTGGCAGCCAGAATGTAAGCATTTCATTCTATGTCTATGCTGAGGATTTTGAGCTCTGTATCTGAAAAATTGAGCCCTGACCATTATAAAGATATATTCGGAAACTAATCAGGTCAGAATTTTGGACCAGTTTTGGTTCAAGACCAGGCAATTTTGAGCCTTCAGGACCAGGAAACGTTTAGCCACGTGTTAGTTTAGTGGCTATAACTTTTTTATTCCTTGGGATTTTTGCTACGTTTTTTTCGGTCACAATGCTGGTTTATTTTATTTTTTTATCATTTTGATACACATAATTTTTTAGAATTTTTAGGCTCATAGTTTGAAAATAATAGTAAAAAATATGCTTTTTTACTTTCTAGCTAATGTTTTCTGGTGATAATATAGTGTTACCCTAAAACAGACCTTCTATTAGTGATCGTCATTGTTAACAGTAAATTTTGATTTATTACATGTCTATTATACGGTAATTGGGTCAGGTCTAGTGTTACGACAATGATTGGTGTGAGATTTTTTTTGGGGGTGGGTATTTTATGTGTATTTATTATTTCACTTATTTTTTTTTAACTTTTATTTTTACATTTTTTTCAAAGGTCAGAAAAGACCCCGAGGGAACTTTTTTTCACATCATGTTTTTCCACTGTTACTGAGGCTGGTTTGACCAAGTAGCCTCCCACTAAGGGCTGCCGCTGCCACTATTCCATACACAGTGCTGTGAACACGCAACATTCAGCTGTCAGATGGCTCGGGGGTGCCTACTAAAGCCCACACCGTAAATATACTATGCCGTGGGTTTTAAGGACATGGACCGCCCACCGTATATACACAGTGGGCGATCCTGAATCAGTTAAAAAATATGGACAGCCACTTTAAAGAATTGACATATAAAAATGCTACCCCAGGGACTTGCTATTTTTGCAAAATTTGTTAAAGAAACAAATTTTCTCCCAAGCAAGACAATAACTTACTGATTAAGTCATTTTAAAAGGTTATTATTATCCTGTTGCATTTCGTTTAGCAAGGAAGTGTATAGGCAGGTGGCTGTCTACGGTGCTGAAACTGCAGTAATTTACCTGAAGTTTCTGATATAGGATTCCTATTCCATATTGTAATTTTAATTATGTATATTATATATTAATTTTTTAATTAATACTAATGTATTCAGGTCTCATGATGAATGATTACTGAAAGCATATTTAATAGCAAATACATTGCCAAAGATGTATGCCTCCAATATGGCGGCTGTAGATGAATACAGTCCTGCTGAATATGGTGTTACTCTAGAAATAAGGATTTATACTGTAACTCATAGAAACAAAGATCAAAATGCGGCCCCTCGGGCAATCGCTGACCATCCCTGACCACCAGCAAATAGCTTATTTTGCTGGAAGAAACCGTGGCCAGCCAGGCATTGTATTTTGTTGTAGTACATTGGCTGCCATTCAAATGAATGACCACCCTTGTAATGCAAGGATGGCTCGAGTCCGAGAGAACGGGAGCCATTCACTTGGAGTGGCTCTCCATTTTAGCTCATATTGGGGGTCTGGAGGGGGAGATCCCCATCTATGATGTCCAGATGCTATTTTAGGGCATATGGACAGGGTTTATCTTCATGAGACAACCCCTTTAATTCCTACTTCTAGTATAGTAGTAATGAACAGAAGTCTCACAGGACACAGTATAGTGGTTAGGTGTTTCCTCACAATATGGCATTACACCTCCAAAGTCATTATGAGTAACACATATAGAAAAAACTCCAAATAGAATATATTGAAAACAAGAGGACAAGGAGTCATGTACTAATGAAGAAGTAACAACATCTTTATCATAGCACAAAAAGAGCTAAAATTCAAAGTAGAACATGGAAGATCCAAATGGATTTAACTGTCTACGGCTATACAGTGGTTAAAACGACGTCACAAAGTATCAGGTCATTACAAACTGCAGGTGCTTATGTAATGTGAAGTATTGGGTATGAGGTTACTCATTCAGACCTAAATACTGCCTTACCCATTTGATGTGATGACGGTATGCCAGACAAGCGCCCCGACACGCGTTTCGCGTAAGTAGCTTACTTAAGACCCCTTGAGTAACCTTTATTCTTAAAGAGGACTGGTGCAGCACGAGAGAAATCCTGGAGACGGGAGTGGGAGGTTCGAATCTAGGGCAGATTCTGGAGATGTTTTTGAGGTGAAAATGACAGGAGCGTGAAAGTGATTGAATGTGAGGAGTAAAGGAAAGATCTGAGTCAAAAATAACCCAGAGACAGCGGGCGTGCTGCTTAGGAGTTATGATAGTGCCACACACTGATATGGAGACATCAGGTTTACGGAGGTTAGTAGATGGTGGGAACACGAGGAGCTCAGTTTTAGAAAGATTCAATTTCAGATAGAGAGAGGACATGATGTTAGAGACAGCGGACAGACAATCACTGGTGTTCTGTATTAGAGCAGGGGTGATGTCACGGGAAGAGGCATATAATTGGGTGTCATCAGTGTAGAGATGGTACTGGAAGCCAAATCTGCTGATGGTTTGTCCAATAGGGGCTGTGTAGAGAGAAAAGAGGAGCGGACCTAGGACTGATGCCTGAGGAACCCCGATAGCAAGGGGAAGAGGAGAAGAAGTGGAACCAGCAAATGACACACTGAATGAGCGGTCAGAGAGATAGGAGGAAAACCAAGAGAGATCCACGTCCTTGAGGCCAATAGAGTGGAGCATGTTAAGTAGGAGTTTGTGGTCTACAGTGTCAAAGGCTGCAGAGAGATCCAGAAGAATCAGGAGAGAGGATTTACCCTCAGATTTAGCCGCCAAGAGATCATTTGAGACTTTAGTAAGGGCAGTTTCTGTGGAGTGTTGAGTGCGGAAACCAGATTGTAAGGGGTCAAGAATGGAGTTGGCAGAGAGATAGTGGATAAGGCGAGAGTAGACCAAGCGTTCCAGGAGTTTGGAGATGAAGGGCAGATTAGAGACTGGTCAGTAGTTAGCAGCGCTGGATGGGTCAAGAGTTGGTTTTTTCAGTAATGGATTTATAATGGAATGTTTAAAAGAGGAGGGAAAGATACCAGAGAAAAGAGAGAGGTTAAATATTTTAGTCAGGTGACCAGTGATAGCCAGGGAGAGGGACTGGAGGAGGTGTGAGGGGATAGGAACACTTGGACAGGTAGTAGGACGAGAAGAAGAGAGGAGCCTAGAGACTTCTTCTTCTGTTATTGGGTCAAATGCTGAGAGTGAAGAAGAGGGAGTGCGGGAGGGAAGGGGAACGATGTTACGGACTGGGAGATAATATCATGCCGGATGTTGTCAATTTTAACTTTAAAATAAGTGACACCTTGTCCGCTTGTTTTCAATCATTAGTATAGTAGTAAGTAGTAGTAGTTAGTATTTCCTTTACTCAGAACGAAGATTCAGTTTGCTGCCCTAGCTCTGTAGCCCTGGGTTGTTGTTACGCCCCAGCCAACAAGCACCCGGGACACATGCCCTCTACCCCCCTGTACTACAGACTGCTGTGGAGACAGGATTAGATTACCCAGGCCCTGGAGTCTGAGGGGCTTAAAAGGTCCCTCTGCTTCATATGAGGAGGCCAGTACCATATAGATAACGTGACAGTTGGGGGGGGGGGGGTGGTACAGATTTTGCATTGGAACTCAGGAGCTTCAAGTTATTCCTCTGGTAGTTCTAACATAAATGGAATGGAAGGAATCACATTGAGCGTGTCCATTATTGTGTAACTGTTTACTGCTTACCACAGCTCGACCACTAGTCTCATTTATAACAGCGCACGAGTACTGTATACAAATGTCATGTAGTACACGCTTGCCCCGGAAACACTTTTCATTCAGCAGTTATAATTATATCATTCTATTGTGTTTGGCATGCTGTCTAGAAATGGCAGCCGTAGCTTTAAAAATGGCTGAGAACACAGGGAGTGAACTGAGTGAAGTATCTCGAGGACAGTGTTACAACGAAAGGTTGATAACAGTGGCCCGGTCCAGAATAGGCCATGGGAGCCGTCTTATCTCCCTTTGGCAGGAGGTGTTCTGAGCTTCCTGTGCGAAATCAGGAGCGTATGCTGCTTTCCTCTTCTTGTTTGGCTTCCTCCCCAATACAAGACCGTTCCCAGCACTGCTGTTATCTTTGCATCTTCAAACATGGCACAATTTACTTCCTTAAAAGCTTTATGTATTCTTAAGGGTCGCGTTATGTCCCCCAATCTTGCATTAACCCCTGCAGTGATGACACAGAAACTAGGAAGCACAATTACATTTTGTCAGGGGACTCACCTTTATGATTGCTCACCACAGTCTAGTGATAAAGTCTAATGGTACTGAACACCTTTTCATGAAATATTTAAGGTTAATGGCCAAATAATGGAAGATTCACAGTGTCCTTATCATCAAAGGGTTAACACGTGAATTCCTGGTGGAAGTGTGGAATTGCTCTAAGAATTTTGAAAAAATAATTGCAGGGGCTCTTGGCTTCCTGCTACTGTGTACTGCCAGATTTATGGCCGTCTTCCTCCTCCTCACCTCCTTTTTGGTTTATAATATTAAAATAGAAATGATGACTTCTGTTAAAGTCTATCCCTCCTCATTCATGGCAAACAGAAAGAAAAACATAAGGCGATGGTCAAGGACAGGCTGTCGGAAAGTCAAAAATAAATAATCCAAATCCCAAGCCACTTTCCTCCCCTTCAAAGTACTCCTAACCCAGAAAGGCTTTGCAACAAGGAAGGAATTCAGTGGCTTGGTTATCCTTGTAAATATAATGAGGTCTATGACTTTCTTAACCTTTTCTAGATGGAAAGCAATAATGGATCTGGAAGGACAATAACGCTCATGAAAGTATTATTGTGTTTCCCTGGTTAAGGCCCCATGCACAACCATAAAATGTGTCCGTAATTACGGACAAATTCCCGTATATTTGCAGGAAGGTGTCCAGGCTGTAGAAAGCCTCCGCAAAAGATAGGACATGTCCTATCTTTTGTTTTTTACGGAAAACGAAAATGCGGGTGGATATCCTCTGCTGTAACTGTAAAAATCATGTTGATAAAACGCTCAACACAACGAAGATTCTCCACATCACCCTTCATACTCGGCAGTAGACAATGAGGGGTCCTACTCTCCAATATACGACCTCTGTTACCTCAAGCTGTCAACACATGGCTCCTATAAATTGCAAGCAGGGAGAAGACTGTTGAAAATAATAGACAAGCTTAGCAACGGTTTATTTATTTACAGTCGCTTATATAGTGCCAACGTATTCTGTATCAATGTGACATCACTTATATCAGTCCTTGTCGCCAATAGGGCTCACAAGCTTATTTTCCTATCTCACACAGGCACACTAGGGTCTATTTCATAGGTAGCCAGTTGACCTATCATAATATTTTTGGCGTTTGAAAGGAAACCCACGCAAACACAGAGAGAACAGAAATTCCATACAATGTTGTCCATGGCCGAACTCAAATCCAAGACCCCAGCTCTACAAGGCAACAGTACTGCCCAATGTGTGACATATTAAGTAGTTACAAAGTGGTTACAAAGCACAGACCACATTCAACTGTAGTTATCATAGTCTTTTTGAAGTTGGCATGGAGATTGCTACCTTGTTCTTCTCTAGACACCTACAGATCACTTCAATAAAATAATGGGTTTTCCTCCTGGGTCTTCATATGAGGGGGAATTAGAGGGAAAGCCCCTAAAGAATCTCCAAAATAGTCACTTTTAGCCCCTAGACCTGGTATATCAGTGACTCATGCTCTTGTTAGGGAACTGCAATGTAGATACTTCATGGTCTGCATGTATTTGTGGTGCACATCTTGCAGTATTAAAAGTTTTCCCATGACAGACATCTATCATCTGAATTTACCATAAACCAGTGGAGATCATGACTCGTCTTCTACTATATCTTCCATTCACTATCACGGAGAGGGACTGCACTGAGGATGCATTACTAGCCATCCCCGTTTTCGGGAATGTTGGCAGTCCCAGCAGTCAAACGCCCACTAATCAGACATTTGTCCAGTTGATATGCCATAAATATTTGAGATAGTGACTACATGCCCCAGTCTATGATGATTTTCAGACCTCAGCCTATAAATATTCCATGTTTTGCATAGTCTTCATTGATAAGATCAGGCAGTCGTCAGGACTTCTGAAATAGACTGTGGTTGATTCCGTAAACTGGGTCTTATTGCTACTGAGTAATGGTTTGATGCGGCAGCGTTGGAAAGAACAGCTCGTTCCATTCATACATGAAGCCAGTCTCAGACCAGCCCTTCCTGGTAACTTCATCACTGTGCTTCCACCTGACTCCCAGGGGGGATTATTGGGTACATTTCCATATAGCATGCACTTCCATTATTTCCTTTGCTTCCTACTTCTGATTTTGCACATTTAGTTGCTAAGAAGCTTTTGAATGTTTATTTTGCTTAATATTGAGTCAAGGTGCTATGCTCAATACAAAAGCAAGATAAACTTTATGGGTTAAATTCCCAATTTTTCATGCAGCTGACACTAGTTACATATGCAGTTGATATATAATTTAGTCAAGCAATAAGCATAATAATTTGAATACACTGGTTATACAATTATGCATAGAAGTAGTAATAGTAGTAGTAGTAGTAGTAGTAGTAGTAGTAGCAGTAATAGTAGTAGTAGTAGTAGTAGTAGTAGTAGTAGTAGTAGTAGTGGTAGTAGTGGTAGTAGTGGTAGTAGTAGTAGTAGTAGTAGTAGTGGTGGTAGTAGTAGTGGTGGTAGTACTAGTGTTAATAGTAGTAGTAGCAGTAGTAGTAATAGTAGTAGTAGTGGTAATAGTAGTAGTAGTAATAGTAGTAGCAGCAGTAATAGTAGTAATGGTAGTAGTAATAGTGGTAACAGTAGTAATAGTAGTAGTAGTAGTAGTAGTAGTAGTAGTAGTAGTAGTAGTGGTAATAGTAATAGTAGTAGTAGTAGTAGCAGCAGTAGTAGTAGTAGTAGTAGTAGTAGTAGTAGTAGAAGTAGTAGTAGTAGAGGTAGTAGTAGTAGTAGTAGTAGTAGTAGTAGTAGTAGTAGTAGTAGTAGTAGTGGTAGTAGAGGTAGTAGTAGTAGTAGTAGTAGTAATAGTAGTAGTAGTAGTAGTAGTAGTAGAGGTAGTAGTGGTAGTAGTAGTGGTAGTAATAGTAGTAGTAGTATTAGTAGAAAAGCAGAGAAATAAATAAAAAAAGTGCTTGCACGGATGTGAAAAACACATGCCACACGCAAAGCACACTGGTGACGATACAATGCACACGGACATGAAATGTAGGAAAAGTGCTGCGTTTTTTACGAGCGCAAATCGGACACGACTGAGCTATTGATTCCGTTGAAAAAATGGAAACCTGCCGGAATGGTGACAAACGTAAACCTCCGACGAAACCCCTGAACGGAAAGTCAACGCTGATGTGAACAGGTCCTTAGCCAGAGCAGGGAACGGCTGCAATAAGAGTCTCTTACTGTGGAGGACCCGGTTGGTCTGTGCATTACATGGATAGCCTATTTTATTTAATGGGAACTTTGTAATGTTTAATATCCACTGTGATGACGCTATAAGGGAATTGAACACTTCCTTAGTGTTCCCCATACAGTTTGATGATCCGTGATCATTTTATCATTGTCGACCCTTCTAACAAAAAGGGATCGTTCAAAAAGGAAAATCCCTCTAAAGACAAATTGTCACCAGGGCACCTGTTAATATGAACCTATTAAGTATAAATGCACCTACTGCACAGACCCCTGAACTCCCGGTTATGGGGTTGTAAAGAGTGTTAACATGATGGACACCACTTCTTGTACACAAGTCCGGCAGCTAGTCATGTGATCCTTCTTGTCCAATCAGTCAAGAGGAATGTAGTGTTGAAGTACAGCACATGTTCTCCTATTGCCTGGGAGTATCAGTCCTCCAAAGTAAGAGAAGATACTCTCACTGATCAAGCCATTATGTAAATGTGTGTGCTTGGTGTATGATCTATTTTTTCTTGTCTTTAACAGGTGCGATTTCCACTCTGACAGTTCAGTTCCTCTAATCATTGGAAAAAACAGTAGTAGCATGGGAAATAAGATTTATAGTATCACAGAACGGACACGCCTGATTGAGGGAAGAAACAAGGTAATAAACCAAAATATTATATTACAGATATACATAGAGATTATTATTATTATTCAAATTAAATGCATGTAGCTATTCAGCCTCAAGTATTTCATTTAATGTGCGCCCCCTACTGGACAGTCAGTAATTCTGTAACTAAATATATACCTTTGCGTCATTGGGTTTGGAACTGTAATGTGACTTGTGACCAGGAAGCTTCTTAGGCTTCGTTCACATATCCGCTAGGGCTCCGTTCTGACGTTCCACCTGAGCTTCCCATAAGAACGGAGCCCTGACTGATACAAACGGAAACCATAGGTTTCCGTTTGCAACACCGTTGATTTCAATGTTGACGGATCCGGTGCCAATGGTTTCCGTTTGTCTCAGTTGTGCAAGGGTTCCGTCATTTTGACAGAATCAATAACGCAGTCGACTACGGTATTGATTCAGTCAAAACTACAGAACTCTTGCACAACTAAGACAAATGGAAACCATTTGCACCATATCCGTCACCATTGAAGTCAATGGTGATGCAAATGGAAACCTATGGTCGGAACGGAGCCCTGACGCAGATGTGAACGAAGCCTTACACTTCGAGAGGACCTGTTAGCCATCCTGATATGTCGGTTTTAGTAAATACTTGTATTCCCCAAGAAATAACAATTTTAGTGTCTTTTCTAAGTACTCTGCATTGTGTCACTCCTTTGTTATTCCTCCTGAAAATGTATGAATCAATGAACAACAAGGTGGTCCCATTCCCCTTATCAATATGATGCAGTATACAGTTTATAGGGATAGGACCCTTTGACAAGGGAAATGGTGACACCCAGTTGTCAATTTATTCATACATTTCCAGGAGGAATAATAGAGGAACGGCACAACGCAGAGTTCTAAAAACCGATGCTACAGAATTATTATTTTTTTATTTTTTTTCGGAATGCAAGTATTTACTTAAACAGACATGTCAGGAGAGCCAACAAGTCCATTTAAAGTGCAACATCCTCTTAACGCTACCCCTTTGGATGATGGAAGCATCTACTTTATGTATTAATTTGCACTTTGAATTTTTGACCTTTTTGGTGTTAACTGGCCAAAAATCTCATATAGACTGGTGCATGTGAAGGACGGGAAATGTGTCCTATTATCACTAACTCATTAAAAACATTCAGGACTGACAGCTATAGTGTTGCACTGAGATTTCCGCTGAGTGCTTTCTGGACGCACATTGGAGTGTATCATTGAAACAGTTACTGACACAAGTGTTGTACTTACTTGTAATATATTAACTTCCACTTTTCTTTAATGACTCAGTTCCCACACCCTAAACATTTATATTCTCACGTCTCATATCTGAATCAATATTCTCACTTTTAGCTTCGGCTAATTTTAGTGTCCAGTGGATACGTGACGAGAAGTGTATTGTCTGTAATTCATATAATGAACATATGTACTTCCCTTCTTCTCTACTACATCTGTTGAGTCCAGGGGTCTGGAGGGTCATAATGTGAATCTAACTATAACATGCTTCATTTTTAAAACGTTCTTAGACATGGAAAAAAAGTCTTTATTATATTATTATTACTAAGAGCGTAGAAGAGTAGTAGTAGTAGTAGTAGTAGTAGTAGTAGTAGTAGTAGTAGTAGAAGTAGTAGTAGTAGTAGAGGTAGTAGTAGTAGTAGTAGTAGTAGAGGTAGTAGAGGTAGTAGTGGTAGTAATAGTAGTAGTAGTAGTAGTAGTAATAGTAGTAGTAGTAGTAGTAGTAGTAATAGTAGTAGTAGTAGTAGTAGTAGAGGTAGTAGTGGTAGTAGTAGTAGTAGTAGTATTAGTAGTAGTAGTGGTAGTAGTAGTAGAAGAAGTAGTAGTAGTAGCAGTAGTGGTAGTAGTAGTAGTAGTAATAGTAGTAGTAGTAATAGTAGTAGTAGTATAGTAGTAGTAGTGGTGGTAGTAGTGGTAGTAGTAGTAATAGTAGTAGTAGAAGTAGTAGTAGTAGTAGTAGTGGCAGTGGTAGTAGTAGTAGTAGTAGTAGTAGCAGCAGTAGTACTAGTAGTAGCAGTGGTGGTAGTAGTAGTAGTAGTAGTGGTAGCAGTAGTGGTAGTAGTAGTAGTGGTGGTAGTAGAAGTAGTAGAAGCAGTGGTAGTAGTAGTAGTAGTAGTAGTAGTAGTAGTGGTAGTAGTAGTAGTAGTGGTGGTAGTAGAAGTAGTAGTAGCAGTGGTAGTAGTAGTAGTAGTAGTAGTAGTGGTAGCAGTAGTGGTGGTAGTAGTAGTAGTAGTGATGGTGGAAGTAGTAGTAGTGGTGGTAGTAGAAGTAGTAGTAGCAGTGGTAGTAGTAGTAGTGGTAGCAGTAGTGGTAGTAGTAGCAGTAGTAGTAGTAGTAGTAGTAGTAGTAGAAGTAGTAGTAGTGGTGGTAGTGGTAGTAGTAGTAGTAGTAGTAGTAGTAGCAGCAGTAGTTGCCGTAGTAGTAGCAGTAGCCGTAGTAGTAGCAGTAGCAGTAGTAGTAGTAGTAGTAGTAGTAGAAGTAGTAGTAGTAGTAGTGGTAGTAGTAGTAGTAGTAGTAGTAGTGGTAGTAGTAGTAGTAGTAGTGGTGGTAGTAGAAGTAGTAGTAGCAGTGGTAGTAGTAGTAGTAGTAGTAGTAGTATAAGTAGTAGTAGTGGTAGTAGCAGTGGTAGTAGTAGTGGTAGTAGTAGTAATGGTGGTAGTAGCAGTGGTAGTAGTAGTAGTAGAAGTAGTAGTAGTGGTAGCAGTAGTGGTGGTAGTGGTAGTAGTAGTAGAAGTAGTAGTAGTGGTAGCAGTAGTAGTAGTAGTAGTAGTAGTAGTAGTAGCAGTAGCAGTAGTAGTAGTAGTAGTAGTAGCAATAGTAGTAGTAGTAGAAGTAGTGGTAGTAGTAGTAGTAGTAGCGGTAGTAGTAGTAGTAGTAGTAGTAGCAGTAGCAGTAGTAGTAGTAGTAGTAGTAGCAATAGTAGTAGTAGTAGAAGTAGTGGTAGTAGTAGTAGCGGTAGTAGTAGTAGCAGTAGTAGTAGTAGCAGTAGTAGTAGTAGTAGTAGTAGTAGTAGTAGTAGTAGAAGTAGAAGTAGTTATAAAGCGGAAGTCATCTATTTTTATTCTTTAGAATTGAAAAAAGTTGTTAATGCTAACCCCCCACCCCCACCCCCTTATAGTTTGTGTGAGTTTAATATTTCTAAAATAGCTTTAGATGGTTTGTATATTAGTACAGATGTGGGGCTCCTGCTCCAGTGAGGTATACAATCTGTATCCACAACGTTAAAGGATACACTCAATGCCACCCCTGTCCCTGGTTGAACTTGATGGATATGTCTATTTTGGACCCTACTATTTATTATTGGACTAAATAATTGGCAATAACAAAAGCAATGTAGGGCAGCCACAAAATCACTGGAAATGTGGCTGATACTAGAAGAAGGCTGATTCTACTACTTTGTATTGTTGGAAAACCTTGATTTTACAATCCAAATATTATAATATAGTGTTTGCTCTTTTATCAGCTGATCGTTCCCCTGTTCCCGTTTGCCCGATATTTGGCTGGTGTAAAAGGGCCTTAAGGCCAGCATTGTGTGGGGATAGGTCCACTCACCTATTAGCCAAACAGGGCAAAACAAATTCTGCCATTTTGATAATATACAGTGAAGGAAATAAGTATTTGATCCCTTGCTGATTTTGTAAGTTTGCCCACTGTCAAAGACATGAACAGTCTAGAATTTTTAGGCTAGGTTAATTTTACCAGCGAGAGATAGATTATATAAAAAAAATTTAAAAAAAATCACATTGTCAAAATTATATATATTTATTTGCATTGTGCACAGAGAAATAAGTATTTGATCCCTTTGGCAAACAAGACTTAATACTTGGTGGCAAAACCCTTGTTGGCACGCACAGCAGTCAGACATTTTTAGTAGTTGATGATGAGGTTTGCACACATGTTAGATGGAATTTTGGCCCACTCCTCTTTGCAGATCATCTGTAAATCATTAAGATTTCGAGGCTGTCGCTTGGCAACTCGGATCTTCAGCTCCCTCCATAAGTTTTCGATGGGATTAAGGTCTGGAGACTGGCTAGGCCACTCCATGACCTTAATGTGCTTCTTTTTGAGCCACTCCTTTGTTGCCTTGGCTGTATGTTTCGGGTCATTGTCGTGCTGGAAGACCCAGCCATGAGCCATTTTTAATGTCCTGGTGGAGGGAAGGAGGTTGTCACTCAGGATTTGATGGTACATGGCTCCATCCATTCTCCCATTGATGCGGTGAAGTAGTCCTGTGCCCTTAGCAGAGAAACACCCCCAAAACATAATGTTTCCACCTCCATGCTTGACAGTGGGTACGGTGTTCTTTGCGTCATAGGCAGCATTTCTCTTCCTCCAAAAACGGCGAGTTGAGTTAATGGCAAAGAGCTCAATTTTAGTCTCATCTGACCACAGCACCTTCTCCCAATCACTCTCAGAATCATCCAGATGTTCATTTGCAAACTTCAGACGGGCCTGTACATGTGCCTTCTTGAGCAGGGGGACCTTGTGGGCACTGCAGGATTTTAATCCATTACGGCGTAATGTGTTACCAATGGTTTTCTTGGTGACTGTGGTCCCAGCTGCCTTGAGATCATTAACAAGTTCCCTCCGTGTAGTTTTTGGCTGAGTTCTCACCTTCCTCAGGATCAAGGATACCCCACGAGGTGAGATTTTGCATGGAGCCCCAGATCGATGTCGATTGACAGTCATTTTGTATGTCTTCCATTTTCTTACTATTGCACCAACAGTTGTCTCCTTCTCACCCAGCGTCTTACTTATGGTTTTGTAGCCCATTCCAGCCTTGTGCAGGTCTATGATCTTGTCCCTGACATCCTTAGAAAGCTCTTTGGTCTTGCCCATGTTGTAGAGGTTAGAGTCAGACTGATTAATTGAGTCTGTGGACAGGAGTCTTTTATACAGGTGACCATGTAAGACAGCTGTCTTTAATGCAGGCACCAAGTTGATTTGGAGGGTGTAACTGGTCTGGAGGAGGCTGAACTCTTAATGGTTGGTAGGGGATCAAATACTTATTTCTCTGTGCACAATGCAAATAAATATATATAATTTTGACAATGTGATTTTCTGTTTTTTTTTATATATAATCTATCTCTCACTGGTAAAATTAACCTAGCCTAAAAATTCTAGACTGTTCATGACTTTGACAGTGGGCAAACTTACAAAATCAGCAAGGGATCAAATACTTATTTCCTCCACTGTAAGTATTCAAAAAATATACTGGACTCAGAGGGGATTGACGCCTGGCTGCTACATACACATCAGCCCATCATTTACTGTGGGGAGGGTAAGGGGAGGCGAGGAGAGGTGGTGGGAGCGTTCCCCTACACCAGACGCAATACTATAATTCCGGTATATTATTTGAGCGTTCCTATTAGCCAAATGGCACAATATTTTTTTTTTTGTGCCGTTTTAAGTTAAGGAGAGCGGACCTGTCCCTGTTATATACTGCCCTTAGGGAAGCAGTCTAATTACAGATCCACTTTAATCCGCACTGGGAAGTAATATAGTCTGGTCACACCTTAAGGAACCTGATCCACAGTCCCGTATTTAGATTTGAGAAGATATAAAAGAAGAGATAAAGGGATCTTTTAAATCGAGTGCTGCCTTAATCTCCATCGTTAATTTCCATTTTACATCCAATTATCCACCTAAATTTGACTATAATCCTATCACCAAGGCCTTGCTTTGATCTGCAGGATTAGTCTTTTGCCTTCTAATGTCCTTACCGACATCTTCTTAGAATTGGACATCTTGCCATCTCCTTCCAGATCAGCATAGTCTTCACTGTGAATATTTCCGAGGAAAACATTTTGTAAATCATGTTTTCTTTATATGATATTTTTTACTTTTTAAAACTTTCGACAAAGTAGAGATAAATATTACATACAAAAATTGGTTTCATGATTTATGGAAGGATTTGGCAGCTAGACGTTAATGTAATAATACATTTCTTTTTCAGACTGCAGGAATACTTGTCATAGAGGATTTATCGGCCTCTGGTATCTATACCTGCACAGCCGCCAATAAATTAGGAATTGAAAGAAGAGATATACACTTTTATGTCACCGGTAAGAGCCTATTGCACTTTCTTTTGCATGACAATCATAATGTTTTAAACATATAATATTTTTTAAAGTAAAATCAGTTTTATTTTTATATTTAAATTTTATTAGTTTTATTTTGGAAAGATGAATTTTATAATAAAAGCAAGACTTTATAATTATTCTAAAATTGTGAAATCCATAGAAGCTTAAACATTTCTATATAGTTCCTCTCAAATTAATTGTCTGGTTTTGGAAATGAGCGAGTTACTTTTAGGGTATGTTCACACGGGCTGTTTTTAGGCTGTAAACGACCCGAAAAATGGCTAAATATGCGGGGGCTCAACACCTCCAAACATCTGCCCATTGATTTCAATGGGAAAAATGACATTCCGTTCCAACGGGGCATTTTTTACGCAGCCGTTTGTCTAAAAAAAAAAACGCCTCGTAAAAAGAAGTGCATGTCAATTCTTGAGCCGTTTTTGGAGCCGTTTGTCATTAGCTCAATAGAAAAACAGCTCCAAAAACGGCCGTAAAAAACTCTGCAAAAAACCCAAGTTGCTTAAAAAACGTCTGAAAATCAGAGGCTGTTTTCCCTTGAAAGCAGCTCCGTATTTTCAGCTGTTTTTTGTAAAGCGTGTTAACATAGTCTTATCATAGTCTTAACAAAAATCGTCTGAAAATAGCCCGTGTGAACATACCCTTATACTTCACGTCTCTCATATTGTTATGTTTTCCCACTCGGTACCAATAGTTGAAGGTCTTCCTTTTGACTCCAAATTGCTGTTTTCCGCTGGATATGGATGTTTTGACTGCGCTACTCTACCTCAGCATGTGCTACAGGACGTGTCTTTGTAGGTGGTCATGTAACAGTCTGTCTGACAGTTGTATAAGTCCAGACTCACAATAGGACAGGGATTTTAAACATGTCCGAATTGTTCACTGTCTGAAGAATTTCAGGGAGACGGCAGTCCAAGTACATCAAACTGAAGTAACCTGTGAAACGTCCTTTTCCATTTGCTGGCACGCAGCATGACTGTGGGTGTGTGCAATTACCTAGGGTGAAACAGGAACAGAACAGTCTTATCTCCTTGGCTTCCCAATGTCACTAAACTGCATTTTATTTTGAGATTCCTGGTGGTGCTTGGCAAAGATAAACAGCATCTTCCATCAGGAAACCTGGGAGCTATTTCCACAGGAAGTTTCAAATCACTTAAGTAAATAAAACGATTATACATCACTGTGGCGGCCGTGCAGCTAAGCATCACATTGATCTCTGGCCTAAGGTGTACTAAACTTGAGCAAATGCCATTTTTTTTTGTACATTCTTTGATTTGAGTCCAGAAAGTTTTACCCCAATTCCAAAAAGTGGTTAAAACTTAACTGTGAATCACAGACTGTTTACAAATATAATTTATTATCACATTGACCTCTGAAGAAAAGTGTTAGTTTGTCCAGGAGTTAGGCCAGGATCACACACACAGTTTTGATGCCGTTTTTGGTGCAATTTTTGGCTGTTTTTTGAGCCAAAGCTAGAAGTGTTTCCAAAAAGAAGAAAGACTGAAGTATCTCTTTTCTTTTTTGTCCACTCAGGGTGTTTGGCTCAAAAAAACTGCACCAAAAACGACATCAAAATTGTGTGTGTGATCCTGGCCTTAAACTTAAAGTGTAGCTAAACGTTCGACAAACTTCTGACATGTCATAGTGACATGTCAGAAGTTTGTATTGGTGGGGGTCCGAGCACTGAGACCCCCACCAATCGCTAGAACGAAGCAGCTAAAGTGCTCGTGTGAGCGCTCAGCAGCTTCGTGTCTGTTCAGCTATTTCCGGAAATAAATGTATCGGTGTACGGACTCAATACAAAGTCTATGAGCCCATACTCCGATACATCGGCTTTCCGGAAAAAGCCGAACAGACACGAAGCGGCTGAGCGCTCACACGAGCACTTTAGCTGCTTCGTTCTAGCGATTGGTGGGGGTCTCCGTGCTCGGACACCCACCAATCCAAACTTCTGACATTTCACTATGACATGTCAGAAGTTTGTCGAACGTATAGCTACACTTTAAGAATGTTATAGATTAGTAATTGTTCTGTCTTCACCCAGTGTAGTTGTGTTAGGGTACGTTCACACGCGTCAATCTTGTTGCATATTTTATGCGGCTTAAAATGTGTTTCTACACATCTGAATGTTGTTGTTTCTGTAGCATGTGAATTTAATAATTTCTGCTATTTATATTCATATTATATTCATTTATGTTCATATTTATAACATATTCTGAAGCACTGTAAAAAAGTGGTCTTCCTTTACTGTCCACAGCGGGGCTCACAATCTTAATACCGTGTGTGTGTGTGTGTGTGTGTGTGTGTGTGTGTGTGTATGTGTGTGTGTGTGTGTGTGTGTGTGTGTGTGTGTATATACATATATGTGTATATATATACACCTAAATAATGGGACTCAATTATTTGAACAAATTATTGTCAGGAATATCTATCATGGTTTGTTATTGTATTTTTATGGCGTAAAGCGTTATAGATCCAATTTTAAAGTGTATTTTGAAATGTGACAAGTTAGGGACAATAATTACATATGACGTATATACTGTATGTGGCTTTTCAATTTACAGTCAAGCATCAGACCTAGGCCTATTTCATACAAGAATGTCTGAAGTTGCGTCCGTGTGGTTTCCATGTGTCATCTGTTTTTCTCGCCCGTTTTTCTCCTCTGTAAACACTTCCCGGATTCACTTTTCATTTTTTTTGTACATTTCGTTAGCACCTCATTCGTGGAAACGGACAGCACACAGATGCTGTCCTTTTTTTTTTCACCTATAGAAGTCAAAGCACAAATCTGGTCTGCAAAAAACAGACCAGAAAAGGGCATACTGTGAGTTTCTTGCAATGGACACACTTTGTTGATAGAAAATGGATGGGTGATAGCCTCATTGTCTTGTATGGGTCAGTGTGCTGTCCGTTATTAAATAAAGCCTAAGGGTGGCTTTACATGCTGCAATAATGGTTATGACCCAGGTAATTACAATCGCCATTTTCGAACGTTGCATCTTGTCAACATTTTTATGCCACTAGTTTAGTTAGTCGAAATACCAAAAACCTTGGTTGGAAGATCATAAAATTGTACTTGTTGGTCTTGATGAGGAACCATAACTACTGAGCCATCTTACTGCCATGTAGTTTAGATCACAAAAACAAATAATTACTATATGTAAATACTCTGCGTACACCGCCTTCATGAATGAACTATAACATGGAGCGGACAATCACGGGGCAAAATTGACTCTGCCCTTTTGATGATTCTGCTTGTATTGATGATTAATGTGATATGACCGCAATATTACATAGGTTTTATATATGTTTTTTACTCTTTCAGATGTACCCAGTGGATTTCATATAAGCATGGACAGGTTGGCAAAAGAAGGTGAAAACATGACATTAACATGTTCCGTCAACAAATACCTTTACACAAACATTAGTTGGATTTTACGCAGGCGAGTCGGGAATCGAACAATAAACCACAGCATCAGTAAGCAAAGAAATTCAATCACAACCGAGTATTCTACGATTCTAACCGCACTTGTCCAGAACGCAACACAAGCCGATTCGGGAATCTACGAGTGTAGAGCGACCAACACATTCACTGGAGACCTTGTGTCCCAGAGAAAAGACATTACTATGAAGGGAGAACATTGCAATAGGAAAATTCACTTTTCACGGACCTCTAAACAGAGAAGAAAAAATTGTACAACAGAAAGTAGCGTTACCCAATAAGAATGACTCAAACCATCGTTCTCAAAGATTGTGATTGAAAATCAAAGGTACTGAATATTCTTCCTGGAAAGACTGGAGAAATGGCTGTGGTTGTATGGAGCAGTGCAGACCACATTCTTATTATTCTCTACTGTATCGGAAGCCATTTATGTTCCTGAAATAAACCAGTCCAAAGATGGAAGAGATAATGTTCAAAGATTATTCTGCATTCATGCTTCAGTGTTGACAATACCCAAGCCAATAATGAATATAATACTGAGGAACATAGCGTTTCTATTCCGATTAGGCCACATCTGCAGCATATTCTGTAAGGGTTAGGGTTACGTTATCTTTTCTAAAAACAGACATCACGTATATGGAGAACTTGCTTTAAATTAAAATCTCAGGTTTGGAAATTAGGAAAGTTATATTTGCTTTAATGAGAATATGTAAAGTAGAAAACAATGGAACATGCCGAATATCGAATTCATAGGAAACATCACATTTTAAATTCCAGTAACTTGGTTTCCATATGGTATTCATTTGCTTGGTAGCTATAATGCACCTTACCGATTGAGCTGCTATATTACAGTGAAAGAGCGAGGAGGATCTGCCATGTATATGGAGTATCATGTATAGGATTGGGGTTGAGGATTGGAGTGAACCACTTATGGTCAATGGAAGCCATTACAGAATTTTGAAAGCCTTCTTTGGGCCATGGACTTCTATAAGGCCTGTTCATATAGAGTTATATTTTTGATAGAGTCATTTCCAACTGGCAGCGGATATATATCTGAGTGAATCAGATTGTTTGGTTCTCACAATATGGAGTTAGAATGGTTGTGGTGTATTTAGAGAAGCTTTGGCCAATTCTTTCTATGCAATCTTAGCTATTTTTATTAAATTATTTAGTGCTTGCAAATGTATGGCAGCATATATGACCAAACAGGTAAAACCATGGCGGTATAGCTTGCATCAGACCCTACTGCAATGCGTCTGGTTAGAAATGTCTGCCTAATCTCCATAAAATGTGTATTGATCAGTTGATTGATCACCTTATCTTTATTGAATGGGGACAAAAGGTATATTTATAAAAGGATTTCATGTTGTCTTCCTAGATTCTTCATAAATACATATAGGATATGTTAATTCCGCATTGGCCGCATAGTATATCTTTGTATAAGTTTCAGAAGGTAAGGATTTTACTGGGAAGCACCAGATCACTATTCTAGTTTTATCTATGGTTGGTTAACTATGCTTTATATAACCTCATTGTCCTATGGCCCTATACAGGGGCAGAGTGATGGCATCATGATCAATCACTTGGATGAGCACCAAATAAAACAACTCTGTAAGATTATTTAACAGAAGGTCATAGGTGACCTTTTTGGTGGCCACATGTAGCTACAGGTCACCAGAAGTCCACCATTGATTTCATTGTTTGTATCATGGTAGTGTTTAAGTGAACTTTTCTCTACTTGGATTAAGAAGAACTTTGGCTTCTTGAGCAGAACTTCACTCTTGGTAAATGGTGCTTGTTCACTTACCATTCCAAAACAGGGCTCACTGAGGTGTCGTTCTTTAGATACTGGAAATAATTATATACAGGCACAATGAGCACTAAATAGAAAAATTATATATAAGTGTATACTGTACATAAATACGCTGCATCAAAACTTCACATACAAGATGAAGTTATTGGTGAAAACACTTTTAAAGTGTCCATATCAAAAAGTTGGGTTGTCTAGGGAACCAATCAGATGCCTGCTTTAAATTCATGAAAATACCTTAATCTGATTGGTTGCTATGGACAATATCTCATATTCCACGCAGTTACAAGTGGAACAGATTTGTTAATAACCCTCAATGGTAATAGTTATTTCCAGATTGAAAAGTTTGTCTATAATGTACATATATGCATCCTATGCAGCCGTATCTCAAAACTATTGTATTGTAAAAAGCCAGCAAATATTTAAAAATAACCTATACTTTTGTATGTTTTTTTGGTTGATTGTACATAATTTCTTTAATATTTTAATATAAATTTTAATTAAAAGTATATATTTGGATGGTAATGCACTGAGAAATATGCTGAAGAAAAGGTGTGAATTAAGCCGTTTACCATGTATGATGGGACATAAATATAGGGCGCCTCCAATATCTTCAGGCTAGGTTTTGTATTTCACTTAGATATCATCATTCTAGATTATTGTGGCTAGTTATGATAGAAATTGTGGGAGCCTTGATGTTCAAATTACAGACTCACTTTTCAACATTTTTGAAAACTGAACTGCCATTTTCCTATACAACGCTGGTCCTCTAATAGCTGGCCTACTAATCACATTTGATAGCACTTCTGTAAATATGTGTACACTCCCACACAATTATGATATTCTGAAACGTAAAACACAATATTAGGCCCTGTTCACACAGAGTTTTTGACAAGTTTTTTTGGCGCGGAAACCGTCAAAAAACGCCCGAAAATGCCTCCCATTGATTTCAATGGGTGGTGGAGGTGCCTCGCGGTAAAAAGAAGCGACATGACCTATCTTGAGGCGGTTTCCGCCTCCAAAACCCCATTTCAATCAGTGGGAGAAGGAAAATAAACGCCTCGACGAGTGTTTTGACACGTTTTTGTCAAACCACTGTGCAAAAAAAACGCCTGGAGCAGATTTTGCAGGAGGAATTTTCCTCCAGCAAAAAACTCTGTGTGAACTAGCCCTAAGGACCTATTCGGCTTTTTTAAAGGATCAACATTTACTTCACTGATCACTTCACTGACGATCACTTTCGATCAACATTTTAATTCTAATGTGAAAATTTTTGGGCCGAGCTAGAATCAGCATATTTAGACCTTATTCACACAAGCGTGTCCGATTTGCGTCTGCAAAAAAATGGACAGTTTTCCTTGCATAGGATTGTCCGCGTTGCGTCAGTGTAATTTCCGTGTGTCATCAGTTTTTCTTGTCACTGTTCCTCTTCTGCAACCACTTCTTGGTTTCAATGTTTCTTTTTTTTTCTGCATTTCTTTAGCAACTTATGCGTGAAAAATTGAGAGCACACGGATGTCGTCCGTGTGCTGTCCGTTTAGTTTTATAAACCCATAGATTGCAAGGGGCGAGTCTGTTCCGCAAAAACAGACCAGAATAGGACATGCAGTAAGTTTCTCGCAATAGACACACTCTCCATGGAAAAACACAGATGTGTGAATAGCCCCATTGAATTGCATGGGTCAATGTTCTGTTCATTGTTAAAACAGCACACTGAAGACAAACACACTCATGTGAATAAGGCCTTATGAAGCTATATCAGAATGGTTATAGTCCAACACTATATGGGTGTGTATAGACAAAGGTTTAAAGGGCTTTTATAGGATTCTAAAAATGGTTTGTTTTTTCTTTCCACAAACAGCTCCACTCTTGTCCATGGGCTATGTCTGGTATTGCAGCTCAGCTCCTTTCAAGTGATTAGGACTGAGCTGAAATTCACAGCCCATGGACAAGATTGATGCCGTTTCTGAAAAAATAAAATATAAAACTTTTTCTAATATTAACAACCCGTTTCATGTTTCAATAGATAGACTTGAGAGTCAATAACATTCCCTGAATATCATATATCGGTGTAGCCAGTTACCGTGCAGCCCTAGTACTTTCTGTATCCCTTTCCATAGTCTTATTGACAAAAAAAAGGTGATGACGTCACTATACTGATATCAAAGTGATTTTCAATATCTCCTTTAAGTGTGCTAAACTGTCTGAACCATGGGGGACCTATAAATATCCTGTACGTGGCTTGTTTTCAGATTGATTTAGTAAAGGCACTAATCCAAAATAAACAAGTCCTTAAATAGAATATTTGTGGAAAGGGGACAGGAAGAATGGGATTGACAGAAAACAGAACCAGTGTAAACACTCACGATGGAATTCTTCAGAAATCTGCAGACTTGGGGCATGACTTAATGTTTTTCCAGTTTAATAAAATAAACGACTTTGTCATCCAACTCTAAAAAAAAACTGTGCAGAATATGCTGGAAATATGAATATGGTGCACGTATGTATTTGCTTTGTGGTGTAAGTGAAAGACCCCGTACTGTAGCCGATCAGTTCATGGTTTTATAAAGCTTGTACCACACATTCGAGGTCCGGTGTATCAAACAAGAGGGGAGATCTCCAGGGTTTATGTAACTCTCAATGTGATATTCAGCATAGTGATACTGTAGTAGAAGGCCTCTCCATGAGATGAGATTACAAAGAATGTGATATATGGAGAGATTATGTATTTTTTTTTGTAGAATTTCAGAATGGAAGTACTCTATATATTATTACATATTGCTGATCTACAAAAGACTGCAGCATGGTGACTTTTCAAGATGGGCTCTATAGAAGGTTAGAACTCTTCATGAAGTAAGGCTGGCCAAATACTGGATCTACTTTAGACTAGATTCAGACGAACGTAGCTAACCTCCGACGTGAAAAACTGCAGTTTTTCACGTCCGAGGTGCACCCGTGCGGGGCGCGTTGTCACAGATCCCCCATAGACCATAGGATGAGTGACATGCAGTAAAATAGGACATGTCCTATTTTTTCACTGACTCTTCACACGCTCTTTTGAAACAACGGACGTGTGAACGGCCCCATTGAAGTACATGAGTCCATGTACTGGCCATTGTTTTAACGGCCGTCACACTGACTACATATACGCTCGTCTGAATGAGCCCTTAGGCAGTAAACACATAAAATATAACTACAACAGTTAAAGGGCATGTCCACTTTGAACATGCCCTCTTCGTAAGACCGTGTTCACATGACATTTTGGCCCTACCTTTAGAGTGTACATTGAAAAAGGTCATGTACATGCTAAATAATGTCCATAGGGATCCATTGTCAGACACAGGCCAAAGGATTGTCCTTTTGGCCTCCGTCTGGCCAGTATACTGAAAAAAAATATGAAATTGCTTTGTAGACAACACTATTCCATCCTGCAGAGTCCAGTCATCATGAACTTTTCAATAGCTTTTCATGACGTATGCGTTAAAACAGATAACATTAAAGCCTATGGGTGACGAATGCTGCTGTTAGGCATCTGTTACAATCTACGTTTAACATATACGTTGGGAACTTAGGCCAAACATAGGCCAAAAAACGTGATGTGAACATAACTTAGAAGTATGAAGTGTGAAAGTGGGATTTATCAATTTGAGAACCCCTTTAAAGCACCAATTATCAGATATCAGATAGTATAGAAGATATCAGTTATAGAATTTGTAGGAACTGTATGATGAGACAGGATGACCATTAGGGCTTATTCAGATGAACGGGATATACGTCCGTGCAACGCGCGTGATTTTTGCGCGCGTCGCACGGACCTATATTAGTCTATGGGGCCGTGCAGACAGTTGCGTGATTTTTACGCAGCGTGAGTCCGCTGTTAAAAACTCACAACATGTCCATTCTTTGTGCATATTTCGCGCATTACGCACCCATTGAAGTCAATTGGTGAGTGAAAATCACGCGCACCACACGGAAGCACTTCCGTGGGACGCGCGTGATTCGCGCAACAGCAGTGAAAAGGATGAATGAAAACAGAAAAGCACCACATGCTTTTCTGTTTACAAACATCCAAACGGAGTGTCATAATGATGGCGGCTGCGCGAAAATCACACAGCCGCGCATCATACGGGACTGACACACGGAGCTGTCAAGTGCCTTTTGCACGCGCAAAACACCGCGTTTTTTGCACGCGCAAAACGCACACGCTCGTGTGAATCCAGCCTTAAGCCTAGGATGTAGTGGGATCAGGGGAACCACCTCTGAAAAACTATTAAGTAGAACATTGGATTCATAAGTGAGGAGATTGAAGAAAGTCAGCATCTTAATAAAATTAACTCTTTATCATTATCAAACCATTATAAGCATACTGGGACACGTTTCTGACCTAAGGTTTTTAGACCTGTTACTAATCACCTGCTGTCTGAAAGGGGTAAATAATCCTAACCCTAACCCTTATGATGGTTTTAATGCTTTACTAATAAGGAACAGATTATTTTATTTAAGCCATGGCTTTCTTTATTTTGCTTGATGGTATTTGAAGGCACAAGCCTTGGACAGTTTAGAGGAATGCAATATGTGGAATTGCAGGATTGTGCTTTAAAACCTTGTTTTTTATGTTGCCTTCACTTTTGATTGAAGAGATCATGTCTGGCCAGCTTAACATTTTTGCGGTCAAGCCATATGTTTGATACACAAGATAAAGCTGAAAAGCACCATTAGTGATACAAGAGTTCTGATTCTGGATATATTGATGATGTATTTTTAAGGGGTGAAATTAATCTGGGCACTGGTTTAATTTCACAAAACCAAAAAGTGATATACAGTAGTGATAAACTGATGCCGTTTAAGGCTGTTTATACCAGCACCATAGCCTCTGTTGTTAATGGAGCCACAGCTAGGGTGGATCCGTTATGTAATGGATCCAGATTGATCCCATTGACTTATAATAATGGGGTCAGTCACATTACTATTAGGTTTTCTTTTTTTGTTTTTACAGAAAAGATTACCACAGAAGACTACACAATACAGGTGGTCAAAAAGCAATGGAAACATGACAGAATAAAGGAGTTGTCCAGGATGCAAAAAGTATTTTTTTCTCAAACAGTGTCACTCTTGTCAATGGGCTACAGTATATTTATCTTTAAAGCTCATCCCTATTTATGAGAATGGGGCTGAGTTGCAATACTAGACAAAGCCCATGGACAAGTGTGGAGCTGTTTCTAGAAAGCAACAAAAAAAGTAGACCCTTTATCCTGGACAAACTCTTTAATAATAGTGTGAATGAAGACACTTTAGATGATTTCTTGTTACGTGTCTACTTCCAAATATTGGCTTTTTTTCCCTTTAAATACTTGAAGTGAAGTATCTTAGTATTGAAGGTGACCATTTTTTCATATACAATGAAATTTCGAAGGCAACATTAATGACCCATGAAGCTTACACTGTGAACTGGAAGGAAACTTTCCATTAAATTAATACAGTTGTGTATATTCATTCCATATAAACTCATAGGTCAATATATAACTTATTTAATGTCAGATGTCAGAAATGACTTATTTATAGAGTAATAACAGTCTTAAGATATATACATTAACATTGTTCTATGTCAAATGTACTTATTTCAGGGTCTTTTTATTGCAATACAATATCTTGCTATTCAGTGGTAACATATTCTATGTATATTGTATATATTTTCAAACTTTAAGATGGTATTTTAATTAATATTGAAAATTGTATTAACAATTTATAGAATATTCCTATTTTTGCACGTGTCTATGGATTTGATATGTTATGGTTTTTTTTGTAACCTGGATTTCTGAAGGAAAAGATTAAATTTGGATGATTGTTATTAAAGGTTGTGTTTTCCTGTTTTATTTCTGTATCAATTCTCCATTATTCAGTACACAATAGGCGACCTGTCTGTGCTATAATGGGGTCAGTCTGTTACAATGCAAGCGATCAGTACCCACGGGTGGTTTTTAGCACAGAACAGCAGGAATAGTAACAACATGACAACATATCTGTATTTGAACAAACAGATAACAATATGATACCAACAACTTCTGGTTGGGAACCTGTAAAGCAGTTTCCTCCCTCATGATCCTGTACTGAGGTCCCACGACTGCACTTTTCGGTCACATGGGAATAGCCATTGTAAGTGTAACAAGTAAACAATGGCATTTCCTCTAAATTCTGGTTTTAAGCAGTATAAATATGTTGGGAAACAATCAATAATGTGACAGGTTTCAACAAATGGTACATTCAGTAGCACCAACTAGTATGCCCTATATAGCAGTGTGCTTCTTTCTTTTGGAATTGATGCATGTTAAAAAGTGAAAAAGTTAAATGGTGGGGAAATATATAAAATGCATTTTGTTTAGAGCTGATGCACATGGCTGTAGATCCATTATAAAGTGCCGGTAGACTGCTATGGGCCCATACATTTCATAAGGAATTCATGAGAAACAAATCATAGAATGCTCGATCACTGACCATAATAGAGAAGTGTTCATCCTACCTTTTCAAATGTTGTATGTAGTTGGTTTTGGAAAAGTGACCATTTCAACCTTTTCATCATATTTATTTTCTGGTGTAATAAAAAAAATCAACTTCCTACACAGGCAATAATAATATGGGCACGGTTTCAAGTGCCAACGATTGGGTGTGAACCTTATAATGCTTTAGGGAAACAGGCAACTTCAAAGCCTCGCTGCCTTGTAACAGGAAGCAGCTATTAGAATCTCATGATATGCCAGGATTCGGTTAAAGAATGTCTGTCATTACAAACAAATATTCCAATCACTCCTTAGGCAGCTGTAGATGTGTATCAGATGTACTACAGACAGAAATGTTATGTAGAACCTACATATTTGCTGTTCTTTGTTCCTTCCATCTGCATCATTTCTGTATTTTATCTCTAGAATTGTGCCAAGTAAGCTCTTTCTGGTGTAATGTAAGAACTGTGCTCTGACCAATCAGCTGTCTCTCCCTGCTGCTCTTGCTCCCCTCTCACAGCATAAGCCTCACATGCAGCCTGCGGCAGAAAGACTGCAGTATCATCCCCCTCCTCCACGCCTCTTTGCCTTGTCTCTAGTAAGGCCCCATGCACACAACTGTAGATTTTGTCCGTAATTACGGACCGTTATTACGGACTCATTTATTTCTATGGTCGACGGACACCTTCCCGTATATTTACGGGAAAGTGTCCGTGTAGTAGAAACCTGCCGTAAAATATAGGACATGTCCTATTTTTTTATTTTACGGACTGTGCTCCCATACTTTATAATGCGAGCATGGTCTGCAAATGTGGATAACTGTCCACTGCCGGCCGTGCACGGTCGTGTGCATGGGGCCTTAGCATGTTACTGTAACTTACTGAAGACAAGCTCGTTCCAGTCTGAAGATGTTTCTGAACTGATTCTGAATTTTACAGAGAGCTTGCAGACAGGGAATGTGAAAATACAGACTGATGGAAAGTAAGGGAGATGCCACTTATTGAAGAGTTTCATCTACTTTAAAGGGAACCTGTAAATAGGTTTGGACCCACTAAATTACAAGCATGCGGGTATGTGTGATACCCAGAAAAATTGCTGTTTATTTACTGTCATTGTACTGTTGCTTTAGTATGCAGGTTTTAATGTGCTTTATTCTGTAATCATGGTTGGTACTGAATTCACTTCCCTATATGACTCAGCAGAAACATAAATGGGCTGCTTCACCTTTAAGATGTATTCTCCAGAGGGAGGGGAGGGGTGTAGCTAGCTGGGGACAGAGGAACAAACCTCAACCAGTGCAGTGTGTGGAGCAGAGCAGTGCAGAAGTGAGGAGAAGTGTGCAGCAGCGTGCAGGCAGAGGAGAGCAGACAAGTCAGTGTCTAAAGTTGGATTCAGTGAGATGCTGCAGCAGACATGTGGAACTGAGAGGAATTCTGTGAGAGGATCAGCAACAGCCATGTGGAAGTGAAAGGAGTGCAGGTCAGTGTGTGTTGCATGTGGCACAGAAGCCAGACAAGGAGCTTGGACACTACTGAGAGTGCCTAGAGCAAAGCAAGGAGCTTGCACACAGCCTAGAATCCCCAAGGGACACCATTCCTCTGTGATAGTGCAACTGGATTGGGACAGTCAGCAGCGCACCTTCCAGCACAGTATAGAGAAGAAAGAGGAGCAGAACTCACAGCACACTGGGAGGAATTACAGACAGAGTCAGGGAGGTGAAGCAGGTACCACCATTTGCAATACCCTGTGATATGTTTATACTACTTAAAGACATTGCCTCTGTAATAATAGTAACCACCAAGCATATTGTGCCCAGTAAAACTACTGTGAAAGTTTATTGAACCCTGTCTCCTGGAACATCCTTATTTGGGGTACACCACATAACATCCCAGGGGACAGAGAACAGTGTATCCCACAAGCATCACTTATTTCACTGGTTCTGCGGCCCAAGGCGCGGGAGAGAGAAAGTGCGCCACCGTGACCAAAGGGCACGAATACCAACTTCAGCTCAGAGAGCCCCGCCCACCGCGACTCGGCGCCCGCGTTACCACAAATTGGTGTCACGAACAGGATGTACCACGAGGTGTGACCTTAAACAGGAGGTTCTGCGGCAGCCATCTTGTGAAGGAAGCCGCGATTCGCTTGGAGAGCGCAGGACTGTGAGATCGCTCTGTGTGTGTGACAATAAGTGGATGACTGCACTGTTTTCTTGCTGCGTATTGTCTGCAGGGACAGACTGTTGTTAAGTAAAGACAGCACGACCGGAAGGTCTCTGATAAGATGTCGATGGAGGGAGATCATGAACTGCCTGGCAGCAGTGGGAACCCCAGCACAGCGCACGCAATGCCAATAACGATGCCGTATTATTTTGGAGCGCCCTGGCTCCCCAACTATAATGGAGATGCAAACAGCCTGAGAGACTTCAAGGAGAAGATGCAAGCCATGTTCCGGCTGTACCCGGTTACCGTAGAGCAAAAAGTGGAAATGCTGATCAGTCAGTTAGGAGGAGCAGCCTTAAGGGTGGTGAAGTCCTGGCCTCACACTGAAAAACGGACAGTGGAACGGATTTTTGAGTGGCTGAGCACTACCTTTGATAACCGGACTATCTCTGAACTAAAGATGCGGTTCTTTGGCACGAAGCAACAGCCTGGTGAGGCGTTACGTAATTTTGCCCTCAGTTTGCAGGAAGCGTTGCATGCTATTAAACAAGTGGATCCACATGAAGTGCTGAATACAGACAGAACCCTGAGGGATCAATTCGTTGAAGGAGCAAGGAAAGAAGCTACAAAGATGCAATTGAGAATCTTAGCACTGCAGAACCCGGACAGCTCGTTCCTAGACTTTAAAGAGATGGCCATCAGAGTCCTAGGGACCGAATCAGAGTCCAACCCAGTCCAAACCCGCCCTGAACAGAACCCCAACGGTGCAGCGCCAATGTCTGGCATCAACGAAATTGTCACGCAGTGCGCTCAGACACAGGTGCAGGATGTGGCAAAGGAGTTGCAAGTGCAGGTTGCAGAACTGGCTAAAGATCTGACAGAAATGTACCGGGAGCTGAGAGAACTTAAACAGCAACGCCGACAAGATGAAGATCGCTGGTCTCCGAGAGGTAGGCAACATTACAGCCACGGTGGGAACAGTTATAGAAATTTTGGGAGAAGGCCCACTGACCAGTTTGATTCCCAAGGAAGACCCATTTGCAGGCGCTGTAGGAAAAGTGGTCACATTGAGCGAGAATGCCAGCATTTAAATGTGAATCTCCCCAGGCCAAGGACCAACCCTCGGGAGGAGAGCGCATAGGTCCATATCAGTCAGAGTGGATTCCCCGATACATTGGGCGCTGTCCTGTGGTCACTATCCAGATAGATGGAATCCCGTTTGCAGCATTGCTAGATACCGGTTTGCAGGTGACAACAATACAAGTGTCACATTATGAATGACATTGGAAGCTAGATCAGCTATTGAAACCTCCACAAACATGGATTAATGTTATAGCCAGTAATGGACAGATCATTCCCCATCAAGGATATTGGGAGCCAACAGTCAGAGTTGGACAGACCGAACTCCCACAACAAGGCCTGATAGTGGTTGACGTTCATGATGACGAATTTCCCCCAGTGGTCCTAGGCATGAATGTGCTGCAGAACTGTTTTGAAGAATTTATGGTGGACCTGAAGAAGGATCTGGGCTTAGCCCCATCGTCAGAAAGAAGAGTAATCCAGCAAACTCTCCGCTTATCGCATGGACACCAGAAATTTGCCAATCCAGATGGAGAAATTTGCAAGGTCCGAGTGACTGACAGACGACCAATATTGCTGCAACCAGGTACAGAGACTATGATTTATTGCAGGACACGAATGGGTCTGCGTGGTCATGCACAATTTGCCAACCAAAATGCCATAACAACAAGAAGAGGAACCCCGCCCCCATCTAAACAAGTGCCTCTTAATCTACAAACAGAGAAAGTACATTGGGCTCAGGTCCAGAAAGAAAGCAGAGTCTTGGAAAGTTTAAAAACCCTTCTTGAATCTGGAAGAAAACTCAGCAGGAGTCAGCGTATCAGTGCCGATCCAGAGTTGGTCAAACTGTTAAGGCAGAGAAGACGGCTATTCATAGGAAAGGGTCAGCTATACAGACGCACTCTAGATCCAATCACTTATGAACGTGTGAATCAGATTGTGGTGCCCCGGCAGGACGCCAGCATAGTCCTCGAAGCTTACCACGATCAGTCTGGTCATTTTGGGTGTCAAAAGACTGAAGCCACTATAAGAAGACGGTTCTTCTGGATTGGAATGAGAGAGGACATTGAAAAATGGTGTCGAGAATGTACTGCTTGTGCAGTGAGCCGACGAGAGCAACCTGGCCAGAAAGCGCCACTACATCCTATTGTGAGTCATAAGACGCTGGAATTAGTTGCACTTGACCATGTGAAGCTGGAGCCAAGCAGAACTGGGTTCACCCATGCTCTGACCATCATTGACCATTACACAAAGTTTGTTGTAGCAATGCCCGTGAAGGATTTGACAGCCAAGACCACAGCTGAAGTCTTCTGGAAAACCTTTGTTCTACCTTATGGATATCCCAAACAGATTTTGATGGACCAAGGGTCTGCGTTTGAGTCACAATTGTTTCAAGAGTTCTGCACCCTCTATGGCTGTAAGAAGTTACGAACAACTGCGTACCATCCACAATGCAATGGACTCTGCGAAAGAATGAATAGAAATGCTGAAAACTGTGCCTACTCATCGAAGAGCAGATTGGCGCATTCTTCTTCCAGATCTAACTTATTTGTACAACAATACAGTCCATTGTTCCACCGGATACACGCCATACTTCCTGATGTTTGGTCGTCAAGGCAAACTACCGTCTGATATAGCTATGGAAGTTCAAGTCAGCGATACCATCAATCCTCTACCACGAACAGACTGGGTAGCAGAGCATCAGCGTCGCCTGAATGAAGCCAATGAAATGGTTGAGAACCGGATGAAAGTCGTACGTCAGAGACAAGAAGAGGACTATAATTCCAATGCCAATGCTGAACCTTTGAAAGTTGGGGATCGAGTCTGGTTAAAGAAGAACCACAGAACCAGCAAGCTAGATGACTATTGGGAACCAAGGCCGTACACTGTGAAAGCCATTCCTCATCCAGAAATAGAAATCTACGAGATTGGAAAATAAAACGTAGAGAGTACCAAGGTGGTACACTGTAATCAGCTGAAACTTTGCCTGTTGAAGGACTCTAGAGAGGAAACCATTCCAGATGAGACACCCTCTGAGGGAAGACTGGAGTCACCCATGGAAACTGCAGGTAATATGTTCCTGTTTGACTGGCCTTTCGGTCCTTGGATGCAACTAGGTGTCCCACAAGTTGTCCCTAGCCAAAGTGTGCCGATTGAGTCCCACCCAGAAGTTGCTCCGAGCTATTGTGAACTTATTGACTCTCAGCCCCCTACTACTTTTGATCCTCCTAGAAGGTCGGAGAGAGCCACCAAAGGTAAAATGCCTGAACGATACTGTGACTGAATAGACATGTCTATGCTACAGACTATTTCTATGGAGCCCTATAGTTACATTTGACCCCCTAGTTGGCTCATGCAGCCTTGATTTGATTTTTGAGACCAAGAGACTGTCCTGAACTTTATTTTGAAACCCATGTTGTGCACGGTGCGCCACATCTCTATTGAGTCTATTGAAGTGCATCGCAAGGATTGTCGGCTGTACCATGCGCCTTGCAAATGGCGCCAGAAGATGTCTTGCCATATGGACGTTGTTGCTGGATATATTGTGAGACACTAGTTTTACAGTATTGCCTTAATATTTTTGCCTTTCAGGAATGCACTATGGACATTTGCTGTTATGATGCAAAGTTTACCTTTAATATGTGAATATGTTATATTGCATATTTTTGTCCCGTTTTTGTTGCAGGAGAGACAGTGTCGGGGACGACCCTGATTTTACCGGGGACGAATGTGATACCCAGAATAATTGCTGTTTATTTACTGTCATTGTACTGTTGCTTTAGTATGCAGGTTTTAATGTGCTTTATTCTGTAATCATGGTTGTTACTGAATTCACTTCCCTATATGACTCAGCAGAAACATAAATGTGCTGCTTCACCTTTAAGATGTATTCTCCAGAGGGAGGGGAGGGGTGTAGCTAGCTGGGGACAGAGGAACAAACCTCAACCAGTGCAGTGTGTGGAGCAGAGCAGTGCAGAAGTGAGGAGAAGTGTGCAGCAGCGTGCAGGCAGAGGAGAGCAGACAAGTAAGTGTCTAAAGTTGGATTCAGTGAGATGCTGCAGCAGACATGTGGAACTGAGAGGAATTCTGTGAGAGGATCAGCAACAGCCATGTGGAAGTGAAAGGAGTGCAGGTCAGTGTGTGTTGCATGTGGCACAGAAGCCAGACAAGGAGCTTGGACACTACTGAGAGTGCCTAGAGCAAAGCAAGGAGCTTGCACAAAGCCTAGAATCCCCAAGGGACTCTAGGCTTTAGAGAAGAAAGAGGAGCAGAACTCACAGCACACTTGGAGGATTTACAGACAGATTCAGGGAGGTGAAGCAGGTACCACCATTTGCAATACCCTGTGATATGTTTATACTACTTAAAGACATTGCCTCTGTAACAATAGTAACCACCAAGCATATTGTGCCCAGTAAAACTACTGTGAAAGTTTATTGAACCCCGTCTCCTGGAACATCCTTATTTGGGGTACACCACATAACATCCCAGGGGACAGAGAACAGTGTATCCCACAAGCATCACTTATTTCACTGGTTCTGCGGCCCGAGGCGCGGGAGAGAGAAAGTGCGCCACCGTGACCAAAGGGTGCGAATACCAACTTCAGCTCAGAGAGCCCCGCCCACCGCGACTCGGCGCCCGCGTTACCACATATGCAGTTAGTGCTCCAAATCTGTCCATGTCAACCATTTAGGCAACAGTTAGTAAAGTAACTTACAACTGCATACGCAGGATGGTACACCTCGCTTCACTACACATGCGCAGTGTACTGTCCCCCTACTTCATGTGTGCAATGTGCTTTTTACCTGGGCAGGTTTAAAACAATAAATTCAAGCTGCATAATGGCATGCTGGTGGTTTAGTTTCTCCAAACCTAGTCAGAGCTTCCTTTTAAGCTTGTGATAAATGGAATGATATGCCAGGATCCCCAAAAAAAATCATTATCTTTCAGACTGATGAAAACCCAAACAAGCTAATTTAATCTGGCCACGTTTTAACACGATAATATGAAACAAATAACGCTGACACCATACTTCCCAACTTTCAACTATCACAAAGAGGGACATATTTTTCTATTTTAAGACACACCTCTAATTCCACCCAATCCCCGCCCATACACACCCGGTTCAGCCCACACAGTATCATGCTCCCATAGTGCCTCCCACACAGTATAATACCAAATAGCTGCCCCACACAGTGTAATGCCCTCTAAATGCCACCATCCAGTTTAATGCCTCCATAGCTGCCACCATACAGTATACTGCCCCATAGATGCACCCATACAGTATAAAGCAAACACAGATGCCCCCATACAGTATAATGCCCACACAGATGCCCCAATACAGTATAATGCCCAAACAAATTCCCTCATACAGCATAATGCCCCCATAGCTGCCACCATACAGTATACTGCCCCGTTGATGCACCTATACAGTATAAAGCCAGCACAGATGCCCCCATACAGTGTAATGCCCACACAGATGCCCCCATAGAGTGTAATGCCGATACAGATGCCCCCATGCAGTATAATGCCCAAACAAATTCCCCCATACAGCATAATGCCCCATAGCTGCCCCATACAGTATAATGCCCCCTTAGCTGCCCCTAGTGCCAGTGCCCTTGTAAATAGTGACACAGTGCCAAGGAAGATAGTGCCCATGTACATAGCGCCACAGTTTCCCTTGTAGATAGTGCCCCTATATAGTGCCACAGTGTCCATGTAGATAGTGCCACAACCCCCTTGAAGATAGTGCCACCCTGCCCCTGTAGATAGCGCCATTGGGACTCCCTCTAGGAGCGGAATCCCCTGCCAGAGCATAGGCTGGGGATTCCGCTCCTAGAGGGAAGCCCTGATGTCACTGTCAATATATGGACAGTGACGTCAGTGGCTACGCCTTGAGCGGAATCCCCGTTGACAACTCTAACCGGCGATTTCGCTCCACGAGGAGCCCCTGACATATATGGACAGTGACCTGAGGGGTTTCCACTAGGAGCGGAATCCCCGGCCAGATCGTTGGCAACGGGGATTTCGCTCAAGGAATAGCCGCTAATCTGAAGCAGGGAAACATCGGCTCCCTGCTTCAGAATTAGTTCAGAGTGGAGGAGCAGAGGGAGCTGTGCTCGGGGAAGCCCTTGGCGTTACTGTCCACATATGGATATCTTGACTCTGATAACTTGCTGCAGCGTGATATCACACAAAAAAAGCCACTGAAAAGTCATTGAAAAAGTCAAGATAAAGCATCTCACCACTGTGTATTTAATGCATTAAAAGTTCTGATAAAGATGGCTACATCTGTATGGACAGTGACGTCAGTGGCTACTCCTTGAGCAGAATCCCCGTTGCCGACTTTGGCCGGGGATTCCGCTCCAGGAGGAGCCTCTGACGTCAATGTTCATATATGGACAGTGACCTCAGGGGTTTCCTTTAGGAGCGGAATCCCTGGCCAGATCTTCGACAACGGGGATTCCGCTTATGGAGTAGCAACTGACGTCACTGTCCATATATGGACAGTAACTTCAAGGGTTTCCCTGAGCAGAGCGCTTAAAGTAGCGCTGTGCCCGGGGAGTCCTCGGCGAGCAGAGGACCTCCCTCTGCTCCTCCGCTCTGAACTAATTCAGAAGCAGGGAGCAGATGGTTCCCTGCTTCAGAATTGGGTTCAACTGTATCTGTGTCCTGCGGACGTGGATACAATTGACAGCAGAACATACCCCCAGCCGCCCGGGACACGTTATCCGGGATGGTTATGAGGTATGCTGACACCAAAACAGCTTTTAAGTGCAAAGGTGGTAGGCCACAGCATTAAACTAAATGAACCAGCCAGGTCCATGCTCCTATGCTGTGCATGTGCTGTATTTTCGGTGGAATCTGCAGAAAAAGCCCCTAATGTAGCCTCCAACGCAGATGTGAACAGGGCCTAACCTGTGTGACCCAAGTAAAAAAAAAGTTTTATTAATATATAAATACAGTCAAATGTAAACATAAAATACAAACAATTGAAATGAGAAAGATTTTTTTTTTTAAAAAGTATAAAAAACTCATTTTCCCTAAAAAAAAGTGCACACATCTCTGAACCCACATGCACCAATTTTAAAGATTCTGCATGTCATGAATGCGTTTTGCATGGGCGTCAGGTGCTTAGGCATAAATACGTACCTGTCAGGTGGAATGGACTGTACTTTATACCAAACATAAAGTAATTACCCCCTGGCCACTAATTTCAGGGCTCATTCAGACGAGCGTAAAACTCGTCCGTGTGATGTGCATAGAAATCACTCACAGCACACGGACCCATTGATTTCAATGAAGCTGTTCATACATGCAGGAGTTTTCACACAGCGGGAGTCCGTTGCGTGAAACTTACTGCATGTCCTATATTGGTGTGTTTTCACGCACCTGTACACCCATTGATGTCAATGGGTGCGTGAAAACCACGTACAGTACACGGATGCACATCCTTGTGCTGTGTGTGATTTGCACATCATTTCTTTTGAAAATAAAAAAATAAAAAAATGTGCTTTGCACAGATGCAATCACACAACGCACACGGAACGCACGTAAATCCGTAACGCTCGAGTGAATGTAGCCTTAGCCTGTTCTAACTCTGCTTTAGCGCCTTCAGAAAAAACATATCTGTATAAAGAAAAGACTGATTCATCTTCTTTTTTTGTATCCACTGTGTTTGACAAAAAAAAAAAAACGGACCAAAAAACTGTGTGTGTGAACCTGGCTTTAGAATGCAGCACTCCAACTGGTAAAAAATGTTGCTCTGGGCATGAAAGGTTTAAGATACGCTTCATTTTGTGGTCCAAAAAGATAAATGAACAATTACTTAAACTGAGCAAGTTCCCCATCGTGTACCAGAAACCATTATCTGATAAAAATAGCTTTGTTTCTAAATAAAACATTACAAAAAAACAAATGTTCTTGAGAGACACAAATCATAATAGATTTAAGTGAATTAATGGACATGTATAAGCCCCAGTTCTCTCCACACTTTCTGTGTACATCCTCTCCTATTTTTAGGAACCAGAAAAATTCGAAGTAACTGCATCTGGTCACGTATCAGGCCACAGCCGCTTACATCATGGTCCCAGTTATGAGAACTGGCCTGAGATTATGTTTTCTCTGTAAAAGCATCTGAAGAATTTTAATAGAATTCTAATAGAAATGTACGATACAACATTTTTCCAGCTTGGATTGGACGGTGTCTGCAGGGTTTCATGTAATAACATATGAATTCTATTAGCGCTCTACACAAACTTTATATAGTGGTTTGTTATTGTAAACCAAGAGTCTTCTTAAATCTCATGAGAAACTTGTAATGACTCCGCTAGGTAGGTTTAGTATGAAGCACATGCACCTGTTTACAATCTATAACTAAACTTGTTCAATTATGTTTCACAAATACATGGCAGTGAGGCTAAAAAGTTTGTGAACCATTTCGAATTTTTTCAATCTCTGCGTGAATATAATTTAGGAGACATATATTTTTAAATCCATTAAATTATCAAAGTAATCCAATGCTCCATGTCTTTGGAAAAAGTATGTAAACCTAATTCTGAGGGCTTACTCTAGAGCTGTATAGAATTAGCTCATGTCCACTATTAATGGTACAATAAACTTTGCTTCATCTGTTATTGAGAGAAAGTGACTAACAGATCCGGATGTGATTATTTATTGCCTGACCGCATTGCCTCCTTGTGGCTAGGCCACTTTATAGCATCAAAACTTAGGCCCATCAGATGTCCTATGGTGGGCCAGCTGGGGCAGAGCTATAGAAAGTGCAGAGATAGCAGTCGCACATGGTCAGGGTGCCTGAGGGCCCTCTGCCACATAAGATATCAGTATTATAAATGGGACATGGTGGGTAAGGGGCCAGGTTACAGAATTTGCATTGAGGCCCAGGAACTTAAAGGTTACCAAGGTGAACCAAACAGGTTACCAAAGAACCCAACGGTGATCTAAGGCCTCCTATACCCACACAACAACATCTGTTATAATTATTTTTAAGGAGTTATTATATGCGTTCGTAGTGGCGCATTTTCCCCATGGTGTTTTAGAGAAGCCTATAGGGGAAAAAAAGATAGAAAAAAAATGCCTCACCCAAAAACCCTACAAAAATGGCACAAGCCAAACCACTGTGTATGAAGAGTTTTGGTTTGTGGAATTAATGGTACAATAAACTTTGCTTCATCTGTTATTGAGAGAAAGTGACTAACAGATCCGGATGTGATTATTTATTGCCTGACCGCATTGCCTCCTTGTGGCTAGGCCACTTTATAGCATCAAAACTTAGGCCCATCAGATGTCCTATGGTGGGCCAGCTGGGGCAGAGCTATAGAAAGTGCAGAGATAGCAGTCGCACATGGTCATGGTGCCTGAGGGCCCTCTGCCACATAAGATATCAGTATTATAAATGGGACATGGTGGGTAAGGGGCCAGGTTACAGAATTTGCATTGAGGCCCAGGAACTTAAAGGTTACCAAGGTGAACCAAACAGGTTACCAAAGAACCCAACGGTGATCTAAGGCCTCCTATACCCACACAACAACATCTGTTATAATTATTTTTAAGGAGTTTTTATATGCGTTCGTAGTGGCGCATTTTCCCCCTGGTGTTTTAGAGAAGCCTATAGGGGAAAAAAAGATAGAAAAAAAATGCCTCACCCAAAAACCCTACAAAAATGCCAAAAGCCAAACCACTGTGTATGAAGAGTTTTGGTTTGTGGAATTTTTGGCCGCAGCGTTTTGGCCTAAACCAGAGTTGCCAACCGTCCATAAATTTATGGACAGTACGCAAAAATTTGTGTTTTTTTCTGCCGTTTCCATAAAAAAATTGTACATGCGCAGTGAAAAAGGAATAACAGGCTGCGGCCGGGCATATTTCAAATTCTGCGGAAACTGAAAATATGCAGGCCGGCCGCTGCCAAGTGAGGTCGGTGCTGGGAGTGAACCAATCCAGTCACCTGACATGAGGTAAGGTGACTGGACTGGTCCAGTCCTGTGCCGTCACCGAGCCCAGTCAAAAGTGATCCTCCGTAGGGCCGCTTCACTTCAAGACCACTCCTCCTCCTGATGGTGAGTCGTGTCAGGCAGAGCGGAGAGTGGTAGCGATAGGCTACCGCTCTCCGCAGTAAGTACAAGGGAAGGGGGGAGAAGGCTGTGTGGCGTTACTTACAAGGGAAGGGGGGTTAAATCTAAAAGGGGGTGTGGCTGTCTACAAGGGGGCTGTGTGTAATGCTATCCACAAGGGGGGACTGGTGCTATCTACAAGGGGGGCTGTGTGTGGTTATCTGCAAGGGGGGGCTGTGTGTGTCTATCTACAATAGGGGCTGTGTGTGGCGCTATCTACAAGGGGGGAGCTGTGTGTGGCTATCTACAAGAGGGGGCTGCGTGTGGCGCTATCTACAAGGGGCGGCTCTGTGTGGCCCTATCTACAAGGGGGAGCTGTGTGGCTATCTACAAGGAGTCTGTGTGTGGCGCTATCTACAAGGGGGGCTGTGTGTGGCGTTATCTACAAGTGGGAGCTGTGTGGCTATCTACAAGGATGGGCTGTGTGGCTATCTACAACATGGGGGAGCTGTGTGGCTATCTACAAGGAGGGCTGTGTGTCTATCTACAATGATGGGCTGTGTTGCTATCTACAAGGGGGAGATGTGTCGCTATCTACAAGGGGGGCTGTGTGTGGTGTTATCTGCAGGGGGCACGGTTACTGAGGGGGCACTTATATTGTGTCAGGAGGGGTGTTCTAGAACTTGCAGGGGCATTCTGGAACTTGAATAACAGGGAGATTTAAAAAAGCGCAAAAGAGAGACTAACAGCAACTATCATGCAACACTCAGGCTTGTGATAGGCTTAACACAGTACTGGCCACACAGTGCCCCCCCATAACAGTACTGTTCACTGTAATGATGGGGGTGGGGAGACAGACAAGTGAGCACTAATCTACCCACCACTTAGTCCCTGCCTACTTGCAACGACCCGCCCTAGGCGACGGGTACAACTGGGCGACGGTCCCTACACTCAATAAGTACACGACAGACAAACAGACAAGGGTACACAGAGCTAGGGGGAGAAAGGGGCAGTTGCCCACAACAACACCGTGAGCAACAAGAGAAGTGAACAAGCCGAGTCAAACCAGGAGAGTACGAGGTGCCAAACGCAGAGCAGAAGAGTAGTAAACAAGCCGAGTCAAACCAGGAGTGTATGAGGTACCAAACGCAGAGCAGGAGAGTAGTCAGCAAGCCGGGGTCAATAGGAAGCAAGGACAATGGTACAAGAAGCTGCAGCAGGGCCAGGAAACCAAACGAGAAGAATCACAAGCAAAGGAGGAACAGGAAAGGCAGGTATAAATAGACAGAGGGCGGGAGCTAGCTCCGTCTGGCCAGGCTGTGATAGATTCTCCCACTCCTAAGCCTGCCACCCTGAGTGGTGAAAGATGGAGTCAGTCTCACAGACATAGAAGCAGGTGTAGACTGATTGTCTATGGGCGTTAACCCCGAAGCTGTGCCTGGCAGATCCTTTACAGTACCCCCCCTTTTATGAGGGGCCACCGGACCCTTTCTAAGTGGACCTGGTTTACTGGGGAAACGAAGGTGAAACCTCCTGATCAATATCCCAGCGTGAACATCCCGGGCGGGTACCCAAGTCCTCTCCTCAGGCCCGTATCCTCTCCAATGTACCAGGTACTGGAGGGAGCCTTGGACCATCCTGCTGTCCACAATCTTGGCCACCTCGAATTCTGCCCCCTCAGGGGTGAGAACAGGGACCGGAGGTTTCCTCGAGGGAGCCAAGGATGGGGAGCAGCGTTTAAGGAGGGAGGCATGGAACACGTCGTGTACTCGAAAAGATGGGGGCAACTCCAGTCGGAAGGAGACAGGATTGAGGACTTCAATGACCTTGTACGGCCCTATAAACCGGGGAGCAAACTTCTTGGACGGGACTTTAAGGCGCAAATTTTTAGACGATAGCCACACCAGATGCCCGACCATAAACAAGGGGTTAGCAGAACGTTTTCTATCTGCCTGAGTTTTTTGTATGTTCTGGGACGCCTCTAGGTTCTTCTGAACCTGAGCCCAGACTGTGCACAGTTCTCGATGAACGACCTCTACCTCGGGATTGTTGGAACTACCAGGTGAAACGGAAGAGTACCGTGGATTAAACCCAAAATTACAGAAAAAGGGGGAGACCCCTGACGAGTTAATGACCCGGTTATTAAGGGAAAATTCGGTGAGGGGAATGAATGAGACCCAATCATATTGACAGTCAGAGATAAAACACCTTAAATATTGTTCTAGAGACTGATTAGTCCTCTCAGTTTGGCCATTAGTTTCAGGATGGAAGGCAGAGGAGAAGGACAGATCAATCTCCAACTTTTTACAGAAGGCTCTCCAAAACAATGAAACAAATTGTACCCCTCTGTCCGAAACAATATTGACAGGGACCCCATGGAGACGCAGGATGTGTTTGACAAACAAGGTAGCTAACGTCTTAGCATTGGGTAGTTTTTTGAGGGGCACAAAGTGGCACATCTTACTGAAGCGGTCTACTACAACCCACACCACCGACTTGCCTTGAGATGGAGGCAAATCGGTGATAAAATCCATGGAGATATGGGTCCAAGGTCTCTGGGGAATGGGCAAAGAACATAGTAAGCTCGCTGGTCGGGACCTGGGAGTCTTGGACCTAGCACAAACTTCACAAGCGGCGACGTAGGCCTTAACGTCTTTAGGCAACCCAGGCCACCAATAGTTTCTGGCAATGAGGTGCTTGGTACCCAGGATGCCTGGATGGCCAGATAGTGCAGAGTCATGATTTTCCCTAAGTATCCTTAGCCGGAATTGCAGGGGAACAAACAGCTTGTTCTCAGGAAGGCTCCCGGGAGCTGAACCTTGATCAGCCTCAATTTCAGAGACTAAATCAGAATCAATAGCGGAAATGATTATACCTGGAGGCAAAATACAAGCAGGATCTTCCTCCGAAGGAGGGCTGGCCATGAAGCTACGTGACAGTGCATCAGCCTTAACATTTTTAGACCCAGCCCTGTAGGTAACCACAAAGTTGAATCTGGTAAAAAATAACGCCCAACGAGCTTGTCTCGGGTTTAGCTTCCGGGCAGATTCTAGGAAAACCAGATTCTTGTGGTCGGTAAGGACCGTTACCTGGTGCCTAGCACCCACAAGGAAGTGGCACCACTCTTCAAATGCCCATTTAATGGCTAAGAGTTCGCGGTTGCCAATATCATAGTTACTCTCAGTGGGTGAAAACTTCCTGGAGAAGTAGGCACAGGGACGGAGATGGGTGAGGGACCTGGTACCCTGGGGCAAGACAGCCCCCACTCCCACCTCGGATGCGTCAACCTCCACGATAAATGGCTCCATTTGGTTGGGATGAACCAGCACCGGGGCTGAGATAAAGCACTTCTTAAGGACCTCAAAAGCCTGGACAGCCTCAGGAGGCCAGTGGAGGAGATCAGCACCTTTGCGAGTGAGATCCGTAAGAGGCTTAGCGATGACCGAGAAGTTAGCAATAAACCTCCTGTAATAATTAGCGAACCCCAGGAAGCCCTGTAACACCTTCAGGGAGGCAGGTTGCACCCATTCCTCCACAGCCTGGACCTTGGCGGGGTCCATGCGGAATTCATGAGGAGTGAGCATTTGGCCCAAAAATGGTGTCTCCTGCACCCCAAACACACATTTTTCGGTCTTTGCAAACAGTTTGTTTTCTCGAAGGACCTGGAGCACCTTCCTGACATGCTCAATGTGGGAGGACCAGTCCTTGGAAAACACAAGTATGTCATCAAGGTACACTACAAGAAATAACCCCAGGTATTCTCTTAAAATCTCATTTATGAAATTCTGGAAGACCGCGGGAGCATTACACAACCCAAAGGGCATGACGAGGTATTCAAAATGACCTTCGGGCGTGTTAAAAGCAGTCTTCCACTCATCCCCCTCTTTGATGCGGATAAGGTTATACGCCCCCCGTAGATCAAACTTAGAGAACCATTGGGCCCCCTGAACCTGATTAAAGAGATCAGGAATCAGAGGAAGGGGATACTGGTTCCTTACAGTGACCTTATTCAAGCTTCGGTAGTCAATGCATGGCCTAAGACCACCATCCTTCTTCCCAACGAAGAAGAAGCCAGCACCTACCGGAGAAGTAGAGGGGCGAATGTAACCCTTGGCCAGGCATTCCTGGATATACTCTCTCATGGCTTCACGTTCAGGACAAGAGAGATTAAATATCCTACCCTTAGGGAGCTTAGCTCCTGGTACCAAATCGATAGCGCAATAACACTTAACAATAACACATAGTAACACTTCGGAGGCCTCCTTAGAGAAAACATCAGCGAAGTCCTGAACAAACTTAGGTAGCGTGTTCACCTCCTCAGGGGGAGAAATAGAATTAACAGAAAAACATGACATCATGCATTCATTACCCCATTTGGTAAGATCCCCAGTATTCCAGTCAAACGTGGTATTATGCAACTGCAACCAGGGAAGGCTTAAAACCAAATCGGGCGATAATCCCTGCATTAACAGTACAGAGCACTGCTCCAAATGCATGGAGCCAACAAGGAGTTCAAAAACAGGGGTATGCTGTGTAAAATAACCATTAGCAAGAGGAGTGGAGTCGATACCCACTACCGGGACAGGTTTAGGCAAATCAATCAAAGGCATAGCTAGAGACATAGCAAATTCCACAGACATGATATTAGCAGACGACCCTGAATCCACGAAGGCACTGCCGGTAGCAGACCTACCACCAAAAGAGACCTGAAAGGGAAGCAAGATTTTATTACGTTTCATATTTACGGGAAATACCTGTGCGCCCAAGTGACCTCCCCGATGATCACTTAGGCGCGGAAGTTCTCCGGCTGCATTCTTACGCTTAGGACAGTTGTTCACTTGATGCTTGTCATCCCCACAGTAGAAGCAGAGACCATTCTTTCTGCGGAAATCTCTACGTTGTTGGGGGGACACGGAGGCCCCGAGTTGCATAGGTACCTCCGAGTCTTCCGGGGAGGAACGAAGCAACGGAACCTCGGGAGGCATCATGGGGGAGTCAGAGGAGAAAACATCAAGACGTTCAAGTCGTCGTTCCCTGAGACGTCGGTCAAGTCGTACCGCTAAAGCCATAACCTGGTCTAGGGAGTCAGAAGAGGGATAACTAACTAGCAGATCTTTCAGGGCGTTCGACAGACCCAACCTAAACTGGCACCTTAAGGCAGGGTCATTCCACCGAGAAGCTACACACCACTTCCTAAAGTCAGAGCAATACTCCTCAACAGGTCTCTTACCCTGACGTAAGGTAGCTGACTCTCGGCAAAAGCAGTCTTGTCAGTCTCGTCATAGATGAGTCCGAGAGCAGAAAAGAGAAGCTCAACGGAGGAACGTTCAGGGGCGTCAGGAGCCAAGGAGAAGGCCCATTCTTGGGGCCCTTCCTGGAGCCGGGACATAATTATACCCACCCGCTGTGTAAAGGATCTGCCAGGCACAGCTACTTTATCAACGCCCATAGGTAATCAGTCTGCACCTGCTTCTAGGTCTGTGAGACTGACTCCATCTTCCACCACTCAGGATGGCAGGCTTAGGAGTGGGAGAGCCTATCGCAGCCTGGCCAGACGGAGCTACCTCTCGCCCTCTGTCTATTTATACCTGCCTTTCCTGTTCCTCCTTTCTTGTGAATCTTCTCTGTTGGTTTCCTGGCCCTGCTGCAGCTTCTTGTACTATTTGTCCCTGCTTCGTATTGACCCTGGCTTGCTGACTACCCTCCTGCTCTGCGTTTGGTACCTCGTGCTCTCCTGGTTTGACTCGGCTTGTTCACTACTCTCCTGCTCTGCGTTTGGCACCTCGTACTTTCCTGGTTTGACTCGGCTCGTTTACTACTCTTGTTGCTCACGAGGTTGCCGTGGGCAACTGCCCCGTTTCCCTTAGGTTCTGTGTTCCCTTGTCTGTTTGTCTGTCGTGCACTTATTGAGTGTAGGGACCGTCGCCCAGTTGTACCCCGTCGCCTAGGGCGGGTTGTTGCAAGTAGGCAGGGACTGAGTGGCGGGTAGATTAGGGCTCACTTGTCTGTTTCCCTACCCCCATCATTACATATTCACAAGCCCATATACCTAGTCTACCCTAGTCGCTGACACTACTATGGACCCCCTTGAGACCCTGGCTCAGCAAAATCAGGGTCTCTCCCTACAGGTCCAGGCCCTGGCTCAGAGGGTCAACCAGCCTGATGCTACCATGGTAGTGCCCCTCACCTCACCTTTTGAACCCCACCTCAAGTTGCCTGACCGGTTCTCAGGGGACCAGAAGACTTTTCTCTCCTTTCGGGAGAGTTGTAGGCTCTATTTTCGCTTAAAGCCCCACTCCTCAGGTTCTGAGAGACAGTGGGTGGGTATAATTATTTCCCGGCTCCTGGAGGGGCCCCAAGAATGGGCCTTCTCCTTGGCTCCTGACGCCCCTGAACTTTCCTCCGTTGATCTTTTCTTTTCTGCTCTCGGACTCATTTATGACGAGGCTGACAAGACTGCCTTTGCCGAGAGTCAGCTGGTGACCTTACGTCAGGGTAAGACACCTGTTGAGGAGTATTGTTCTGACTTTAGGAAGTGGTGCGTAGCTTCTCGGTGGAATGACCCTGCCTTAAGGTGCCAGTTTAGGTTGGGCCTGTCGAACGCCCTGAAAGACCTGCTAGTTAGCTACCCCTCTTCTGACTCCCTAGACCAGGTTATGGCTTTAGCGGTACGACTTGACCGACGTCTCAGGGAACGACGACTTGAACGTCTTGGTGTTTTCTCCTCTGACTCCCCCATGATGCCTCCCGAGGTTCCGTTGCTTCGTTCTTCCACGGAAGACTCGGAGGTACCTATGCAACTCGGGGCCTCCGTGTCCCCCCAACAATGTAGAGAGTTCCGCAGGAAGAATGGTCTCTGCTTCTACTGTGGGGATGACAAGCATCAAGTGAACAACTGTCCTGGGCGTAAGAATAAGCAGCCGGAGGAACTTCCGCGCCTAAGTGATCATCGGGGAGGTCACTTGGGCGCACAGGTATTTCCCGTAAATATGAAACGTAATAAAATCTTGCTTCCCTTTCAGGTCTCTTTTGGTGGTAGGTCTGCTACCGGCAGTGCCTTCGTGGATTCAGGGTCGTCTGCTAATATCATGTCTGTGGAATTTGCTATGTCTCTAGCTATGCCTTTGATTGATTTGCCTAAACCTGTCCCGGTAGTGGGTATCGACTCCACTCCTCTTGCTAATGGTTATTTTACGCAGCATACCCCTGTTTTTGAACTCCTTGTTGGCTCCATGCATTTGGAGCAGTGCTCTGTACTGTTAATGCAGGGATTATCGTCCGATTTGGTTTTAGGCCTTCCCTGGTTGCAGTTGCATAATCCCACGTTTGACTGGAATACTGGGGATGTTACCAAATGGGGTAATGAATGCATGACGTCATGTTTTTCTGTTAATTATATTTCTCCCCCTGAGGAGGTGAACACGCTACCTGAGTTTGTTCAGGACTTCGCTGATGTTTTCTCTAAGGAGGCCTCCAAAGTGTTACCTCCTCATAGAGAATACGATTGCGCTATTGATTTGGTACCAGGAGCTAAGCTCCCTAAGGGTAGGATATTTAATCTCTCTTGTCCCGAACGTGAAGCCATGAGAGAGTATATCCAGGAATGCCTGGCCAAGGGTTACATTCGCCCCTCTACTTCTCCGGTAGGTGCTGGCTTCTTCTTCGTTCGGAAGAAGGATGGTGGTCTTAGGCCATGCATTGACTACCGTAACTTGAATAAGGTCACTGTGAGGAACCAGTATCCCCTTCCTTTGATTCCTGATCTCTTTAATCAGGTTCAGGGGGCCCAATGGTTCTCTAAGATTGATCTACGGGGGGCTTATAACCTTATCCGCATCAAAGAGGGGAATGAGTGGAAGACTGCGTTTAACACGCCCGAAGGTCATTTCGAATACCTCGTCATGCCCTTTGGGTTGTGTAATGCTCCCGCGGTCTTCCAGAATTTCATAAATGAGATTTTAAGAGACTACCTGGGGGTATTTCTTGTAGTGTACCTTGATGACATACTTGTGTTTTCCAAGGACTGGTCCTCCCACATTGAGCATGTCAGGAAGGTGCTCCAGGTCATTCAGGAAAACAAACTGTTTGCGAAGACCGAAAAATGTGTGTTTGGGGTGCAGGAGATACCATTTTTGGGCCAAATGCTCACTCCTCATGAATTCCGCATGGACCCCGCCAAGGTCCAGGCTGTGGCGGAATGGGTCCAAACTGCTTCCCTGAAGGCGTTACAGTGCTTCCTGGGGTTCGCTAATTATTACAGGAGATTTATTGCTAACTTCTCGGTCATCGCTAAGCCTCTTACAGATCTTACTTGCAAAGGTGCTGATCTCCTCCACTGGCCTCCTGAGGCTGTCCAGGCTTTTGAGGTCCTTAAGAAGTGCTTTATCAAGGCCCCGGTGCTGGTTCAGCCCAACCAAATGGAGCCGTTTATCGTGGAGGTTGAAGCGTCCGAGGTGGGAGTGGGGGCTGTCTTGTCCCAGGGTACCAGGTCCCTCACCCATCTCCGTCCCTGTGCCTACTTCTCCAGGAAGTTTTCGCCCACTGAGAGTAACTATGATATTGGCAACCGCGAACTCTTAGCAATTAAATGGGCATTTGAAGAGTGGCGCCACTTCCTGGAGGGGGCTAGGCACCAGGTAACGGTCCTTACCGACCACAAGAATCTGGTTTTCCTAGAATCTGCCCGGAGGCTAAACCTGAGACAAGCTCGATGGGCGTTATTTTTTACCAGATTCAACTTTTTGGTTACCTTTAGGGCTGGGTCTAAAAATATTAAGGCTGATGCACCATCGCGTAGCTTCATGGCCAGCCCTCCTTCGGAGGAAGATCCTGCTTGTATTTTGCCTCCAAGTATAATCATTTCCTCTATTGATTCTGATTTAGTCTCTGAGATTGCGGCTGATCAAGGTTCAGCTCCCGGGAACCTTCCTGAGAACAAGCTGTTTGTTCCCCTGTAATTCCGGCTAATGGTACTTAGGGAAAATCATGACTCCGCACTATCTGGTCATCCAGGCATCCTGGGTACCAAGCACCTCATTGCGAGAAACTATTGGTGGCCTGGGTTGCCTAAAGACGTTAAGGCCTACGTCGCCACTTGTGAAGTTTGTGCTAGGTCCAAGACTCCCAGGTCCCGACCAGCGGGCTTACTATGTTCTTTGCCCATTCCCCAGAGACCTTGGACCCATATCTCCATGGATTTTATCACCGATTTGCCTCCATCTCAAGGCAAGTCGGTGGTGTGGGTTGTAGTAGACCGCTTCAGTAAGATGTGCCACTTTGTGCCCCTCAAGAAACTACCCAATGCTAAGACGTTAGCTACCTTGTTTGTCAAACACATCCTGCGTCTCCATGGGGTCCCTGTCAATATTGTTTCTGACAGAGGGGTACAATTTATTTCATTGTTTTGGAGAGCCTTCAGTAAAAAGTTGGAGATTGATCTGTCCTTCTCCTCTGCCTTCCATCCTGAAACTAATGGCCAAACTGAGAGGACTAATCAGTCTCTAGAACAATATTTAAGGTGTTTTATCTCTGACTGTCAATATGATTGGGTCTCCTTCATTCCCCTCGCCGAATTTTCCCTTAATAACCGGGTCAGTAACTCGTCAGGGGTCTCCCCCTTTTTCTGAAATTTTGGGTTTAATCCGCGGTTTTCCTCCGTTTCACCTGGTAGTTCCAACAATCCCGAGGTAGAAACGTTCATCGGGAACTGTGCACAGTCTGGGCCCGGGTTCAGAAGAACCTAGAGGCATCCCAGAGCATACAAAAAACTCAGGCAGATAGAAGACGTTCTGCTAACCCCTTGTTTATGGTCGGGGATCTGGTGTGGCTATCGTCAAAAAATTTGCGCCTGAAAGTCCCGTCCAAGAAGTTTTCTCCCCGGTTTATAGGGCCATACAAGGTCATTGAAGTCCTCAATCCTGTCTCCTTCCGACTGGAGTTGCCCCCATCTTTTTGAGTACACGATGTGTTTCATGCCTCCCTCCTTAAACGCTGCTCCCCGTCCTTGGCTCCCTCGAGGAAACCTCCGGTCCCTGTTCTCACCCCTGAGGGGGTAGAATTCGAGGAGGCCAAGATTGTGGACAGCAGGATGTTCCAAGGCTCCCTCCAGTACCTGGTCCATTGGAGAGGATACGGGCCTGAGGAGAGGACGTGGGTACCCGCCCGGGATGTTCACGCTGGGATATTGGTCAGGAGGTTCCACCTTCGTTTCCCCAATAAACCAGGTCCACTTAGAAAGGGTTCGGTGGCCCCTCATAAAAGGGGGGTACTGTAAAGGATCTGCCAGGCACAGCTTCTTTATCAACGCCCATAGGTAATCAGTCTGCACCTGCTTCTAGGTCTGTGAGACTGACTCCATCTTCCACTACTCAGGATGGCATTCTTAGGAGTGGGAGAGCCTATCGCAGCCTGGCCAGATGGAGCTAGCTCCCGCCCTCTGTCTATTTATACCTGCCTTTCCTGTTCCTCCTTGCTTGTGAATCTTCTCTGTTGGTTTCCTGGCCCTGCTGCAGCTTCTTGTACTATTTGTCCCTGCTTCGTATTGACCCTGGCTTGCTGACTACCCTCCTGCTCTGCGTTTGGTACCTCGTGCTCTCCTGGTTTGACTCGGCTTGTTCACTACTCTCCTGCTCTGCGTTTGGCACCTCGTATTCTCCTGGTTTGACTCGGCTCGTTTACTACTCTTGTTGCTCACGGTGTTGCCGTGTGCAACTGCCCCGTTTCCCTTAGGTTCTGTGTTCCCTTGTCTGTTTGTCTGTCGTGCACTTATTGAGTTTAGGGACCGTCGCCCAGTTGTACCCCGTCGCCTAGGGCGGGTCGTTGCAAGTAGGCAGGGACTGAGTGGCGTGTAGATTAGGGCTCACTTGTCTGTTTCCCTACCCCCATCATTACACGCTGGCTCTCAGAACCTGAGGAGTGGGGCTTTAAACGAAAATAGAGCCTACAACTCTCCCGAAAGGAGAGAAAAGTCTTCAGGTCCCCTGAGAACCGGTCGGGCAACTTGAGGTGGGGTTCAAGAATTGAGGTGAGGGGGACTACCATGGTAGCATCAGGCTGCTTGACCCTCTGAGCCAGGGCCTGGACCTGTAGGGAGAGACCCTGCATTTGCAGAGCCAGGGTCTCAAGGGGGTCCATATTGGTGTCAGGGACCAGGGTAGACAGGTGTGGTCTTGTGATTATGTAATGACGGGGGTGGGGAGACAGACAAGTGAGCCCTAATCTACCCACCACTCAGTCCCTGCCTACTTGCAATGACCCGCCCTAGGCGACGGGTACAACTGGGCGACGGTCCCTACGCTCAATAAGTGCACGACAGACAAACAGATAAGGGTACACAGAGCTAGGGGGAGAAAGGGGCAGTTGCCCACTGCAACACCGTGAGCAACAAGAGAAGTGAACAAGCCGAGTCAAACCAGGAGAGTACGAGGTGCCAAACGCAGAGCAGAAGAGTAGTAAACAAGCCGAGTCAAACCAGGAGTGTACGAGTTACCAAATGAAGAGCAGGAGAGTAGTCAGCAAGCCGGGGTCAATATGAAGCAAGGACAATGGTACAAGAAGCTGCAGCAGGGCCAGGAAACCAAACGAGAAGAATCACAAGCAAAGGAGGAACAGGAAAGGCAGGTATAAATAGACAGAGGGTGGGAGCTAGCTCCGTCTGGCCAGGCTGTGATAGGTTCTCCCACTCCTAAGCCTGCCACCCTGAGTGATGGAAGATGGAGTCAGTCTCACAGACATAGAAGCAGGTGCAGACTGATTATCTATGGGCGTTAACCCCGAAACTGTGCCTGGCAGATCCTTTACATTCACACTGTGTTTTTAAAATGTAACATTGTCCCTTCTCAACTTTGCTCCTATAGAGGTTTTAGAACTGGCAATTCGAAATTTAGACATTTCACTCTGGAAATCAAATGGGCATTTTTCAACCCTAGTTTCACTGTGCCACTTATGAATCAATAATGAAAACGATCCTGAGGTGGTATTACACACAAGAAAGGATTATATTTATGTACCCAAATTCCTCTGACAGATGTTGGAGACAGTATGGCACCATTTATCACATTTTTTGGATATGTCCTAAAATAACTGCCTTCTGGGTGAGTATTTTTCAATTCTAAAAGTCTTTACGGGGATTGATACACTTCCCTTACCAACATATTTATCAGTGTGAATGTCTTCCCTTATGAATATAGGACTGTAGTAGTCCATGAACTTCTTGCTACTAAAATAGGAATTGGAAAAGTCTTAGGCCGTATTCACACGAACGGGTGTTAAATCAGCCGTGAAAACCAGCCGTATTTCACGGTCGATTTGCATCTGTACGGGATCCATTTTCATCTCTCATAGACTTGAGTCTAAGGTCCCATACACACGACCGTATATTTCATCCATAATTACGGATCGTAATTACGGACCGATTCATTTCTATTGGCCATGGACACCTTTCACTATTATTACTGATGGGTGTCCGTGCTGAAAAAACTATAGAACCTGTTCTATTCTTGTCCGTAATTACGGCACGGACTCTCCCATAGAAGCCTATTGGCGCTTTCGTAACTACGGACGGCTACAGATGTGCATCCGTAAACCGTCCGTATTTAAGGAAGTGTTACTATGCAACATGTTGGTGACATCATTTGCAGCCTCCCTGTTTTTTTATGGATCCGTATATATACGGATCAAATACGGATGCACTACAGACTGTATTTGCGGATACCTTTACGTATATACGGATAAGTTACGGATGACTACAGATACGTATTTACAGACAATATTTATGGATAGATGAAAATAAGGTCATGTGCATGGGGCCTAAGGCCTCATGCACACGACCGTGCTCGTAATTACGAGCACGGCCGTTCACGGGCAGCCACGGGCAGCCGGACGATTTTGCGAGCCGTGCTGCCATTATAAAGTATAGCAGCATGGCCCGTAAAATTAAAAAATAGAACATGTTCTATTTTTTTAATGGCACGGGCACCTTCCCGTGAGAAAACGGGAAGGTTCCCGTGACTAACAGAAGTCTATGGGCCCGTTATTGCGGGTCGTAATTACGACCCGCAATAACGGGTGTTTTTACGGTCGTGTGCATGAGGCCTTAGGGATCTGGGAAAACTGCAAAAATAGGACATGTCCTATTTTTTCACGGCCCATTCACACGGTCCGTAATAAAATGGCCGTGGGAATTTCCCTATAGATGTGCATGGATTTTAATGCAGCCATGTGACGGCCATTAAAAAAATGTCCGTCACACGGCTTATTATCCCAGTCGTGTGAATAAGCCCTTAGAGTATGTGCACATGAGGCAGATTGGCTGAGAATTTTGTGCAAAGGATTTAATTGCGTAAAATTTGCAGCATAGCAGCAAAATAGATGAGATTTGAACAAATTTCATCCACATGCTGCGTAATACATCAGCTGAGAAAACGTGCATAAACTGACCTGTAGTGTAAATTTTTAATTCGCTGCACGTCAATTTATGCTGCGGAATCGCTGCACTTTTGTAGCGGATTTTCCCTATTGAGTTCATTGGGAGGTAAAAATCTGCAACAAATAGCAAATATAGCGATTTTTGCATCGGAAAAGGTGCAAAAAAAAACACAAAACACATTGGCACTGCCATAGTGACGGCTCCTTGTTCCCCCGGCTGTTCTCTGTGCTGCAGGCCTCCTTGGATTATGTTTCATCCCATGTGACTACTTCAGCCAATCACAGGCTGTAGCGGTCACATAGGCCGCAGCGTCATCTCAGGAGGCTGGGCTACACGGATACCAAACGCGGGGAGCAGGGACGCATCACTATGGCAACACTTGTGAAGTAAGATTTTATTTTTTATTCTCTTCTCTTTTTGCAGTGGCGATCCTGGACAAAACTCTCGGACGGAATTCCCTGCGTGTTCTAGGTCGGATATGCTGCATACTTTTCTACAGCGTATTCCATCAGTGTGAACATACCCTTGATGTTCCAAACTCCAAAAAAAGTAATTCAAATGGTAAATAACACTCTGACCTATGAGAAAATGATGGCATTTAAAGATAAAAGATAGGCAAGTTGGATTAGATACGCTGGAAGAGTTAGGGTATGTTCACATGAAAACGCAAAATACGGAGCTGTTTTCAGGCAAAAACAGCTCCTGATTTTCAGACGTTTATGTAACAACTCTCGTTTTTCACTGCGTTTTTTACGGCCGTTTTTGGAGCTGTTTTTCAATGGAGTCAATGAAAAATGCCTCCAAAAACGTCCCAAGAAGTGTCCTGCACTTCTTTTGACGAGCCGTCATTTTACGTGGCGTATTTTGACAGCGGCGCGTAAAATAAAGGCTCGTGGGAACAGAACATCGTAATTCCCATTGAAAGCAATGGGCAGATGTTTGTAGGCGTATTAGGGGCATTTTTACAGGCGTAATTCGAGGCGTAAAACGCCCTAATTACGCCTGAAAACAGTGCGTGTGAACATACCCTTAGTTGTGCAACTCAAAGGCTGTGAACAGACAGATTTTATTGGTTTGTATTTCAGTTCTGTATTGTTAGACTGTGGATGTTCTGCGGTTTGTTATGTTTATGTGTTATTAAGCAGATGCTGGTTTACATGCATGTGTGCTAAAACGATTTATTACCGGTGACATACCGGCGACATAACACTGCTTTATCCAGCAACACTGCATTGATCCTTCCTATAGGGCCGACCTCTAGAAAGCAGACATTACTACAGGGGTCTCAATTTTACTCAGAGTACGGCCACAGGAGAGATGTTTCTGCATTATATATCACGTACATTGTAATTTGTATGTTTGATTTCTTAACTCATACATGTGAACAAAAAAAACTTTAATGAAAATTGATTGTTAAAAAAAATCTATTGTTCAAATAATGTAACATGCCTTTTTTATGGTGTTTTTGAAGCCTTGTAAAGAAACCCATAGGAAAAAAGCTAGAAAAAAAACACCACATCTAGAGCATGCTGGGTTTGGAAAAAAAAGGCAATGACCACAAAAAGGCAACAAAAGCAACACAAACAAAAACGCAGTTTACGTAGTGTTTTTATATTTTACTATGGACTTTAATGTAACATCTGACTGCACAAAAAATACCATGAAAAATGCATAAAATCGAAACAAAACATATGTTCTGCTCCGCCGTAAGAGAAGACCAACGAAAAACCGGAGGCTATGGATCCATCGCATGACGGAGACCAATGGCATTCAATGGGTTCTGTCGGGTTTTCGTCATGGGGTAGGGTAAAAACAACAGAAACCGCAATGGCGGATCCTAACAGAGCCTCCCTTGCAGATGTGAACAAGCCCTAAAGGTACCCACACATGTGGCAGGGGGCCTAAGGACGGGACCAGAAGCTATGGACTATTTCCACCGCAGATTTTGCGGCTACATGCAGATTTTTACACAAATTTTGCCGCAGATTTTACCTTATGCATTTTAAAGGGTGAAATCCGCTGTGAAAATCTGTTGGACTTCCACAAAAGAATAAGTATGCTGCAGATTTCTATTTTTTTGGTACATGTGGATGGGGTTTTAAAAAAATTGTACTGTAATTTGCTGCAAATTAGCGGAGTGGAATCCGCAGCGCAAATCTGCCTAGTCTGGACCCAGGGACATGTTTCAGCAGAGTGCAATGTAGTCAAAGTTAACGCCCCTACTGAAATTTCGCTATGCAGTGATTAGCCGCGCAGTTATTTTTTTTCGATCTGTACACTACCACAAAATGTAAACCGGGATTAGGGTGCCACGTCGTTTTACTGAGGATTGCTGCAGTTTTGCAATGTGGTTTTCAGCTGCCTACCTTGTACAGATGAAGCACATTGAATCAATGAGCTTCACCTGTACAGGCTGAGTGGCCAAAAAACGCACCACAAAACTGCGACAATTCGTGGCAGATTTGTTAACTAAATTCTTTTGACTATCCCATTGATCTGAATAGGGTTTACAGAAATCATGCACATGCTGCAGAAAGAACCCCACTCACATGTATGAATGCATTTTTAGTCGCAAACATTTTGGCAAGAAATCTACCTCATGTGAACATAGCCCGATGGTTCCCGCTCTATTTTCAGAAACTTTGAGCTTTTGGTTCCGCTTCTTCTAAGTTCTTCTGAGATTTCCTCAGTGCTGTCACGTCCAATCAGCTCTGCTTTATGTCTACAAACATTGCGAGGGATTATTTATTTCCTCTCATGCAAACAGTCCATTGCAAGTCATAACATGGACTCTTAACATTCTCAAAAATGATCCTCACATCCATGGGAAAAAAGATCAGATTCATCCCAGTGATTGGAACCAGAATCTTGTGAGCACAAACTCTTGAGTGCACTGAATTTGTGGAAGATGATTTGCCTCCTTTTTGGCTGCTCAATGTAAAATATGGAAATCTGGAAAATGCCAGAATAGGTTTGTGTGTCTCTTACTTGAACCCCAGGGGCAGTGTCAGTGGGAATCTGGTCCAACATCATTAACAATTTTGTTTCTCTTTGAACTGTGCGGAGTACAGTAAAACATATGGAAAAAAAAAAGCCTTAGGGTATGTTCACACGCACTATTTACGGACGTAATTCAGGCGTTTTACGCCTGGAATTACGGCCGAAAATACTGCTTGAAAGCGTCGGCACACATCTGCCCATTCATTTGAATGGGTTTTACGATCTTCTGTGCAGACGGTCATGTTCTGTGCAGACATAAAAAAAGATGCCCGCGTCAAAGAAGTGCATGTCACTTCTTGGGACGTAATTGGAGCCGTTTTCCATTGACTCCATAGAAAAACATCTCCAATTACGTCCGTAATGGGCGCTGCGAAAAACGTGTGCACTTGCCATTACGTCTGAAATTCAGGAGCTGTTTTCGCCTGAAAACATCTCCGTAATTTCAGCCGTAACGGACGTGCACGTGTGAACATACCCTTACTGGTGAGGATCTCCTAATGCCACACGTCTCCTCACCACTTAGGCTGGATTCACACGAGCGTGTGCGTTTTGCGCATGCAAAAAACGCGCCGTTATGCGTGCGCAAAAGGCACTGAACAGCTCCGTGTGTCATGATCATATGGTGCGCGGCTGTGTGCTTTTCGCGCAGCCGCCATCATTATGACACTCTGTATGTTTGTAAACAGAAAAGCACGTGGTGCTTTTCTGTTTTCATTCATACTTTTGACTTGACAGCTGTTGCGGGAATCACGCGCGGCACACGGAAGTGCTTCCCATTGAAATGAATGGTAATGCAAACAGAATCTGTGGTTTCCGTTTGGCTTTCAGTTCATCAGTTCCTCCGACGAAAAGATCGAACGTAAGCCATAAACGGAAGCCCGACACTGATGTGAACAGGCCCTTTCCTTCTTATGTTGTGACTCTAATTATCACCATTTACAGCAAAAACTTGTAAGGAATAAAGGCCAAGTGATGTGATTATATTCTTCATAAACTTACAATGTGTTTTTTTTTTTGCATTTTAAATACCAACAACTTACACACCAAGTAAAGCCATCATGCAGGCAATTTAATTTATTTTAAAGAGGATCTTGTATTCCCTATGAAATAACAATGCTGGAACACCTTTCCTTAGAAGTCTGTATTGCGCCATTCCTCTGTTATTCCTCCTGGAAATGCATTAATGGACAATAGGGTGTGTCTATACAGTCTGTCACTGTCAGCATTGATTGGACAGTGTCAGTGTGCGTAGACGGGGCCCCTAAGTTTAAGTGTTATTCTAAAAGATCAAAATGTGATCTAATCATATAAAGAATTTACATGTGCGTAGGATCTTATTAACTCATATGGTAATGATAGATAGTTCACCAGTGTTTAATTTACATAAAATTTTATTTTGGGAAAAAATGCAGAAGAAAACAATCCCGCTATAGTTTTTTATTTTTCTTACAGCATACACGGATCATCATAAATTATACTATAACTTTATTACACTGTTTATTAGAGACGGGACAACCATTATTTTATTTATTTATTTATTTATTATTTTATTCGTTTTGGGACTTATATTAAATAAAGTTTATCTGTTGTAATACATGCACATTCATGTGGGATTTTTTTACTTGTCCAAAATGTCTTAGTATGCTGAGGTATTAAGATGTTCCCTTCACTGAAACTGAGAGGCCGAGGCCAACCCCTGAAAAACAACCCCATAGCATTATCCACCAAACATTACGGCTGGCACAATGTAGTTAGGCAGGTAACGTTCTCCTGGCATTCACCAAACCCAGACTCGTCCATCAGACTGCCATATAGAGAAACGTGATTCATCACTCCACAGAACACATTTCCAGAGTCCAGTGGCGGCTGCTTTACACCACTCCATCCGTCACTTGGCATTGTGCTTGGTGATGTAAGGATTGCTTGCAGCTGTTCAGATATGGAAACCCATGGCATGAAGCTCCCGGCGCGCAGTTTTTGTGCTGATGTTAATATCGGAGGAGGTTTGTACTCTGCAGTTATAGGAGCGGCCGGACTGCCGCCCTGAAAGACTAAGGGGAGGCCGCCATGACGGGATAGGAGGGAGTGTCAGGAAGGAGTTAATATGAGGTAGTAAACGGTTGTTAGGGGAGTGAAGGGGAGTGACTGGGAGGGCAGGGGGGAGTGAGTAGCGCGGCTTCCCGCTGTTTTCCTCAGATCAAGGGAGACAGCCTAGGAAGCAACAGCAGCAGAAGTCGGCTGCACTCTTACCTGGTGATGTCTTCTTTTGAGGGACTCGTGGAGCGGCTCCGGGCGGCGGCTGATGGTCAGGAGGCAGGGTGGTTTGAAGAGGCAGTGATGAGCCTATTAGGGATGGCTGGGCCGCCGACATCTGGGCTCCGGCGCTCACATCGCGCGGTGCCCGGGGAGGGGGAGGGGCGGCTTCTGCACTGTCATCCCCTGCAATGTCATCCCCTGCACTGTCATCCCCTGCTGTGTTAGATTTAGCACTGGGCAGCCCTCTGCTGCTCAGCCCCCCGGCTAGTGGGGGGATTATCCCTGTGTCTGATCAGGCTGATGCCGTGCCTGCTCGCAGGTCACGGCATACCCGCCCGCCAGCTAGAGTAAGCCCTGAGGAAATCCCGCGGGCACGGCGCCGCAGGGGAAGCCCCTCCAGGGTCGCTGCAGGCTGGTCCCCAGGGAGAGCAGCATCCCCTAAGGGGCCACGGTCTGGCAGAAATCCCCAGCCGTGGCGGTGCTTGGCGGTAAGGGGGGGGTTGGCTCCTGGCTTCCCAAATACCCCCCCGCCGTCTGGCGTATTGCAGGAACCTGGGATGTCGGCAGCCCCGCCTGGTGATGCGCCAATCAGGGGGCTGGCTGTTGCTGGGTCTTCTACAAGGGGGACGGTGAGTCCGGTGGGCCGGGGCGTGCAGTCCGAAGTTTGGATACCGCGGACCGGGCAGCAGGCGGCTGGCCCTTTCAGCAACAGGGCCTACAGGGAAGACGGCCCTTCGGGACAATCGGTGCAAGGATCTCCGTGCTCGAATTATGGATGTGGGCAGCGGTCGCAGATTGCGTTTGAAGAAGGAGCGGTGGAGGAGCAGCAGCGTGTTCAAGTTCGTCCGGCTGGCGGGATCACAGCGCCTGAGCAGCCAGGTGGGTGTTTCTCTTCTGTCTCTTTTGCTAATACTTGTATGGCGGGGGGTGCGTCGGGCAATAGGGATGTCGGCGGGTCAGCTGGGGTAAGTGGTAGTAGTTTCGGGGATCTAGTGGGTTGCTTGCGCGAGCTGGTAAATAAATTGGACGGGTCGCGGGCCCCGGGGGCGGCGGGAGTGTCTCCGGTCGCGGTTTGGGGGGGTGGCGGCGCCGGCGGTGGGCGGACAGCCTCAAGACAGGGTGCCTGTAGGTAATTCAGGGGGGGCTGTGGCGGTGTCGGTGCAAACGGAGGGGTCGCAAGAGGGTGACAGGGTGCGGTTGGATGATAGGGCAAGGGGGGAGGTTTATGTATGTTTTGAGGGCCCGTTGGGGGCGCATTTGAAACAGGAGGTGCGCGAGCGTATATGGAAGGATGAATATGTGGAGATTTATTCTCTTCTTCCGTTGGCAAAATTTTATTTGGATAAAGGAAAAAGGGATGAGAGTAAGAAAGAGGAGGAGGAACGGCGGCGATATAGGCTCATTCCGCAAACGTTTGTGAATTGGTTGCAGGCTTTTTCGATAATGGCTAGCGTGGTGGGGAGAAGGCTCCGGAGCATTGTTCTGCTCTTTTTTGCTATATGGATGCCATCGGTGAGGCGCATCGGGTGTACGGCGGGGTGGCTTGGCTGCGGTATGATGAGCAATTCCGGCAGAGGAAGGCGGTGCGGCCCAGCATTAGATGGGATCAAAAAGACATTGCCTTGTGGTTAAGGGTGACGGCTCCAGTTAAGACGGGACAATCCTTTCCAGGGAGCGGGGGGTCTGCAGGGCAGGTCGGTCAGTCTGGTCATGGGGCTGGTTCTAAGCTCGGGTTTTACTGGCAGTTCAACGACGGCCAATGTAAATTTGGGGCAACATGCAAGTTTAAACACGTGTGTTCCCATTGCAGCGGGTCGTCACATGGCGCGTCAAAATGTATGCGAAAAGGAAAAAAGGGAAGTGGAACAGGGGGTACAGCTGGTCAAGGGGGTGACGCCGGTGGAGTTGGAAAAGATGGCCCCCTTTCTAAGTAGGTATCCGGATAGGGCTGGGGCGCAGTTGCTTGCAGAGGGGTTTAGGGTGGGTTTTGTGATTCCTCCCCCTCCTTATGATGTTCCGGTCACTCGTCGCAATCTTCGGTCTGCTTATCAACACTCTGGGGTGGTGTCGGATAAGCTGCGTAAAGAAGTGATTTTGGGCCGCATGGCGGGACCTTTTGTGGATCTTGTTGTTTCCCCGTTGGGTGTGGTGCCTAAGCGTGAGCCAAACAAGTTTCGCTTAATACATCATCTTTCTTTTCCCCGGGGGGCTTCAGTGAACGATGGGATTGATCCGGAGTTGTGTTCAGTTGTGTATGCGTTGTTTGATAAGGCGGTAGTTTTGGTTCGGGAGGCGGGTGAAGGTGCCTTGTTAGCTAAAACAGACATTGAGGCAGCTTTTCGGCTATTGCCGGTTCATCCCAAGAGTCAAAGGTTGTTGGGCTGTTTTTGGGAAGGGGAATTTTTTGTGGATCGTTGGCTGCCTATGGGTTGCTCCCTATCTTGCGCCTATTTTGAGGCTTTCAGTTCATTTTTAGAGTGGGTAGTTCGGGAAGTTGCAGGTGTACGATCTGTCATTCATTAGCTGGATGATTTTCTGTGTGTTGGCCCGGGTGGTTCTGGTGTGTGCGCTAATGTTTTGTATGCTTTGCAGGGTGTGATGCGAGAGTTTGGTGTCCCTTTGGCTCCGGAAAAAACAGAGGGGCCGGTCACGGTTATTCGTTTTTTGGGCATTGAAATTGACTCGGTGTTGATGGAATGTAGGCTCCCAGAGGACAAATTGACGGCTCTGCGGGCGGAGGTTCAGGCGTTGTCTCGGATTAAGAAGGTTACGTTACGCAGTTTGCAGTCGGTTTTAGGGAAGTTGAATTTCGCGTGCCGGATATTGCCCATGGGCAGGGTTTTTAGTAGGCGTTTGGTGGCGGCAACTGCGGGGGTGGTGGCCCCACATCATTTTGTGAGGTTGAGCGGTGAACATCGGGCTGATTTGTTAGTATGGCATCGGTTTTTGGGGCAATAAAACGGTCGGTCTCTTTGGATGGCTGGGGCTCTGGATTCCGTGGACTTGGATTTGTTTACGGACGCCGCGGGAGGGGGCGGTTTTGGGGCCTATTGTGGAGGACAGTGGTGCGCTGGGGGGTGGCCTGATAGCTGGGTGGAGCACGGTCTGACAAAAAACTTGGCCCTGCTCGAGCTATTTCCCATCGTGGTCGCTGTGACCATTTGGGGGGATAGGCTCAGGGACAAGAAGATCCGTTTCCACTGTGATAATATGGGGGTTGTTTTGGCTATCAATAATATCTCGGCGTCGTCTCATTCGGTGGTTCAACTGTTGCGGCATTTAGTGTTAGTTTGTTTATCATTGAATGCTTGGGTGGTGGCGGTGCATGTGCCGGGGGTGGACAATTGTGTTGCTGATGCCCTTTCTCGCTCGCAGTGGGATCGTTTTCGTCAGCTGGGCCCGGCAGCAGATCGGATCGGCAAGGTGTGCCCGGATCATCTGTGGGATTTGGTCTCTCTGCAGCCGAAACATTGATTGAGCGAACTTTGGCGAGTTCTACGTGGGCAGCATATCGGGCTGGCTGGGCTCAATGGGAGCGATGGTTGGGGGCACTAGGTGACGTCCGGTCTGACCGGGACAGATTGGTGGCTTTGTTGTATTGGCTGGGGGACGCGTATGACTCAGGTGTGTCAGTGGCTAAAGTGAACAAGTTTGTGTCGGCGGTGGCGTTCGGTTTGAAGTTGAATGGGTTCTCGGATGTGACAAAAGAATTTCTAGCGGTGCAAGCATTAAAAGGGTTGTGAAGGGGGAGAGCGTCAGTTGACAGGCGGTGGCCAGTTTCGTTCCGGATTCTTTGTTTGTTGGGTACAGCGGTGGAGGGGGTGTGTACTTCGGGTTTCGAGGATCGATTGTTTCGCTTTTTCGTTAGCTTTTTTTGGGGCTTTCAGAGTGGGTGAATTGGTGTCGCCGAGCGCATCGCGTGCGGGAGGCATTTGTCAGGATGATGTGGAGCTGTTTGCGGATAGGGTGGAGATCGTGCTGCGCAGGTCTAAAACTGACCAGACAGGCAGGGGAAGGCGGGTGTTGTTGTTTGCGACTGAGGGTTCGGTGATGTGTCCGGTTCTTTGCGTTTCCGCTTTGGGGATACGGGCGGGGGTACCGGGGGTTCCCTTATTAAGACATGAGGATGGGTCTTTTTTATCTAGGTTTCAGTTTGTGGCGTGTTCAAGCTCTGTCTAATGGCAAGTGGGATACGGGCAACGGATTACTCTTCCCATTCTTTTCGCATTGGCGCAGCGACTGAAGCGGTGAGATGAGGGTTGGATGAGGTGGGGGTTAGGCGTATTGGGAGATGGGAGTCTAACCGTTTCCGCTCTTATGTTCGGCCTCAATTGCTGTAAGTCTGTTAGAAGATGGCTTGGGTATGTTCTGTCTGGATTCATGAAGTGTGATTGGTGGTGGTAAGTGGTATGTATTTTCTTTTACAGGTTCACGCCCGAGTCTGGTTTGGATCTTGGGGCATTCCTTTGTTTATTGGGGCGCACTGAGGGCGGACGTTCGCCCGGATGGACGCCAACTGAGGATTCCGCGGGATGATTCTGTGCTGCATTGGTTAGGTTTTAGAGGGATGGGTTGGTCTAGGGTGTTGCAGGAATTTCAGGTGTACACACAGCTAGATAGGGTTCCTGAGATAATAGTGTTGCATGTTGGGGGGAACGATTTAGGTGTTCGCCCTTTTCGGGATTTAGTTAGGGACATTAAGCACGATTTGTTGTGCATATGGGCATTACACCCGAGGCTTCTTATAGTGTGGTCGGATATTGTGCCCAGAAGGACCTGGCGTTTGGCCCGATCCGTGGAGAGGCTGAATTTAGCCAGGATAAAGGTCAATAGGGCAGTGTCGGCATTTGTGGCAAAAAATGGAGGGGTGGTGGTCAGGCACAGGGACCTGGAATCGGGTGTGGGGTGTTACTGGAGGCAGGATAGGGTACATTTGAATGAGGTGGGGATGGATTTGTGGAGTTTGGCCCTGGCAGACGGGATTGAAAGAGGTGTGTTGGTGTGGAGGAGCTCATGGGCTTGAGGTGGTCAAGGCACATGTCGCAGTGGTGGGGGGAGTCCTTGAGGTTGGTCAGTAAAACTGGTGGGGGGGTCGCATCAGGGGTATGCGTCCCCCAAAATATGTGGAAGGCTTCTTAGGGTGTTACCCATTTGAAGCGCTTTATGGGCATAGCCATCTGCAGGACTGAGCGGTGCCTTCGAGCCGGGTTACGGCTGGAGGTAAAAGCAAGTGGTGGTGGTGGCAGATGGCTATTTTTCTAAGTGGTGGTAACCTCAAGGGCTTCCTCTGGTCATGTTATTGATGTTATTTATATTGACCCTGTTAATGGGTCTGTTATGTGTATTTCGGAAGAATTCCAATTTTGGGGAATTCTGGGTTATTTAATGTTTGGTTATAAAAATTTTAGTTTCATAAAATTTGTATTAATAAACGGCTGCTGTGGCCATTAAAATCCAATCTGGTGTGGTGTGTTTATTCCTAAAAGAGTAAGGCCGGATTCACACGAGCGTTGCGTTTTTGCGCGCGCAAACAACGCAGTGTTTTGCGCGCGCAAACACTATTTGACAGCTGCGTGTGTCATCCGTGTCTGATGCGCGGCTGCGTGATTTTCGCGCAGCCGGCATCATAGAGATGAGGCTTGTCGACGCACGTCACTGTCCAAGGTGCTGAAAGAGCTAAATCTTTCAGCACCCTCGACAGTGAATGCCGAACACAACAGCGAAAAACCTGTAAAAAAAAAAGATAAAGTTCCTACTTACCGAGAACTTCCCGACCGTTGCCTTGGTGACGCGTCCTTGGTGACGCGCCTCTCTTGACATCGAGCCCCACCTCCCTGGATGACGCGGCAGTCCAAGTGACCGCTGCAGCCTGTGATTAGCTGCAGCCTGTGCTTGGCCTGTGATTGGCTGGAGCTGTCACTTGAACTGAAGTGTCATCCCGGGAGGTCGGACTGCAGGAAGGAGACAGGAGTAATCGGTAAGTTAGAACTTCGTTTTTTTTTACAGGTTAATGTATTTTGGGATCGCAAGTCACTGTCCATGGTGCTGAAACAGTTTAACTCTTTCAGCACCATGCACAGTGAATGTCTCCCGACGTCGCGGACCGGAATTTTTTTTGCCGAGTTCGGCCAAAACGAGTTTGGCCGAACCCGGTGAAGTTAGCTTCGGTTGTCGGGTTTCGCTAATCGCAAAGACACTCCGTTTGGATGTTCGGAAACAGAAAAGCACGCGGTGCTTTTCTGTTTACATTCATCCTTTTGACAGCTGTTGCGCAAACACGCAGTTCGCACGGAAGTGCTTCCGTGCGACATGCGTTGTTTTCACGCACCCATTGACTTAAATGGGTGCGTGATGCGTTGAAAACGCTGAATCAACGGACATGTCGTGAGTTTTTTGCAACGGAGCAACGCTGCGCAAAAAACGCTGCCATGTCTGCACGGCCCCATTGTCTAATATAGCTACGGGCAACGCACGTGAAAATCACGCGCGTTGCACGCGCGTATTTTACATTCGTCTGAATAAGCCCTAAGGAAGTTTTATGGAGCACTCTACTCTACTTATCCAAGTCAAGGAGCGGCCGGACTGCCGCCCTGAAAGACTAAGGGGAGGCCGCCATGACGGGATAGGAGGGAGTGTCAGGAAGGAGTTAATATGAGGTAGTAAACGGTTGTTAGGGGAGTGAAGGGGAGTGACTGGGAGGGGAGGGGGGAGTGAGTAGCGCGGCTTCCCGCTGTTTTCCTCAGATCAAGGGAGACAGCGTAGGAAGCAACAGCAGCAGAAGTCGGCTGCACTCTTACCTGGTGATGTCTTCTTTTGAGGGACTCGTGGAGCGGCTCCGGGCGGCGGCTGATGGTCAGGAGGCAGGGTGGTTTGAAGAGGCAGTGATGAGCCTATTAGGCAACAGCAGCAGAAGTCCCGCCCACCCGCCCCTTTTTTGTTACTGGTTGAAGGTGAAGTATGAGAGGTGGATGGTGCATATGGAAAGGCATGGTGGGAGAGGCGTTGTTATGTCACGGTGGCTGGCGGGGGGAGTCCTTGAGGTTGGTCAGTAAAACTGGTGGGGGGTCGCATCAGGGGTATGCGTCCCCCAAAATATGTGGAAGGCTTCTTAGGGTGTTACCCCTTTGAAGCGCTTTATGGGCAAAGCCATCTGCATGAGTGAGCGGTGCCTTCGAGCCGGGTTACGGCTGGAGGTAAAAGCAAGTGGTGGTGGTGGCAGATGGCTATTTTTCTAAGTGGTGGTAACCTCAAGGGCTTCCTCTGGTCATGTTATTGATGTTATTTATATTGACCCTGTTAATGGGTCTGTTATGTGTATTTCGGAAGAATTCCAATTTTGGGGAATTCTGGGTTATTTAATGTTTGGTTATAAAAATTTTAGTTTCATAAAATTTGTATTAATAAACGGCTGCTGTGGCCATTAAAATCCAATCTGGTGTGGTGTGTTTATTCCTAAAAGAGTAAGGAAGTTTTATGGAGCACTCGACTCTACTTATCCAAGTCATGAGTCAGCAGAGCGTTTGCGACTTTTATGCACTATGCACCTCAGCACTCGACGACCCCGCTCTGTAACGTTACGTGGTCTGCACTTTGTGGCTGAGTTGCTGTGGATCCTAAATGCTTCCACTTTACAATATTACCACTCACAGTTGATTGGGGGAATATCTAGGAGAGAAGAAACATCATGAACTGAGTTGTAACAACAGTGAAGTCCTATTACAGGACGCGCTGGAATTCAGGGCATGGCCACACGTAGCGTATTTCTTCCGCAAATGTCCGCAACAATGCCGCACAGAATCTGCGTTGCAGATTCTGTTGCGGATCTGCCCAAAATGGGCAATAAATTGATGCGGACTAGCCACTGCGTATTGAGGTGAAAGTACTTCCCTTCTCTCTATCAGTGCAGGATAGAGAGAAGGGACAGCACTTTCCCTAGTGAAAGTAAACTAATTTCATACTTACCGGCCGTTGTCTTGGTGACGTGTCCCTCTTTCGGCATCCAGCCCGACCTCCCTGGATGACGCGGCAGTCCATGTGACCGCTGCAGCCTGTGATTGGCTGCAGTCGTCACTTAGACTGAAACGTCATCCTGGGAAGCCGGACTGGGGGAAGAAGCAGGGAGTTCTCGGTAAGTATGAACTTCTTTTTTTTTTACAGGTTGCTGTATATTGTGATCGGTAGTCACTGTCCAGGGTGCTGAAACAGTTACTGCCGATCGCTTAACTCTTTCAGCACCCTGGACAGTGACTATTTACTGACGTCGCCTAGCAACGCTCCCGTAATTTCGGGTGCACACACGTAGTCATCCGTAATTATGGGTGCACACACGTAGTCACCCGTAATTATGGGTGCACACATGTAGTCACCCGTAATTACGGGAGTCCCATTGACTTCCTCAGTCTGGCTGTAGACCTAGAAATACACATAGGTCCAGCCAGAATGAAGAAATGTCATGTTAAAAAACCAATACGCTCCGCAGCACACATAACATGTAGGGCATGGCCACACGTAGTGGAATTGCTCTGGAATTCCGCTGCGGACACTCCGCAGCGTAAATCCGCAGCGGACCCGTTTCTCCATTGCCTTCTCCACAGCTTTGTGGTTGGGTTCGTTTGCACGTTGCGGACAATTCCGCTGCGGAGCATAGGCTGCGGTGCAGAATTTGGTGTCCGCAGCATACAATGGTTGTTGCAGAGGTGTGGCGGACTGTTTGCGGACTCATTGCGGAATTTCTCCATTGACTTAAATGGAGATTCTAAGTTCCGCAATGAAGTCCGCAGATGTAATGTAGATGTTATGTGTGCTGCGGAGCGTATTGGTTTTTTAACTTGACATTTCTTCATTCTGGCTGGACCTATGTATTTCTAGGTACACCTACTATACAAGTCTATGGAGAAGGGAGCGGGAGCAGGAGCAGAGTAAAAAAGACACACAGACACGCTTCAGCAGCTTCCTGGTAAGTTATATGTCACCCCTTTACTACTGTATAATCTCCTCCATGTTGCTGCAGCTTCTATATATATATATATGTATATATATATATATATATATATATATATATAAAACGGCGTTCTGTTCTGACGGGCCGTTTTTTTACACGGCTGTTATGAAAGACGGCCACGTAAAAAAATGGCCGCGAAAAAGAAGTGCATGTCACTTCTTGGGACATTTTTGGACCTGTTTTTCATAGACTCTATTGAAAACAGCTCCAATAACGGTCGTAAAAAAAAGGCAGCGAAAAACGCTGCAAAATTCGCGAGTGGCTTAAAAAAAATATCTGAAAATCAGGAGCTGTTTTCCCTTGAAAACAGCTCTGTATTTTCAGACATTTTTGAGTTTGTGTGTGAACATACCCTTAGGAGAGCAGGATTCTCCTCTTCTATATGTGCAGTGTATAGACGACATGATAGTAGTTAGACTCCACTCACTAGTTCAGAGACAACTGAGAATTAGAGATAGAGCATACAGAGCGGAAAACTGCAAAAAAACGCAAATAATGCAGAATACAAGTCATAGGGTAAGTTCACACAGGGTGAATATGAAGCGTAAAGGTACACAGCATAACCACCCTGGCGGCCGCAGGGAATTCCGGTCGAAAAACCTCACCAAATTGTGGTGCAGTTTTTCATCCGGAATGTCCACTGCGCAAAACAGAAAAGAAAAAAATAGGTAAAACCCACAACAAAAAAGCAGTGATTACGCAAATACTATTGACATGCTGTGGATTCAAAAAACTCAGGTCAATTTCTGACCTTTTTTTCCGCTTATCATTTACTTTGTGTGTAGATGAGATTTGTTCAAATCTCATCCACTCTGCTGCTACCGTATTATGCTGCGGATTTTCCGCAACTAAATCCGTTCCGGAAAATCCGCAGTATTTACACTACGTGTGAACTAGGCCATATACTGGCCAGAGATAGTGTTATTCCGCAAGTATGACAACTTATTCCGAAAAGTTAGGTACGCTTTAAGGACCGCCCGCCACAAATGTACAGCAGGCTGTACTGGTCCTTAAGCCCGCAGAAATATATATTTACCGCTGCTGTGAAACCCCAGTTACAGAGGAAAAGTATTGTAAAAAAAAAAACAACGAATAAAGTACCGCAATGGTCATTGCTAACCTTAGGTCGTGTTCCTACGGGTCGGATACGCTGCGAAAAAATCACGCAGCATATCTGACCTGGAACCCGCAGAACTTTGTGGTGCGGTTTTTCGGACGGAATTTCAACTGCTCCCTCCTTTGACGTCTGCACTGGCCTCCTACGATGATGTTGCAGGCCATATGTCGCTGTGGAGTGTGATTGGCTGCAGCGGTCACATGGGATGAAACGTCATCCCAGGAGGCCGGACTGCAGGAAGGAGGAGGGCGTTCTGGGTATGATTTGTTTTTTTCGGAGTTGAGTTTTTTTCAGCGTTTTCGCTGCAAATACACTGCAAAAGTCGCAACACTTGGCTTTGTGTTGCAGGTTTTGCATCCCCATTGAATTCAATGGGGAAAACCCGCAACAGAAAATCAACAAAAACGCGGCATAAATTGACATGCTGCTGAATTAAATTAAGCACCAACAATTTGTTAACGTTTACGCTGCAGGTTTTTTTCCGCAGGATGGGCATGAAATTTACTAAATCTCACCCACTTTGCTGCTACTGTAAATGCACACATTTCCATTGCGGAAATTCTGTAGCGTCTACGCTACATGGGAACCCGGCCTTAGAGGGACAGACTATAAAAATAAAAAAAACCCTGCCAATCGTTGTCGTTCCACCAGCGTTAACCCAATTAACCTACTATTAAGGCCTCATGCACACGACCGTATTTTTTCCCACCCGTAAATACTGGCGTAAATACGGGTCCGGTGTCACATGTATTCCACCCGTTTTGCACCAGTATTTACGAACCCGTGCCCGTAAATATGGGTCCGGTGTCACCCGTATTCCTCCCGTATTTACGGGCACGTTTTTGGCGGCAAAATAGCACTGCACTAATCGGCAGCCCCTTCTCTCTATCAGTGCAGGATAGAGAGAAGGGACAGCCTTTTCTGTAATAAAAGTTAAAGAAATTCATACTTACCCGGCCGTTGTCTTGGTGACGCGTCCCTCTCTTCACATCCAGCCCGACATCCCTGGATGACGCGGCAGTCCATGTGACCGCTGCAGCCTGTGATTGACCTGTGATTGGCTGCAGCGGTCACATGGCCTGAAACGTCATCCAGGACGTCGGGCCGGATGTCGAGAGGGACGCGTCACCAAGGCAACGGGCGGGAGACCGGACTGGAGGAAGCAGTAAGTTGTCGGTAAGTATGAAAGTCTTTTATTTTTATTTTTTACAGGTTTATACTGATCGGTAGTCACTGTCCAGGGTGCTGAAAGAGTTACTGCCGATCAGTTAACTCTTTCAGCTCCCTGGACAGTGACTATTTACTGACGTCGCTTAGCAACGCTGCCGTAATGACGGGTGCACACATGTAGCCACCCTTCATTACGAGAGCTCCATAGACTTCTATGGACTGTCCGTGCCATTATTACGGCCTGAAATAGGACATGTTCTATCTTTTTCAACGGCACGGGCACCTTCCCGTGAGAAAACGGGAAGGCACCCGTCGCCAATAGAAGTCTATGAGCCCGTTATTACGGGTCGTAATTACGACCCGTAATAACGGGAGTTTTTACGGTCGTGTGCATGAGGCCTAACATGTATAAAAATAAAGAGTATAAAATTATGAATATGAATAAAAGGTTTTAGGGTAACACTGTATAGTTACCAGAAAAATGATCTAGAATGTAAAAAAGCATATTTATTTATTCATTTTTCCCAACTATAAGGGTATGTGCACACGATAACTGCATTTACGTCTGAAATTACGGAGCTGTTTTCAGGAGAAAACAGCTCCTGAATTTCAGACGTAATTGCTCGTACTCGCATTTTGCGGGGCGTCCATTACGGACGTAATTTGGAGCTGTTCTTGATTGGATTCAATGAAAAACGGCTCCAATTACGTCCCAAGAAGTGTCCTGCACTTCTTTTGACGAGGCTGTAATTTTACGTGCCGTCTTTTGATAGCGACGCGTAAAATGACAGGTCGTCGGCAAAGGTCATCGGCAAACCCATTGAAAGTAATGGGCAGATTTTTGCCGACGTATTGGAGCCGTGTTTTCAGGCGTAATTCGAGACGTAAAACGCCTCCATTACGCCTGAAAATAGGTCGTGTGAACCCAGCCTAAGCCTTTAAATTCTAAAAAAAAAAATAACACAGGAAAAGTGTCATTCATTTTGACAACAAATTTGTTATAGTCGCTAAACTAAGGGTATGTTCCGACAGGCAGGATATGTTGTGGATTTTCCGCAACGGAAAATCTGCAACGGAATCTCAAGAAAACGCTGTAAATCAGTCACAGTAGTCCGCAGTGCGTTTTTGCTGCGCATATTGCTGTGGAAACGCAATGTCGATGCGGAAATCATTGCAGATTTTGTGCAGCGGTTTTAGTATGAAGCATTGATTGTAGCAAACTTTACATGCACCTGCGGATTTCCAGCAGTTTTTACAGCGTTTCTGCTGCGTAAACGCTAACGCAACAAAACTCAATTTGCATATTTTAGTGCAGAATTCATTCTCCCTATTTAAGTCTATGGCCCAAACACAAAACGGGCATCATAAATTGACATGCTGCGGATTTAGAAGCCGCACCACTGAATACTTGACCATGGGATTACAGACATGCATGGGCGCTGAGTTCCCACCAGCCGGAGCGACGGGATCTCCTTGACGATCATCCTCCATTGGCACACCTCCGTTTTCGCCCACCTCCGGACATCCGGGGCCTGAAGCCGCACCGCAGGCTCTGCAGCCGTGCACACCATCCTGAACCGAATAAGTGTCGCCAGACGTCAAGAGCCGTTCCGGACTCCGCTCTCTCTCCACCGCTGCCCCCTCCCTCCGTCTCCGCAGCACCACCGATTGTGGCCTGCGTGACCGTCCGGGGACATCTTCATGCTGACAGGCGGGCTGCCCGACTGGAGCATCGCCAGAACGGCCCGCCGCAAATCCTCGTGGTGCTGACCTGGAGACGGGAGGCTGTCCCACTGGCCTGGGACCCTGCCCTCCACTCTCCGGAGGGCCTGACCGGCGACCGGGATTCCTCCCGGACCGGGACCTCCGCCCCCTAGTGGTGGAAGCGGAAACCCGGCCCGGAGCGTCCCTCGAGGGGCTCCCAAGCCTGCGTCGAGCCCTAGGCAATTCGTCAGGGCTAAGGCGTTCTGGCGGCCGCACCCGCCGCGACCGCTGGAGGGGGGATGTCATCACATCAGGCGCTGCCTGCGTCCCGGCCGCACTCGAACCCGCTGCCTCCTCCAGCCCTGCCGACAACTCCGTCCCTGATGCCACCGGACCCGTCCTCCCGAGCTCCTCCTCAAGCCAGGCCATGCCCCGTTCCGCCACAGCCTGCCGCACTTGCTCCATCAGGGCCTGCATCGTTCACAAGGTCAGTACAAGTCTAACTGCTTTCCTGGGGCGTGAATGGCCCGAAACTGTCTCTCACCCTTCCTATATTCCCTCTGTCCACCACGCCCCCTCCCCTCCACCTTCCTCCCCCCCCTTCTCTTGAACTTTTCACCTCATTCCTTCTCCCCTGCAACCCTGGTCATGTTTGCCTCCCCCAATCATTGCATGATGTGTCCGGCTATTTCTTTCCAAACGACTTTTTCCTTTTTTGTTCTGCAGCGTGTGGCTGAGATTTGCAGAAATTGTAAATGCTGTAGAATTTTCGCACACAATTCTGTGGGAACCTAAACTAACGTACTAAAAAAGGGTTAACAAAGTCTGATCCTAAAGAACCAAAATACCCTGGGCCTAAACATCTTAAAAGATATCCAGATTCCATTTGAGTGGCATATTACATGTTCACCATGTATTGCTGTTGGCTATGTTTTGTATATACAATAGAATAGATAAAATAATAAATAATTATTACATAAGGCAAATACACTTGGCACTTTGTCTGGGATGCATTTCAAGGGACACGTAGCCACCATCAGTGTAAATTACACTGTATACATTCGTTTGGCACATGCACATTTAATCATCAAATACTTGGCTCCAATACAAAGCTCTTCAGAGATTCAATTCCTCTTAATCTCTGCCCATTTACTAATGTTAGTAACATAATGACTTTTTACAAAGAGAAAACTATTAGTTGCTTCCTGATAAGGATTAGTTCACCCAAATCAAGCTGTTAACATCATTACAATATAATAATAATAATAATAATAATAATCTTTATTTATATAGCGCCAACATATTACGCAGCACTTTACAATGTAGAGGGAACATGAAAACAATATCAGACATTACATAGTGACAAAGTTTTGTCAAAAAACAAAACAATTAAAATTTGCAGCTGACTATTACAGGGGGGCATTTAGCCTAAGACCAAAAGTGAAATGGAGCCCCCTAGAAAGTTTTTACCTTACCTCAAGGATGGTGCCTCCCCTTTCCACGCATATACAGATGGAGCATAGCTGAGTATGTCAATGCAGTAGACAAGGAGTACACTCCATAGAGTCTAATCATGTAGCTGTAATTGGGACCCTGGGGAGATGGTGCCCATTTCTAGTTAGCCCCATCTCCTTTGGTATTGGGTAGCGAGAATCAGTGCAGGACTCCCTTTTCTAGAGGAACTGCATTGTTAGAAAACAAGGTGAATTTGGTACAACGGTCTTGAAAAGAGTGTGGAAGTGGTGACAAAGCCCAGAAAATAATAAGGGCCCATTTTTATTATTGCTATGGGGCCCTCTCTCTGCTACGTACACCACTGGGTTTGTTGTTAACTCCAACTAACAATGATTTTCCATATAACTACAGATAAGCCTACAGAATTCCAAACAATAATAAGTGCCGTTGTCCCATGAGGAGAAAATAGGGCATACGGCCTTCATAGACGGATTCCTCTGATCTATTAGCCAGGATGTGGAGTTGCTGGAGGACCTGACGCCACCATGTATTACATCAAGTGAATGGCGCCGTGTAATACCTATACCCGTAGCTTCTCTCGCCGATGACCCCATAGCAAACAGCTCATTGCTGGGGAAGCAGCAATATGATGGGACAACCCTTTTTTTACACTTTAGGCAGAAAGCCTATGAGACACGCTCCTCTATTTCATTAACCCCTTCAGGACACAGCCTGTTTTGGCCTTGCGGACGCAGGCGATCTTTTCAAATCTGACATGTGTTAGTTTATGTGGTAATAGCTTGGGAATGCCTTTACCTATCCAAGCGATTCTGAGATTGTTTTCTCGTGACATATTGTACTTTATGTCTGTGAAAAAATTTGGTCGATAAATTCAGTATGTATTTGTGAAAAACACTGAAATTTTGAGAAAATGTGCAAAAAATAGCATTTTTCTAAATTTGAATGTATCTGCTTGCAAAACAGATAGTAATACCACACACAATAGTTACTAGTTAACATTTTCCATATGTCTACTTTATGTTTGCATCGTTTTTTGAATGTCCTTTTATTTTTCTAGGACGTTACGAGGCTTAGATCTTTAGCAACAATTTCTCACATTTTCAAGAAATTTCCAAAACCTATTTTTTCATGGACCAGTTCATTTCTGAAGTGGCTTTGAGGGCCTTATATATTAGAAACTCCCCATAAATCACCCCATTTTAAAAACTTCACCCCTCAAAGTATTCAAAACCGCATTCAGAAAGTTTCTTAACCCTTTAGTCGTTTCACAGGAATTAAGGCAAAGTAGAGGTGTAATTTACAAATGTAATTTTTTTTGCAGAAATTCATTTGTAATAGAAAAATTTCTGCAACATAGAAGGTTTTACCAGAGAAACGCAACTCCATATTTATTGCCCAGATTCTGCAGTATTTAGAAATATCCCACATGTGGCCCTAGTGCGGTACTGGACTGAAGCACCGGCCTCCGAAGCAAAGGAGCACCTAGTGGATTTTGAAGCCTCCTTTTTATTACAATATATTTTAGGCTCCATGTCTGGTTTGAAGAGGTCTTGTGGTACCTAAACAGTGGAAACCCCCAAAAAGTGACCCCATTTTGGAAACTAGACCCCTCAAGGAATTTATCTAGTTGTATAGTGAGCATTTTAACCTCACAGTTTTTTTGCTGAATTTATTGGCGTTAGTCTGTGAAAATGAAAATCTACATTTCTTCTGAAGAAACATAGACATTTTTTATTTTTGAAAGGAATAAAGGAGAAAAAGCACCCGAACATTTGCAAAGAAATTCATCCTGATTACGGCAATACCCCATATGTGGTCATAAACTTATATTTGAATGCATTACAGCCCTCAGAAGGGAAGGAGCGCCATTTGGGTTTTGGAGCTCAAATTTTGCTATAATGGTTTTCGGTGCCATGTCCCATTTGCAACGCCTTGGAGGGACCAAAACAGCGAAAACCCCCCAAAAGTGATCCCATTCACTATCAGAATCCAATAGAGCAAATGCCTCTTAAGTGGTATATAGCTTGCGTGCCATTTTTTTCCGTATTTTTTTTTTAACTTATTTTTTGTAACAGTTTTAATAAAAGTAACAAAGAAAAAGTCCACGAATCCATTGAATCCATTGATCAATAAATTTCTGAACAACCCTAAGGCCCTGTTCACACCGCCCGAAAATGTCTCCCCTTGATTTCAATGGGAGTTGGACGAGCTTTTTTACCGTGAGCAAAAAAAACGCATCTCGGTAAAAAGAAGCGACATGACCTATCTTGAGGCGGTTTCCGCCTCCAAAACCCCATTTCAATCAGTCAGAAGGGTAAAAAATACACCTCGACGAGTGTTTTGACGAGTTTTTGTCAAACCACTGTGCAAAAAACATCAGGAGCAGTTTTTGCAGTTTTTGTTCACTCAGTGTGAACACAGCCTAACAATGAATCAATGTATTTAGAATTTACAGACGTGTAAAATATATGAAGAGATTTATATAAGTATATGTGTGTATACGTATATATTACATGTACGTATATATCTATATGATGTTGTAGATATATAACATCCCTAATTATAAATTTTTAGTATTAACAAATTTCAAATATATGTCTATATATAATATATATTACGTGTGTGTGCGTGTGTGTGTGTGTGTGTGTGTGTGTGTGTGTGTATATATATATATATATATATATATATATAGAAGGAGAAGGCAGCAGCACTCACAGAGAAACCATTGAAGGGGTGCCCAGCAAAAACGTCCTGATCCTCGGACGAAATGTCAGATATAACGAAAGAAGATTTGCAGCACTCCAATGTGAAGACAATGGTGGTTTATTCAATCCCAATACAAAAGAGACGTTTCAATCCTACAATAGGATCTTTATCAAGCATAGTGACACATCTAGTATTGCAAACATATATAGGGCTGAGATCACTTTGCATAATTGATCTAATTAAAATACGAATAAAGTGCTTGGTGCCAAAATCGTTATCAACAAATAATTTAAGGTATCAATGAACATATAAACATGATACATAAAGTACAATGATTAAAAAAGAATCCATAAACCAACAGGTAAAAAAGACATACAAGCCATGCAATTTAGTATAATAAATAGAGTCTGAATAGACAAAAAGTACTGAAAGCCAAATGGCTTAACCTGGCACTGAATATGTCGGCAAGCTGTATATAAGTTATAATGAGTACAAGAAAATAGAAAAATATACCATATACAATGGTCTAGGAAAGAGTATTCAAGTACGTAATGACAGCGCCGCAGAAACATGGGCAATGCTAAAGTATAAAAAATAGTCACAATGAATAGTGACAATAGACATACCCATTAAGAGCCCAGGTTTAAAGTGCACAGCGAGATGTCTGCCCCAACGCGCGTTTCGGCGCAACTGCCTTCGTCTGGGGGTAGCATTGAACAATGTATGTTCCACTTCTTATAGAGAAACGCTGACCAATCAAGAAGTATCCTAATCAGGGATCCCAGATGTAACAATGTATGTAATAGTAATGTAACGCCGCATAGTTACCGATCGCTTCCTCGAGGTGAAAACAAGATGGCCGCGCCTACCGGAAGCGCCGATCACGAGGGGCCGGAGCCGGACACACGTCACCGCGTCAATAGACGCGGCCACGTGGGTCCGGAGTCCGGCGCGTCATGAGCGGCGAAACGGAGGCCGACCACCTGAACACCAATCAGAGGGAGCGATGCAGCGAGAGAGTGGGTAACCCTGGATACACAATGTTTGTAAACAGCGACCGTGATCCCTAGTAAGGTTTAAAGCGCCAGTGAAGAAAGTTAGATATGACCCTACTGCAAAGAGACATATGTACATAGGACATTATTATAAAAGATGTATCACAAAAGTAACATGAGTGCAACAATCATAAGTAAAAACTTGAATAGACAGTGTTGGAATAAAGCATCACAGATCCGCTCACCAATCAGAACTTGAGGTCTTCGTTAGCATGTTACATATCAGCAGGAGCCCTCAATAGTATATATGTTTTTTTCAATTTTTGGACCTATTGACTCGTTATAGCTATGTTATTATAGTATAATAATATATGATAATGCCATCTGATAGTGTAGCCACGATGTGCGGCGGATTCATATCAGTTGCTTGGCAACTGAGGACGCCACCATTCACATGATCTAGACAGTGGAACGTACTGTGTCGTCAACATGCGCCTTGTGCACCTTGTTGCCTTGCAACGGTATACTTCCGCTTCTATTCTTTACACAGTCGCACTACTTCTTGATTACAACGTGGTGTACAGCTGAACATCGCTATGGATTCCAATGGCCTGACATGCTAACGAAGACCTGAAGTTCTGATTGGTGAGCGGATCTGTGATGCTTTATTCCAACACTGCTGAGGCTTAAATGATTTTGTCCTAATCACTTGTTTTTAACGTTTATTGTACTATGTATTGTTGTTCACAATATTGTAGATGCACATCAGCACTTTATGTATCATGTTTATATGTTCATTGATACCTTAAATTATTTGTTGATAACGATTTTGGCACCAAGCACTTTATTTGTATTTTAATGAGATCAATTATGCAAAGTGATCTCAGCCCTATATATGTTTGCAATACTAGATGTGTCACTATGCTTGATAAAGATCCTATTGTAGGATTGAAACGTCTCTTTTGTATTGGGATTGAATAAACCACCATTTTCTTCACATTGGAGTGCTGCAAATCTTCTTTCGTTTTATATATATACCGTGTTTCCCCGATAGTAAGACACCCCCGATTGTAAGACGTATCGGGGGTTTCAGGGGGGTCGGCTAATATAAGCCGTACCCCGAAAGTAAGACATATGTCTTACTTTCGGGGAAACACGGGGTATTGCCGCCTCCTGCCCACTTCCGCGCCGCCCCCCTCTCCATACGTCACCCCCAGCACTTGTCAATGCCGCCTCCTCCTTAAAACCCGAGCCATAGACTTTTTACGGCTCGGGTTTTAACTTGCTGCCCGCGCGATCGGGCAGCTGAATGTCGGGTCTCCGGCTGTCAGTGACTGCCGGGGACCCGGAGGAGAAGATAGAAGCAGCTTTAGCTGCTTCTGTCTTCTCCGATGTGTTTTTACACAGCGTTCAATGAACGCTGTGTATAGGAATAGAGACAGCAGCAGCGGCGCTGTCTCTATTCCTCCCGATGATCATGTGACAGGTCACATGATCGCCGGGTCCCGTTAGTGGCAGGCTGCTGCTGTGTCTAACAAGACCCAGCACAGCCCTATTAGTGACAATCGTCACTATGAGAGGGCTGATTTCCCCTGTAACTGGGGCTGCTGTGCAGCTCCAGTTACAGGGGAAAAGATGGTGTAAAAGAAAGAAAAAAATATATATAAAGTTCCCCAAAGGTCTTTTTTGACCTTTGAGGGACAGACCATAGTAATAAAAAAATAATAAAGTAAAGTGCAAAAAATTCGACAATTTTTTTCTAATATAAGACATACCCCGAAAGTAAGACATAGTGGGGCTTTTGGGGATAAAAAGAAAGTAAGACACTGTCTTACTTTCGGGGAAACACGGTATATACAGTGAAGGAAATAAGTATTTGATCCCTTGCTGATTTTGTAAGTTTGCCCACTGTCAAAGTCATGAACAGTCTAGAATTTTTAGGCTAGGTTAATTTTACCAGTGAGAGATAAAAAAAAAAACAGAAAATCACGTCAAAATTATATATATTTATTTGCATTGTGCACAGAGAAATAAGTATTTGATCCCTTTGGCAAACAAGACTTAAAGAGGCTCTGTCACCAGATTTTGCAACCCCTATCTGCTATTGCAGCAGATAGGCGCTGCAATGTAGATTACAGTAACGTTTTTATTTTAAAAAAACGAGCATTTTTGGCCAAGTTATGACCATTTTTGTATTTATGTAAATGAGGCTTGCAAAAGTCCAAGTGGGTGTGTTTAAAGTAAAAGTCCAACTGGGCGTGTATTATGTGCGTACATCGGGGCGTTTTTACTACTTTTACTAGCTGGGCGCTCTGACGATAAGTATCATCCACTTCTCTTCAGAACGCCCAGCTTCTGGCAGTGCAGACACACAGCGTGTTCTCGAGAGATCACGCTGTGACGTCACTCACTTACTGCCCCGGGTCCTGCATCGTGTCGGCCACATCGGCACCAGAGGCTACAGTTGATTCTGCAGCAGCATCAGCGTTTGCAGGTAAGTAGCTACATCGACTTACCTGCAAACGCCGATGCTGCTGCAGAATCAACTGTAGCCTCTGGTGCCGATGTGTCCTCGCTCGTCCGACACGATGCAGGACCTGTGAGTGACGACACAGCGTGATCTCTCGAGAACACGCTGTGTCTGCACTGCCAAAAGCTGGGCGTTCTGAAGAGAAGTGGATGATACATCTCAACAGAACGGCCAGCTAGTAAAAGTAGTAAAAACGCCCCGATGTACGCACATAATACACGCCCACTTGGACTTTTACTTTAAACACGCCCACTTGGACTTTTGCAAGCCTCATTTGCATGAATACAAAAATGGTCATAACTTGGCCGAAAATGCTCGTTTTTAAAAAATAAAAACGTTACTGTAATCTACATTGCAGCGCCGATCTGCTGCAATAGCAGATAGGGGTTGCAAAATCTGGTGACAGAGCCTCTTTAATGCAGACACCAAGTTGATTTGGAGCGTGTAACTGGTCTGGAGGAGGCTGAACTCTTAATGGTTGGTAGGGGATCAAATACTTATTTCTCTGTGCACAATGCAAATAAATATATATAATTTTGACTATGTGATTTTCAGTTTTTTGTTTTTTTTTATATATAATCTATCTCTCACTGGTAAAATTAACCTAGCCTAAAAATTCTAGACTGTTCATGACTTTGACAGTGGGCAAACATACAAAATCAGCAAGGGATCAAATACTTCTTTCCTTCACTGTATATATATATATATATATATATATATATATATATATATATATATATATATATTATAGACGTGTGTATATATATATATATATGATATAGACGTTTCTGTGTATGTATATATATATATATATATAATATATACTGTGTGTGTGTGTGTGTATATATATATATATATATACACACACACACACACACACACACACACACACACACACACACACACACACACACACACACACACACACACACACATTATAAGCCCTAATTGATTATTAATTAACTAATTAATTGTCCTAGTCTGAGTACTATCTACCTAACAGACTACCTGAACTATAACTAGCTGCCTACACTAAACTATCTATGTGGAGGTGTTTTTCACGGTTGGTGTGTCTTTATAGGAGACACACAGCAGCTGCTCGGCACAACTTCTTCTCCCCCACTGTCTCAGAACGATCTGACAGGGAGGGAGAAGAAACATTGTAACAAACAGGTGAAAGTTTGTTGCTGCAACAAACTTTGCTGTGAACACCATGATAGATTTATCATGGTGATTACGTCAGAGGCGTAGCTAGGTTCTCCAGCACCCGGGGCAAAGATTTAGTTTGGCACCCCCCCCCCCCCCAACCTCATTCCCGACATCTCCTTCCCCCTCGCCGTGTTTGTTTTCTCTACCAATCGACGTGTCATTTCTTTTCCACATTTCTTTTTATGTAACGCGAGCATAAAAACATTTGTACATTTTACAAGCAATATGGTTCTATACACAACACCAGAATAGTGCTCAGTATATATATACAGCACCAGCACAAATACAGCTCAATTTAGTGCAACCCCTTCCGTATAGATATGTACGGCGTAAAACTGCAGCTCCCAGCATGGCCCGAACAATGGTAAGGATATGCTGGGAGTTGCTGTTTCACAAAAATAAATCCTCAAAAAAAACGATTCAAACTCACCTTAATCCCGCTCCCACGCCGTCCGGCAGACATGGAGACCTGCTCTCTTCTGCGCAGGTCTCCTGGGGGTTGAACGCAGCGTCTATGAAAGGTGCTGATTGGCTGGGCAGGATGACTTTCCCTGTCAGTCAGTCAGCGCCTTTCATCGACGGATGCTTCACTGGTACAAAAGGTACCAGTCGCTTCACTCGTGGAAAGGTGCTGAATGGCCGGGCACGGAACGTGCCCAGTCATTCATTGCTTCTAATTGTACCTGTGTCCTTGCGACACAGGTACAATTATAGTGCAGGAGGAGGTGGCGCTGGCGCCCCCCTCTAAGTTGTGCCCGGGGCACATGCCCCGCCTGCCCCCCCTAGCTACGCCCCTGATTACGTCATCGGGAACGACACCAATCCGGTCCTAATGTCTTCTCTCAGCACTTAGGCTGCTAGTAGCAGCGTGTGCTGAGAGCGCTGTGCACTCTGTTCTGACAGCACGTAGATTAACGGGCTGCAGGACAAAAGCCCAGCACTGCAGCCCGTTAATATACGTGGGCTGGTCGTGAAGGGGTTAAACAATGTAACTGTAATATATTTTATATTTCATATGTACAATTACAGATATCAGACTTTAATTTGAGGTTGTCTGTTCTATTCACAGACGCTGCATAGCTGTAATGGGTTACGCCACGGGGTCCCTCTCGGGCGAATAAGTACTGCATGCTGCGCTATTTTGTTTGGTGTTTTGGCTGGAATCTGCAATGGAGGCTCCTAACAGAACCTCCAATGCAGATGTGAACATTTCCTAACCCCTGTGTTCTCTGCAGGATTTCTACAAAACATTTTGTGTCAGGAACATGTAGACGATCCTACAGACTGACAAAAAGTGGGGGAAAATAGATCTCCTAATCACTTTTAGGGTATGTTTACACACAGTATTTTCAGACGTTTTAAGCCTCGAATTACGCCTGAAAAAACGGATCCATTACGCCTACAAACATCTGCCCATTGCTTTCAATGGGTTTTACGGTGTTCTGTTCCCATGAGGTGTAATTTTACGCGTCGCTGTTGAAATACGGCGCGTAAAAAGACGCCCGCGAAAAAGAAGTGCATGTCACTTCTTTGGACGTTTTTGGAGGCCTTTTCATTTACTACATTGAAAAACAACTCCAATAACGTCCGTAAGATACGCCTCGAAAAACGCGAGTTACTACAAAAACGTTTGAAAATCAGGAGCTGTTTTTGCCTGAAAACAGCTCCATATTTTCAGACGTTTTTGGTCACTGCATGTGAACATACCCTTAGCATTCATCTCTAGGTTTAGTGTTCTTTTAAAGGGAATGTGTCATCATTTGTTTTTGCCTAGGGTTTAAATCAAGTTTTTATGTTAGATTTATTTTGGTGACTTCTATGCCATTATCTATATTTTAAAAATAATCCTGAAACCTTGCAGTTTTCCCCTCATAATAGGCTGATACTTCCTGTTCTGTAGAGATCACTTCTCAGCAGTCATCATTATCAACACAGGCAGGATTACAACGACAAGTACCACCTCTATATAGATAACACAGGATCCACTATTCTTAATACACTGACACTTCCTGTTCTGTGGAGATCACATCTCAGCAGTCATCTCATTATTATCACAGGCAGGATTACACTGACAGGTAACACCTATAAATAGATAACATAGGATCCACCACTGACAAAAGTTAATGGGGACAGCTCCCCTCCAATCCCTTCCTGCACAGTTACCTCTGCACAGGTCACAGAGCATGCCTAGAAAACCCTCCCATAGAAGTCAATGGGTCCCCTCTGGTTCACAAGTTACTATAGTCCAGGTGGGTGCTGTAAAGAATATGTCTAAATGCTGTAAAAAGCAGCTCAGGAATGATGGCTGCCCCCATAATCATGTACATAAAATTGAATAAAACAATCTGAAAATAAAAATAGGCTAGAAAATATATATGTATCACTAACTGGGTTTAATTAGTAAAAAAAATATTTGTGATACATTCCCTTTAAATGTCATGTAATAAAGACATTTTCATCCGGCCTTTTATGGGAAAAGTGAAATGTCTCAATATATAAACTTATATTCAATTTTTTATTCTAGTAGACCTATAGGTGTCTAACCGCCCGGTCTTTGACTGTGTGTAGTAAGGGTTAAAAAATAAATAGGGCCCCAGCTAGGGATTAGATCTGTTTTGTGCCCAGCAGTTTAGGTGTTAATATGGGTCTTACCCGATGGGCCGCTCTCAGCCCCTTCCATCCAGGGGAGGGGTCATTGTTTCTTCTTCCCCCTCCCTTCGCCCTGGAGGATTTAAGTGAGGGATTTCCGGGTCTCGGCCTCTTTTGGCCGTAATATCGTAATCTTCTGCACTCTCCTGCAAGTACCGCGAGACTACTAACCGGCAAGAGAGCAGCATGGAGGAAGCGATTCACCGTCGGCTGCTCCAGGAATGTCCTGGCTGGCTGCAGTCTCTGCTGGACGAGACTTGCTGCCCAGCTTCTTCTTCTCCTGTGGCTCCCGCTGTGCACCCAGTGCGGCGGTCGGCCTGTCAGTGAGACTGTCCCCATTAGTAAACGTGAGTCAGCGCTCCATGGTGCAAAGCCATGAGGCGCCTGTGGATTTCCCTTATTAGTCTGCGACCGCCCCGCCCCCAACGACTGTGCAGGGATCACAATGGCTCAGGTCAGAGGCTGTGCTCCTGGAGTATGTCCCCCCTCTCCTGGCCTCTCAGCTCCCACAGGGATGGGTCGGGCTAGGCCCCGCATGGCGGCTGCTCAGGCGGTTCGTGTCACCGCAAGTCTGGCTTCCATGACAGCAGACTTTGCGGAGTTGCCCAGGGGAGCCCTACCCGCAGACCGGTGCCTTCCACTATACCTGCGGTTGCAGCGCGCACGTTCCCCAGGAGGTTGCGAGGGACACATGGCATGATTTATCTCCACCTCAGCTAGAGGACGAATCTATGCTCTCTCGCTGTGATAGTGGTGAGGATTTATTTCCTGCCGAGCAGGCTCCTCCTGTCGTTTCTACTCTGGCACTTAAAGTCGCTGACGTGCCAGTGTTTGTTCATAAAGATTTGGGCCCTGCATATGTGTTGCCCACCGACTGCTCAGATTCTCGGTCGTCACATTCCCGCTGGGGATCGGCTAGGTACCGTTCCAGGTCACGTCGCCTCAGGGCGTCACTGTTCACGTCGCTCTCGTCGCCGCTACTCCAGGCGTAGGGCGACTTCGTCTTCCGATAGCTCATCGGATTCTCGGCCAAACTATGCCGTGGCCATTCCCGTAACCGTGGCACTTCTGAACGTGGCCACGCCTCCTCGAGTAGGGCCCGAATGCCCGCAGAATCTTCTCGTGTTGTGGTACCAACTGCATCAGCTGCATTGCCGGTTTTGCCTGAGGCACCTGCTCTTCAACCACCGCCGCTACCTACCGCCTCTGTTTCTAGACCCGGTGAGTATGACTGCCTCCGGGCATGGCGTACCAATAATGCTTCTGATGTTTATTTACTGTCTGTGTTAAAATCTTTATTGGCTGGCAGTACCGGACTACAGGTCGATTGCGTACATGCGCCAATGGCGGCGAAGTCTTTGGTTGAGGCTTCCACCTCTACGTCTACTCTGGTGCTGCCGGCGTTTAGGGATACATTTCTTTGTGGAATTGCTCCCCTTGGTGCTCACTTGTCTTATGATACCAGGGAGAAAATATGTAAAAATGAATATGTGGATATTTGGTCCCTGGTATCAGTGGATTCGGTGACCATCGATAAGGAGCGTCGTTTTGAGAGGGGGGTTCAATCGAAACCAAAAGTAGCGCGTACCTTTAATAACTGGTTACAGGCGTTTGCAGTGTTAGGGTGTGTGGTTTTGCAGAAGTTCCCTGATAAATCGTTCCAGTTGTTTGTTTACTTGGACACAATTTTCAGCACTTACAAGACACACGGGGGCGCCGCGTGTTGGCGTTATGATGAGGAATTTAGGCGTAGAATGGCGCAGCGTCCTGAGGTAGGTTGGGACACTAAATTAACGGACGTGTGGTTGCGAATGATGATGTCGCAGTATCCCTTTCAACCCGCTGCCCCCTCCTCCGGGTCCTTTACCGGTTCCTCTCCCGGGGTTGGGGGCCCAGCGTTGCGCCGGTCCGGATCTTGCTGGCTCTTCAATGAAGGGCATTGCAAGTTCTGCGGATCTTGCAAATTTAAGCATGAATGCTCCAACTGCGGGGGTGGTCATGCCGCCGTGTGTTGCTCACGTCGAGCCCCCCCTCCCACAGAGCCGCAGAACTTTGGTAGGGTCGAGGACCCCAGTATGCATCAGCGTGATAAGGCAGTGGCTAGATCAGTACCCCAAGATGGGGGAAGCTGCCCTACTTAGAACCGGTTTTGTTTTTTATACCGTTTGTTTACAGGCTACGCCAAAATTTTCGCGCAATTTGAAGTCAGCTAGCGATTTTCCGGCCGTTGTAAAGGATAAGGTTGTTAAAGAAGTTAGTTTGGGATGCATGGCTGGACTGTTTTCTGTTTTGCCTTTTCCTAATCTCCGCGTTTCGCGTCCCGGCGTGGTTCCTAAAAAGGAGGTGGGGAAATTTTGTTCAATTCACCATTTGTCATACCGCAAATGTAGTTCTGTTATGACGGTATTAGCAGGGATGTTGCGGCAGTCTCTTATGTTTCATTTGATAGGGTTGTAGAATTTGTTTGTAGTTCCGGGCAGGGGGCCCTCATGGCTAAATCTGACATTGAGTCCTTGTTCTGGCTGTTGCCGGTTCATGCAGATTGCTTTCATTTATTGGGATGCCAGCTTGAGGGTCAATATTACTATGACATGTGCCTTCCCATGGGTTGTTCAATTTCGTGTTTTTATTTCGAAGTGTTTAGCTCTTTTCTTGAATGGGTTCTTCGGGAGCAAACTGGCGTGTCCATTACGCACTATTTAGACGACTTTTTCTTTGTTGGTCCTCCTGCGTCACCGCGTTGCCAATTTCTACTTAGTTCCTGCCAGTTTTTGGCTAGTCATTTTGGCGTTCCGCTTTTCCTGGAGAAAACAGAAGGTTCTGTTACAGTGATTTTGTTTTTAGGGATTGAGATTGATTCCTTACATATGGTTTTTCGTTTGCCTGGTGATAAAATAGACAAATTACAATCCATGTTAGTTTTCACCTTGTCGGTTAAAAAGATGCAACTAAGGCAGGTTAAATCTTTGGCGGGCCTCTTAGTTTTTGCCAGCAGGGTTATGCCTATGGGTAGAATTTTCTCTCGCGAGACAGTCGATGTCTGCGGCGGGGGTATCTTCTCCTCACCACCTGGTTCGTATTACATCTGGGATTAGGGCGGATTTGAGAGTCTGGTCTATATTCCTGGAAGATTATAATGGGCGCACATGTTGGAGAGCGCCTAATGTTTCCAACGTTGATTTTGAACTGTTCACTGATGCGTCAGGTAGTCAAGGTTTCGGGGCTATTTTGGCATGGCCGGACGTGTGGCGTACTAGGGGATGGTGTGCGAACCTGACTCTCCTGGAGATGTTTCCTATAATTGTATCTGTGGAACTGTGGGGTGGGTTTATGGCAAATTCGTCTGTGTTGTTTTGGTCCGACAATGAGAGTGTGGTGCATGCTGTGAATCATTTAACCTCTGCTTCTCTCCCTGTAGTGATACATCCACTTCAGAGCTCGCCATGTTCCAGGTGTTGATAATAAAATTGCTGTTGCTCTTTCTCGGTTTAATTTCCAGCCATTTTGTTTGCTCTGCCCACGGGCAGAACCGGAGGGGACGGAGTGCCCGGCTGGGCTATGGAGACTGCTGGATCCCAAATAGTGCCTTTCATTTGGGCATCACTCGCTCCATCTACCTGGTCAGCTTACGGTAATGCGTGGAATGAGTGGTTAAAAGTGGTGGGGGACAGGATTGTTGGTCCTCCAGAAGCTCCTCGCTTGTCGTATGTTATGGAATAATTGTCTGGTTTGTCCGAGAGGGGTGTGTCGGGGTTAGTTGCGCAGCGTCGCCTTCTGGGTTTGTAATTTTTATTTAAGCTCCATGGGTGGGCCGATGTCACGAAGTCTTTCTTTATCCTGCAGTCCATTAAGGGGTAGAAGAAGTCAGCGGTTTGTAGGGAATCTAGGCGCCCGATTTCTTTTGCTATTTTGTTAACGCTTTTGCATTGTTTGCCGAAGGTATGCGTTTCTGTCTTTGAATCATCCCTGTTGGCCATTACTTTTTCTCTTTCCTTTTTTGGCGCTTTGCGGATATCTGAGTTAGTTCCACCAAACGTTAATTTGTCTTCCTCCGGCCTGCGTTTCCGGATACATCGGTCCAAAACGGATGTTTTCGGCAGGGGCTGCTGGGTGTCGTTGCAGGCGATACGGGGTGCGGATTGCCCTGTCGCGTTGGCAGCTTTTTACTTAAGCATGCGTAAGTCTGGCTCGCAGTTTTTGACGCATATCGACGGCAGCCGCCTTACCAAGTTTCAGTTCTCGGCGGTGTTTAAGAAGGCCTTGGTATCTGCGGGCCTCCCCTCTGGTGATTTCGGCACCCACTCCTTTCGCATTGGTGTGGCTACTACCGCCAGCGAATTGGGCCTGGCGGATACGGAAGTGCGTTGGATAGGGTGCTGGCGCTCTGATTGCTTTGCAGGGTACGTTCGCCCTGATTTTGTTCTGCATTAATTTATTTTCAGGTTACCGACCGTCAGTATGGATATTGGGCCATTCCTATGTTTTCTGGGCTGAACGGAGAGTTGCTATACGGCCCGGGGGGGGGGGGCAATCACTGGGGTTCCAAGACGCTGAGATCTATTGGAGAGGCCTGAGGGGTCTGAGAAGGTTGCAGACCTTGCCGGAAGTGGAGGATATTAGTTGGCACCGGCCGGTGCCGACAGTTTTGGTTTTGCACATCGGGGAGAATGATCTATGCTCTGTGCGCCTTGGGGAGTTGATTGCCTCAATTAAGTCGGACCTCGAGCGGTTCGCTTCATTTTTTCCTGAGCTCATGTTGGTGTGGTCCGAAATAATCCCCAGGGTAGTGTGGCATGGTGCCCGAGATGGTAATGCTATTGAGAGGGGCCGGAGACTTCTCAATACCCGGGTATCTCGTTTCGTAAGGACCCGAGGAGGGATAGTGATGAGGCATCGGGAGCTGGAGGGTGACAACAGATGCCTGTTACTGTCGGACGGGGTTCACCTTACTGATATTGGCCTGGCTATATTTCTGTCCGGTCTGCAGGATGGGATCGAGCAGGCTCTTTTTCTCTTGGCTGGGGGTCGTGGTGGGGTGGAGGCACGTGTAGGGTGAATACACGCCCTTCTTGTGGCGGTTTGGTAAGGTGAATTACCTACATACCCACCTATGTTGGTAGGCCGGCATACGGGTGTTTACCTTAAAACGTTAAAGTATTTTCTACGTTTATATTTATAAATAAAAGCTGTGGCCGACCCCGAGTCAACCCATGTTAAAGGAATAATCATGGTGTCCTGTGTCAAGTTAATAGTAGTTTATCCCTAGCTAGGTTATTAAGGGTTATGGTATACATGCAGTCCAGTAGACCCATAGGTGTCTAACCGCCGGGTCTTTGACTTTGTGTAGGAAGAGTTAAAAAATAAATAGGGCCCCAGCTAGGGATTAGGTCCGTTTTGTGCCCAGCAGTTTAGGGGTTAAAATGGGTCTTACCCGATTGGCTGCTCTCAGCCCCCTCCATCCAGGGGAGGGGTTATGGTTTCTTCTCCCCCTCCCTCCTTCCTGGAGGATTTAAGTGAGGGATTTCCGGGTCTCTGCCTCTTTTGGCCGTAATATCGTAATCTCCCTCCCTCCCGCCCATTTGGTAACTTGATTTGGTAGGTGTTTAAAAAAACACACTGAGACGTCACGGACATTCTTAGTGACAGGGCAGCTCGTTTACCATGATGTTATCAGTACTTCAGGGTTAGAGTTGCAACTGGCATTGCCTTCTGAAGTGGGGGTGTTTTGCAACGTACTGTATTGTGTATTTTGCACTTTTCTTTTGGTTGATTGCTTATTTATGTTTTGTTAATGGTGTATAATAGTGTTTTGTCGCAGCTGGCGGTTTGGTAAGGCGAATTACCTACATGCCCACCTATGTTGGTAGGCCAGCATACGGGTGTTTACCTTAAAATGTATTTTCTATGTTTATATTTATAAATACAAGCTATGGCCGACCCCGAGTCAACCCATGTTAAAGGAAAATATCACGTAGCGGGTTAGTGGACCCACTAGGCTGTACCGCTGTAGCGGGGAGGCAGCTGGCCAAACAACAGGAAACCTCAGCAATATAATGTCCCGCACAAGGGTACCTGGATAGTCCAGTGACCGCAGCTCTGGTACAGTTGGAGAAGGGCGCAGCAGGTAACGCCAAATGTGGCGGATGACACAGGTGCCGCAGGTTGCGCCAGACGTGGCGAGTTCCTCCGGACGTGGCAGATGACACAGGACGTGGCGGATTCCTCCAGATGTGGCAGATGACACATGACGAGGCAGATGACACAGGACGTGGTGGATTCTTCCAGACATGACAGATGACACAGGACGTGACACGACTCCGACACTAATAGGCACAGGAACAAGGACAGCACGGGATACAGGAACAGGTAACAAGTCACGGGTAACAACTGGAGCTGGAAACACTAAGGGACCATTTGCAAGACAGACTGGAAAAACTAACAATGCTCAGGCAAGGATCAGAGGGGCTGGGGCCTTCTTATAGACCAGGAAATCATGGCAGTTGTTGATAATGATGATTTCCTTTGTGCGCGCGCTGGCCCTTTAAGGCCGGGCACAAGCGTGCGCACGCACCCTACGGGACACAGCAGACCGGAGCGGAAGTGAGCGCTGTCGTCTCCTAGGAAGGAGATGGGGACCAGCGCTCACGGATCCATGGCTGCGGGCGTCGGGAGGTGAGTAAACTCGACGGCCTGTGGCCATGGACGCTACAGAATAATTATGGTGTCCTGTGTCAAGTTAATAGTAGGTTATCCCTAGCTAGGTTATTAAGGGTTATGGTATACATGCAGTCAGGGTTATCTAGGTTAATTTCCTCTTGAGCTGAACTAATTTGACTTCAATTGATTTCCAACCCCCACGAACGTTGATTGGTGTATTAATGATCCAGTATAAATGCCTGATTGGTAGGAGTCCAAAAAGAGGGGCCTTATGGCTCTTTTCCATACAGCACCACTCTCAATTAGGTGTTACTTAGGAATTGTAAAACAGACCCATTACCTGTATAATGAAAATGTATTCAACTTTCTTATATGCGTTGTCAATTACTCACTATTTTCAGAACTATGATAGGGAGGATTTTTACCCTTTAAAGAGGATCTGTCGCTAGTTTAGTAATGCCTCATCTCCTAGCTAATTTAATAGGCGCAGTCACACTGATAATACTAGACAAAATTGTGTCCCAAAAAGTTTATTATTTTAAAAATGCTGAACTTTTTTTTCTAAATATGCAAATGAGGCTATACTAGACAAGTGGGCGTCAGCACCAGCGATTCTCCTGAGGTGGAGCTACCTCACAGCCTTTGACGCTGTCCTATCAGCATGAAGCTGCTTCACACAGTGTGAGAGACTGAGGCTGGAGGGAAGGAGGGTCACTTAAAACAGGCATAACTTGGGCAGTGGATCTTCATATGGCACCAGAGGGGCAGTTTTAGCTGGGAAACAACCGGAGGTATCACCAGTTGAAAACACAGTCGGGCATTGAAGCTGTATACTATTTGATTACGCTGTGCTGCTGGGCTGGGAAGAGGAGAACTGTATGACACTGATTAGATCGCGTCATACAGCAAACATTACACCGCCCAGAGTGAAAAGAAAGTGTAACCTCCCATTTAGCTATTAGAGGCACATTAGCATATTTAGAAAAATGCAGAAAACTTTGAAAATAATAAACCGTTTTGGAAAAAAAAACGACACTGTAGGTATCAGCATCGTAGCGCCTATTAGATTAGTTAGGAGAGAGGGCATTAATAAACTGGTGACAGATCCTCTTAAAATTTAAACAACTGCTTCCATTCACTGTCTCTAATCGTCCATTATAAAGGAAAATTTGACCTGACAGGTTTGTGATTCATAGCTAATTTGTCTAAACAGTCTTCTGGATTATTGTTTTAAAGATTTGCTTAGATTTTGCCTGTCCATAATATTTTATAAGAATGGTCTCAGATATACCTTAAATAGAGTCAGGCTTGAAATAATACTATTGAATGGGGGTTGCATAGTGCCCATGGCCAAACCATGTCTCACCCAACAGCAAGTAATAGATTCTGAATATGAGAATGGGCATGCACTTGGTTCTAAGGTGCCCTTGCTGCGTATGTGTGGGCAGGGTTAGACTATCCCACCAAAGTACCAGAGGACCCACCGATGGGCCCATGCTATGACACAGTAATGGGCCCTATGGTCCATCAGGACAATCCCCGTTACAGTCAATCCCCGGACAGGAGCTTATGTATTTTGGATGTGTCTGCAGATTTCATCCCATAGTAGTTAACTTGAGTTTATTTGGCAGTTATTAAAAGACATTCAATGCCCCCCTGACATGTTTTACCTTAGATAATGGAAATTGCCGCACATATCACTGAAGACGCCTTATCTATGGCGAAATATGTCAGGGGGGCATTGAATGTCTCTTAATAATTGCCAAATAAGTACAGGTCAACTACTATGAGATGAAATCTGCAGACGCATCCAAAATAAATACTTATTTTATGACAGGCAATAGCCACAATATCCTACTGCCTAGTGCAAGGATTGATTTAGCTTCTATAGAGCTTATTGGCAACTCATTTTGAATTAGTTTCTGTTCATAGATAAATAATAAAGGTTATCTTTTATTTAATAATATATAAATAATTATTCTTTCAGTAGAGTGGAGAAAACAGTATTTTTTTGCTATTTGGCAACTAGTCAATACGGTCGGTTGCGGGCTTCTAACAGAAGAGGGCTTGCAACCCTATTGTATTTTGCTATGTAGCCAACCCTCTTCAGGCCCCTGCACCTAGATTTTTCTCAGTCCATTTGAGGAAACACTTTACATACTCTATCAGCATTTAAACAGGAGAAATGTCACACGGAAAGGCCACTCGGAAAAATCTGCATTTGAATGACTGAAAATGCAATGTCAAATATAGAATGCAAATAAATAAAGACCGTGTGCAAGATAGGAAAAGATGCGATTACCACACCATGCTGGTGGAATTAAAGACTGGGTCCTGGGAGGACAAGAGTGGGGCTGAAACCCAATTTTTATCTAGAAAACTCTATGTGTAAAGTTGCATTCATACTAGAATAACATTTTCCAGATATGGCTGGAGTTCCTCTGAGGTTATGTTACTGAGGAAAAGCAAGCATTGTCTCCACATGATTTCATAAAATGTAGATGGATGACTTTCTTCCCAACATTGTGATGGGGAATTATAACAAATTATTCTTTATGTCTCCCGTTAACTGGTTGCCGACACAGGACGAGTACTTGGCGCATTAGGACGAGCATTCTTGTCCTGTGTGGCAGCCGTCTGTGTGCACGATTGAGAGCAGGGCAACGGCTGTAATACATCGCCACGGCCCCGCTCTGACAGCGAAGAGGAGAGAAACATCTTCTCTCCGCCGCTAACCCTTTGAATGCCGCCATGAAAGCTGATCGCAGCGTTCAAGGAGAGGGGACTGCACTTTGATCGTGCCACAGAAGATAACTGTGATGCGATCAAAGCCCATAACTTGTATTGCCAGATAGCCCAGGGTCCATTGAAGGACCCCAGGGCTGTCTGAACATATTTCCTGTTGTTAGGGCATACTGAGGTCTGTCCTAACAACTGCCTGTGTACTATCCGTACACAGGCTAATGTACTGGCATATAGATCTATGCCAGTACATTGCAGTTACAAAATAAACATCAAAATGATAAATCCCTTTATCGGATAAAAAAAAAAAAGTTAAATGAATGTAAAAAAAAATAATGATAAATAAATAAAAAGTAAAAAAAAATACACAGAAACACATTTTTTTATAATAAATAAACGTTTTAAAATATAAGTCCCAAAACATGAAATAATATAGACATATTTGGTATTGCCACGACTGTAACAACCTGTACAACAAACCTATAACATTATTTATGATGATCGGTGTATGGTGTAAAAAAATAAATATTAAAACTGCAGCAGAACTGCTTTTTTTCAGTATTTTCGCCAAAATAAAATTTTATCGAAATTAAACGATAATGTATTCGTACCAAAAAATGGTACCTACATAAAGTACAACTTGTCCCGCAAAAAACAAAGTCTCATACACCTACGTCGCACAAAAAATAAAAGAGTTATGAGCATCGGGATGCAAAGTGGGAAATTAAAAAAATTGTTCTGTCCTCAAGGCCAAAATTGGCCGTGTCCTTAAGGGGTTAAGCCGTAACCAGCTTGTTTATACATTTTTGAAGTTGTCTTTTGTGTGTGCACCTTGCCTACTACACGCCAGTCTGGCACACCATGCAATCACATAGCTCTCATATAAGATCTGGAAAAAAAATCATTTCGAATTAAGCCAGGAAGGAAACTGTCTGTTATCTATTTCCCCTCTGGGTTGTCTTTACTATGCCATAGTGATAAAACAATGCATTATTTTTATGGTGCATCATAAATGGGTGCTTTGCTTAAATACCTTTGTTGGAAAAACAACATTTACACTTTTTTAACTTTAACCCAGAAATTTGAGTTCTGTGTTAATGTGAAAATATTGAAAAAATAAACATTCCTCCCACTTTTCCAGTGAAAGTTGTATGAGATGTGGTCAGTGTCGAATTCCTCTGCCTAGGAGGTTTCATTAACATTTCACGTTTGATCACATTCACAATTAAATATCACGACCACACAAGGCTTTGGTCTTGACCCCTGGCAGTGGCCAGCGTCTCGTAGGCTTGCTATGTCCAATTCATCCTGTGTGTGTTTCCCATTATGTCATCTGTGTTCATCTTGTCGCTGTCCTCTTTGCGGGAATCATTATTTGATCTTCCCACTGAAATGTGGGTAATGAATTGATAGACGAATGTTTGGACAAAGTAGTTGGAAGAATTGCTTGTATCATTTTGCCGCTTTTACATTTGTGGTTAATTTGTTCACCACCATAAGTAGATGTATTTTATCTCAGCTGAGTATCAGCATTGGTACAACTCACTGAAATGATGATAAAATTTAGGGAGTTTTCCAAGGTATAGTCCTTAGGGAGAGTGCATTTAAAGACATTTACATGGAAGACATTTACCGTATTTTTTGGACTATAAGACGCAGGTTTTAGCAAGAATAAATCTTGCTAAAAAGTCCCTGCGTCTTATAGTCAGCAGTCAAGGGATCCGGCAGCACCGGGCCTCCTAACCACTTCTTACTTAACCCATTCCCGACCCATGATGTGCCGGAACATCATGGAGCAGGGAAGGAATGATGTTTGGAGCGGAGCGGGCTCACGCGCTGAGCCCGCTGCATACACTGCAGGTGTCAGCTGTGTTTTACAGCTGACATGTTGCTCTAATGGCCAGGAACAGCGAGGGCGCGGTTCCTGGCCGTTTAACTAGTTATATGCCGTGACATTTGTAGGGGTCTTCCCATGAAGGACATTTATGACATATCCACAGGATATCTTCAGAAAAAGCGTGGTGAACAGCAGCACACGTCTCCCAAGTTTCAATCAATAAGTTATTTTATTGGTCAAACATCCAGTAAAAAATGGCAACGTTTCGACCCGTGACAAGTGGAGGGTCTTTCTCATATCCACAGGATATATCATCAATTTCAGATAGGTGCGGGTCCCACCTGTGGGATCCGCATGTCTAGAACGGGGCCCCCTAAACCCCGTTCTATCTTACCCAGCTCTGTTGTCTCCCGGCCACTTCTTGGTTAGGTGGTTGGGAGTTACGGAAACAGCCGAGTGCTCGCTGAGGTACGCAGTGTCCGTAACTCCCATAGAAGTGAATGGGAGTTACAGAAACAGCGTAACACCGCGAGCGACGCTGTTTCCGGAACTCGGTAGCTACTAAAACAGCTTACATGGTAGAGTTATGGAAACAGCGTAACTTGCTGAACTACACTGTTTCCGTAACTCCCATAGAACTGAATAGTAGCTACGGAAACAGTGTAGCATGCTACGTTGCTTCTGTAACTGCCATTCAGTTACAGAAACAGCGTAGCTCAGCGAGTTACGCTGTTTTCGTAACTCATTCATATATTGCAGTGTATTGTTCCAGCGATCTAATGAGGAACTAATAAAATGTGTGAAAAAAAATTAAACGTTAAAAAACATTTTTCCCCCAAGCACAATGTAAAAATAAAAAAATTGGTATCGCTGTGTTCATAAAAGGCCGAAACTTTTACAATCTAGCATTATTTGACTCGCACGGTGAATGGCGTAAAAAAATAAGTAAAACCCCAGAATCGTTGTTTTTTGGTCCCCATAGCGCTAAAAATAATTAAATAAAAGTGCTAAAAAAGTTGTATGTACCAAAAAATGGTGCTAATAAAAACTGCAGCTTATCCCGCAAAAAATAAGCCCTCAAACCGCTCAAACGATAAAAAAAATATAAAAAGGTATGGCTCTCAGAATGTAGTGAAACCGAACAAATCATTTTTTTTAACCAATAGTTTTTTCTTTGTAAAAGTCGTAAAATATAAAAAAAAATTCTATTTTCTGTTGTCTAAAACCTGGATGCGTCTTATAGTCAGGTGCGTCTTATAGTCCGAAAAATACGGTGTCATTTGGTGTCTTCAGTAGTGAGGGGGGGGGTAAGAATAGGATAGGCCAGGGTGAACATTAGTGTAGGATAGATTGTGCTCAAGTGAAGAACATCATAGCTTCTCTATGTATGCAACTTTTGTCATTAAAACTCACTGTATGGAAAAGGAAGTGATGTCCATCTGAAGGGACATAGACATTATTTTAGAACATTATGAGGACCTAAGTAGGGAGTTGAAGGCGTTGACTACTGCTAGAACCCCCAGCGATCAGTTGTAGTCTCAGGTAAAACTCTGCAACAAGTGTACTATTTCCCTGCAGCGCCACCACAGGGGAAATAAAACATTACATAGCCATCTTTGAAATTAATGGGCTGTCCATATAATGCATGGACTTGCCTTGTCCTCCATAGTAAAAGACGCTCTCCCCTCCAGCTTGTTGAAGGACGTCACAAAAAACGGAATCTGCTCTACTAACTCAGAATTGTATAATTAAAAATGGGTTTCCTAAACCAAGCAGCCAGATTCTGATAAAAGTTGGCCATAATGGATTTGAACATGTTTCCCCTGAAGGGCAGATATCGGCGGACAGTTGGGCCTCTCCTGTACACATACCCCAGACCTACACCACATTATAATATAACTCATTCACTAAGTCACAAATGAGGCACAGTTATTGATACTTTAGACCAATGGAAAGATATTTGTTGATAGTCTTTGTTGAAAGTCTCCTCTACGAATTTAGCACCAGTACATGTCATATCAAAACTGAGTCTAAGGCCTCATTGACACAGTTGCATATTACAGAGCTGGGGGCACTCCATATAACACCACATGATACCATCATGCAGTATAGAAGAGGCTGGACGCAGCCTGCAGGGCTTAGGAGGGAAGCCTCCATGACAGACCTAGGAGGGAAAGGGTTAAGTATTGAGGGAGAGTTAGGAGGAGGTGGAGGAGGGACAGGGAGGAGTTAGGGGCCGTTGCAGAGCTTCCCGCTGTTTTCGGCACTGAGCCGGAAGCAGCGGGAGGAGTAACACACACTCGAGTAAGCTCCCCGTTGCCCCGCTCTGTGTGTGATGTCTGAGGCTGATATACTTGCGCGGCTGCGCGCCGCTGCTGTGCACCACGGTCCCGGATGGTTGGAGGAGACCGTGGCGGCACTTACCAGGATCCCGGACGCCGAATCGCCACGTCAGGCCCGGCATACGAGGTCTGTTGCTGTTGGGGACAGGCTCCCCGGCCCCCTTCCTAGCAGTAATATGGCGGCGGGGGGGGGGGAGTCAGCAACACCCGCTCCTGCTCAGAGGAGGCAGAGAGCGTCGCCAGGGGTGACGGTGACTCAGGCCGGGTCTACTCGTCGCTCCCGGCGGTCCCGACCTCCAGAACGCCTCAGCCCTGAGGTGGTCCCGCGGACACGGCGTCGCAGGGGGAGCCCTAAAATGGACGCTGCAGGCCAGGCAGCTGGGAGGGCCGCCTCTTCCCAGGCCCTGCGTCCTGGCAGGAATCCCCAGCCGCGACGGGGTCCGGCGGTAATCAGGGAGTCGCAGGCCGGGCTCCCTGTCACCCCTCCCCCATCAGATGCAAGATTTGGAGGACAAGCTACGGCCGCCCCGCCTGGTGATGTTCCGGCCAGGGGGCAGGCTTCATCGGGATCGTCGAGACGGACGCCTAGACCTGCAGCGACGTCGAGGCAACAGGTCCGGTCAGAAGTCTGGGTCCCAGCGGTCGGGCGGCAGGTTGCCGGCCCATCTGTCAGCGCGTCATCATCCCCGTTTCGGAGATGTCGGTGGGATGGCCAGTCGTCTGCGAGAGAGGAGCTGGAGGAAGGTGAACTGGATGTGTATCGGCGAGGTCAGGATGGTCCGGCTGACGGGGACACAGCGCCTGTGCAGCCCGGTGAGTGCATAACTCCATCTTTGTCGTATCCAGCGATTTTTATGTCGGGTGTCGGCGTGGGGGCTGCTAGCGTCGCATCGGTGGCCTGTAGTGGCGCGGGCGGGCGCGACGGCGCGGGTCTAGCGGACTTAGTGGGTTGCTTGCGGGAGCTGGTCAGGCGTCTAGATAGGGCGGCGGCGCCAGTAGTTACGGAGGTGTCCCCGGCGGTAGTTTGGGAAGGCCCCAGAGAAGTGGGATCGTTACAGGCGCGGCCCGGGATGGCGGCTAGAGAGGCGGTCGCGGTGTCGGTACAGACCGAGGCCCAAAAAGAAGGCGATCGGGTGCGTATTGATGATCGTGCTCGTGGGGAGGTGTATGTTTGCTTCGAAGGTCCGTTGGGGGCGCACTTAAAGCAGGAGGTGCGTGAGCGTATCTGGAAGGACGAATATGTCGAGATATTTTCTCTCCTGCCGCTTGCTAAATTCAATTTGGATAAGAGCAAGCGGGACGAGAGAAAGAAGGACGAGGAGGAACGTCGGCGGTATAGGCTTATCCCGCAGACGTTCGTTAATTGGTCGCAGGCGTTCGCCATATTAGCCAGTGTAATAGGAGAAAAGGCGCCGGAAAATTGTTCGGCGTTGTTTTGCTATTTTGACGCCATTGGGGAGGCTCATAGGGCGTACGGGGGGCAGGCGTGGCTAAGATACGATGAGCAATTCCGTCAGCGTAAAGCGGTTCGGCCGGCGATTCGGTGGGACCAGAAGGATATTGCTCTCTGGTTAAGGGTTACGGCTCCGGTTAGGCAGTCCTTTCCCGGGAGCGTCGGCCAAGGGGGCCAGTCCAGTCAGGTCGGACAAGGCGGCGGGGCAAAGTTGGGATTCTGCTGGCAATTCAACGATGGCCAGTGTAAGTTCGGGGCCACGTGCAAGTTCAAGCACGTGTGTTCAGAGTGTAATGGTGCATCCCACGGGGCTGCAAAATGTATGCGAAAAAAGAGGTCAGGGAACCAGTCCTCCTCGGCTGGTCAAGGGGTTGTCACCGGTGAGGGTGGAAAGGATGGCCCCTTATCTAAATGAGTATCCGGATAGGGCGGCGGCCAAGTTACTTTACGAAGGGTTTTGTGTTGGTTTTATTATTCCTCCGCCTCCTTATGAGGTCCCGGTTACGCGGAGGAACCTTAAATCGGCCTACTTGCATGCCGAGGTCGTGTCGGAAAAATTGTTTAAAGAAGTTTCGTTGGGTCGCATGGCGGGGCCTTTTGTTGATCCGCCAATAAAAGATTTAGTGGTGTCCCCATTGGGTATTGTTCCAAAGCGCGAGCCCCGGAAATTTCGTTTGATTCAGCATTTATCGTTTCCCAAGGGTTCGTCGGTAAATGACGGGATTGATCACGAGTTGTGCTCCGTAGTGTATACCTCATTCGATAAGGCGGTGGGGTTAGTTCGTGCTGCGGGTCCAGGCGCGCTGCTAGCAAAAACCGACATCGAGTCGGCGTTCAGGTTGTTGCCAGTTCATCCAGAAAGCCAACGGCTGTTGGGTTGTTTTTGGAATGGGGCTTTTTACGTGGATCGGTGCCTTCCGATGGGGTGTTCCCTTTCTTGCGCATACTTCGAGGCATTTAGTAGCTTCGTGGAGTGGGTGACGAAGGGAGTAGCCGGGGTCGACTCGTTGATACATTACTTAGACGATTTCTTGTGCGTCGGCCCGGGGGGTTCGCCGGTTTGCGGTAATCTGCTTCATGCGCTGCAGAAGGTTGCGAGGGATTTTGGGATCCCTTTGGCGCCAGAAAAGACTGAGGGCCCGGTACTGACGATTTGTTTTTTGGGAATTGAAATAGATTCGGTGGCAATGGAGTGTCGTCTTCCTGCGGATAAGTTGGGGGCTTTGAGTCAGGAGGTACGTCGGGCTTGTAGGTTAAAGAAAATTACGCTGCGTGAGCTTCAGTCGTTGCTGGGGAAGTTGAATTTCGCCTGCCGGATTATGCCAATGGGGAGGGTGTTTGGTAGACGGTTGGCGGCGGCAACGGCGGGAGTGCGTGCGCCACATAATTTTGTGCGGCTCAAGGAGGAGCATCGGGCTGATCTGCAGGTATGGGATGACTTCTTGGGCCAGTATAACGGTCGCTCGCTATGGATGGCTCCAGCGCAGGATACGAGTGATTTAAATATTTTTACGGATGCGGCTGGGGCGGGCGGTTTTGGAGCTTACGGGGGGGGGGGTCCGTGGTGCGCAGGTCAATGGCCGGCTAGCTGGGTGTCCAGTGGACTCACGCGGAATCTGGCCCTGCTCGAGCTGTTCCCCATCGTGGTTGCGACGACCAGCTCAGGGATAAGAAGGTTCGTTTTTACTGCGACAACATGGGGGTGGTGCTGGCCATTAATAACATCACGGCGTCCTCTCCTCCGGTAGTTCAGTTGTTGCGACATTTAGTGTTGGTGTGCTTGTCGTTGAACGCGTGGGTGGTGGCAGTGCATGTGCCGGGGGTATGGAATTGTATCGCTGATGCTCTTTCTCGCTCGCAGTGGGACCGGTTTCGGCAATTGGCACCGGGAGCGGAACGTCTCGGTTTGGCTTGTTCGGAACATCTTTGGGATCTGGTCTCGGTCCCGTAGAACGATTGGTGGAAAGGTCTTTGGCGCGCACGACGTGGAGTGCTTATTCTGCTTGTTGGAGGCAGTGGGAGGAGTGGGTAAGAGAGTTGGGTGACGTCAACACGGATAGAGACAGGTTGGTGGCACTTTTGTACTGGTTAGGGGACGCCTGGGAGGCGGGGTTTTAATTGGCAAAGGTTAACCGTTTCATGTCTGCGGTGGCGTTTGGTTTTAAGTTGCGAGGCTTTCGGGATGTATCTAAGGAATTTTTAGTGGGACAGGCTTTGAAGGGTTTGCGCCGAGGTAGGGTCGAGGCGGATCGTAGAAGGCCTGTGTCGTTTTCTCTGCTTAGCTCTTTGGGCGGATCATTAGCATCGGTCTGTCGTTCTTCGGCCGAGATGGAGTTGTTTCGGTTAGCTTTTTCTTTAGCGTTCTTTGGGGCATTTAGAATTGGTGAGTTGGTGTCGCGGAGTACCAAGCAGGCAGGGGGGTTGAGACTGGGGGAGGTGAGCCTATATGCAGATCGGCTTGAGTTATGGTTGCATCGGTCAAAAACTGACCAATTAGGGAAGGGGAAGCTGATAGTTTTGTTCGCCCTCCCGGGTTCGGCTATGTGCCCGGTAGCGTGCATGCAGGGTTTTAAGCCACAAGTGGGGTCTCCAGAGTTGCCATTGCTATGTCACGAGGACGGGTCATTTTTGTCCAGATTTCAATTTGGAGCTGTATTTAAAAAATGTTTGGCGGCGGTCGGTGTCGCGGCGGGCTCGTATTCATCTCATTCCTTCAGGATTGGCGCAGCAACAGAAGCAGGGCGCTGGGGGTTGGATGATGAAGGGGTGCGGCGCATCGGTCGTTGGGAGTCCAACAGATTTAGGTCTTATGTCCGCCCTCATCTGTTATGAGTCTTGTTGTTAGCGCTTAAAAAATGTTTGTGTGGTGGTATCTAACTTTCTTTTCCGTTTCAGATCCGCCTCCGTGTTTGGTGTGGTTGCTGGGCCACTCTTACGTGCATTGGGGGGCTTTGAGGGCGGACGTCCGCCCGGACGGTCGCCAGTTGCGCATTCCGCGACAGGATGCGGTTTTGCATTGGCTGGGATTTAGAGGTATGTCATGGAGCAGGGTGTTAGCAGAATTCCAGACATATGCTCGGCTTGATAGGGTCCCAGAGGTCTTGGTATTGCACGTGGGTGGGAACGACTTGGGAGTCCGCCCCTTTCGTGAGTTGGTGCGGGATATTAAACACGATATGTTGTGTTTGTGGGTTTCTTATCCCGGGTTGGTGATAGTGTGGTCGGACATTGTCCCAAGGAAACATTGGCAGCTGGCTAGGTCAGTGGAAAGAGTCAATAAGGCTCGCATTAAAGTTAATCGGGCGGTGTCCCGTTTTGTAGCCAAAAACGGGGGCATTTGCGTGCGGCACAGGGATTTGGAGTCAGGAGTGGGGAACTACTGGAGGAGCGATGGGGTTCATTTGACCGAGGTTGGTATTGATCTGTGGAGCTTGGCAATAGCAGAGGGATTTGAAAGGGCGGTGGTGGTGTGGCGGAACTCACAGGCTTAAGGTGGTCAAGGCCTGTTTCGCTGTGGCGGGGGTAGTCCTTGAGACCAGTCAGTACAAAATGGTGGGGGGGGTCGCATCGGGGGTATGCGTCCCCCAAAAAAGGTACATGGTTGAAGACTTCATCGGGTGTTATCCCTTTGAAGTGGTCTTCTGGTGGAAGGTATATCACTTGAAGGCTTCATCGGGTGTTATCCCTTTGAAGTGGTCTTCTGGTGGTTGGAGCCATTTGCAGAGGTGAGCGGTGCCTCCGAGCTGGTTTACGGCTGGAGGTAATTGGTTGGTGGTGGTTGCAGATGGCTAACTCGGGGTGTGTTAAAAAGGAATATCTAAAATGGCTTCAAGGACTTCCCCTGCTCGGATTAATGTTAACGTTAAATTGTTATTTATGATTCTGACCCATGTTGGGTCATGTGAATTATTAGGAGGAATTCTCTGGTGGATTCCTAATTAGTTATCCGAACGTTTCGGATTTAAATTGTTTTTATAAAACTGTGAAATTAATAAACGGCTGCTGTGGCCATTTCACATCCAACCTCGGTGTCACGTGTCTTTTCTAAAGGTGGGGGTGGAGGGATAGGTAGGGATAAGGGAAGGTTCACGAACACACGACTCTACTTAGGCAGGTCATGAATTTTTCCTCAGAAGCAATGCTTCCTGGGTAGAAATCTTATGTAATACAACAACATCTTACGTAATACAACATGCAATAGAGCATGTCACAATTATTTTTCTAAGTTTGAATTCAGAGGCATATGGAGGTACAGTATGGGCCCATAGATCTTCAGCTAATACAAAGTCACTTCTGTGATGCCGGCACTTCCTGGTTACGGGCATGGTTTGTTTAGACGTCACAGTCACATGGTACACTCAGTGTACCATGTGACCGTGACGTCACGAGAGGGGGCGTTCCAGCCACTGTGGAAGAGCCGATGCGGAAGAGCATGGAAGACTGCAGGTGAGCTGCAGAGGGGGCCCCTAATGTATGTGTCTTGTATTGTATTGTATTGTATTGTCTGTTGTATTGTACTGTCTGTGTTTTCGGTGGAGAGGGGCATTAAATTACAGGCCCCCCTCTCCTCTCTCCACCGCAAACACAAACTGTACAACACAATACATTACAAACTGTGGGTCGCACTCCCCCTGGGGGGTCGTGTGAAGACCTCCGGGGGTTGCGCACCACTCACCGAGGTCCTGCTTCCAACTGTATTTGCGTCCTCAGGTCGCAGATCCATTTGAATTTAATCCTGGAGCAAGGAGCTGACGGCTCCTTCCTCCAGCATTCACTGCCGTGAGCTATTAGCGGCTCGGCGCAGACAGGCACGATTTAGTGACGTCATCGCGCCTGTCTGCGCTGAGTCACTCATAACACAGGGCAAAGGAGGAGAAGGATCTCCTCCTCCACCCATCGTGGGAACGGGGATAGGTAAGTAACTTTATTATTTTTCTATTATGCACATATGGAGGAATTATACTGTATAAGGAGGGGGCTGATATGGTGCGTGTGTGTGTGTGTGTGTGTGTGTGTGTGTGTGTGTGTGTGTGTGTGTGTGTGTGTGTGTGAAAAGTGGACCGATTTCTTGCGTTTTTCGGAAGAAATATCACCATCACGCAGCCTAAAAAGAAAACGCAACAAAATCTGCACTATTTCCGCAGTGAAAAACGCATGAAATGGTGCAGGTTTTCCACAGCGGATTTTCTGCTAGTTTATGCGGAAATGTTACAGATATTTCCTGCAGCAAATCCGTTACGTGTGGATAAGCCCTTACAATTCTGATCACAATAGATCCAGAACAGATCCCATATTATTGCTTGGCCTGTCTCTCCAATTCCAATCTTTCAGGTGATACTTTTAACCTGTTACTCACCTCTCCTTACTCCTGCACCAGGCTCTTGCTGGTGGCCCCAGCTCTGGCAGGTGTCTGCATTGGGTTGCTACGCCTCTCCTGCCAGCCACGACTCAGCTGATCTGGCCATAGTTCTACTGCTCCCTGCTACGGCAACCAGCGCTTCCTACTGATGACACCAGGGTGGACTATTTACCCCTTAACGACATGTCATGTACTAGTATGTGACAGCCGTTAAGTGGAAGTATTGTGGTATCCCAGAGGATGCAGAGGTTATGGGGGTAGTAGTATCCCTAATGGCTGGTTTATTGGTGATGTCACGGTCGCTGCAGTGGGGTCCAACCCTGGGCACTTCTCTTAAGACACACACACCAAGTCAATTGTCAAAAAATGGAAAGCAAAATCAGACACAGTTCTCTGCTAACCAAAAGTCTCTTTACTGAGGAGAACTTTCATAAAGTGCAGCAATAATTCACAGCAATGCATTACAAGTATAGTGGAGTGTGTGTGTGAGGAGGACCCCTTGTTAGCTGACTTGCAGGGATATGCTTGTGAGGAGTGATGCTAACACAGTACTTTCCTCAGATTATGCAGTTTATGGTTTTGGGGGAGACACAGTCCTTATTATGGCTACAGAAGGGATCTGCACCGGTTGGCTCCCGACGGGTGACTAACTTGAGGGAAATGTAGTTACTCACGGTTACTGGGACGCGGTATCCGACAACCGAACGCGGACCTAAGACACGTGGCTTGGAAACCACGGAGCACTGGACTTGACCGGAGGCCTACTTTAAGGCCTGATTTACACGAGCGTGTGCGTTTTGCGCACGCAAAAAACGCTGCGTTTTGCGTGCGCAAAAGGCATTTAACAGCTGCGTGTGTCATCAGTGTATGATGCGCGGCTGCGTGGTTTTCGCGCAGCCGCCATCCTTATGACACTCCGTTTGGATGTTTGTAAACAGAAAAGCACGTGGTGCTTTTCTGTTTACATTCAGAGTTTGACAGCTGTTGCGCGAATCACGCAGTTTGCTTCCGTGCGACCTGCGTGGTTTTCACGCACCCATTGACTTCAATGGGTGCGTGATGCGCGAACAGCGCACAAAGAAAGGACATGTCGTGAGTTTTACGCAACGCACTCGTGCTGCGCAAAATTTACGCACTGTCTGCACTGCCCCATAGCCTAATATAGGTGCGTACAACACGCGTGAAAAGCACGCGCGTCGCACGCGCGTATATTACGCTCGTGTAAATGATGCCTAAGGTCCAGGATTGCAGAAAGGCTCCTCTTGAAACTGCTCCTTTCTGGCAGATAGATTCTCTCCTTCTCGGAGGCGGTAGGAATGTATATGTTATCCCCTCTGTATGGACTGGTGAAGGGTCCTAGGAATATCTGTGCTTTGCATGGGCCGTGAGATTCACCATGCAGCTCCTAGGCATGGCAGGTAGGTAGCTGTACATTCCCTGCTATCTCTTGTACAGCATGGGTTGCTGGCACCTCACACTAGACTCCCCAGAACTCGTCTGCACTGGTTTTCCTGCCCTCTGCTAAGAGGTAGGCTGGGCTACAGTCTCCACTCACAGAATACTAGAAGTATCTGGAGGGAAAACTGGTTATGACAGCAGTGACTGAAATCCTACACTCACATGCACTTACAGTGGGTCAACCATAGATGGCAGCAAATGATAATATACACAGTGTATGCACAGGAAATACATGATATACAGAGGCATACTGACACACAGTACTATTACATTGTGACAAACCTACTACCATACTCCTATTATGGAAGTAGGGAGTGTACTGGGACACTACAGTGTGGAGCGGGCTGAGCTTGCTCCATACTCAGCAGGTGTCGGCTGTGTTACACAGCCGACACCTCACTGCAATGGGCGGAATCAAAGATCACTTTGATTCCGCCCGTTTGACACCTTAAAGGGAATGTGTTGCCCGAAAAACATGTTTTTTTAAAAAAAATTAAACATTTAGTGTGTGGGTGATTAAACATTGTTCACATTTTTTTTATTTTTTTGCACGAGTCCAGGAAATATTATAAATTATTTCTAATTTATAATACTACCCATTTTTGGTCACTAGATGGAGCTGTTCCCAAAATTGCAGCATTGCAGCGTTGGGTTAAAAGCCCTCGCTCTAGTGAGCTCTCAGCATTCCCCCCTCCTTTATCCTGGCTAGTGCCGGGATAAACGAGGGGTTTGAAAGGTTTAACCTCCTACACTGTGTGTCGCCATTTTTTGAGGTAACCCACAGTGTAGTAGGTTTACATACAGTAGTAAACACACACAAACACTAACATACATTGAAATCTCTTACCTGCTCCTGCCGCCGCGGCTCCCTCCGGCCCGTCCGCTCCCTTTGCTGCCGCTGTTCCATGTGCACAAGTCCGGAAGCCGCGACCGGAAGTAGTAATATTACTGTCCGGCCGCGACTTCCGGTCCACAGGAAAATGGCGCCGGACGGCGCCAATTTCGAATAGGACTGTGTGGGAGCGGCGCATGCGCAGTTCCCACACAGACGCCGTACACGGCAGTCAATGGGACGGGAGCCGTTCGCTGTCCCTATGGGACTGTGGCTGCCGTATTCCATGTCTGTGTGTGTCGTTAATCGACACACACAGAAATGGAACAAAAAATGGCAGCCCCCATAGGGAAGAAAAAGTGTAAAAATAAGAAACAGTAAAACACAAACACACAAATGAAAATAAACGTTTATATTAAGGCACTAACATCTTTAACATATAAAAAAATTATTTGTGATGACACTGTTCCTTTAAATGCCGAGGCCAATAGCGTCAGCGGCATTTAAATTGTTAGAAACAGGGGGCGCCCCCTCAAACACGCCATCGTGCTCCCCCTTCGACGCAATCAGCTGGTGAAAACGGTTGTCATGGCAGAATGGGGGCCTAATAAAGGCCCCCAGGTCTGCCATCTTTGTACTCCTTTGAAACCCTGACTCCGGCAGGGCTTCAAAGAAAACTGTCAGAATCACGATATACTGCAATACAGTAGTATTGCAGTATATCATGCAAGCGATCCATCGATCACTGGTTCAAGTCCCCTAGGGGGACGAATAAAAAAAGAGTAAAAAATAAACTATTAAATAAGGTGTTTTTTTATGTTCCAAAAAAAAGAAGTATTAAGTTAAAAAAAAAAACTTTTTCCATTTTTCCCCTAAAGCAATGTTAAAAAAAAATTAACATAACTAGTATCGCCGCATCCGTAAAAGTGCGAACTAGCACAATATAGCATTGTTTAACCTGGTCGGTGAACGCCATAAAAAAAATATTATATATATATATATATATATATATATATATATATATATATATATATAAAAATAACTGCAAATTGCCGTTTTTTTGGTCACCTTAGCTCTCCAAAAAAATTCAATAAAAAGTGATCAAAAAGTCACAAGTACCCCAAAATCGTATCTGTGAAAACTACAGCTCGTCCCGCAAAATTTAAGCCCTCACATCGCTAAATTGATGGAAAAAGAAAAAGTTATGGCTCTCAGAACATGGTGAAACAAAACATTTTTTTTTTTTAGCAAATATTTTTCTTTATTTTTTTTTAAAAAGTGGTAAAACATAAGACAAAACATATAAATTTGGTATCGCCGTAATTACATCAACCTGTAGAATAAGGTGAATATGTAGTTTTTACTGCCTGATGGACGCCATAAAAATGAAACCCCCCCAAAAATTGCATAATCGCTGTTTTTTGGCCATATCACCCCACAAATATATATTTTTCAGCTTCCCAGTACATTATGAAGTAAAATAAAGGATGCCATAAAAAAAACTGCAACTTCTCCTGCAAAAAACAAGCCCTCATATGGCTATGTCGACGAAGAAATAAAAAAGTTATGGCTTTTGGAACGCGGGAAGGAAAAAACAAAAATAAAAAAACTCAAATTGGCCATGTCCTTAAGGGGTAAAAGGAGACAAATTCTTCAATGCCTGGATGTAGTTCCCATCATTGTTATGAACTCCTGTTCCTATTCTTATTGTTCCTGAATCCTGACCATGTTCCTGGATTAGGCTCCTGTCTAACCCTTAGGATTTTTTGCCTGGTTCCTGTGGTATTTCTCCTGGTATCGAACCCTGGACTGACTCCTAACTATGGTTCTCTTTTATCCTTCGCTGGCTAGATCATGATCGCTAATCCATTGAAAACCCCAGCTTCATCCTGACTTTGCCATAAGTTCTTTGCTATAGTGCACCCACTGCCAATTGGGGATTATTCTGGGGACCGCGACTTGGGAATCCATCGGGAAAGTCTATAACTCGTTGTGGGGGGTCAAGGGTGATTCCTTAAACTCTGCAACCTAGTCAAGCCAGCGCCTCGGAATAGAGGATCCACTTCTCCAGTGAAAAACGTAACAAAACCCTGGTCTAGGTCTAAGCAAAATCTGATAAGAACTAGTAGACCTTAAAGGGGTTATCCGACTTCACAAAAAAAGAAATAAATACATGTATTGCATTAAGAAATACTCACAGGTTCCTCATCAGTAGTGTTCTGTAAAAATTTCTGCAAATCACTGTATTTTTCCTGGTGCCTTGTTGCACCATTGTTTTCATTCCCCGTTTCTTTGAATTGGGTGTTTCCTCCATACTCGGTTTCTTCTAAAATCTACATTTCCCATAATTGCTCATTTCTTTCCTTGTCCGTGTTTTCACCACCCCCTGCCTATTTGCAAACGTCCCTCCCCAGCTTCTGTGTGCTGGCTTTTCATCTGAGCACAAACTCGATTTTCTTGCATTCTAAAGGTCACTCTCTCTCTGTGTGACTCTTCATGGGAGATACAACATATGACCTATGACTTTACGATGCTTGCTGAAGGAGCCAGAGTAGTCACATGAGATGTGACATATCATTCTAGGTGTGGATAGGAGAAGAGGAAATGTCACGAGGTCAGTTTCATTTTCCCGGTGCTATGAATATCGGGAAAGTGTGACATGATGGGAATACAAAACGCCACTGATTTGGGCCCAAGAGAGCGGAAAAGTTGTCACGTGGCCGCATTACAGAGCAAGAAAACAGCACATCTTCCAGACAGGACATATATTAGTAAGTGGTCTATATTAGGGGGTTGAATGTATATACACAGTGGCGGATTAAGTGTACCATGGGCCCTGGGCTGTTGATACAACTTGGGCCCCCCTCACACAGAGTTCACAGCAGCACAGAATCTGCACGCTCCTCTCCTGAAATACTCTGTGCTGCTGTGAACTCTGCTCTTACCATTACGTGGTGACTTGCCAATCATTTGAAGGTGTTATTGAGGACAGGAGTGGAGGAGTGGTAACAGACTGAGCTACGTAATGGTAAGAGCAGAGTTTACAGCAGCACTGAATCTGCACGCTCATCTCCTGAAATACTCTGTGCTGCCTTAAACTCTGTGGACAGGTCAGGATCCTGTTTTTTTTAAATGCTGCACTGTAGCGCAGCCTTATATAATGGATCGAGCGGGTTCCCCAGCAGCATTTAAAAGAAACAGGATCCTGACCTGTCCACAGAGTTTAAGGCAGCACAGAGTATTTCAGGAGAGGAGCCTGTGATTGGCTGCAGAGGCCGCTGCAGCCTGTGATTGGTTGCAGAGGCCGCTGCAGCCTGTGATTGGCTGGAGGCCGGCCTTCTGACGTCATCCTGACGTGCGTGACCGCCACTACAGCCTGTGATTGGCTGCAGCGGCGACATGGATGACACGTCACCGCTGGAGGCCGGACAGGAGGAATGTAAGTATGAACGTATTTATTTATTTTTTTTATTACATTAAAATTGTATTTTCCGTGCGCCGAGCATGTACTGTCAAGGTTGTTGAAAGAGTTAGTGCAGCCCATTAACTCTATCAGCACCCTGGACAGTACCATGCTCGGCACACGGAAATTACAGGTTCGGTCCGAAACAAACTTTTTCGTGAAATTCAGCGAACTAGCCAAACCGAACTTTTCAGAAGTTCGCTCATCTCTAGTCATAATGATGGCGGCTGCGCGAAAATCTCGCAGCCGCGCATCATACACTGATGACACATGGAGCCGTTAAGTGCCTTTTCGCACGGAAAACGCCGCAGTTTTTGCGTGAGCAAAACGCACACGCTCGTGTAAATGAGGCCTAAAGGGTAAGTCAATTTTTAACAAACTTCTAACATGTCATAGTGACATGTCAGAACTTTTGATGGGTGGGGGTCCGGGTGCGGAGACTAAGCGGCAGAAGCGCTCATGTGAGCAAAGAGCCACTTCATTTCTGTTTGGCTTTTTCCGGAAAGCCAAAGCAGCGGTGAACGGGCTCATTGACTTTCTATGAGCCCGTACATAAGCTGCTCAGCTTTCCGGAAACAGAAACCAAGTGGCTCAGCGCTCACACGAGTGCTTCCGCCGCTTAGTTTTAGTGATCAGAGGGAGTCGGCGAGAGACACTGCTTCCGTAACCATCATTCAGTTTTATGGGACTTACGGATGGTGGATATGTCATACATTTTTCTTATGGGAAAACTGAGGGCTGTATGGGGGGATTATATTGCAAGGGGAGGTGAGTTTGTCTGACTTCTGGGGGCTCTATAGGGAGGTCTGAGTGTCTGATTCTGACATCTCTGTGGGGGGGGGTAGCCCCCCCCCATAGAGCCCGTCGCTCAGACCCCCCTATACAGCCCCCAGAAGTCAGACAATTTGACTTACCCTTGTAATATATTAGTAACTAGTGAGGGCTCTATGGGAAGGGGGGATTATACTGAATGGGGGAGGGGGGTTCTAACCATCTAAGTGACTCCAGAGGACTCCATGAAGGGGGAATAACCCCCCATCCCCCATAGAGCCCTCAGTATTTCAGTATTTATTATACAGCAGGGAGATTTGAGCGTGTAACTCACTGCTGAGTGTCTATGGAGGGAAATTATTGTCCCCCCATAGAGTCCTCTGCAGTGAGTTACACCGCTCAAACCCCCCCTGCTGTATAATAAATACTGAAATCCTGAGAGCTCTATGGGGGATGGGATGGGGGGTTATTCCCCCCTTCATGGAGTCCTCTGGAGTCACTTAAATGTAAATTAAGATGGAGACGAACATGAACACTAACCTCCTCGTTGCTCGACCACCGCCCTTCTCGTCTGTTCCTCACTGGCGGTACGTGAAGCGTCAGAGGGGCGTGTTCTACCACGGCTAGCAGACGCACGTCTGCTAGTCCTATCCAGCAATTGATATCCATCCCCCTCCTCCTCATCAGCACTGCGCTGCCCTCTGCTGCAGTCCGCCCGCCCCTCCCTCTCAACGGCCATTAGCGGCGCTTCTTGTGAACGGCCATTAGTGAGTCCGACCTTAAGCGATTTAAAATTATGTGCGTTTCGGGTTGCGATGGGCCCCCTAAAAGCTTGGGCCCTGGGCGGCCGCCCGAAACGCCTATATTATAATCCGCCACTGTATATACAGTGCAGTCGGAAAGTGTTCAGACTCTTACTTTTTTTTACAAGTTTATCAACCATTGTTCTGTACTCAATACCCCATAATGACAAAGTGAAAACAGAATTTTAGATTATTTTTTTTAATTTATTAAAAATTAAAAGCTCAAATTTCGCATGGACATACGTATTCAGACCCTTTGTTATGACATTTGAAATGTAGCTCTGGAGGCCTCCCATTTCTCTAGATCATCTTTGAAATGTTTATACACCTTGATTGGAGGCCACCTGTGGTAAATTCATTTGATTGGACATGTTTTGGAAAGACACACCCCGGTCTGTATAAGGTCTCACATCTGACAATGCATATCAGAGCAAAAACCAAGTCATGGGGAGGAAAGAACTACCTGTAGAGCTCAGAGACAGGATTGTGTGGAGGCACAGATCTGTACAAATACATTTATGATGCACTGAATGTTCCCAGGAGCACAGTGAACTCCATAATTCTTAAATGGAAGAAGTTTGTAACAACAAGGCCTCTTCCTAGGGCTGGCCATCCCACCAAACTAAGTAATCGGGGGAGAAGGGGCTTGGTAAGAGAGGTGACAAAGAACCTAATGGTCACTCTGGCTGATCTCCAAATATCCTGAGTGCAGATGGGAGATACTTCCAGAAGGTCAACCATAACTGCAACACTCCACCAATCTGGGCTTTGTGGCAGAGTGGCCAGTAAAAGACACATGAAAGCCCACCTGGAGTTTGCAAAACAAGAACTTAAAGGACTCTCAGACTGTGAGTAACAAGATTCTGTGGTCTGATGAAGCCAAGATTGAACTTTTTGGCCTCAATTCAAAAGTCATGTCAGGAGGAACCCAGGCACTGCTCATCACCTGCCCAGTACCATCCCTACAGTGAAGCGTGGTGGTGGCAGTATCATGCTGGTGGGGTATTTTTCAGTGGCTGGGACAGGGAGACTGGTCAGGGTTGAGGGAAAGATGAATGGAGCAAAGTACAGAGATATTCTTAATGAAAACCTGACCCAGAGTGCTCTGGACCTCAGACTTGGACGAAGGTTAACCTTCCAACAAGACAATGACCCTAAGCAAACAGCCAATACAGCACAGGAGTGGCTTAGGGACAACTCTGTGAATGTCCTTGAGTGGCCCAGCCAGAGCCCTGACTTGAACCCAATCGAACATCTCTGGAGACCTGAAAATGGCTGTCCACCGACGTCACGATCCAACCTGACAGAGCTTGAGAGGATCTGCACAGAGGATTGGCAGAAAATCCCCAAATCCAGGTGTGCAAACCTTGTGGTATCATACCCAAGAAGACTGGAGGCTGTTATCACTGCCAAAGGTGCTTCAACTAAGCCCTGAGTAAAGGGTCTGAATACTTTTGTCAATGCAATATTTTAGTTTTTCCTTTTCAATAAATTAGCAAAGATTACTAACATTCTGTTTTCACTTTGTCATTATGGGGTATTAAGTGCAGAATAATGGGGAAAACATAAAAAATGTGGAAAAAATTTAAAAGGTCTGAAGACTTTCTAAATGTGTTGTACACATACTTTTATAAAACTGGAGAACCCCTTTAAATCACTATATTCAAATGGTTTGATAAATTCCCTGAAATTATTTTAAACTGTGCTTAGAAAAATGATGGCATTTTGAGAGACACTTTGTAAAAGGTAGGTCCAACTTTGTAACATTTGTATTGCTCTAATGTATCTAAAATACAAAAGGAAACAGCTTTCAAAATAGTCTTGATTACAATATTCTACAGTTCTGTGCATAGCCTTTGTATGTAGTCTGTGTTTCCATGTGACAGACTACAAAAAAAACCCTGGGTTGTCTGATCCAGCAGTCATACTCCCTTATATGTGTGCCCTACGTCTCGCTAACCTACTAAAAATATATCATAGAACTTAACAATACACTGTTTTAGGTATTAAAAAAAGTAGAAGAGGATTGTAACCATTTTGCCAGCTTCCTGTCTGTTTCTTCACATAGTTTTCATTTTTCTGCCGGTTCACATAGTTTGACAGATGGTAATTGTTTAATACACCGTACATGTGGAGTTCATTGTTGCTGTTTAGCAAAAATGTGTTGCATGAAAAGAAAATAGCATGACTCCAATAAGTCGAGTCACTTCTCCCCTTATGTAATACTACCCTTCCCAAAGCAGACACTGAAACAGAGTTGGATTTTTATGGCTACAGCAGCCGTTAATTATTTAAATAACAATGACATTTTTTAAATACCATAACTTTTTAATCCCCAAAAAGGGATTCATCATAACATTAAATAACCCACTGTGACCCTATCAGGGTCACAACATTATTAACCAACCAGAATGACAGGGGCAAGTCCTTGAAGCCACCGATACTTAATTTTGGCCATCTGCCCACCAATACCTTACCCCCAGCCGTAACCCGGCCCGGGGGCACCAATTACCTTTTGCAGATGACCACCATATATATAACCCAGCTTTCAAAAAGGGGTAACACCCTAAGAAGCCGACAAATTGGGGGTGCATCCCGTGATGCATTCCCCCCCACCACTTTTTACGACCTACTTCAAGGACTCCCCCCCGCCAAAGCGAAACAGGCCTTGACCACCTCACGCCTGCGAGCTCCTCCACACTCCCACCGCTCGCTCAATTCCATCGGTCAAAGCCAGACTCCACATATCCATCCCCACCTCATTGAGGTGCACACCATCCTCTCTCCAATACCTGCCTGTCCCAGGCTCCAAATCCCAGTGGCGCACCGCAACCCCACCATTACGCGCCACGAAGCTCGATATGGCCCTGTTAGCCTTAATGCGAGCCTTGTTAATTTTTCCCACAGAACGGGCCATCCGCCAGCTCTTCCTAGGGACCATCTCGGACCACACCGTCACCAATTTAGGATAAGTTGCCCATAAGCAGAGCAAATCATGCTTGACGTCCCGTACCAACTCCCGGAAAGGGCGTATACCCAAATCGTTGCCCCCCACATGCAACACCAGCACCTCCGGCGCCCTGTCAAGCAGTACAAAATTGTGAAACTCGGGCAATACCCTGTTCCATGTCATTCCCCGTATACCCATCCACCTCACAACCGCCGCGTCCCGCGGAATCCTGAGCTGTCGACCGTCCGGCCGTACATCTGCGCGAAGGGCACCCCAGTACACAAAAGAATGTCCCATAATCCACACCATGCATGAGTCACGGCCTGCAAAACAAATGAAGAACATACACGCACCACCTCTTGCTGCCGCGCACCATTAATACTCAGGCGGAAACGCACGCACCCGGAACATGCTATACATCAACATATCACAACATGTTCAAGCGCACATAAGAACGGAAACGCGCCGACTCCCAACGCCCTATCCGCTGCACGCCTGCATCATCTAAACCCCATCTCACCGCCTCCATCGCTGCCCCTATACGGAAAGAATGAGACGAGTATTGCTCCGCCTGCACCCCGCTAGCCACAAGACACTTTTTGAAAACCGAAATAAACTGATACCGCGACAGAAACGAGCCATCCGCGTGCCGCAGCAACGGCCCGTCCGAGAGATCTAAACCCGCCAAGTACTCCTTGACACACAACACTGGACAAACCGGATTCTTTGGGACCGCCAACAAAACCACTCGACGTCCCGCCACTCCTTGATCCGTTTTCGACCGTCGCAACACTATCTCCACCCTGTCTTCATACAAATCGACATTATCCTGCAGCAAGCCCCCCGCTTTTACCGAACTGGGGGAAACCAATTCCCCTACCCGAAAAGCTCCAAAAAAGGCTAACGCAAAAGCCAACCGGAAAAGCTTGCTCTCATACTCTGAACGACACACCTGCCGCACCACCACCCCCAGGGAACACAACAATTGAAATGACACGGGACGCCTCTTATCCCTCACCACTACACCCCGTCTCAGCCCCTTCAATGCCTGGCCCACCAAGAAACGCTTAGTGATATCTACCAACCCCCGTAACTTACAACCGAAAGCAATGGCCGCCACGAAGCGATTAACCTTAGCGACCGTGCAACCCCGGGCAAACGCATCCCCCAACCAAAACAGCAAGGCCACCATCCTATCATCATCCGAGCACACATCACCCAAAGATCTCACCCACTCCTCCCATTGCCTCCATCCAGCAGCATACGACGACCACGTCGCACTGGCCAGTGAACGTTTAATCAATGCACCTGCCGCCCACAGATGACTGGGACAGTCCACCCCTGTTAACTCCGCGTCCGGGACCAGCTGCCGGAAACGATCCCACTGCGAGCGAGAAAGCGCGTCAGCAATACAATTCTCTACCCCGGGAACATGCACCGCCACCACCCACGCATTTAAACTCAAACAGGCAAGCACCAACTGACGCAACAAGCGAACTACTGGAGGGGACGACGCCGAAGTATTATTTATAGCCATCACCACCCCCAAATTGTCGCAATGAAAACGCACTTTTTTGTCCCGGAACCTGTCTCCCCAAATGGTGACCGCCACCACGATGGGAAACAGTTCGAGTAGGGCCAAGTTACGCGTCAGTCCCGCCTCCACCCATGCAACCGGCCATTTTCCCGCGCACCATTGACCTTTAAAGAACGCCCAGAACCCCACCGCCCCAGACGCGTCAGTGAACAATTCCAAATCGAAGCTATCCAACGCCCGGGACATCCAAAGAGAGCGCCCATTATACTGTGCCAGAAAATGAAGCCAGACCTGTAAATCTTCCCTGTGCTCTGCCGCCAGACGAATGAAATGATGGGGTTCCCGAACCCCCGCCGTCGCCGCTGCCAACCGCCGACAAAAAACCCTGCCCATCGGCATGATGCGGCAAGCAAAATTCAACTTCCCCAATAAGGACTGCAATTCACGTAGTGTAATTTTCCTAATCCGACACGCTCGCTCCACTACCGGCCGCAAATCCCCCAACTTATCCTCCGGCAATCTGCACTCCATTGCTACGGAGTCGATTGTAATTCCCAAAAAACAAATGGTCGTCACCGGACCCTCAGTTTTTTCCACAGCCAAGGGTACACCGAACTCCCTTGACACCCAATTGACCGTCTCCAACAAATTTGCGCAAACCCCCGAACACGACGGGCCAACGCACAAGAAATCGTCGAGATAGTGAATAACTGATTCCACCCCCGCGACCTCCCTGACTACCCATTCCAAAAAAGAACTAAACACCTCAAAGTACGCGCACGACAACGAACAACCCATGGGAAGGCATCGATCAATGTAATAATCCCCATCCCAATAACACCCCAACAACCTCTGGCTGTCCGGATGAATCGGCAACAAACGGAACGCCGCTTGAATATCAGTTTTAGCCATCAGAGCTCCTCTTCCGTAACCACGTACCAACGCTACAGCCGCATCAAACGATGTGTAGACCACAGAACAGAGATCCTGGTCAATGCCATCATTAACCGACGCCCCCTTCGGGAAGGACAAATGCTGAATGAGCCGGAATTTGTTACCTTCTCGTTTCGGAACCACCCCTAACGGTGACACCACCAAACCCGGAACTGGGATCGTGCTAAAAGGGCCCGCCATTCTGCCCAGATCAATCTCCTTCCGGATTTTTTCCGAGACTACCCCCGCATGCTGATATGCCGACTTAAGGTTGCGCTGCGTGAAAGGGACCTCATGCGAAGGGGGCGGAATAACTAAACCGGAACCAAAACCTAAACTAATCAACCGCGCCCCGTCCTTATTGGGGTACCTACTTAGAAAGGGGGCCATCTTTATGAGTTTCACCGGAGTCTCCCCCATAACCAGACGCACCGCTGGCTCCCCCTTGTCGTTTACCCTTTTTAAAACATTTAGACGCTCCATGTGACTGCCCGCTGCAATGTGAACACGCATGCTTGAATTTACACGCCGCTTCAAATTTGCACTGCCCCTCATTGAACTGCCAACAAGTCCCAAATTTGGAACCTGAGGCCTGACTACCTCCGCCGGAAGTTCCTGCTGCGTTCCCGCTCCCGGGAAAGGACTGCCCCTGCTTATAAAGTGCCGTCACTTTCAACCATAAGGCTATGTCCTTGTGGTCCCACCGTATATTCGGCCGCACCGCTTTCCGCTGCCGAAACTGCTCATCGTAACGAAGCCAGGCCTGGCCCCCATAAACCCGATGCGCCTCCCCCACCGCATCCAAATAACAAAACAAGCCGGAACAATTATCGGGCGCCTTTTCCCCAATAACACTCGCCAAAATTGCAAAAGCCTGCATCCAATTGACGAACGTTTTTGGAATCAACCTGTACCGTCTCTTTTCTTCCTCATCCTTTTTTGTTTCATCTCGCTTCACCTTATCTAAATTAAACTTCTCCAGCGGAAGCAAGGAAAAAATCTCCACATACTCGTCTTTCCAAATCCTTTCCTTTACCTCCTGCTTTAAATGCGCCCCTAACGGGCCCTCATAACAAACGTAAACCTCCCCGCGCGCACGATCATCAAGACGCACCCTATCAACCTCCTTTTGCGAGTCTGTTTTAACCGCCGCCGCCACTGCCACCGCTGCCCCCGCGGTTAACCCCCCACCGTTTTGAAGAACCGGAGCGCTTCCAACACTGCCCCCCCACACCGCGGCCGGCGCCACACCTGACGGTTCTTGGGAAGGGAAACCGCCTAGCCGCCCCACCAACACTTTTAAACATCCCACTAACTCCGCCAAACTATCCCCCGCACCCGCCTGTAACGCCGGGACCCCCGACTCCGCCGCGACACCCGCCGACGCCACACCCTCTACACCGATACCCGACATCAATAAAGCTGGAAATGGTAACGTAGGTGTCAACTCACCAGGCTGCCCAGGGGCTGTGAACCCGTCAGCCGGACCCCCATGTCCACGTGGAGAGGCCCGCCGCTCACCGTCCTCCAATGCTCCGGACTCCCTCTGGTGCTGTCCGCATTGGCAATGTGTGCACGGGGAATTCCGATTTCCGTCTGAGAAAAGGGGGGTTGACATCGCATCATCCAATTGGCCGAGCTCCAGTTCATGCCTCGTCCGTCCCGCTGAACCAGCTCCAAGCTGTTCCGTCCCTGGCACTCCAACCACCGACCTCATCCTGCGTCCTCTGCTCATTTCCACCTCCGCTGCCCGCTCGACGACACCATGAGCCGACCCTCTGGCTGGCACCTCGCCATGCAGGGTCGCCGTTGCCCTTCCGCCACGTACTGAAGAAGGAGGGGGTGTGACCGGAAGTGAAGGCCGCGTCCTCCTCGCCGCTGCCGCCGGGCGCTGCCGCGTTTTGGGATTCCTCCCAGGACCAGACGAAAGAGCAGCGGCAGGCCGCCCTGGGGTCTGGCCTGCAGGGTCCACTGAGGGGCTCCTCTTGCGCCGCCGCGCCCGCGGGATGTCTTCAGGACTCAGCCTTGCGGGCGGGCGCGAGCGCCTCGTGCTGCGCGTCACGCCGGGAGTGCCAGCCCTGGCCTGAGTCATGGGGGAAACGGGCTCTCCTCTTCTCCTGCCCGACCCCTTGGTACGCCGGTCCTGTACCTCGGCCTGCTCCAGCAGCCCAGAGACCACCGGCATGACAGTGCGCTCCCCGCTTGCTCCAGACAACTCTGCTCGCTCCTGGACCGGAGCGCCCGATTGTCCCTGCAGCAGCGTCGCCACTCGTGCTCCGAGCCATCCAGGACCCTGAGAGGCTGCCGCGGCCCGCAACAGCTCCATAGCCTCCTCGTCAGACGCAGCAGGGATAAAAGACATGCTCCTGCTTCTGTGTCCTGGCGAAGAGAGAGAAGAGCACAACAGGAAAACAGGTACCTCCCCTTCAATCCCCACCCCTACTTCCCTCAAGCCCTCCTACTATCCTTACCCGACTCTCATAGGCCAGCCAACTCTGATTCCCTCCCAACTATTCCAGTCATGGAGGCCTCCCCTTATTTTCTCTTTTGGTCTGCAGTACGGCCTCTTCTAGACAAGGGTGGAAAGATATAACTTTGTGTTCAATGATGCCATCTAGTGCAGTGAAAGGCCCTTTAACCACAAGTCCTTTGAAATTTAGCATGTAGTTTGCTAAAGGCATCAAATTAATTGGACTGAAGCTTGATAGAATTTTGTGAAATACAACTACTAACCATACTTTCTGGTCGTTAAAAAAAATACCCAGTGGGTATGCAAATGAGGATTGGACTGATCAATCTGGGTTTCTTAACCCACTAACAGTCAGATTAAAATTTGAAAACTCGCGCTAAAAGCATCCCTATTGTAAATGTTGAATTTTTTTAATGTAAATATAGTTGGCCCATAATTCGAATCCCTTTAGTGCACATTAACCCCTTCCCGACATCTGACGTGTATATATAAGGCGCACGCCTGGTGGGGGAATATGGAGCGGGCTCACGGGCTGAGACCGCTCCATAGAGCGAGTGTGTCGGCTGTGTGTTACAGCCGACACTTCCGGGTAACGAGCAGGATCCCGTTAAATGCCGCTTTCAATAGCGATCACGGCATTTAAATAACTAAAAACAGGGGGCGACCCCCTGTAACATCCCAACGGCACCCCCGCGGCAAGATCGGGGGGAGCCGTTGGTTGGCACGGCTGCCTGGAGGCTGACAAAGTCCCCCAGGTCCGCCATCTTTGTACTGCTATGAAGCTCTGCCTCCGGCGGGGCTTCATAGGAGACTGTCAGAAACGCGATGTACTGCAATACATTAGTATCGCAGTATATCGTACAAGCGATCTAACGATTGCTGGTTAAAGTCCCCTAGGGGGACAAGTAAAAAAAAAAGTAAGTAACAGTCAAAGTTTTTTTTAACAAATAAAAAAAAATAAGAAAAGATTAAAAGCTCAAAAAACCCCCCTTTTCCCATTTTCCCTCAAGCACAATGTAAAAAAATTAAAAAGCTAACATAACTGGTATCGATGCATCCATAAAAGTCAGAACTATTACAATATATCATTATTTAGTCCGCACGGTGAACGCCGTAAAAAAGAAAAAATTAAAAACATCAGAATTGCTGTTTTTTGGTGCCTTCTTCTCCCACAAAAAATGAAATAAAAAGTGATCAAAAAGTCTCACGTACCCCAAAATGGTACCAATATAAACTGCAGCTCGCCCCGCAAAACATAAGCCCTCACACGGCTAAATCGACAGAAAAATAAAAACTTTATGGCTCTCAGAATGTGGCGACAAAACTCACATTTTATTTTTAACAATCAGTTTTTTCCTTGTAAAAGAAGTAAAACATAAAGAAAACAATATAAATTTGGTATCGCTGTAAGGGTATGTTCACACACAGAGTCAAAAACGTCTCAAAGGAAAAACAGCCCCTGATTTTCATACGTTTTTTGAGCAACTCGCGTATTTCGCTGCGTTTTTCGCTGCGTTTTCTACGCCCGTTTTTGGAGCTGTTTTCAATAGAGTCTATAAGAAAACGGCTCCAAAAACGTCCCAAGAAGTGTCCTGCACTTCTTTTGACGAGCCGTCATTTTACGCGCCGTATTTTGACAGCGACGCATAAAATGACAGCTCGTCTGCACAGAACATCGTAAGACCCATTGCAAGCAATGGGCAGATGTTTGCCGACGTATTGGAGCCGTCTTTTCAGGTGTAAATCGAGGTGTAAAACGCCTCCATTACATCTGAAAAGAGGTCGTGTGCACATACCCTAATCGTATTGACCCGCAGAATAATGTTAAGATGCCGTTTTTACCGTACGGTATACGCCGTAAAAACAAAACCACCCAAAATGTTGAGGAATCGCTGCTTTTTTCCTATTCCACCCCACATTTTCTTTACTCGTTTCCCACTACATTATAGGGTACAAAAAATGGTGCTGTGAAAATCTACAACTCGTCCCACAAAAAAACAAGCCCTCATACGCCAATATTGATGAAAAATAAAAGAGTTATGCTTTTGGAAGGTGGGGAGGAAAAAACAAAAGTGAAAATCCGAAAAATGGCTGCGGCGGAAAAGGGTAAATAGCAGGGGAAGAGGAATCAAGCATAGACAGAAGACAAGGAGACATGGACCAGGGAGCTAAGGTGAAGGTAGGGACATTGCTCATGAAGAGTGAGCCGCGGCCCGTCGTTCTGACTTACCCTCTGGCGACCGCGGCCATGGACGTGTGAGTGCTCGGCGTCATCTCCCACCTGAGAGACTCAGAATAATTGCAGGAAGTCTGCTATCAGTCCAGAATGCTGCTGGACTATAAAAAGGGCTCTGCCCTCTTGATCTTCGCCTGAGAGTTGTTGTGTACCTAAAGTTTGTCTTGTATATGGTCTCCTAGTGTTTTCCAGTTCCCAGTGTTACACGTTCCTGCTGCCTGTACCCTGTATCCCGTGCTACCGTGCCATCTAGAGTTGAAGTTGAGTTGTGTCTTCTGCTGCCTCTACTGCGTCTTACCACATCGGGTGTCTGTCTACTGCCAGAGCCTTATCTTCAGCCTGAATCACCGCTACTGTCTACATTGCCTCAGGTACCCTTCCTAGACTATAGACTTTGTATTGTACCTGTTTGGCCAGCTGCTATTCCGCTACGCGGTATGGCCCAGGGGGTCCACACCCCGCACCGTGACAAAGAGATAGAGAGGAGAGGATAGGCTACATTGATGTAATGTTTTTACCACGGTTTTTACCGCTATTTTTGTCACCGTTTTTACTGCGATTTTTTTGCAAAAATTATCGAAAATTATTTGTCAAAAATATTTAACTGTACATTTACTGTATATGGAGAAGCTGCTGCTGATTACAAGAAGTTTTCCTGGTGCGGACACCACTGCCCGAGCTTAAGCAAAACTGCATTCTTCTTTATCCATTGATATTTATATGAAACGTTATAACATGAGCAAGACTATAGCCACAAGGAATTCAGTATTGTATATGTCAATCTCACGTCTTGTTATAGCCATCTTCAAGCAGGTGATATGTGCTGTGGTAGCAAACCAATGGGAAATTGTAACTTGCTTCAGTCACCTATGATATTGTAGATAGAATGAGAGAAAACAATAGCCAGGTTGCCCAGCTCATATTGCATGCTGCATATGCGACAGTAGTGTAGCGGCCAACATGTCTGCAGGTGACATGCTTCATCATGTGACTCTAACCTATAGGCTACTGGTCTAGTATGTGGAGTCCATGACTAGTATTGAGATATAATATAGGACTGAAATATTGTTCTGTACCTACTGCTGTAGACCTCACAGAAAGGAGCCCTTGGGTTCCAGGTTGTACATGTCTGGTCTAGACATAGATAGTTAACCTATAAAGTAATTTAATGTCACTATAATTCTTTCATTTTCTTCTTTCCACTTATTCTTCAAACGGGTCATAATTATTTTTCCAGCCAACCTTGAGATTCTTGGTTGAGGACTCATTTTGGTAAATGTCCTTATGACGTGTAAACACATGTTTAGTGTCTATGAATAGTAGTTGTCTGAGTAGTTGCATCGTCAGCAGAGGAAGCTTACAAGGCAAAATTCTTAATGAACTAATCAGTCAGCATGAAGAATAAGACGAGAATGTCTGGACATGAACTTAGACACTTTGATGATCCTCAAGACTGTCTCCCACTTCTCCTGTATAAATTGTCGGTAGTTTTTTTTACAGATGACAATAATTATTAGCATGTGGGGGAGAATTGTTGAAGTATTTTTATACAAATAAAATGCTTTCTTACTAAGTCATCTATCTCTTACTCTATTCTTTTTGTTCAGATTGCAACATTTTGCCATTGGCAAGAGAACTGTTATGAAATAGTTTTTGGAAAGAAATGAATAGTATGTAAATATTTACCGGTTTAATTAGAGACGTTGATGTAGAGATAAACAATTTTAAAAAGACATCCAAGATCTTTTGTCATCAGAAGCGGTCTTGGTGGCAGGCTCGAATTGGTGGCAGTAGCATGGTCAGAAATTGGGGGTAGTGGCGTGGTGAGAGCCGGGATTCGTCACCAAGAGAGCAGACAGGATGCGACAAGCCAAGAGATGAGGCAGGGGTATGGTCAAGAGACAGCCGGAGGTCAGGACCAAGAGAAGAATCACAAGGACCAGGCATAGTATCCAAAGAGGAACATAGTCAGGAACAAAGCCAAGGTCAGGCTCAATAGACAATAGCAACACAAATGCACAGGAACAGAGGCAGGACGGATGTACCTGAATTACCAGGCAAAGCTAGGCAGGATAGTTCCCATTAAATAGACCCCCAGGCCTGATGTCATCTTCACGCGACAGTTGCCCTTGCAACCCAGTGCCGCCACACAGCCAAGAGCAAGGAGCCATGCCGGAACAGAAGAGTCAGAGCAGGAAAAAAAAAAAAACATCCAGTTGCCAGTACGCAGTGCAGGAACTCAACACGCCCCACCGATCAGCTATTTGATGGGGCAGCGGCACTCCGCTAAACACTGCTTTCTTTTCATTGCTTACACAGCTTGTATTGCACATTGCCGTCACATTCGTAGCATCTGTATACAGTTTTACAGCTACCTCCCATTCACTTGTGCCGAGAGGCGGACCCCCCACCGATCAGATATTGATGGCCTATCCACTGGATAATCTATATAAGTTATGTCTCTGGTTTAATATTCATTCAAATGTGAGAAAATCTTTCTCACATCAGTAATGGCAGAGACAAAGAGGCTGCCAGAATAAATCAAGATATCTTATCCCTAAAGACATTTTTGGAAACATAGCACAAATGGCACATAAAGAGGAAGGCGCATAACATTGATGAAAGAATCTAAATTATGAGCTAAGGATAGCGATAAACTTCAATGATAATACTCAAACTTTTTTTATCCTTTCCTCCCTTCGATAACATGGAATTTTATCTCCATGTAGTATTTAAGCCATTAGTTGGGAACAACAGATTAAAGATTAAAAACCAGAGGGGCGTTCCCGGAAGCCGATGGAGTACGTCGCACAGCCAGGAGCTCCTCTGACCACCGGCCTTAACTAAGCGGTTTATAATCGTTGTAGCCTCCAATGACGTACCTATGATGGTGAGACGATCTGCCAAGAAGCCGGAGACTAAACTGGCAGCCTCTGGAAACCCGAGAGGTGGCACCCTGGATGCCTTCTTATCGGATTCGCTGACGGGACAGGCGCCATTACATGCGCCCTCACAAGATGAAGCATCACAGTCCTCCAGATGTCCGTCGGACATAGAAGAACAGGACCTGGCTAACTCGCTGCCGGTTGTAGGCGCACCCGACCCTGAGAGGGATCCTCGCGAGGGGAACGGAGATGGCTTGCCGCCATCTTCTATACCATCCTCGTCTCCACGTGTGGCTGAAGCGGAGTCAGAGTTACCACACTCTCTGGGAGCAACCTCCCCCCGCGACAGAATCTTCAGGTCAGTGACTCTAGGGAATTTCTTATATCCCCCAAACCTCTGATACCCCGCAGAAATGATATTTCTACATCTAAACGCCCTAGAGACCTGGGAAAATCGGGGAGAGACCCTGAGAGGGAGACGCTCTCCATCTTGGATCATTTGCCGCCATGTGCTCATGACGCAGACTCGCAACCATGGCTCTCACCGTCTGACTCTGAGGGTCCTACTCCCAAACGCCATGACTGGCAGTCTTTTTTAAGACAGCTTCCTACCCGAGATAATTTCAAATCGCTTATTGAGGAGGTGAAAGACACCTGTAACGCAGCTATTGCAACAGTCAGACAAGACATATAGAAAATCTCACACAGAGTGGAATCGTTAGAGGATGACCATGATTGTACTCGCCAGTATGTATCCCGGTTGCAAACCACAGTAGTAGCACAACATACTGCTCTTTCTGATTATCAAAAACATCTGGAAGATCTGGATAACAGAGGTAGAAGACATAATATTAGAGTTCGGGGCGTACCTGAAGCTACTCAAGATGAAAATCTGAAGGAAGTATTAGCGGCCATTTTTAATAATGTCCTGGACGCTCCAACTGACCATACTATCAAGTTAGATAGGGCTCACAGGGCTCTGAGACCTAAAGGAGCTTCGCCTCTACCTCGTGATATTATTTTCTGTGTGACTGATTATGAGCTGAAGGAAACCATTATGAATAAAGCTAGAGCTCACCGATCTATTCAATACAAGGGTTCCAATGTCCAATTGTTACCGGATCTGTCGTGGATCACGCTACACAGGCGTAGACAACTACGTCCTTTACTTTCTACACTTCGAGAAAATAATATTTTATACCGATGGGGATTCCCGTTTAGTCTCAAAGCCAGAAGAGATGGCCGTTCAGCGGTTCTCAGAACATCGTCGGATGTCCGGGCTTTTTGTGATATTCTGGACATTCCGGTCCCGAAACTGCCCGAATGGGAACTCTCTCTGCCTCCGCCCCCGCCATCACCTGTGTGGCAAAAGGTCTCCTCACAGAGGAAAGCTGCTAATTCACGAGGATCCATGTTTGATCGCGGACCCAAACCACCATTTCAACGATAACGTATTTGCTCAAGGAGGCTCATACTCTTTTCTGCATGTTTATGTGCTTAGACCGCACTGAAAGTTTACTTTATGTAAAAGAATGTTATTTTCTTTCTTAAAGGCCGTAGCGGAGTTTCATAAATGTAGATTGTACAGAATTTGTTCATCCCAGCTACTGGGATTGATGGCTGTGTTGCCGATAGATTTGGCTTCTAGGGGTTCTTCTCCCTTATGGAGATGCTATATCCTCCTAGTGCATTGGATGCACCTAGTGGTCACATTGTCACATACGTGTGAAAATTTCATTACTATGCTAGTCTTCATATGGAACCTAGATTCCATTCATTGTCATTTAACCGACTTCATCATGCAAGATTGTTATCTGTTATATTATCTGTTATATTTTTTGTCTGTGGTTGTATGTCTTTGTCTCCCCCATCCCTTCCCCTTTTTCCTTTACCTTTCTTTCTTAAATAGGAGATCTGGTTTGTGGACTGGGAATATAATAATGCTGTGGCGACTCCTCTTCCTGACACTCCACTCTACATACAGGTTGGTGGACCCTCTGCGTCCGTTGTTTATACTTACTTCACTACCTATGGAACTGTCATGCCGCTTATAGTATCCTTAAATGTTAAGGGCTTAAACTCTAATGTTAAGAGACGTCTCACGCTCCGAGAGTTGAAGCACTTGAGAGCAGATATCGCCTTCCTACAAGAAACGCATCATGACAGTTCTGGGTCTTTCAAATTTGCACTACCTCACTTTCCTATTGCATACACAGCTGTTCAAAATAAGAGAAAGGCCGGTGTCGCTATTTTAATATCAAAGGATTGTCCATTACAAGTTACAAGATCTATTGTTGACCCACAAGGGAGATATGTTATCCTCGCAGGGACCCTGAAAGGTGTTCCGATCACTTTATGCAATCTATACGCTCCAAACACGTTACACATCCCCTTCTTTGAGAGAGTCTTTGCTAAAATTTCTCGTTTACCACCTACCACTTTGTTTATAGGTGGTGACTTTAACCTTCCCTTCTCAGATATCATGGATAGACACTCGCTTAGTTCCCCATCCCCACCCTTGGAATTGCGTCAACGAACATCGGCATTTCGTCGTCTGATTCGTAAATATAACCTTTATGATTTATGGCGAATCTCAAATCCGTCGGCTAAACAATATACCTTTTACTCACACCCACATAGGACTCACACCCGGATTGATCTCTTTCTTGGCAATATACCAGGTCTTCGTTCAACCTCTTCGGCTGACGTCGGTTCTATTACTTGGTCGGACCACACTCCAATTATGTTGGATCTGCATCCTGACCTACGAACTACCCGGATATGTCACTGGAGGCTGAATGAACGTTTGATTAAAACCCCAGAACATAGGGAGACGCTTAAAACACACATTGATTCCTACTTTGCTCTTAACAAAGATTCGGTCCCCTCGTTAGCCACCATATGGGAGGCGCACAAGGCGGTTCTCAGAGGGCACTGTATTTCCCTCTCTTCTCACATTAAGTGAGATAAAACCCAACAGAGCTTGGATTTAACGACGATCCTCACAAAACTAGAGTGTAAAATGTCCCTTTCTCCTTCGACGTCCACTCTTCGACGAATCATTGCCACACGGGGAAAACTGAAAGATCTCTCTATCGCTAAAGTGGAAAAGATGCTCTTATATACTAAGCAACGATATTACGAGAGAGGAAATAAGGCACATTCTTTACTTGTGGCTCAATTAAGAGACAAAACAGCCCAATCGACCCCGTCTGCTTTGAGAGATGCACAGGGACGATTGATCTATGATCCTAACCAACAAGCAGAAATATTCCACCAATACTACTCAAAGTTATACTCTCTTAAATCCCAACTCCCTACAGACCCAAACACACGTGTCCAACGTTTAATGGAATATTTAAAGTCCTGCCCTCTTCCTACTATTGCCTCTGAAGATGCCCTTATGCTTAATGCCCCCATTACCAAAGAGGAATTACAGAACACCATACAAGACTTACCTAATGGGAAATCCCCAGGACCTGACGGTTTCTCATACCTTTACTATAAGGTCTTTCAAGATTCCTTAACTCCACACTTAGTAGACCTTTTCAACTCCTTCCTGTCGGGGGCTGGCATCCCTCCCTCCATGCTTCATTCCTTTATTACTGTTATTCCCAAACCGGGGAAGGACCAGTCTGATTGTTCCAACTATCGACCAATTTCTTTGTTGAATGCGGACCTCAAAATATTTACCAAGATTTTGGCCAATAGACTTGGCATGTTGCTCCCTGGCTTGATTCATAAGGACCAAGTGGGTTTTGTCATGCATAGACAAGCAGGTGACAACACTAGACGTACCATTGATGGATGTCCTTAATAAATCGGACTCTCCTGGCTTACTCCTCAGCTTGGACACTGAAAAAGCCTTTGACCGATTGGACTGGTCCTTCCTCTTTGCCACATTAAAAACAGTAGGCATCTCCGGTCCCTTTCTTACTGCCCTACACTCGCTATATACCTCTCCAAATGCAGTGGTTAAGTTACCACACGCGACTTCCCAACGATTTAATATTGCCAATGGAACACGTCAGGGTTGCCCTCTCTCCCCCCTTCTTTATGTCCTATGGATAGAACCTCTAGCCGCCCGTATCAGGAGTAATCCAGATATTCAGGGCTTTTTAGTGCGAGATCGGGAATTTAAGATTTCACTATTTGCTGATGATGTCCTCCTGACTCTGCGCAACCCACAAATTACTTTGCCGAACTTACACGCGGTCTTGGCTGACTATAGCCTCCACTCGGGTTACAAGCTTAATAACTCTAAGACGGAAGCACTACCACTTAATATTTCCCTGCAACTTACTTCGACCCTAAAAACGACATTTAAATACACATGGAAAGATGAGGCGATTAAATATTTAGGGGTCCAGATCACTCAATCATACGCCTCCTTGTATAAACGTAACTTCTCCCCCTTCTTCCAGGAAATGAATGCATTACTGTCTAGATGGTCTTCCCTCCCCCTGTCCTTAAAATGACTATCCTACCAAAATATCTGTATCTCTTGGAGACCCTCCCAGTGCCCATACCACGCAGCGACCTTCGTAGGTTTCAATCAGCTCTCTTGAAATATATTTGGGTGGGCAAACGCCACAGAATCCCAAAATCAGTCCTACTTTCTACCACTGCATTGGGCGGCCTAGCTGTTCCTGATGTATATCGATATTATTTGGCTGTACATCTCCGTAGAATTCCTGATTGGACTTCGATGCGTGCATATACTAAATGGGCTGAGATTGAGAAGCTGTGGATCGCTCCTACTCACCCGAATTCGCTGTTGTGGTCCGCAGCTGTGGACGCTTGGCCGAAGCCCCTACTGGGTCCCATGTTGTTCACTAAGAACATATGGAGAATGGCTAACAACTTATACCGCTTGTCGTCTCCCAAATCACCAATGACCTCATTCTTATTTAACCCGTCCTTACCTGACGGACTCACTGCGAGGATGACTAAACCATGGTCGCATGCTGGCTTATTTTATTTTGCAGACATCATAGACCCGTGCTCGAGAACGCTTTTACCATTCTCAGCATTGCAGTCTAAATATAACCTGCCACCCAACACATACTTCAGTTATTTACAGATAACCCACTACGCCAATTCCCTTCCTGGTCATAGTAGTTTCTCTAAACCTACACCCTTCGAGGTTCTCTGCAAAACTATTACCTCCACTAGAGGTCTAATCTCTGACATATATAGTATTCTCTCCTCTTCAGGAGGTAATAAGAATCCTAAACATAACTATATGATTAAGTGGGAGACCTATATGGATAGGGAGATCCCCTTGTCGCTGTGGCAAATTATATGGTTGCAAGCTGCGAAGTCCTCTCTTTGTGCTGCCTATAGAGAGAACCAATATAAAATTCTGATGTATTGGTACCACACTCCGGACTTTCCCCATCGCATCTACCCTCTCATTTCGGATATATGTTGGAGATGCCGCAGCGAGAGGGGGACACTTCCTCATATCTTCTGGGACTGCCAACTGCTCCGCCCCTTCTCGAGGGAGGTCACGGGTTTAATCCATAGGCTGTTGGGGGTCCATGTTCCCTTGACAGCTCTAACTTTTCTTCTTAATGTACCGCTGAAAGGCCTCCGAAAAGTATCCTCTAGACTACTATTACATGTGCTTACAGCCGCTAAGTGTCTCATAGCAGCTCAATGGAAGAGAACTAGTCCCCCTACAATGCAAGATTTGTACTCTAGAATAAGAGAGGTTAGAAGAATGGAATCCTTGACAGCCTCCTTGAACAATCACCTGGCACGCTTTCATGATGTTTGGTCACCATGGGATGTATATGATTCATCTAGACCGCCTTGAGCCACATATTACTAATTCTAACTTCTTATAGATGTACCCAGATCAAGCTAGGATATCTCTTTGCTTCCTTCCCTCCCCCCTTCTATTGTCTTGTCATATATGTTTTCTATGTTAATGTGGTTTTTTTTTTCTCTTTATTTTATTATTTATTTTCTTTTAACGCTTCTCTGAAAACAGAGTTTGCCTAGATGATGAGGAAATGTGAGATCCGCATATTACCATATTATTACATGGTCTCGGTTGGGAATCTTGTATAACATGGCTGATTTCTCCTATGATGCCCATTGTAGAAAGTTTGCTATTATTGGTACTCGTTATGTTATACCCTCATACCACCCCTGTAATGATTTATACTCTGTACTGTAAAGATACTGTATATGTTTTGTTCATTCTGAAAAATAAAAATATATAATTATAAAAAATAAAAAAAAAGATTAAAAACCACTTACTATATAATATTTAAGAATGCTATGTACAATATATGTTTGACCTTTTTCCATAATGACCATTCCATTTTATGTGGAGAAAAATAAATATGGTCTATATCCTATTACTAGAGATGAGAGAATTTCCCCGACTTCGTTTTGGGTCCGATTTTAGTTGAGCCAGCCATCAGAGTCGATCCGAATAAATTCATTGCGAATTGAAAGTGCCCCGATTGCCCTGAAGGACTGAGGACTTCTAGGACAGTATCCAATCCCTGTCAAGACAGCATTAGTAATGTCAAAGTGACAGCAACATATATGACAATAGGTAAATGGATAGGAGCTGGTGGTATCAAACCTGTTTAAAAATACACTGCACTGTCCGATTTTTATTTTTTTTTATGCTTTTAAAAATGGCTAAAAAATTGTCGCTTGGACACAGACTGATGTGTAACTGCTTGACGCAGAACAATATGCCGTTTTTTGGTGACACTATTAGATATATGCAAAACAATGAGTGATGTCTGTATCAGCAGGCAGTGGAACGATATTTACACCAGGGTTTAAATTTTAATTAAAATCTATTTATTTGAAATAAATTGTCACTTGGACACAAACTGAAGTGTAACGGAGCTGTATAAATGCTTGACGCAGAACAATACACCAGTTTTTTAGATGCAAAACAATGAGCGACGTCACGTTCAGGACATCTGTTTCAGGAGGCAGCGGGACGTCATCAGCAGCAGGACTAATATTATTGAAGAAGTTTTGTGAATGATGTGAAGATTGGTGATTCGCAAATTAATGTAAGAATTGTATAGCTGCAGCAGCACTCACAGCAATGGCGGCCTGTGCCTACCTAAATAACACACTTACACAGACATCTCTCTCTAAAATCTATGCTCTTCTCCTCACTATGAAACACACTCACTGACACTAATCCAATATCTATCTGTATTCTGTCTTTTATTATCTCTTACTCTCTGTCTGACATCCTCTCTCTCCTCTTTGTATCTCCACAAAGCAGCATCATTTCCTGGTTGGGCTGTTTATAGTGGTTATGACTCATATGACTGTCATCCACTGAGTCATCAGTCACTTATACCTATTGCTCTCGTGTTTGGCTGTGCAAGAAGGAGGCTATCTGCAGCGCATTGTGGGGAAGCCCATAGGGCCACCACTCCAGGTCATGTGATCCTTCCTTTTGGTCTTTTTAACATTTTCTGATCTGTAAAATGGCGGCCACAATTTTTAACATTTTGTGCAGGACAAATCCCAAAAGTTTTGGATTCGTAAAAAAATAAAACATTTTTAGTTTACAGGCTCCTGTAAAGCCCTGCCAAAGATAGGGCTTAACAGGAGCAGAAAGAAGGCAGACCTGAACTGCCATAACAACCATCGTCACCCTGCGATTGCGCGGCGGGGCCTGAATGACTGTCGGAGGGGGCCGTCCCCTCATTTTAATAGCTTAGACGCTTCGTTCGCTATTGACTGCGACTTGATCTAAGTGGTTAAATGTCCAGGATCAGAGTTCTCTCTGTTCTGGGGCGTTACCGCGAGGTGTTAGCTGTAATACACAGCTGATACCTGTACCATATGGAGCGGGCTCAGCGTGTGAGCCCGCTCCATACTTCAACCCCCACAACAGGACGTACGGGGATGTCCTGTGGAGTCAAGGGGTTAAGGTGCATGCTAATATTTAAGTTCATACCAAGCATGCATGCACATATTACAGCTGTGCATAAGCTTTATAATTAGAGCCAAGGATGGGATAGATTCAGTCCTATGATATCAGAAAAACCTTTCCCAAATGTTGCTTTCTTTTAAGTTCTAAGGTTTACCCCTTCCTTTGCTCTTCTCTTTCAGAGTTGTTGCTCCTCATCAGTATATTGTATCCAGCTAGTAGGAAGAGTTAAGCGCAATGCTCCCTTGGAAAAGTATGAAAAACAGCTCTCCAGCAGCCCTGTCTTTCTGAACCCTTGGGACACAGACAAGCCTGTCTGTGTCCTTATTGGTTGGGGGCTCCACATAACGGCATTGCGGGCTGCAAGTGACCAGCGGGCTGCAAGTGACCAGCGGGCTGCAGGTTGTGTGCCCTTGCTGTAAGTCAATATCTGACCTAATATAGAGACTTGAAACATCACTATTTTGCCTACTTTTACCAGGGAGAATTTCCCTTCAGAATCCCTCCCAGCTGGATCACTACAAGAAGAATCAGTACCTTCCAAGAACATATACATAACTATATATACTGGTCTATGCTGATGAAGACCAACAATGCATAACAGACCTGTTTACATATACGTGATTCTGGTTAGCAATTGTCCTATGTCTTGAAACTCCTTTAGAAGTGAGACATTGGCTTACAGAGTAGTCGCTCAAAAGTTTGCTGCAGAGAGAATTAATAAAAATAAACCTTGTTGTCCATAGCGGCTGTAAAGGATTTGCCAGACACAGGTTCTGTGTCGACGCCCGTGGGCAATCAGTCTGCACCTGCTCCTATGTCTGTGAGACTGACTCCATCTTCCACCACTCATGATGGCAGGCTTAGGAGTGGGAGAGCCTATCACAGCCTGGCCAGACGGAGGTAGTTCCCGCCTACTGTCTATTTATACCTGCCTTTCCTGTTCCTCCTTTGCCTGTGATTCTTCTATGCTTGTTTCCTGGCTTGCTGCTGCTGCTTGTACTACTGATCCTCTGCTTGTTATTGACCTTGGCTTTCTGACCACTCACCTCGCTCACTCCTGGTTTGACTCGGCTCGTTCACCACTCTTGTTGCTCACGGTGTCTCAGTGGGCAGCTGCCCTGTTTCCCTAGCTTCTGTGTACCCCTGTCTGTTTTGTCTGTCTTGCACTTACTGAGCGTAGGGACCGTTGCCCAGTTGTACCCCGTCGCTTAGGACGGGTCGTTGCAAGTAGGCAGGGACTGAGTGGCGGGTAGATTAGGGCTCACCTGTCTGTCTCCCTACCTTGTCATTACAGCGGCCAATCATAGTGCAGCTTTGATTTTTTTTTCCCAAAGCAGTTTAGGAAATGAAAGTGGAGTTTGATTAGTTGCTATGGGCAACAAGGACGGGTTTGATAAATGAGGCCGATTTCTTTCTTCTGAGAATTTTATTTGACCCCCTACAGCTACAGAGAGCATTTCTAATAACATTATGTTAAGGAATTGTCGATTATGATACAGACTGGAGTACACTTAAAGGAGTTGTCTCATTAAGATAAGCTCTTTCCATATTAGAGCACATTGATGTCATAGAGGGGGTTCCCACTCAGGACCCCATCTAATAACCAGTGTGGATGACCAACAAAGAGTGGCTCTTGCTCCGGAGGACCAGCCTATCCATGTTTATATGGACAGCCATTCATTTGTATGGTGGTCATGTAATATTACATTTTCCCTGTAATGGCCGCTGCAGAGGAAATGTATGGCCAGTCGCATCTTCCCCTGGCTGGGGTTTCTGAAGCAAGACCAGCAGTCATCAGCCAATTGTTTAGCCGGCATCACTCTTACAATCTAATAAGTATATATAAAGTTGTGAAAAACTGAACCTATAACTGAAGTCCATCCTTAGAAAAAAATTGATTATTGTTATTATTAAGTCACCAAAAACAATCCACCAAAAATGTTACTACTGGTAAAAAATGTAGTCAGTGTTTCTTAGTATGAGGTATAAACAATCAGCAGAATTTCCTGAACATTCCTGAAAAAATTAAAAAAATGTTATGAGTAGATCCAGGAATGAGGAAATTTGTGGGTAGGATTGAGGAAGTGCATTGTGATTGTGTGACTGTTTTATTATAGTGTATCCATCATGTCGAGGCAGCCGGGAACATCCTTTTATCTGAGAACAATGTGGCGAAGTTCTCTGCCTTTGGCTTCATTGCAGACAATTAAAACAAGCAGCACAGGGCAGGGAAATGGCAATTTATCACATTTCTTTGTGAATGTGTTTGTGAATTTTATAAACATAAAATGTGCGTTGGCTTTTATATTGTACATTTGTATTTTAAATATTTAGTAATATAAAAAAAGGTAAAAAGGTTATTAAAAGGATACCTGGCATTAACCAAAACGTTAGAAATTTTAATTGATGAGGATCCAGGTACTGAGAACCCTACTGATCGCTGGAATAAAGGAGCAAAAGTGCTCAGATGAGCGCTGTGCCCCTTCGGCTATACAGTTTGGGCTCGTGGAAATTCCATGGCCCATACAATGCTAACCCTAATTCCAGGAGAGCTTGTATTATCAGAATAACTCCATTTAGACATGGGAGTGTAACAATAAAACTTTGCAGGGAATTTTGAATGGCCCTAAAAACGAATTTGCAATCACAGGCAGAACAGCCTTCTGAAATTAGCAGCCTGTTATCTACTGAGAAGTTTGTATTGAAACTACATGGGAATTTGGGATTCCTCACAATGTTGCATGCTATCATGCATAAAGGTAGTGGTTGTATTACATCTGGCATTTGAATAATATTTATCCACTATGTTATTTTTGGAGCTGTTCAGAAAATAACAGTAAACTAAAAGTTTTTAGTAATTTGTCCCTAAAGCCGGTCATACACATTAGATAGCTGCCAGCTGAATGTGCATTTTTATTTCAATGGGCAGAGGGCAATAATCCACTGCTAAAAATCTCTGGTAGCGGTTTAAGGGCACACACAAAATTAAAAACGTCTGAAAATACGGAGCTGTTTTCAAGGGAAAACAGCTCCTGATTTTCAGACGGTTTTTAACCAACTTGCGTTTTTCACGGCCGTTTTTGGAGCTGTTTTTCCAAAGAGTCAATGAAAAAAGGCTCCAAAAACGGCTCGAGAAGTCACATGCACTTCTGTTTCACGGGCTTTTTCTATGTCGCCGTTTTGAAAAACGATCGAGTAAAAAATGCCCCATCGGAACAGAACGCTGTTTTTCCCATTGAAATCAATCAGATGTTTGTAGGCATTCGGCTTCCAATTTTTTAGCCGTTTTTCGGGCTGTTGAAAAATGTCTGAAAACACTACATGTGCACATACCCTTACTCCTAGGAGTACAAAGGATAGGGCATGTTTATGTCGGCAATCCCACCAAAAACAGTATTCCCCCATACAGTGTTGCCGCTGCAGCCATTTTTTGTTTTTCATTTTAATTTTTTCTCTCCGCATTCCAAAAGCCATAGCTTTTTTCTGTCGACATAACCGTATGAGGACTTGATTTTTGTGCGACAAGTTGTAGTTTTTAACAGCCCCATTTAATGTACCATATATAATGTACTAAAGAAACTTTTAAAAATAATTCCCCCATTGTTCTTTTGGATTTAGTTTTTATGGTGTTTATCCTGCGGTAAAAATAACTTTATTCTGTGGGTCAATACAGATACGTACTAAATGTGATAGTTTTTATTTTGCAAAAGTACTAAAACAAAAGAAAACAATTTATAAATGAAAGTTCTGTATCGCCATATTGTGAAACCCATTATTGTTACAATCAATGGAGCTGTGTAAGGGCTCGTTTTTTTGTGGGGCGAGCTGCAGTTTTTATTATTATTTTGGGGTACAAGCGACTTTTTGACCACGTTTTATTCCAATTTTTGGAAAGTAAGGAGACCAAAAAACAGGAATTCTTGTGGGGTTTTTTTTGTTTTTTTTTATGCCATTCACGCTGTGGGATACATATTTTTATATTGTAATAGTTCAGACTTTTACAGACGCAGAGATAAATTAATGTTTGTTTTTTACATTACTTTAGGGAGGAAATGGGAAAAGGTATTTTTTAACTTTTAATATATATTTTTTCTGCATTGCTAAAAACAAACATTATTTTACTTTTAGTCCCACTAGGGGAATTGAACATGTGATCGTTAGATCACTGGTACAATATGCTGCAATACTTATGTATTGCCATGTATTGTGCTGTTAGCCTCCTCCAGCAGGCTTAACAGGAGGACCAAGATGGCAGATCTGGGGGCCTTTATTAGACCCCTAGGCTGCCGTAACAACAATCGGCAACACACAATCGCGTTGCAAGGGGGCGATGGGTTGACAGAAGGTGCTGCCCCTCTTTGTCTTACGCCTTAGATGCTGTGGTCGCTATTGACCATGGTATCTAAGCAATTAAACGTCCAGGAACAGAGTTACCTCCGATCCCGGGCGTAAGGGCAGCTGTAATACCCCCCTACTGACTATATAGTACATTTACATCAAATGTTTGTAAGGGGTAAATTATGCCATAGAGTGTAAAAATTAAACCAGACAGCGTACAATTTACAGTTAATATCAAGAATACCAATCAGTTATAATGATTTCCACCTAAAATGTAAAAATGGCTACACAGTAATAAATCAGACCTTACAGCAATTTTCGATTTTGTTAGAGCGGCCGTAAAAATGACAACAGGAAGTGCGGTCATATTGGTTGCCACCTTTGAACTAGCTTCTCGGTAAATTGTGACTTTGTTATTCCTTCTTATGCTGACAAAATGATGGTTTCTCAGAGACTGATGACCAACTAATTCAAAAGTGACAACCGATCTGACTGCCCTTTCTGTTTTCAGTTTCGCAAAAAATATCCATTACAATAAAACCCAAACATTTTTTTGATTGATTTACTAATCTACTGTATGTCTATTTTTACATTTTGTGCAGTTATTGCCCCCATGCCCAAATAATGCCTCCATACTAATAATCTTTCATAATAACTTTCATTTATATAGTGCCAACATATTCCACAGCACTTTAAAATTCACAGAGAACATGTACAGACAATATCAAACATTACATAGTGACAAACTAACAATTCAAACAAGAGGATTGAGGACCCTGGTCACAAGAGTTTACAATCTATGGGGAAATAGGGGAAACACAAAGTGTAAAAAGTGCTTGTTCAGTACAATGGTCCAGCCATCATTTAAACACATGGGGTAGTACACATAAAGCTGCATGAGTCGGTCACCAGACAGTATCTGTATGACAGACATGAAGTGTATTAGGGTGCAAGGAGTGTGGGGGATACTGCTGAATGAGGGAGTCAGGTTCTGATGACTAATGTAATAGAGAGGCAAAGGAAACGAGTCGGATTACGGAATGTGATAAAAAGATGTGTTTTCAGGACACGCTTAAACCTGTGGATGTTGGGAATTAATCTGATTGTCTGGGGTAGTATATTCCAGAGGACGGGTGCCGCATGAGAGAAATCTTAGAGACGGGAGTGGGACTTTCGGATTATGGAGGATGTTAATCTAAGATCGTTGGCAGATCGTAGGGTGGTAGACAAAGATGAGGGAGGAGATGTAAGGAGGTGCAGCACTGTGGAGAGCTTTGTGGGAGAGAGTTATAGTATTCTAAAGTGAATGGGCAACCTGTGCAGTGACTGGCACAGGGTAGACAAGAACAAGAGACTGGCACAGGGTAGAGGTATTGGTGTAGTGGTTGGTCAGAAAGATGAGCCTGGCTGCTGCATTCAGGATACAATGGAGAGGGGAGAGTTTAGTGAGGGGAAGACCGATTAGTAATGAGTTACAGCAGTCAAGACATATTCACCAGTAGACACATACATACAGCATACACAAAAATATACATGCGCACAAAATTTACCCATACCTAGTGATACACAGACAAACTTAGACACACAAATATAGACACACACATATACCTTGAACGGACATCTCTGGCCTCCTCATGTCCTTTCTCACAGGGGTAAGATTTAAATTATTGACAACATGCTTCGTATCAAGCCGACAAAGGTATGCTTGTGCAGTAAATTATTCCCATTCCAACACTTTAAAGTGCAATTAAATGCATTACTTTAAATATACTTCAAATATACCACATATTAGGCTCTATTAACACGACAGGGTCTGAGTGTTGGCTGATAAAAACGGCCATTTTGGTCCATTTTTCTCTGCAGTTTTGGGCCATGTTTTCGTTTTTAAAGGCCGATTTTGGACCTGTAGATAATGCCACACACTGCCCTCTGTAGATAATGCCACACACTGCCCACTGTAGATAATGCCACAGTCCCCCTGCAGATAGTGGCACACAGCCCCCCTGCAGGTAGTGCCACACAGCCCTCCTGTAGGTAGTGCCACACAACCCCCTTGTACATAGCAACCCCGTAGATGGCACCCCCATCCTGTAGATAGCGCCACTGTAGGGGACCGCTCCAGGAGAAGTCCCTGACATCACTGTCCATATAGACGAGCGAGCAGCAGAAAGAACAGCCGTCACTCGGATCACATCCAAGTGGCAGCCGTGCTTTACACGGCCCCATAGACCTGTGGCCAGGAGAACGGCCCAAAAAAGGGCATGTTCCATTTTTTGACAGCCCGGTTTACCTACCCTAGTAACACCTCTTCTTTATATAGTGTTGCCATAGTGACCATTTGAAGTGCCATACATTGCACATATAGAAAAAAATGCTATAAATGTAGGTAAGTGAGATGGTGTCACAAAAACAGTCCCGGCCTGCATCAGAAGAGGGGCCTGTGTCGGGAATTAGAGCACTGTATAGGCTGTAGGCTGATACATGTTTTCAGCCTACAGCATGAAATGTAGGGCTTGGAGTCAGGGGCCCACTTGCACTTACCAGGTAAACGTTGGCAGGACTCCGATCCAGAACATCTCTAAAAATGTTACTAATTTATTGTCACATATGTCCTAAGCGGATATCATAATCTACTGTAATATTTTGAGTCCATTACTACTGCATTTCAGTCAGACGTCGAAGGACAAAATATACAGTGACAATACCAACCCGGCATTTACATAAATTATGGTTCTACTTAATTACTTAAATTCAATCTAAATAAGAAGATGAGTAACTTTGTAAATGCCTTTCATTACTTATCTTTTCCAGGTCCTGAATTCAGGCGAAAACAGCTTTGTAATTTCAGACGTATTTTGCTACTGCATGTGAACATACCCTAATAATTCAATCAGTAAGACACAGTGATAATCAGCTGCCTTGTCTTCATTAACACTTTCTCCTGAGCTAACGAGAAGATCATTGAAAAGATGTTAGCAGGTCATTTTGTGGCAGGGCTGAAATGCAGTGGAAATGGGGTTTTTGTGATTAACTTAATTTTGATTGCAGGGAATGACTTTGCAATTCATCTGCTCACTCTTCATAACGATCTAGAGTTAATGCAAATTGCCACTATAAAAACTGAAGCAACAAACTTTGTGAAAACCTAAAAATTGTGTCAGTCTCAAAACTTTTGGCCAAGACTATACTGTAAGGGTATGTTCACACGTTTAACAAAAAACGTCTGAAAAATATGGAGCTGATTTCATAGAAAACAGCCTATGATTTTCAGGCGTTTTTGAAGCTGAGAATGAAATTTGGAAATTCTTTTGAGGCTTCTTTTCAGACGTTTTTTGAGGCGTTATTTGAGGCGTTTTTCATAGTGTTCAATGGAAAATCAGCTCCAAAAAACACCTCAAGAAGTGACATGCTACTTCTTTTTACGGAGCGTCTTTTTACGCTCCGTTTTTTGACAGCGAAGCGTAAAACAAAGGCTCGTGGGAACAGAACATTCCCAATGGGTAATTCCCATTGAAAGCAATGGGCAGATGTTTGTAGGCGTATTAGGGGCGTTTTTTCAGGCGTAATTTGAGGTGTAAAACGCCTCCATTACGTCTGAAAAGAGGTCGTGTGCACATACCCTTAGACCCGTTTCACATTGCTTCTAGCATTGTGGTGCAGTTCACAGGCCTCTTACGGCCCGTGGCCTGAGCGATCTGCGGCCCGCCACAGGTGGGTGCGATGGCGTCATTGTGCCCCCCTGCATTGTAGACTTGCCCTTAAATAGTCTTGTAATTTGCAGTCACCACAAGGGGAGGCAAATAACTTTTCATCTGTAAACCTCAGAAGAATGCACTATAATTGGAGAATCTGTTTCCAGGGCAGAAGATTCGACCCAGTCAGAAAGTGGGTATGGAAAATATTTCCAAATATGACATGTTGACTTTATTCTGCGTATTAATTAGATTCCGGCGATACCAAACGTTTATAGCTTTTTTTATGATTTACAATTGTTTTAGGGTGCTAAGGTGACCAAAACAAAAGCAATTCTGGCTTTTTTTTTTAAATATTTTTTTACAGCATTCACCCTGTGGGACAAATAATGTTTTATTGTAATAGTTCTGACTTTTGCGGACGCGGCGATACCAATGTCTATTTTTTTTATTTTTTACATTAAAGAATAAAAAAAGTTGTTTTTTTTTTAATATCTTTTTTGTACATTACTAAACTTTAACAAGTTTTTTTCATAGGGATCTTGAACATGCCATCGTTAGATTGCTGGTACAATACACTGCAATACTTGTGGCTTGCAGTGTATTGGGATTTTTACCGGCTGCTATTACCTGCTCCTGGGCTTAATAGAGGCACCAAGATGGCAAACGTGGGGTCTTCATTAGGCCACCAGGCTGCCATGACATCCATTGGCACCCCGCGATCGTGTTGCGAGGGAGCCGTTGGAAAGGCAGGGTGCAGCATCTAAGTGGTTAAACGGCCGGGACCGGAGTTATATCTGATATCGACGGTGCGAGGTGTCAGCTGTAATATACAAATGACACCCAAGGCGTATGGAACGAGCTCGGCCAGTGAAGAAAAGGGGTGGTAGGATCCAGTGCTGAGTGGAGTAAAATGGAAGCAAATTCCAAGTTTAATGGTCAAAGTTCGGTAAAATCAAATGCTGTGAAGTCCTGGTGTGAAGAAAGCAAGAGGGGGATATCCTCAGAGCCAGTGAGCCTGCACCATAATCCCTCCCCCCCCCCCCCTACAGTCTATGAGCTACATTTACGTCAAATGCTGGTAAGGGGTTATACCCCTGACAGTCAAACGGGTGTAATAGAGGCACATGTTTGCATAGGGATCTATGATGCTGTAAGTTGTGGTCATTAGACCTTTTGTCGGGCCGGCATTTGAGGCCATATTACGCTTGTCTGAAACTGGCCCATTGGAGTTAAACAGTGCTGGATTCCTTATACATAAATCTGCCACATATAACAATATCTTCATATTGTTTTTTTATACAATTTAACAAGAAATGTTGAGCACAAGTCTATCACTTACACATCACATAATTACTTGTATTGTGGATCAGTAGAGAGCACAGACGATACAATGTTCTCCTCCTAGTGGTCAAATATAAGTCTTCATGGAAATTGTAAAGCGTGATCTGAATACCTCAAATACTACTGAGGAGAACATGCACATAAGCAAAAACTAATGAAACGATCCTGCGATTGATTTACATCTTAAGCCTTTGTAAATTTTTCATTAGGTGTAGAAAAAAACAATTACAAAGTATCAGCCATAATAACATGTCAGGCATCTTAGGCTCATTCCATCAGTATTGCCATATGTACTGTAGTAATATCTATCCATACAGTGTAATATAGAGCACAAAGTTAACCTGAAATAAATGTAATTCATTTTAATCTGTTATCTTATACTCATGGATACAGTGCTCATGTAACATAGTGTCCAAACGATAGTTCAATACACTGCTCACATCATGATTTAAAGTTTTGCTTGGTAATTCAAATGATGTAACCAAACTGTATCCGATTAATACCACTGTATATTGCATAAATAATAGAATGAATCATATCTGTGGTCATACAGCAGTACCAGCCACATACGTTACACCATTTATCTCCTCCAGAAGAGCCACACTGTCCATAAGGTGAGATGAGCATGTCGCCTCAGGCGGTAGCATGCTGCCTCTCAGAGGGGGTGGCGGCACCAATGAAACCTGCCACCACCACCCCCTCCTGCACTATAATTTTACCTGTGTTTATAGGACGCAGATACAATTACATGCCATTCTGTGCCTTTCACTTACGCAAGCGGCACGATGACGTCATCACAACACTTTTGTCGTTGAATGGCAAGGCACCCTGCCAATTAGTGCCTTTCAATGACGCAAGTGGCGTGATGACGTCATCGCCCTGCTTGCATCGTTGAAAGGCGCTGATTGGCAGGGCAGAATGCCTTGCCCTGCTATTCAAGGATTTAATGATGCAAGTGACACAATTACGTCATCGTGCTGCCTGTGTCGTTAAGCCCCAGCCGGCCTGCATTGCAAGAGGACGGTGCCGAAAAGGGATCATGTGAGTATGTAAAGTTGTTTTTTCTGTTAAAAGTGTGATTGGCTATGTGTGGGGCACCATCTACAGGGGGGCTATACGTGGGGCACTATCTACAGGGGTCTAGTTGTAGGGCACCATCTACAGGGGGGGCTATATCTGAGGCTTTAGCTACAGGGGGCTGTATGTGGGTCATGATCTACATGGGCTACTATCTACAGTGAGGATCTATGGGGGCCACTATCTACAGGGGGATCTATGTAGGGCACTATCTACATGGGGCCACTAACTACAGGGGGCTACTGTCTACAAGGGGCACTGTCTACAGGGGGCACTATCTACAGGGGGCAGTATCTACAGGAGGTTCTAAAGGGGACACTATGTATGTGAGCCACTGTCTACAGGGGGCTCTATGAGGGGCACTGTCTACAGGGGGCTCTATGGGGGCACTATCTACAGGGGGCTCAATTGAGTGGCACGATCTACAGGGGGCACTGTGTGTGTGGGACACAGTGTATGGTGCTATTATAATCAGGGGCACTATTATCATTTGAAGTGCAGTGTATGGTGCTATTATATTTAGGGCCTTAGTGTGTCGCACCATGAGAATTTTATCTTCGTTTATAGGTGCAGCAATGTTTGAAAAGTGAGAAGCTGAAGACATCTGAGCGGCAAACTGCAGAAATGGGCCATGGCCGGGAAAAGTCGTCATGAGGTCTGGACCAGATGGATAAGAAAAGAGAAAGAAACTAGAATCTGAGAAGACATCACCTGTGAGTCACTTAATGTAAATGTTTATTCTGCCTCTAATCAGTACTGTGGTCACTTTATGATCTGCAGCGAGATGATGGGTGGTATGTATTATTATTTTGTTGTTGTTGGTGCAACAGCAACTCAGAGCATATCCTTACCATTGTTCGGGTCATGCTGGGAGCTGTAGTTTTACGCCATACAAACCCATATGGCAGGGGTTGCACTAAATTGAGCTGTATTTGTGTTGGTGCTCTATTTATGTACTGAGCTTGGTTCTAGTACTATATGTATGTACTGTGCTTTGTTCTGGTGCTGTTTATATGTACTGAGGTTTCGTTCTGGTGTTGTATATATGTACTGAGCTCGGTTATGGTACTGTACATATTCAGAGCTTGGTTCTGAAGCTGTAATTATATAGGATATATTTATAATAACAAAATTGCAGGGCAATTGTTTTCAATTCATTGTATATTTAATGGGAACCCGTCAGGTAGTTTTAATCCCCCGATATGCCACCATGCAGTAATACATGACCTGACAATATTTCCAAACATTTCCCTGTATGTTTTTTGCACATGGAGCAAAATCTATAAAATCAACTTATAATATGGCGCACTTTATATGCTAATTAATTATTAAAGGCTCATGGGTCGGTGCCGCTATCCTGAAGAGTCACATAGTCCTGCCTCCAAACCCACCTTTCCTTTCTTGATTGACATCTCCCTGGCTGTTATACATCACTACCAGTCTCCTCCAACTTTCTCGGATGCGCCATTGCCTTGGGCACGCACCGTGCAGCGAGGTGTACTCTGCCTGTCTTCATCGCTGCACCACGCATGCCAGGGGAGTACAAGGCAACGGCGCATCCGCAAGAGTTGGAGGAGGCTGCTAGTGAAGTAAAACAGCCAGGGGGATGTCAATCAAGATCTGGGGGGTGCCATTTCAATTTTCATCTCAGGCAGCAGAAAAGCTAGAATCGACCCTGCCTCCACACTCCCATGCTCTACTTGTTGTGAGATTTCCATTTCCACTTTAATGGGCAAAAACAACAGCTGAAAAATTCACGATCAAGCCAAAACTGTATGGACTTACACCGTGTTCCAAATTATTATGCACATTGGATTTAAGTGTCATAAACATTTAATTATTAGTTTTTCAATTAAACTCATGGATGGTATTGTGTCTTAGGGCTCTTTGGATCATTGTAATCAATCTCAGACACCTGTGATAATTAGTTTTCCAGGTGTGCCCAATCAAAGGAAAACTACTTAAGAAGGACGTCCCACATTATTAAGCAGGCCATAGGTTTCAAGCAATATCGGAAAGAAAAAGGATCTCTCTGCTGCCGAAAAACGTGAAATAGTGCAATACCTTGGACAAGGTATGAAAACATTGGATATTTCAAGAAAACTTAGGCGTGATCATCGTACTGTGCAAAGATTTGTGGCTGATTCAGAGCACAGATGGGTTCGTTCAGATAAAGACATAATGAGGAAGGTTTCTGCCAGATAAATTAATAGGATTAGGAGAGCAGCTGCTAAAATGCCATTGCAAAGCAGCAAACAGGTATTTGAAGCCGCTGGTGCCTCTGGAGTCCCGCAAACCTCAAGGTGTAGGATCCTCCAGAGATTTGCAAGTGTGCATAAAGCTATTATTCGGCCACCCCTAAACAATGCTCACAAGCAGAAACGGTTGCAGTGGGCTCAGAAATACATGAAGACTCATTTTCAAACCGTGTTGTTTACTGATGAGTGCCGTGCAAACCTGGATGGTCCAGATGGATGGAGTAGTGGATGGTTGATGAATGGCCACCATGTCCCAACAAGGCTGCAACGTCAGCAAGGAGGTGGCGCAGTCATGTTTTGGGCTGCAATCATGGGGAGAGAGCTGGTAGGCCTCTTTAGGGTCCCTGACGGTGTGAAAATGACCTTTGCAAAGTACGTAGAGTTTATGACTGACCACTTTCTTCCGTGGTACAAAAAGAAGAACCGTGCCTTCCGAAGAAAAATTATCTTCATGCATGACAATGCACCATCTCATGCTGCAAAGAATACCTCTGTGTCATTGGCTGCTATGGGCATAAAAGGAGAGAAACTCATGGTGTGGCCCCCATGTTCCCCTGACCTCAACCCTATTGAGAACCTTTGGAGCATCCTCAAGCAAAATATCTATGAGGGTGGGAGGCAGTTCACATCAAAACAGAAGCTCTGGGAGGCTATTCTGACATCCTGCAAAGATATTCAAGCAGAAACTGTCCAAATACTCACAAATTCGATGGATGCAAGAATTGTGAAGGTGATATCAAAGATGGGGTCCTATGTTAACATGTAACTTGGCCTGGTAAGTTTTTTTTTATTGAAAGAACTTTTGATTTCTGTAAATATGACCTCCTGATGCTGCAAATTCAACAAATTACCATTTTAGTTCTCTTTACAACCTTTAAAATGTTTTGATCTGTGTTGTGCATAATAATTTGAAACCGTGGATTTTGAGTTTTTTACTTCTAAAAAAAAATCTGTTATCATTACGAGATTTGTTCAATAAAATTTGCATTATACTCCAATGGTTGATGGCTTTAAGATTATACTGACTCTCATTTGCATCGACTATTTAGGAAAATCAGCGAAAAATAACATTTGCATAATAATTTGGAACGCGGTGTATATGCTGTATTTCAAAATGTCTCTGCCAGTCTGCAGTTGTGATGGCGCTATAAGGTAGGGCCTGGAAAGTGTACTACGGCCTGTGCAGGATTGTCACAGGAAAGATTTTATGAAGACAAGAGATTTTTGTGTCTACTGAACTTTAATAAGCGAGTGTTAATGGTACACTCGGTCGCAGCAGAACACAAATCGCTACTCAATATGAGAGGCACAGTCTCAAATTATGGCTGGCTGGCTCACACTTGTCACGGAGAGAGCCAAGGGTACTCCTGTCTGATACAAGGGTGGTCTGGCACTTTCAGGTCTACTACTGTAGGCTGCACTGTACTTCAGGACTTGCTGACACATGTGTAAGGCTTCTGCACATAACCCACTAATGGTCACACAAGGAGGATCCTGCCCGTCACTCACAACACACTCTAGGACTCATGGTGGTGCCCAGTGGCGGATTATCATTAGGGCGGTTCGGGCGGCCGCCCGGGGCCCAAGGCTCCCAGGGGGCCCATAGCCACACGAACCCCCTCATGCCCAGTGGCGTCGCTAGCACCGGAGGGAGCCTCGGTGCCAGGACCTCACCTGTCATGAGACGAGGGGAGCTTCACTCCTACTTAGCAGCCGTGGTCTGTGCTGCTTTAGAAGCTCCCCTCCAGCCCCCCTTCCCTGATCTAAACATCTCTCCTCCTGCTGCTAGCTGTTGGGACATGGGGGAGGGGAGACTGTCGGCGGGCTCTGTGTCGGACTGTGAGCAGGAGAAGAGCTGCAGTGAAGACTCACAAATATCCTACATAAAAGGTAAGTGCATGTGTGTTTACAATGTGTACTTTATATGTGTATAATGTGCATATTCATGTGTGTTTACAATGTGTACTTTATATGTGTATAATGTGCATACTCGTGTACTTTATATGTGTATAATGTGCATACTCATGTGTACTTTAGATGTATATAATGTGCATACTCATGTGTACTTTATGTGTATAATCTGCATACTCATGTGTACTTTATATGTGTATAATGTGCATTCTCATGTGTACTTTATATGTGTATAATGTGCCTTCTCATGTGTACTTTATATGTGTATAATGTGCATACTCATGTGTACTTTATATGTGTTTAATGTGCATACTCATGTGTGTGTGATGTGTATAATGTGCATACTCGCGCGTGTGTGTGTGTGTGTGTGTGTGTGTGTGTGTGTGTGTGTGTATGTGTGTGTGTGTGTGTGTGTTTCTCTGCAGCAATTCCGCAGAAACTAGCAGAAATTTTGCTGTAGAAAAAAAGCACCATTTCCTGAATTTTTGCTGCAGAAAATGGTGCGTATTTTGCTGCGTTTTTCTCAATGTTGTGGGATGGTGACGTCTCCTCTGAAAAAACGCATTAATTCTGTCCACTTTCCGCAGCAGGAATTGACATGCTGCAGTACGAGAAATACGCACCGCAGGACAAAATGTCTGGTCGGAAATTTTACGCAGCGTCTGGATGAGATTTGGTAAATCTCACTCACTTTGCTGCTACCGTATTCCGGGCGGAAAATACGCAGCAATTTCGTTAAGTGTGGACAAGCCCTAATACAGTAGCAGCAGAGTAGATTAGATGTGAACAATTCTCATCACACGCTGCGTAAATGATAAGTGGGGAAAAAAAAAGCTCAGAAATTGACCTGCGGTGCGGTTTTTTATTCCGCAGCATGTCAATTGTATTTGCATAAACGCTGCTCATTTGTTTTCGGGTTTTCCCCATTTAATTCAATGCGGAGGTAAAACCTGCAACAGATAGCAGATGTTATGTAAAAACACAATTTAGAAAAAATAAAAATCTTATACTTCCCAGAATTCTGTTTCTTCGTCCGGGCCGGCTTCCTGGGATGACGTTTCGCCCCATGTGGCCGCTGCAGCCAATCACAGACTGCAGCAGTCATATAGGATAAAATGTCATCCCAGGGCTGCAGTGTAGCGACGCAGTATAGCACTATACACAAGGGGGGGGCGGGGAGCGCTGTGTGGCACTATATATAAGGGGGAGTGCTGTGTGATGCTATCTATAGGAGGCAGTGTGACGCTCTCTACAGGGGGTTTTGTGTGCGTGTGGCGCTATCTACAGGGGGTGTGTGTGGCTCTATCTACAGTGGTGTGTGTGTGTGTGTGTGTGTGTGTGTGTGTGTGTGTGTGTGTGTGTGTGGCTCTATCTACAGGGGGGTGTGTGTGTGGCTCTAGCTACAGGGGGTGCGTGTGTGGCGCTGTCTACATGGGGTGTTGCCGCTGTGGCCCTGTACAGTGTGATACTGTCAGTATATAGGGACACAGCCCTGTGAAAGGGGAATTGTAACACCCATTTGTTAATGCTTGTACAAAAAGGTAGTGTTAGCAATAGCTACGGCGCGGCAGGGTGGCGGTGGAGAAGGGGGGCCCAAGTTTGGGTAACATCCCAGGGCCCATGGTCTTCTTAATCCGCCATTGGTGGTGCCGCTATCCAGGTGTCACATAGTCCTAACTCCAAACCCGCCTTTTCAGGCATGTGAGACAGAACTCCAGGATAGCGGCACTGCCCCCATGACTTTTATTCGGTAATTAACCCCTTAGTGACCAGCCTATTTTAGGCCCTAATGACCAAGCTATTTTATTCATTTTTCTATAGTCGCATTCAAAGAGCTATAACTTTTTTTATTTTTCGGTCAACATAGCTGTATGGGGGCTTGTTTTTTGCAGGATTAGTTGTACTTTTTAATGGCACCATTTCAGGGTACATATAATTTTCTGATTAACTTTTATTAACTTTTTTATGGGGGGATTAGAAAAAAACCTGAAATTCCACCATTGTTCTATGCGTTTTAAATTGACGCCATTCACTGTGTGGCGTAAATAACACAGTACCTTTATTCTATGGGTCGGTACGATTACGACGATACCACATATATAGAGCTTTTTTATGTTTTACGACTTTTGCGCAATAAAAAACACTTTTGAACTAAAACTATTTGTTTTTGCATCGTCTCTTTCCAAGAAATGTAATTTTTGTATTTTTCCGTCAATGTAGTGATTTTTTGGGCTTGTTTTTTGCGGGACAAGACGTAGTTTTGATTGGTATTGTTTTGGGGTACATGGGACTTATTGATTAATTTTTATTATGACTTTTTTGGGGGGCAATGGAAAAAAAATAGCATTTTTACCATTGTTTTTTGCGTTTTTTTTTCTAACAGTGTTCACCTTGCGGTTTAAATTACATATTAACTTTATTAATGGAGTCATTACGGTCGCGGCCATATGTCCTAATAGGCATATGCCTAGGGCAGATCTGGGGGCTTTTATCAGGCCCTGGGCTGCCATGACACCCCATTGGAGACCCGCGTTTGCATTTGCGGGCCGCTGATGGGTGACAGAGGGAGCTCACTCCCTCTGTAAACAAGTTAAATGCCACGGTCGCTATTGACGGTGGCATTTAACAGGTTAAACGGCCGCGATCTAAAGTTGGAGCAGGAGCCCAGGTGTCATCAGACAGCTGAGGCCCGACTCCGGCCTGCACGGGACACCCGTGCAGGGCTTAGACTGGGCCACCGTGAAAAGGCGGCGGCCTAGCCTATGACCGCCGTGAAAAGGCGTATTGGTGGTCACTAAGGGGTTAACATGCTGTGTGCACTATTTTAAGGCTACATTCACACGTTGCAGAATTTGGTGCGAAAAAGCCAAATCAAAATCGCAGGTAAATGCAGGTAATTCCACAGGTAAAATCCACACCTAATGGTGGGGTTTTTACATTTTGATGCGGAAATAGTGTCAGGGATCATTACCATGTATATTGTTTGCAAAAATATTATCCTTACATATATATATATATATATATATATATATAGAAAAAAAGAGAAAAAGCAGCACCGTTCCTTCCGTGGGGGGTGTAAAAATTCTCGTTAGAACACTCGATCCGTGTCCCAATAACCAATATGCTCCAAAATATGAGACAGCACTCAGATAAGTCGAAGATTAATAAAATCAAGCTTCTCTGCTTGAGAAAGGCCCCATGGAGTAGGGCTGAAACGTCGCATTAAAGTGATCCTATTTTTTCACAAACATCGGAGTGCTGTCTCGTATTTTGGAGCATATATATATATATATATATATGTATATCAGTATATTACACAAGGAACTGGAATGTAACAAAATGGACCATGTATCAGGAACACGCCTATGGAGACACCGCCCCTGGAATGTAAGAGGAGTGTACAGAAGAACTTAGAGCTGAGGAGCCAATGGGGCTTAAGCACGTCCCACATCTCTAGGGAGGGAACTTGTGATTCTTTCTTTGTTCAATAAAAAAGTTCAGTACGGACATCCTATTTGACTGAGAGAGGATATGTACCAACTTGTCTGCCTGGTATATTTTCTCCATGCATGCTCTCAGATTCCAACTTACAGAGGTGGTTATTCGGTGTGATATAACAGGGAGAAGGAAGCTACCCTGACAATTGGCGCCCAATGTGGGGCCATACTTGAGGGGATCTCGGAATCCGGACAACCGACAATCACAGGGTGAAACAGACGACCTAGGACTGCCCACTGAAGGAGCCGGATCACCTCCACAATAACACGGTAAGACAGTTGATTTTATTAATCTTCGACTTATCTGTGTTAGTGGACGGTCTTGTGGGAATATGTATAACCCTTGTCGGTTGCCTGGATTAGCTCTCAGGCGACAGGGGCGACATCCCCGCTGTGTGGTCACGAACCCGTAAGAAATTAGTCGCGCCCGACTAACCATCCTCTGGGTAATTAGGGACCAGATAGAAAATATAACTTGTCTTATACAGGGATACGCGGGCACAATGTGCGATAAGTCGTGGATAGTATTATAACCTGTCTTATACACAGGCATGCGGGCACAATACATGTGCGATAAGTCGTGTGATAAGTCGTGGGACAGGTGCACGCGGGGTGTGTATGAAACACTGATAAGTCGTGGGTAATATGTTGGCCAGACCTCGGTGAAACCGGTCACCAGAGAGTTGCAGACCAACAGGTGTTATATAAATTACGTGTATAATATAGACGGTTAGAATGGATGGTTTACGGTCCATATTCAAATCATCAGGATCACCCGTACCCGGACGATGCTATTCGTATGATTTGGTGAAGCGAAGGGAAGTTGGAAATAAGAAAGGCATTGTATGTTATATGTATTAGAAACCACAGGACCAGCCGCCGCCCTGTAATGGCGGCCGTCCCTCATGTTGAGTGTGTCCTCATTGTGGGCAGCAAAACCCCCCTCACAGCTGAGCAATGTGCTTCCTGTGGGAGAGGCTGCCCCCCACCCCTGATGAGGTCACGCCCGGCCCAATCAAATCAGTATGAAATGATAGCCTTGTTAATTTTGTAATTTCCCTCAGTAACGAGTTGCCGATAACACATGCTGCAGAGGTTTCTTCTATTCTAGATTCCGTCCCAGGAGTGCAGGACGCTGTGCACTGGTGAAAAGACACGTCATCATAATATAGAGATGGTGGCCGACAGATTGGACACAGTTACAGATTATGTGTTTGATGTTTTGAACGTAGATAATTCCTATACAATAGTGTGATGAATGATTGCAGATACATACGTTGTTTTGCTGCCATTGAAATTGTTAAGATTGTGAGAATAGAAGCTGTGAGGAGTGAGTGTGTGACCCCCTCCTGTAGAATGCGATTGTGTGGGGGAAGTGGGCTGTGTGCAGTCTGAAAAAGCAGACTGATATACAGGGCATGGACTGAGACAAGTGATTACAATATTGCACTGATTTTAGATCTACAGTGAAGGAAATAAGTTTTTGATCCCTTGCTGATTTTGTAAGTTTGCCCACTGTCAAAGACATGAACAGTCTAGAATTTTTAGGCTAGGTTAATTTTACCAGTGAGAGATAGATTATATTAAAAAAAAAATAAGAAAATCACATTGTCAAAATTATATATATTTATTTGCATTGTGCACAGAGAAATAAGTATTTGATCCCCTACCAACCATTAAGAGTTCAGCCTCCTCCAGACCAGTTACACACTCCAAATCAACTTGGTGCCTGCATTAAAGACAGCTGTCTTAAATGGTCACCTGTATAAAAGACTCCTGTCCACAGACTCAATTAATCAGTCTGACTCTAACCTCTACAACATGGGCAAGACCAAAGAGCTTTCTAAGGATGTCAGGGACAAGATCATAGACCTGCACAAGGCTGGAATGGGCTGCAAAACCATAAGTAAGATGCTGGGTGAGAAGGAGACAACTGTTGGTGCAATAGTAAGAGAATGGAAGACATACAAAATGACTGTCAATCGACATCGATCTGGGGCTCCATGCAAAATCTCACCTCGTGGGGTATCCTTGATCCTGAGGAAGGTGAGAGCTCAGCCGAAAACTACACGGGGGGAACTTGTTAATGATCTCAAGGCACCTGGGACCACAGTCACCAAGAAAACCATTGGTAACACATTACGCCATAATGGATTAAAATCCTGCAGTGCCCGCAAGGTCCCCCTGCTCAAGAAGGCACATGTACAGGCCCGTCTGAAGTTTGCAAATGAACATCTGGATGATTCTGAGAGTGATTGGGAGAAGGTGCTGTGGTCAGATGAGACTAAAATTGAGCTCTTTGGCATTAACTGAACTCGCCGTGTTTGGAGGAAGAGAAATGCTGCCTATGACCAAAAGAACACCGTCCCCACTGTCAACCATGGAGGTGGAAACATTATGTTTTGGGGGTGTTTCTCTGCTAAGGGCACAGGACTACTTCACCGCATCAATGGGAGAATGGATGGAGCCATGTACCGTCAAATCCTGAGTGACAACCTCCTTCCCTCCACCAAGACATTAAAAATGGCTCGTGGCTGGGACTTCCAGCACGACAATGACCCGAAACATACAGCCAAGACAACAAAGGAGTGGCTCAAAAATAAGCACATTAAGGTCATGGAGTGGCCTAGCCAGTCTCCAGACCTTAATCCCATCGAAAATTTATGGAGGGAGCTGAAGATCCGAGTTGCCAAGCGACAGCCTCAAAATCTTAATGATTTACAGATGATCTGCAAAGAGGAGTGGGCCAAAATTCCATCTAACATGTGTTCAAACCTCATCATCAACTACAAAAAACGTCTGACTGTTGTGCTTGCCAACAAGGGTTTTGCCACCAAGTATTAAGTCTTGTTTGCCAAAGGGATCAAATACTTATTTCTCTGTGCACAATGCAAATAAATATATATAATTTTGACAATGTGATTTTCTTTTTTTTTTTTATATATAATCTATCTCTCACTGGTAAAATTAACCTAGCCTAAAAATTCTAGACTGTTTATGTCTTTGACAGTGGGCAAACTTACAAAATCAGCAAGGGATCAAATACTTATTTCCTTCACTGTATATTGTATGCTCTTATTTTTAACAGCAGTAATGTCTACAAAAAATTCTTAGTGTTTTGGGTATGGGGTTAAAATCAGTTTTTTTCTGTGTAAAGGAAAGTTTCTTATCTTTGCGCATGCGCTGTTGTTGATAAAAGTTACGCTGCATATTTATGTGCTATAATGTGATAATATTCAATGTGTTTTGATGTTAATTCAAATGTATTAAACTACAGATATTGTGAGACACGGGGTCTTGATAATGTATGTGCCGCCCACTGTTCCCTATTTTTATATACAGTTTATTGGTTTGCAGTAATTAATATTACCAGATATAATATTTTCTATGTTATTGAATAACTAATTACAATTGTTTTGTTTTTGTTTTTACACATGAGGCACGTGCTATAGTTCTGTCTAAATGTTATTTTCGAAAATTTGAGATATTTTACAGGTAAATGGTTGCAAGTTATTTTAAAGATAAAATTTATTTTTGTCAGGAGAAAGTCATTTTTGTTTCAGGCTGTTGTGTATTTCAGAGGCTTAAACTAGTGCCCACCAGATAGAGTGCCCGACTTTATTATGTTGAGATGTAGTTTTGAACCCTGCTACATTACTTTCGCAGAGTCCACAAAGGGGGGAATGGTGAAGGGACTGATCAGGTACAATTTTGGTTTGTTTTGAATTAATGAATTTGGTTCCAGGAGATCTACAAAATGTGTATGAGACCCCAATGAGTAATCCACATTAAATGTGTATGACAGTTACCTAAATGTTGAGGTTTTTCTGTCTAGATCCTTCCAGAACAGTAAATATGGCACTGGGTATGCTGTGCTGTAGTCTCCACCCAATATGAGGTAATGTGTAAGAGACCATCCCCCTCCAGCCAAGAGGCCGAGGTCACTCACAGATGAGTCTTTACAGATTTACTTGGGAAGGAGGTGAAAATTATCTGAATATTGTTAATTTTATGTAAAGATTTTAGTCATTTTTATTTGTTTTTGTATTAATCAAGTATTTACAGAACCTGATAAAAGTGAGATTCTGAAAGTGTTCTGGATTATCAGATGAGTGTGGAGAAGTGTATAACATTTGGTTTTATTTTAGAGGATGAAGACGCCACCCCTATGAAATGTTCTATCTATATGTGACATGGGTTTTTAATGTCAATTTGTAATGTAGAAATACTTCATTATATACAGTATGTACAAGACAGGATACGAGGCACCAGGTACATCATCCAGAAACCACTCTCACCTTCTCATTCATCTCAAGGAGCGGAGCTGGAGGTGCTCGCTGAGGCTTGTAACCTGGCAGAAGGTAAGACGGCCAACATTTACACTGACTCTAGGTACGCTTTTGGCATCGCCCACAATTATGGGCCCATTGGTAGTAGGAACTTTATTGGATCATCGGGTGAGCCAATTGAGAGAGCAAGAGAAGACATACCTGACAACAAGGGTATGTGCAGCCAGGTGTCAGTAAATTGGCTTGTCCCTGGATTCAATAATGTCACTGCTTGGTTTGTAGCAGCCTGCATGATGTGCGCACGGCATGACATAGGTAAAACAGGAAAGGTACCTGTGAAAAGTGCAGCCCGGCCAGATTACCCGTCCCAGCGACTGCAGAACATACAACTACCCGAGGTAGAAGTGTATGACAATGTGCTCGTGTGTGTAGACCTGTTCTCAGGGGGGCCTGAAGCCCGGCCGGTATCTTCCCCACTGCAGGCGTTGTGTGTAGTGACAGGGGAACAATGTTATCCCAAGTATTGACCTGGTGTTTGTACAATAAGATGTCAGCAGTTCTCCAGATGTTGTTCCAAAGTTAGTTTAATAACGATATTCAAGAAGTGTGGTGGGAATATTTAATACTGAGGTTAAGTTTTATGTAACGTTCTCTGCTCCCAGCACTCATTAAGATTCCTCACTTTCTTTCCCTTGCTCTTCTTTTGTCCGTCTTCTCTTCCCTTTCTTTTTGTCTTCTTTTGGTTTGTCTTAATCTTTCCTCTTCTCAATTTTCATAATATGTGTCAAGTCAGGGAATATGTGCCTTGCAAATATAGAAAGGCATTCTCTACCTCATGTGCCATGTGCCCGACTGTATATTTTTCTAAATGCAGGTGACAACTGCCCCGGAGTAACAAGGATATTGATGTACATAAGCGTTTGCTTCTATCTATATGATAGGATTTGTTTTGATTTGATATGTTCGGTTCTGATCGATTACGAAAGTATTCACGCACTTTATTCTTGTTCTCGTGTGTTTGTAAACTTTACAATAAAAATCTAAATTATGGAAAAAAAAAAGTTTTATGTAACGTTCTGGATAAGCGTGCCTTAGCATTGGACTATTGGAGGCGTGCCTCAGTATTATGTTTGTGTAAATGAGAACTTCTCAGTGCAAGTAGATTCCCATTTGAAAATATTTTTGTTGTGAAAGGAAAATTTTAGAGCAGAGAATTCTGTGCAGTGTATATGTGTATGTATAGATATATATAAAGAGAAGAAGTTTGTAGGTATCAGTTTTAGTTACTGCCCAGTGTGAACGTTTAACATAAATCTGTCATTGTTAATGTTTTTCTTCAAATTAATTATCTGATTAAGATCAATTACTGATTATGCGATGAAAAGCTTGTTCTCCACAGGAAGAGTCCAACTGGGAGCGGAAGGCGTGAGAACCAGATTCTGACAGAATGTGGACGGATAAAGGAAGGTAAACCGGTAGCACCCAAGGCACTCTTGATGGCACTTGTATTGATGGTGTATGACCTCACATATGCCCCAAGACTGCAAGGATCGATGTGGTAAGATCTAATTGGTATGTCCCAGGCTTTACAGCTGTTGCTGGTAAATTCTGTTAGAGCTGTTTGATTTGCCTACAGAACAGTCCTGGCAGACCGGTGCCAACCTTATCATACCCGCCTCCCACGAAGAGAAGAGACCTTGAGAGTCCTTCCCAGGTAGAACGAACCAGGGTAGGGGGGGGGGGCAGGGGGGGCAATTGGTTTGAGACACTTGTCAGATAAACATGTGGAATCTGTGTATATTTCTGTGAGTAGGAGCTGTTCCAGGTAATCACAGGAGATCAAGGTATAAATGCTGCTGGAAAGTGTGACACCAAGTTCAAATACAATGTACCCAGTAATTACATGTCTTCTAGGTGCCCTGTCCAGTGGAACAGAGAAGTTTTTCTTACATAAAGGTGTTTGTTTGATGTCGTTTAACCCCTATCCGCACCAGGACGTAACTGTCCATCGTTGCGGGAGGTTACTTCCCGCACGAGGACGTACAGTTACTGAGTTTTTCCCGGTGCACACTGTCGGCGACAGTGTGCACTGGGAACCGGGAGGTCAGCTGTCGCCGACAGCTGACACTCCACCCTTGCCGTCCAGCGGTCCTTTGCCGCTGGTTTCGGCGAATTAACCCCTTAAATTCGGCGATCGGGTGCAATCGCCGAATTTTGGGGGTTTCTAACATATCGGCAGACCCCGGTCCGAAATCGCGGGGTTTGCCGATAGTTACTATCAGGCTGGTCCTGATAGGCTTCCTGTCAGAGTGACAGGAAGTCACTGTGTCGTTCCCAATGGCACACTGTCGGCGACAGTGTGCATCGGGAACTTGGAGATCAGCTGTCCCCGACAGCTGACACTCCAGTGTTGCCGATCAGCGGCTCATCGCCGCTGATTTCGGCAATTAACCCGTTACATGCGGGGCTCGATTGCGATCTCCGCATGTAGCGGGTTTGTAGCGCATCAGCAGCCCCCATGCAATCGTGGGGGCTTCTGATGCTTGTGATGGCACCCGGATGCCAGACAATGGCCCCCAAGTCTGCCATGTATGTCAGCCTATGAGGATCAGCCTCTGCTGTCAGAGTGACTGTGATGTCACGCTGACAGTTGGATTACGTTACACTACCTAGGTAGTGTAATGTATTCTAGCAGCAATCAGAGCTGCAGGTCAAAAAAATAAAGTGTAAAAAGTAAAAGAAAAGTTAATAAACAAAAAAAATAAAGTGTCAAAAGTAAAAAAAGTTAATAAAATTGTTTTATAAAAGTGTAAAAATAAGTTTTTGTTCTCCTATAATAAGTCATTTATTATAGGGAAAAAATGAAAACGTCAAAAAAAAAAGTACACATATTTGGTATCACCGTGTTCGTAACGACCCAAACTATGAAACTATAATGTTAATTCTTCCGTACGGTGAACGCCGCAAACAAAATAAACGGAAAACTATGTCAGCATTGCTATTTCTTGGTCACCACCCCTCCCAAGATATAGAATAAAAAGTGATCAAAAAGTTGCATTTACCCCAAAATAGTACCAATAAAAACTACAACCCGTCCCGCAAAAAACAAGACCTCCCACAGCTTTTTTGACGAAAAAACAAAAAAGTTACGGCTCAGAATAGCGTGTCTCAGAAAATAAATTATTTTATAGAAACGTAATTTTATTGTGCAAACGCTGCAAAACTTTAAAAAAAACTATACACATATGGTATCGGCATAATCGTACCGACCGGCAGAATAAATTAAAATGTAATTTATTGCGCACGGTGAACGCTGTAATAAATAAAGAATTTAAAGCGCCAAAATCACTGTTTTTTGGTCACCTTAGCTCTAAAAAAGATCCTGAGGGGCCAAAATGCACACTATACCCCTAGAAAAATTCCTTGAGGGGTGTAGATTCCACATATGGGGTATTGGCGTAATCGGGAGAAATTGCTTTACAAATGTTGGGGTGCTTTTTATCCTTTTATTCCTTGTAAAAATGAAAAAATTCTATGTTTCCACAGAAAAATAGGTGATTTTCATCTTCACAGACTAATTCCACTAAATTCTGCAAAAAAACTGTGCAGTCAAAATGCTAACTATACCCCTAGAAAAATTCCTTGAGGGGTGTAGATTCCAAAATAGGGTCACTTTTGGGGGGTTTCCACTGTTTTGGTCCCTTCGTGGCGTTGCAAACCCAACATGGCACTGAAAACCAATCCAGCAAAATCTGCGCTCCAAAATCCAAAAGGCACTCCTTCCCTCCTGAGCCCTGCTGTGGGTCCAAACATCAGTTTACGACCACATATGGGGTATTGTCGTAATCGGGAGAAATTGCTTTACAAATGTTGCGGTGCTTTTTATCCTTTTATTCCTTGTAAAAATGAAAAAATTGTATGTTTCCACAGAAAAATAGGTGATTTTCATCTTCACAGACTAATGCCACTAAATTCTGCAAAAAAACTGTGGAGTCAAAATGCTAACTATACCGCTAGAAAAATGCCTTGAGGGGTGTAGTTTCCAAAATGGGGTCACTTTTTGGGGGTTTCGACTGTTTAGGTACCACAAGACCTCCTCAAACCTGACATGGTGCCTAAAATATATTCCTAAAAAAAGGAGGCCCCAAAATCCACTAGGTGCTCCTTTGCTTCTGCGACCTGTGTTTCATTCCATTAGGACACTAGAGCCACATGTTGGATATTTCTAAAATCTGCAGAATCTGGGCAATAAATATTGAGTTGCGTTTCTCTGGTAAAACCTACTGTGTTACAGATTTTTTTTTATTACAAATGAATTTCGGCAAAAAAAATGAAATTTGTAAATTTCACCTCTACTTTGCCTTAATTCCTGTGAAACGCCTAAAGGGTTAAAATACTTTCTGAATGTGGTTTTGAATACCTTGAAGGGTGCAGTTTTCAAAATGGGGTGATTTATGGGGACTTTCTAATATATAAGGCCCTCAAAGCCACTTCAGAACTGAACTGGTCCGTGAAAAAATGGCCTATTGAAATTTTATTGAAAATATGAGAAATTGCTGCTAAAGTTCTAAGCCTCGTAACGTCCTAGAAAAATAAAAGTGCGTGAAAAAAAATGATGCAAACATAAAGTAGACATATGGGGGATGTTAACTAGTAACTATTTTGTGTTGTATTAGTATCTGTTTTACAAGCAAATACATTTAAATTTAGAAAAATGCTAATTTTTGCAAATTTTTGCTAAAATTTGAAGTTTTTCACAAATAAATATTGAATTTATCGACCAAATTTTTTCACTAACATAAAATACAATATGTCACGAGAAAACAATCTCAGAATCGCTTGGATAGGTAAAAGCATTCCGGAGTTATTACCACATAAAGTGACACATATCAGATTTGAAAAAATCATCTGTGTCCACAAGGCCAAAACAGGCTGTGTCCTAAAGGGGTTAAGGGCCTGTCATTATTATTGTATGTACTTAGAACAACGTTTATAGTGTATGCGGATGATGTTATCACCAGATTAGTATTTATTTTAACAATTGACAAGGGTTGGGGGTCCCCGGCAAGTGCCTGTAAACATGAACTAGAAGACTTTTAATATGATGAACTCCATCACTGAGATGCGGCAGGCGCAGCCTGAGCCAGTACAATGCGTTTATCATGAACTGACGGCAGTGTCACAATTCTAAGCAGCCGTGCAGACAAGTAACTTGCCAGAGGAAGAGGACAGATGCGGAGGGTTTGTGGTAGTCGCAATAAAACTACACTACTCCGTCTACATGGGATCTCACCCCAGGCTCACAGCATGAGGTGCTATGTACAGCCCGGTGACGTATACTAAAAGAGACGGTGTCTGAAAGATGAGAAGGACCAAACCAAGTCCTGATGACATCAGCAAAGTTCAAAGTAAAGACCAAAGACCTGAGTGAATCCGTCAGCAGTATCAAGTGTTTTAATAAGTAAGTGACCAGGTGGAGGATAGTAATAAATCCCCCACAGGACACCACTGTGCAGTCTGACTCCACAGAAGAGCAGAAGACAGAAGAAGAGGACGATGATGTACAGGACTGGCAATGAACTGATGGGACCCAAAACCTGAGGGTGATAGCATGAGATTGGTGATAGCATTATATTATTAATTGAGGCCCTATTGTTTATATTGTCTGAGGTTTATAATTATAATGTGTGTAAATATGCCGCGGCACTGCAAATTACTGAGGAGTTTTATGTGGAGGTGTGAGGTGAAGGTCACTGGTTGTTGTCACTCATATGTAAGAAGTACATGGCAGCAATGAGAGCCCGGAGGTTATGTTACCCGGGTGTATCTAGGTTTGGGGAAGATGCTGCCCATGACCTGTTATATCTGCAGGGGTAAAAGTCCCATTAGGACAGTAAGTGACAGTGCGACAATTATTACCATTAATAAAATGTAGACTGGATTAATTATACATATTACAACCAGCAGCGGTTTGTAGATCATACCAAAACAACCATCCTGTATCCTGAGGAGAATAGGGAAAGTTAGGACCACTCCAAAACCTTGGAAGTCCAGGTACAAAGGGGGGTTACTCATAAGGAGTAGCTCGTCTCAAGCTGGTGAAGAAATCAAAAATCCCTACCCGCCTGGTTCGAGTGGTCAGTGGTAGGTTGATAGGCAAGACTCAGGGATAGATTAATAATATGTTTAGGGGGGACTGTCAGGGATCATTACCATGTATATTGTTTGCAAAAATATTATCCTTACACATATATATATATATATATATATATATATATATATATATCTCAGTATATTACAGAAAGAACTGGAATGTAACAAAATGGACCATGTATCAGGAACACGCCTATGGAGACACCGCCCCTGGAATGCAAGAGGAGTGTACAGAAGAACTTACAGCTGAGGAGCCGATGGGGCTAAGCACGTCCCACATCTCTAGGGAGGGAACTTGTGATTCTTTCTTTGTTCAATAAAAAAAGTTCAGTACGGACTTCCTATTTGACTGAGAGAGGATCTGTACCAACTTGTCTGCCTGGTATATTTTCTCCATGCATGCTCTCAGATTCCAACTTACAGAGGTGGTTATTTGGTGTGAGATAACAGGGAGAAGGAAGCTACCCTGACAATAGGTGTGGTTTAATGCTGCAGATTTTGGTGCATTTTTTTTTTCAACACTAGTCAGATACAATTCGCAAGCAGAAACGCAAGATAAATTGACAAGCTCCAGATTTTAAAATACGAACCGCAGGTTAATCGACGTGCAGAAAAAAATCTGCAACTTGCAGATGAGATTTTTTAAAACCTCATTTACTTTACTGGTACTGTATTACCCTGCCGATTTGCACACTAAACTATGTGCGAATACTATGTGCGAATACGCACGTAATACGCATCGTGTGCATTTGGCCTATAACTTGATTTTATAGACCAGTCAGAGTGCCCATGCTGACCCCTGTCCTCTGCCAAAAGCAACTACAATGGAGACGTGACCATCAGAGCTGGACCATGGAAGGAAATAGTGTGAGGAGCTCTGTAGAGCTTTCATCATGGACAAACATATTGCATTGAAATAAAGTTGTTTTTTTTAGTTCTGCGTTCAAGTCTCCTTCTAGGACTAATTTGTGTGTGAATTTATATTCCCATTGCAGCATCTCTCTCTGTGACCTGAAGTTTTCCATGAGTACAGGGACCCGGAGATCATTTATGTATTATGGCTCATTCAGACGAGCGTAAAATTCATCCGTGTGCTGTGCATGGAAATCACGCACAGCACACGGACCCATTGATTTCAATGGGGCCGTTCACACATGTAGGAGTGAAATACTATATTGGTGCGTTTTCACGCACGTATGCGCCCATTGAATTCAATGGGTGCGTGATTTTCGCATCAATTCCATTACATAAAAAAAGCGCTTTGCCAGTGCGTGAAAAACACATGCCACTAACAAAGCACCGATGCAATAACGCAACACACACAGACCAGATTTACGCACGTTTTTTTTTACGCTCGTGTGAATGTAGCCTTACACACTCCTGTTTGGACCTTTGTATTTTTACCCTCTTGGTGGGTGCAGGGTGTGCACAGATTTCACACCTTTTCTGCATATCGGGCGACATTATATTTTGTCTACATTTGCTCAGAGAGCTTTTTACAATTAGTTGCTTATGGCTAAGCGGTTGCTGGTACAAGATCTGATAGGAGTGGTTGGAGTTCTTATGCAATCCTTACCGGGACTTCCATATACTAAAAACAAAAAGGAAAAATAAAATAGTTTCCCCCTGGCAGTTTCATTGAGCCCAAGTCTGGAAACCTCCAAAATCTTGTGAAAGAACTCTGAGCACTAACCTAGGGATGAAGCTTTGCTGGGCATATCTAAAACAGAGATAATTTGGGAATAGCAGTCCACTGAAATCATTGACAAGAATGCTGCTTCTAATGAGTGTTCCTGGCCTAAACCGTATGACTTCATCGTACAAGACTCAATTCTAAATGCTGATAAAGGAAATGTAAAGACGCTACATATTGTAGTTATATATAGTCCATTCCTGCCTTAAGATCTCCCAGGGTTGCTGCATTTTGTGGATCATCGCGTGGGATCGGAAGTTTTATAAAGTCATGAGAAATCTTTGCAATGTAGAATTCATGCTGAGACGGGAAGGTTTATTCACAGTTGGATGAATGTGATGCTCTACACTTTTCACACATGAGATGGGACCGATACCAGATAGGACTGCAACTGGCAGGACACAAGACAGAGCTACATGAACGTATTAGAATCATTGCACATTTTAATCCATGCATTCTATAGACTAACAGGCGCTGCCAATGCTACAGTCATTTCTCACTCTTGTGGTACAACAGTCAGCAATGATTTGGCATTCAAAAGTCATTACAAAACGCTTATCTGTCCTCTTCCTTCTTGTTTCTGGTTTCTTTGCTGGTTCTACTGCTGTGTGTGGTTTGGCTCTCAAATCAGGACCTGCTATGATCTTTGTCTGTACTCCACTGTGGAGGTGGTTTGCCTACACTCCTCGTGCTTCCTTCATATCGGTTTACTCTGACTCCATACGTGAGCCATATATTTAGTACCAAAAACAGGATCAAATCCTGTCAAGGGAATGTAGGGAAACGTTTCCCAAGAAATATAGCTTCCAGACAGGTTTTCCTGAATTTCCTAAAGGGGTACACTACTTTGAACAATCCCTGCTTGTTAGAATAGCCCCTCGAAAATAATATGATTAAATCACAAAGTTTCCACTTGCTGGGACCTCCAGCGATCAGCTGTAATCTGTCCGGGAATCTGGCATAAGCATTACATTTCCCTACAGCGACACCACAGGGAAAATTAAGCATTACACAGTCTTTTTGTGTACTACAGGACAGTTCCTGCAGAGCGAGAGACACTTCGTAACCGCTCTCCACTCTGGCCATGGGATTAGAATCCCGAACATGGACCCGCTCTATTAACTCAGAATTCCCTCAAAATGTTTTTTCTAAACTACACAACCCCTTTACCAATATTTGATGTACATGTATGTCATAGTCTGGGGGGGGGGGGGTATGTCACACCTAAGCTATCAGACATTGGGGGGAGAGCAGAGCCCCCTCTAAGACTGCAGGGTGCCGATTGGTTGTCATGGCAGCCTGGTCTGCTATGTTGGTCTTCCTATTAAGCCCGGAGGCAGGGCTTAATAGGAGAATTCTAACAATCACATGATCATGTCCCCTAGTCAGACTAAAAAATAAAAATGTAAAAAAGCACCTTAAGAAAGTCTTCAAGAATATAGAAAAAAAAATAGCGAAAACCGTTTTTACTTCCTTCTCTAAAATAATGTAAATAAAAACATAACTCGTAACACCACATTTGTAACGTTCCAAACTATTATGATACAATGTTATTTATGCAAAATTGGTGTTTTATAGTCACCTTGCCTACCCCTAAAAATAAATGGCGTAAAAGTTGATCAAAAAGCCCTATGTACCCCAAAATGGTACCAATATAACTAAAGCTCACCTCGCATAAATCAAGCCTCACACAGCATGTTAACGTTATTCTGGAGGTCAATACGATTATGACGATACTTGTTTTTTATGATATTCTACTTTTACAAACAAAATATATATTTTTTTCCCCCATGTAACAATATTGTGTGCCTAAATTTATTTTTCACCCTCAATGTATCTGTGTGAGGGCTTGTTTTTTTTTTTGCAGATGAGATGGTCTTTTTTGGAACAGACGACATTGCCATCACTTTTTATTCCCAAAAACAATGTGATTTTTTTTTTCCTACGGAATTTACATAGCAGGTTAAATAAGGTTATCGTTTATAGTTAACTTTTTTTGTTATTGCTTATTGTTATTTTGTTTATATATATTTCTAAATATTTATTTACCCCTTCTTTTGGCCTTCAGGACGAAGCCGATTTTTCAAATCTGACATGTGTCACTTTATGTGGTAATAACTTCAGAATCCTTTTACCTATCCAAGTGATTCTGAGACTATTTTCTCGTGACATATTGTACTTTATGTTAGGGAAAAAATTTGGTCGATAAATTCAATATTTATTTGAAAAAACACCAAGATTTAGAGAAAATTAGCAAAAATGTGCATTTTTATAAATTTAAATGTATCTACTTATAAAACAGATAGTAATACCACACAAAATACTTACTAGTTTATATTTTCCATATGTCTACTTTGTTTGCATCATTTTTTGAACATCCTTTTATTTTTCTAGGACGTTACAAGGCTTAGAACTTTAGCAGCAATTTCTCATATTTTCAAGAAAATTTCAAAAGCCTATTTTTTCAGGGATCAGTTCAGTTCTGAAGTGGCTTTGAGGCCCTTATAAATTTGAGGGGTGCAGTTTTCAAAATGGGGTGATTTATGGGGACTTTCTAAGTATTCAAAACAGCATTCAGAAAGTGTTTTAACCCATTAGGCGTTTCACAGGAATTAAAGCAATGTATAGGTGTAAAATTCAGTTGTAATCCATTTTTTTCTGTACCACAGAAGGTTTTACCCGAGAAATGCAACTCTATATTTATTGCCCAGATTCTGTAGTTTTTAGAAATATTTCACGTGGCCCTAGTGTGGTAATGGACTGAAACACAGGCCTCAGAAGCAAAAGGAGCACCGAGAGGATTTTGGGGTCTCCTTTTTTTTAGAATATATTTTAGGCACCATGTCGGGTTTGAATAGGTCTTGTGGTGCCAAAACAATAAAGACCACCCAAAAGTGACCCCATTTTGGAAACTACAGCCCTCAAGGAATTTACCTAGGGGTATAGTTAGCATTTTGAACCCACAGTTATTTTGCTAAATTTATTTGAATTAGTATGTGAAGATGAAAATCTACTTTTTCTCTGAAAAAACATAGACATTTTTAAATTTTACAAGGAATAAAGTAGAAAAGACACCCCAACATATGTAAAGCAATTTCTTCCGATTATAGCAATACCCCATATTTGGTAATAAACGGCTGTTTGGACCCACAGCAGTGCTCAGAAGGGAAGGAGCACCATTTTGATTTTGGATTTCTGATTTTGCTGGAAGTTTTCAGTGCCGTGTCGCGTTTGCAATGCACTAGAGGGATGAAAACAGTGGAAACCCGCCCAAAAGTGACCCCATTTTGGAGACTACACCCCTCAAGGAATTTTTCTAGGGGTAAAGTTAGCATTTTGACTCCACAGTTGTTTTGCTGAATTCATTGGAATTAGTCTATAAAAGGTAAAAATTGACTTTTTCTGAAAAACGTAGACATTTTTAATTTTTACAAGGAATAAAGGAGAAAAAGCACCCCAACATTTGTAAAACAATTTCTCCCGATTACGTAAATACGCCATATGTGGTAATAAACTGCTGTTTGGACCCACAGCAGGGCTTAGAAGGGAAGGAGCGCTATTTGGCTTTTGGAGCTCAAATTTAGCTGAAATGGTTTTCGGGTGTCATGTCGAATTTGCAAAGCCCCCGAGGGACCAAAACAGTGGAAGCCCCCAAAAGTAACCCCATTTGGGAAACTACACCACTTAAGGAATCTATCTAGGGGTATAGTGAGCATTTAGACCCCACACGTCTTTTTCAGAATTTATTAGAATTAGGCCGTGAAAATTAATATCAACATTATTTCCACTAAAATGTTGCATTTTTTCAATTTCACAAAAGGATAAAGGAGGAAAAAGCCGCCCAACATTTGTAAAGCAATTTCTCCCGAGTACGGCAATACCCCACACGTGGTCATGAATGTTTTTTCATTAGAAAGTAATTAACCCTGTCCGAACTGATCCATGTTTTGCTTTTTCTTTTTTCCCTCCCCGCTTTCTGAGCGCCACAACTTTTTTATTTTTCCTTCAATAGAGCGCTGTGGGGGCTTATTTTTTGCGAGACTAGCTGTAGTTTTTATTGGCACCATTTTTTTGTAAATACAACTTTTTGAGTACTTTTTATTCCATTTTTTGGTAGCGCCAATGTGACCAAAAAAGAGCGATTTTGCAGTTTTAAACTCTTTATTTTTCACGGTATATTGCAAAGGTTTGGACTTTTACAGTCACAGCGATACCAATTTTGTGTATTTTTTTTACATGCCCTTAGAGAAAAAATGTGAAAAGGTTTTTTTTTTGGACTTTAAATATTTATTTAATTTTTTACACTAATAATAATAACTATATACTTTTGTTTTTAAACATTTTATTAGTCCTCATAGGAGACTTGAACCAGCAAATCAGTAGATAGCTGGTACAATACACTGCAATACTAATGTATTGCAGTATATTGTCATTTTAAAGGCTCCTGTAACAGCGCGATCGCTGTTCCTGTCCGTTGGTCCCGGGTGTTAGCTCTAATACACAGCTGACACCCGCAGCGTATGGCGCAGGCTGAGCGCGTGAGCCCGCTCCATACATTCCCACACCACGACATGCTATTAAGTCGTGGTGCGCGAACAGCTTAATGCGCAGCGGATGGTGCAGGGTGAAAATTTAAATTTTCCACTGATATGCCATTTTAGTGCACTATATGTTGTGCCCAGTTTGTGCCACAAATACCTCATAAAATATTAACCGGGTTCTCCCGGGTATGGCGATGCCATATCGGTGGACGTAAACTGCTGTTTGGGCACGCTGTAGGGCTCAGAAGGGAGGGAGCGGCATTTGGCTGTGGGGAGCGCAGATTTTGCTTGGTAGTAGCTCTGGCGTTTTGCTGGTATTTCAGTTTATAATGTGGGGGCATATGTAATCTGTGCGGAGAACATCAGGGTATATGTAGGCTGGGCAGGGTACATCAGGGGCATAATAAGAGGGTATAATAATGGGGTAAATAAATAATAATCTGCAGATATGTGGCCAGTGTCGCACTTATAAATGGCGCCAAATCTTATCCGCTTTTGGAACACTGCACATTTTGCATCGCTATATTCTGGGAGCCAGAACGTTTTTATTTTTTTCACCACCGGAGCTGTTCTTTGCGGGACAATCTGTAGTTTTTATTGGTACCATTTTGGGGTACATGCGATTTTTGTAATCACTTTTTATTCCATTTTTTGGCAAGCCAGGTGACCAGCAAAAACCAGCAATTTTGACAATGTTTTTTATTTTTTACGGCTATAAATGAACATTTTACTTTATTCTGCGGGTTGGTACGATTGCGTCGATACCATATGTATATCATTTTTTTTACATTTTGCAGCGTTTGCGCAATAAAATAACTTATTTATAAAATAAATTATTTTTGTGTCACCATATTCGGAGAGCCATAACTTTTTTATTTTTCCAGTCAAAAAAAGCTGTGTAAGGGCTTGTTTTTTTGCGGAACAGGTTGTAGTTTGTATTGGTACTATCTTGGCGTACAAATGCAACTTTTTGATCACTTTTTATTGTATATTTTGGGAGGGGTGGTGACCAAAAAAAATAGTGATTCTCGCAAAGGTTTTTCATTTATTTTATTTGCGGTGTTCACCGAGTGGGAAAAATAATATTATAGTTTTATAATTGGGGTCGTTACGAACGCGGTGATACTAAATATGTGTATTTTTTTTTTTACGTGTTCATTTTTTTCCTATAATAAAAGACTTATATGAAAAAAAGCATTTTTTGTTTATGTCACTTATAACTTTTATTTTTACACTTTTTTAAAAACATTTTTATTCTGTTTTTTAACTTTTTTTTTTTACTTGTCCCACTAGGGGACACTTAGACTTGCTGCTCTGATCGCTGCTAGAATACATTACACTACCTACGTAGTGTAATGTATTCTAACGGTCATTGTGACGTGACAGCCACTCTGACAGGAAGCCTACGAGGACCGGCCTCCGGCTGGTCCTCATAGGCTTCTGTACATGGCAGCCTGGAATCCATTGTCTGGCGTCCATTTGCTTTGGGTACCATCACCAGCCCCCGTGATTTCACGTGGGGGCGGCTGATCTGCGCTAAACACCTTAAATGTGGCCATTGCAATCGAACGCCACATTTAAGGGGTTAACTGCCTAAATCAGCTGCGATGGGCCGCTCATCGGCAACAGGGACTGCAGGGCAAAGACCCTGCACAGTTAACCGCCGCTGCGGTGTAGCGCCGCGCGGCGGTTAACTGTCAAAGCACAGATGTAACTGCATGTCAATGTGCGCGAAGTTACTGCCCACATTGACGTGCATTAACGGCAAGGTGCGGGAAGGGGTTAAACATTTTTTTTCCTTTATAGTCCCACTAAGGCCGGGTTCCCACGTAGCGTAAATGCAACGGAATTCTGTGCGGAAATTCTGCAGCATTTATAGTAGCAGCAAAGTGGATGAGATTTAGAAAATCTCTTTCCCATGCAGTGGGAAACAAACCGCAGCGTAAACGCTAATTGATCTGCGGTACGGAATTTAATTAACTTAATAAACATGCTGCATTTTTGTTCATTTTCTGTTGCGGCATAACCGAAGCAATTCCGCCGCAAAAGTCACAACTCTGCAAATAAAAATAAAAAAATCACACTTACCAAGAATGCTCCCCTCCTTCCTGCAGTGCGGCCACCTGGTATGACGTTGCATCCCAGGTGGCCGGACCGCGCACAGAGAAGACGGGAGGGGGGTAAGCATAAGTACTTTTTTTCAAGAGCGGAAATACCAGTCGAAAAAACGTGATTTTTCGGATGGAATGTACTGCGGGTTCCAGGTCAGATACGCTGCGTTTTAGGCAGCGTATCCGACCCGTGGGAACCCAGCCTAAAGGATTTAACCACGCACAACCACCGGATCAATACACTGCAATACTTATGACTGAGGAGAACGCGAGCAAGAGAGCAAGGATGTGAAGAGTTATGAGAGTTATAGGATGTAAGAGTTATGAACTTAGATGTGATCGTTATTAGCTGTATCCTGTGTCAGACATGCAGGACCACCTTTCAGCCGAGCCATCAGTTAAGCTGACCTGACAGAATCGGCTTTGATGGAACGATACTACTTCTGTGTCTTCTGTATACATAGAAGCTGTATCTTAAAAAGTAAAAAAAAAATTACAATTCTTAATAAAGTAAATTTAAAAGCTTGTTTTAAAATTACTTAAAACATCGCTAAAAAAAAGAAGTTTGGTCCAAAAGGTGGATATAGCCATTAAGCCTTTATTTATAACTGTATTGACCCAAGGGCTGGCAGAAATCTTTTGCCATTTGTCGCAGTACAGATAAAAGGCGTCCCGCTACTGGAAACCTGCCGTCATTGTGGGGAGATCTTTATTGAGGAGTCAAGCTTGGAGTTGAAAATAAAACCTGTTTCTTCTAAGGCCCGACCAGTTATTACTGGGTTTCTCATGATCCGCTGTCCTGTCCCTAGCACAAAAGAACTTTAGGATTGGGGGGGGGGGGGGTGCAGAGTACCTTTTTCTTTTTTCTTATCTGCTGCCTTTTCGAATATGTCATCTAAGGCTGGGCCAAACAAATACTCTCTCTGGCATGGAATTTAAAGACATATCAAAAGTTTGGTTTGGTGTGTGTACGAGTGCGGAGACCCCCACCATTGCAGAAACAAAAAGGTGCTCACCTGATCGCCCTGCACCTTTGGCTGTGATTGGCACTCCCTTTAAGGCTGAAGATGACTCACATAGAGACTTCATTTCAGCAATGGTGGGGGTCCCAGCACCCAGACCCCATATACAGTTATGTCCAGAATTATTTGGACAGTGACACAATCTTCATGATTTGGGCTCTGCTGCCACGACATTGGATTTGAAATGAAACACCTGAGATGCAATTGAAGTGTAGACTTTCAGGTTTAATTCAAGGGGTTGAACAAAAATATCCTGTGAAACGTTTAGGAATTGCCACCATTTTTATACGCAGCCGCCTCATTTCAGGGACTCAAAAGTAATTGGACAAATTAACATTACCATAAATAAAATGTGTTTGTTTTTTTTTGAATACTTTCTAGAGAATCCTTTGCAGGCAATGACTGCCTGAAGTCTGGAACCCATGGACATCACCAAATGCTGGGTTTCCTCCTTTGTGATGCTTTGTCCGTTCTTTACTGCAGCGTCTTCAGTTGTTGCTTGTTTGTGGGTCTTTCTGCCTTAAGTTTTGTCTTAAGCTAGTGAAATGCAGCTCGATCGGGTTGAGATCTGGTGATTAACCCCTTAAGGACGCATCCTAGTTTGGGCCTTAAAGAGGCTCTGTCACCAGATTTTGCAACCCCTATCTGTTATTGCAGCAGATCGGCGCTGCAATGTAGATTACAGTAACGTTTTTATTTTTAAAAAACGAGCATTTTTGGCCAAGTTATGACCATTTTCGTATTTATGCAAATGAGGCTTGCAAAAGTACAACTGGGCGTGTTGAAAAGTAAAAGTACAACTGGGCGTGTATTATGTGCGTACATCGGGGCGTGTTTACTACTTTTACTAGCTGGGCGTTGTGCATAGAAGTATCATCCACTTCTCTTCACAACGCCCAGCTTCTGGCAGTGCAGACACAGCCGTGTTCTCCAGAGATCACGCTGTGTCGTCACTCACAGGTCCTGCATCGTGTCAGACGAGCGAGGACACATCGACACCAGAGGCTACAGATGATTCTGCAGCAGCATCGACGTTTGCAGGTAAGTCGATGTAGCTACTTACCTGCAAATGCTGATGCTGCTGCAGAATCAACTGTAGCCTCTGGTGCCGACAAGATGCAGGACCTGTGAGTGACGTCACAGATCTGCACTGCCAGAAGCTGGGCGTTGTGAAGAGAAGTGGATGATACTTCTCATCAGAAAGCCCAGCTAGTAAAAGTAGTAAACACGCCCCGATGTACGCACATAATACACGCCCACTTGGACTTTTACTTTTAAACACGCCCAGTTGTACTTTTGCAAGCCTCATTTGCATAAATACGAAAATGGTCATAACTTAGCCAAAAATGCTCGTTTTTTAAAAATAAAAACGTTACTGTAATCTACATTGCAGCGCCGATCTGCTGCAATAGCAGATAGGGGTTGCAAAATCTGGTGACAGAGCCTCTTTAAGGCTCAGAGCCCATTTTTCAAATCTGACATATTTCACTTTATGTGGTAATAATGTCGGAATGCTTAAACCTATCCAAGCGATTCTGAGATTGTTTTCTCGTGACACATTGGGCTTCATGTTCATGGTAAAATTTGGTCGATTTATTCAGTGTTTATTGGTGAAAAATTGCAAAACTTAGAGAAAATTTTGAAAAAATAGCATTTTTCAGAATTTAAATGCATCTGCTTGTAAAACAGACGGTTATACCACCCAAAATAGTTACTAGTTCACATTTCCCATATGTCTACTTTAGATTGGCATCGTTTTTTGAACATTATTTTATTTTTCTTGGACGTTACAAGGCCTAGAACATAAACAGCAATTTCTCCTATTTTTAAGAAAATTTCAAAAGCCTTTTTTTTAAGGTACCTCTTGAGTTCTGAAGTGGCTTTGAGGGGTCTATGTATTAGAAACCCTGATAAAACACCCCATTTTAGAAACTAGACCCCTCAAAGTATTCAAAACAGCATTTAGAACGTTTTTTAACCCTTCAGGAATTTCACAGGAATTAAAGCAAAGTGGAGGTGAAATTTGCAAATTTCATTTTTCTTGCTGAATTTCAATTTTATTCAATTTTTTTTTCTGTAACACAGAAGGTTTTACCAGAGAAACACTACTAAATATGTATTGTCCAGATTCTGCAGTTTTTAGAAATGCCCCACATGTGGCTCTACTGCGCTCGTGGAATAAAACACAAGCCCTAGAAGCAAAGAAGCACCTAGTGCATTTTGAGGCCTCTTTTTTATTAGAATATATTTTAGGCAGCATGCCAGGTTTGAAAAGGTGTTGAGGTGCCAAAACAGTAGGAATCCCCCAATAGTGACCCCATTTTGGAAACTACACTCCTCAAGGAATTAATTTATGGTTGTTGTTACCATTTTGACCACATCGTTTTTTCACAGCACCTATTTGAATTGGGCTGTGAAATTAAAAAAAATTCATTTTTTCCAATAAGATGTCATTTGTGATCAAAATTTCTTATTTTCACAGGGAACAAAATACCCCATTTTGTTGCACAATTTTTCCTTAGTGCGGCAATACCCCATTTGTGGTGATAAACTTCCGTTTGGGCCCATGGGAGGGCTCAGAAGGAAAGGAGCGCTATGTGTTTGTTGGAGTCCAGATTAGCTGGATTGGTTTTCGGGTGCCACGTCGCATTTGCAGAGCCCCAGAGGTATCAAAGCAATGGAAACCCACCATAAGTGACCCCCATTTTGGAAACTACACCCCTCAAGGAATTCAAATATGGTTGTAGTTACAATTTTGACCGCACAGTTTTTTCACAGCACCTATTTGAATTTGGCTGTGAAATGAAAAAAATGTCATTTTTTCCAATAAGATGTCATTTTTTATCAAAATTTCTTATTTTCACAGGGAACAAAATACCCCATTTTGTTGCCCAATTTCTTCTGAGTGCAGCAATACCCCATTTGTGGCGATAAACTGCCGTTTGGGCCCATGGGAGGCCTCAGAAGGGAAGGAGCTCTGTGTGTTCTTTGGAGTGCAGATATTGCTGGTTTGGTTTTCGGGTGCCATGTCGCATTTGCAGAGCCCCAGAGGTATCAAAGCAATGGAAACCCACCAGAAGTGACCCCATTTTGGAAACTACACCCCTCAAGGAATTCATTTGTGTGTGTTGTGACCATTTTGACCCCATAGTTTTTTCACAGAACTTATTTGAATTGGGATGGGAATTAAAACAAAATTAATTTTTTCCAATAATATGTAGTTTTGGCTGAAAATTTCTTATTTTCACAAGAAACAAAATATCCCATTCTGTTGCGCAATTTGTTCTGAGTGCCGCAATACCCTATTTGTGGTGATAATCTGCGGTTTGGGCCCATGGGAGGGCTCAGAATGAAAGGACCACCATTTGGCCTACTGGGGATTTTCTGGTGCAAAGTCATGTATGCAGAAGCCCCTGAGGTACCAGTACAGTTGAAACCCACCAGAAGTGACCCCATTTTGGAAACTACACCCCTCAAGGAATTCATTTATGTGTGTTGTGACCATTTTGACCCCATAGTTTTTTCACAGAACTTATTTGAATTGGGATGGGAATTAAAACAAAATAAAATTTTTCCAATAATACGTAGTTTTGGCTGAAAATTTCTTATTTTCACAAGAAACAAAATATCCCATTCTGTTGCGCAATTTGTTCTGAGTGCCGCAATACCCTATTTGTGGTGATAATCTGCGGTTTGGGCCCATGGGAGGGCTCAGAAGGAAAGGACCACCATTTGGCCTACTGGGGATTTTCTGGTGCGAAGTCATGTATGCAGAAGCCCCTGAGGTACCAGTACAGTTGAAACCCGCAAGAAGTGACCCCGTTTTAAAAACTACACCCTTAAAAAGGCATTCATCTAGAGGTGTAGTGAGCATTTTGACCGGAGACATACACCACATAAACTGTAATGTGGGTTCTCCTGGGTACGGCAATACCCTACACGTGGCTGTTATCAGCTGCTTGGGCACACAGCAGGGCCCAGAAGGGAAAGACGAGGGGGGATAAGCTGTGCGGAGTACATCAGGGTAAGTAAAATTGGGGTCAATTATAAACCAAGGGATGTATGATAAATTTTAAAACGCTCTTTCATACAGAGCTCTGGTTTTTCGGGACACGTGTCCCATTGATATATTGTGTCCTCCCTTATCCCCCTCTTATAGCAGACTTTGCGCCTCTTTTGACTTTTTCCCTTCTTGCCAGTTTGGGGAACTTCTCCTGGAAAGCGTTGCCCTAGTACGATGCGTGTGGCCCCGCTTCCAGAAGTACTGGGTGCCTCCCCTTCTTGGTCCCTAAAGATTAGGTTCTTGATAATCACCTCTTGAAATTCCAGGAAAGTTCCCCTCTGGCCTGCACATCGACGTAGCACGTATGCATTGTACAAGGACATCTGTATGATGTGCACGGCCAGCTTCTTATACCACACCGCATGGCGCTGTAGGGCTTCAGGACTTGATCTGACAAGTCCACCCCTCCCATGTGCCTATTGTAGTCCAGGATGCAGTCTGGTTTGGGGGTCTCTGTACTGGTACCTCGTACAGGTACATGGGTACTGGTGTGACATCTCTCGTCTTGTACTTGACACAATATGTTGCTGCTAGATTGTGCCCTGCTCTCACCCCTTCTTGTTTGCCCAAGCAGTCTTAGGGAGGCCTCTCAGATTATTTTTCTAGCAATGCCGCATGCCGCAGGACTTCTGGAAGCGAAGCACTTGAAGAGTGGGACGCTGGTATAAAAATTATCCAGGTATAGGTGGTGACCCTGGTCCAGCAGTGGGTGCACCAAATCCCACACAATTTTTGCATTAACTCCCAGTAAGGGGGGGCATTCTGGGGGCTGAATACGGCTGTCCTTCCCTTCATATATCCTAAACCTGTAGGTATACCCTGATGCACTCTTGCACAGCTTATACATCTTCACGCCATACCTTGCCCTCTTACCCGGCAGGTACTCGCGGAATTGAAGCCTCCCTTTAAAATGTACCAGGGACTCATCAATAGAAATACACTTCTCGGGGGTGAATGCTTGGGAAAACCGGGCACTGAAACGGTCTAATAGGGGTCTCCGTTTATACAAACGGTCAAAACTGGGGTCATCTCGGGGGGGGGGGGCACGGCTCATTATCAGTATAATGTAAGAAGCGAAGTATTGCCTAATTTATTCATTTTTTTAATATTACAGTTCAGTTCTGAAGTTGCTTTGAGGGGCCTATATATTAAAAAACACCCCATTTTAGAAACTAGACCCCTCAAAGTATTCACAACAGCATTTAGAAAGTTTATGAACCCTTTAGGTGTTTCATAGAAATTTAGAGCAAAGTAGAGGTGAAATGTAAATTTTTTTTTTGTCAGAAAATCCTCTTTATACCATTTTTTTTTATAACACAAAAAGTTTTATCAGAGAAACGCAACTTAATACGTATTGCCCAGATTCTGCAGTTTTGAGAAATATCCCACATGTGGCCCTAGTGCGGTAATGGACTGAAGCACCGGCCTCCGAAGCAAAGGCGCACCCAGTGGATTTTGAGGCCTCTTTTTTATTAGGCGCCATGTCCGGTTTGAAGAGGTCTTGTGGTGCCAAAACAGTGGAAACCCCCCAAAAGTGACCCCATTTTGGAAACTAGACCCCTTGAGGAATCCATTGTAGTTTTCTTGGGGTGCATGCGGCTTTTTGATCAGTTTTTGTTTTATTTTTAGGTGGCGTGGTGACTAAAAAACAGCAATTCTACTATTGTTTTTTTTATTCGATTTTTTTTACAGCGTTCACCGTGCGCTATAAATGACATATTCACTTTATTCTGCGGGCTGATACGATTACGGCGATACCAGATGTTTATAGGTGTTTTTTATGTCTTATGGCGTTTGCACAATAAAATACGTTTTGTAAAAAATCATTCACTTTTTGTGTTACCTTAGTCTAAGAGCCAGAACTTTTTATTTTTCCATCAATAAAGCCGTGCGAGGACTTATTTTTTACGTAACGAACTGTAGTTTCAATCATTACCATTTTTAGGTACATGCGACTTTTGATCTCTTTTTATTCCATTTTTTGGGAGGTGAAGTGACCAAACAATTGTGATTGTGGTTCGGTTTATTATTATTTTCTTTTACGGCGTTCACCGCGCGGGATAAATAACGAAATAATTTTGTAGTTCAGGCCGTTACGGACACGGCGATACCAATTACGTATAGTTTGTTTGTTTATATATTTTTATTAATAATAAAGGACTGATAAGGGAAAAGGGGGGATTTTTACTTTTAAATATTTTATTTTCTTATTTTTACACATCTTTTTTTAACTTTATTACTTTGTCCCATTAGGGGACTTGAGGGCAGGAGGCCCTGATCGCTATTCTAATACACTGCACTACATGCGTAGTGCAATGTATCAGAGCTGTCAGCTACTCACTGACAGCAAGCATAGTGGGTCCTGACTTCGTCAGGACCCACTAGGCTTCCGTCGATGACATAGCCGGACGCCATTGTTTGGTGTCCGGTTGCCATAGTCACCATCGCCAGCCGCTATTGTATAGCAGGCTGGCGATTGTAGCTTAACCCCTAAAAAGCCGTGATCGCTATTGAACACGGCTTTTCAGGGATTAATCAGCGGGGACACAGCGATCGGTCCCTGCTGTAGGAGCGGAGACAGCAGCTGTCACAGCTCCTGTATGTGTCGGGAGGACGGCCGAAATGGCCGTTACTCCCGAGACGTACTATTAGGTCATGGAGCGCGAACGCTATGGTTACCATGACCTAATAGTACGTCCAGGAGCGGGAAGGGGTTAACTTGGCCATTGCAGAATATTCCACGTCTTTGCCTTAAAAAACTGATTTTTGGGTCATTGTCCATCTGTCCTGTGAAGCGACATGCAATCAACCTTGCTGCATTTGGTTGTATCTGAGCAGAAAGTAAATCCCTGAACACTTCAGAATTAATCCGGCTGCTTCTGTCTTCAGTCACATCATCAATAAACGCTAGTTACCCATTGCCTTTGGCAGCCATGCATGCCCATGCCATCACACTGCCTCCACCGTGTTTTACAGAGGATGTGGTGTGCTTTGGATCATGAGCCGTTCCAAGCCTTCTCCATACTTTCTTCCTCCCATCATTCTGGTACCGGTTGATCTTAGTTTCATGCTGTTCCAGAACTGGGCGGCTTCTTTACATGTTGTTTGACAAAGTCTAATCTGGCCTTTCTATTTTTGATCTGTTTCACTTGCATTGAGAGCTCATTTGACCTCACAGCAACAGCTTCCAAATGCAATTGCAACACCTGGAATCAACTCCAGACCTTTTACCTGCTTAATTGATGAAGGATTAATGGGGGAATTGCCCATGCAGCCCATTAAATAGCTCTTGAGATAATTGTCCAATTACCTCTGGTCCCTTGAGAAAGAGGCAGCTACATATTAAAGAGCTGTAATTCCTAAACCCTTCCTCAAATTAGGATGTGACTACCCGCAAATTAAAGCGGAGTCTGCACTTTAACCCCTTAATGACCAGCCCATTTTAAATCAATTTTTTGGGTTTTTCCATCGTCGCATTCCAAGAGCTATAACTTTTTTATTTCTTCATCGACATAGCTGTATAAGGTCTTGTTTTTTTGCGGGACAAGTTGTATGTTTTAATACATTTTGGGGTACATAGAATTTATTGAATAACTTTTTTTAACTTTTTGTGGGGGTAATAAAAAAAAAAAAAAAAACTCAGCAATCTCGCCACTCTTTTCGCGTCTTTAATTTACGCCATTTACCGTGTGGTATAAATAACTTCATTCAATGGGTCGTTACGATTGCGACTATACAAGTTTATTTAGGCTTTACTATTTTTATACAGTAAAAACACAAATTATTTGTTTTTGTGTCTCCACATTTGAAGAGCCATAACTTTATTTTGCCGACGATGCAGCCATATAAGGGCTTTTGTTTTGCGGGACGACTTGTAGTTTTTGGAGTACATGCGACTTTTTGATCAGATTTTTAAGGGCAGGATGCACAGACAATAGGAATTCTGGCATTGATGTGGATTATTTTTTACAGCGTTCGCCGTGCGGGTTAAATAACAGAATAGCTTTATTGTTAGGCGTCGTTACGGACGTGGTGATACCAAACGTGTAACTTTTTGTTTCATAATAAAGCATTTTGTAAACTGAAAAAGTGGGTTTTTAATAAATTTTTTTTCCCTTTGGTGTTTTTATTTATCTATCTTTATTAAACTTTTTTTTTTATTCGTCCCACTATGGGGACTTTACTATGCGATCGTTTGATCGCTTTTATAATACACTGCAATACTTCTGTATTGCAGTGTATCATGCCTGTCAGTGTAAAACTGACAGGCATCCGCTGTCATGCCTCTGGCATGGCCTAGCAGACATCTACTATAGGCTGGGGCACCGAAAAAGGCCATACTTACAAATGGACACAGCCAGGTCAGAAACGCTGATGAAGGAGTGAGCAGGTGCTTTAAATAATAATAGCCACTCCCACTAGTCTTGAGGGGAGTGGTGCATGTGTGGTGCATGGGAAAAATAGGCTTCTACCTGGCTATACACGTTGTGCCTCATGACGTACACACTATGCCTCCATGTTTCACTCACTTGCACCCCATTATCCATTTATTTCTATTGAGGCACTTCTCATTACTGCCCCCTATATTTCACTTATAGTATTACACTTGCACACACACCATTTATTATTTCTTACTACACATCCCATGCACCACACACACCACTCCCCTCAAGACTAGTGGGAGTGGCTATTATTATTTAAAGCACCTGCTCACTCCTTCATCAACGTTTCTGACCTGGCTGTGTCGATTTGTAAGTATGGCCTTTTTCGGTGTCTTTGTATATGTCCCCTTGTTTTTATCGGTTCTATCTACTACAGGATGACCTGGGGGCCTTTGTTAGGCCCCCAGCTGCCATAGAAAACACCAACACCCTGCGATCGCATGCAAGGTGCCAGTGGGGTGAGAGGAGTCAGTCCCCCTCCTTCCAAAACCACTTTGATGCGGCGCTCAGCAGCGTTGCTCCAAGCCCTCAGCTAACTGAGGTAGTTGAGAGCAGGGAGTTTTTCCTCCTCATGGCGCCGATAATTTATTCTGATGCAGCACCGTGAAAAGGCGTATGGCATCAAAATAAATCTCGTTAGTGGCCACCATGAAAAGGCGTATTGGCGGTCACTAACGAGTTAAAGAGGCTCTGTCACCACAAGTGCCCTATCTCCTACATAAGGAGATCGGCGCTATAGTGTAGGTGACAGAAGTGCTTTTTATTTTTAAAAAAACTATCTATTTTTACCACTTTCTTAGCGATTTTGGTTTATGCTAATGAGTTTCTTAATGCCCAAGTGGGCGTACTTTTACTTTGGTCAGTGTCATACACTCCTCTGTACAACGCCCACTTGGTCTGAAGTAAAAATCCGCTCACTTGGGCATTAAGCAACTCATTAGCATAAACCAAAATCGCTAATAAAGTGGTAAAAATAGATAGTTTTTTTAAAAATAAAAAGCACTTCTGTCACCAACACTATAGCGCCGATCTCCTTATATAGGGCACTTATAATGTGGTGACAGAGCCTCTTTAACCCCTTCCCTCTTTAGCCACTTTTGACCTTCTTGACAGAGCCTCATTTTTCAAATCTGACATGTGTCACTTTATGTGGTAATAACTCCGGAATGCTTTCACCTATCCAAGTGATTCTGAGATTGTTTTCTCGTGACACATTGGACTTTATGTTACTGGCAAAATTTGCTCGATATGTTCAGTATTTAATTGTGAAAAACACCAAAAATTAGCAAAAAATTGCAAAAATTAGCATTTTTCTCAATTTAAATGTATCTGCTTGTAAGACAGGCAATTATACCACACAAAATTGTTTCTAATTAACATCACCCATATGTCTACTTTAGATTGGCATCGTTTTTTGAACATCCTTTTATTTTTCTATGACATCACAAGGCTTAGAACTTTAGCAGCAATTTCTCACATTTTCAAGAAAATTTCAAAAGGCCATTTTTACAGGGGCCAGTTCAGTTGTGAAGTGGCTTTGAGGGCCTTATATATTAGAAACCCCCAAAAAGTCACCCCATTTTAAAAACTTCACCCCTCAAAGTATTCAAAACAGCATTTAGAAAATGTCTTAACCCTTTACACATTTCACAGGAATTAAAGCAAAGTACAGGTGAAATTTACAAATTTCATATTTTTTTGCAGAAATAAATTTTTAATACAATTTTTTTTATAACACAGAAGGTTTTACCAGAGAAATGCAACCCAATATTTGTTGCCCAGTTTCTGCAGTTTTAGGAAATATCCCACATGTGGTTGTAGCGTGCTACTGGAATGAAGCACCGGCCTCAGAAGCAAAGGAACACCTAGTGGATTTTGGGGCCTTATTTTTGTTAGAATATATTTTAGGCACCATGTCAGGTTTGAAGGGCTCTTGCAGTGACAAAACAGTAAAAATCCCCCAAAAGTGACCCCATCTGGGAAACTAGACACCTCAAGGAAATTATCTAGGGGTGTAGTGAGCATTTTGACCGCACAGGTTTTTTACAGAAATTATTGGAAGTAGGCCGTGAAAATTAAAATCAACATTTCTTCAAAGAAAATGTAGGTTTAGCGATTTTTTTTCTCATTTCCACAAGGACTAAAGGAGAAAAAGCACCGCAAAATTTGTAAAGCAATTTCTCCCGAGTAAAACAATACCCCACATGTGGTAATAAACGGATATTTGGACACACGGCAGGGCTTAGAAGGGATGGAGTGCCATTTGGCTTTTGGAGTCCACATTTAGCAGGAATGGTTTGCGGAGGCCATGTCACATTTACGAAGCCCCTGAGGGGACAAAACAGTGGAAACCCCCAAGTGACCCCATTTTGGAGACTACACCCATTGAGGAAATTATCTAGGGGTATAGTGAGCGATTTGACCCCACAGTTTTTTTGCAGAAATTATTGGAAGTAGGCCCTGAAAATAATGATCTACATTTTTTCAAAAAAAATCTAGGTTTAGCTAATTTTTTCTCATTTCCACAAGGACTGAAGGAGAAAAAGCACCACAAAATTTGTAAAACAATACCCCACATGTGGTAATAAACGACTGTTTGGACACACGGCAGGGCTTAGAAGGGAAAGAGCACTATTTGGCTTTTTGAGATCACATTTAGCAGGAATGGATTGCGGAGGCCAGGTCACATTTGTAAAGCCCCTGAGGGGACAAAACAATGACATCGCCCAAAAAGGGACTCCATTTAGGAAACTACACCTCTTGAGGAATTCATCTAGGGGTGCAGTAAGCATTTTGACCCCACAGATGTTTCATAGAATTTCTTAGAATTAGGCAGTGAAAATAAAAACAGTCCTTTTTCTTCAATAAGACGTAGCTTTAGCGCAAATTTTTTCCTTTTCTCAACAAATAAAGGAAAAAAAGAACCCAACATTTGTAAAGCAATTTCTCCCGATGAACGGCAATACCCCATATGTGGTCATAAACTGCTGTTTGGGCAAACGGAAGGGCTCAGAAGGGAAGGACCGCCATTTGGAGTGCAGATGTTGCTGGATTGGTTTCTGGGCGCCTGTGGGCCCAAAACAGTGGAAACACCCCAGAAGTGACCCCATTTTGGAAACTACACCCCTCCATGCATTTACCAAGGGGTGTAGTAAGCATTTTAACCCTGCAGGTGTTTTGTAGAAATTAGTGTTCACTCGATGTTGCAGAGTGAAAATGGGATTTTTTTCCATAGATATGCCAATATGTGGTGCCCGGCTTGTGCCACCATAACAAGACAGCCCTCTAATTATTATGCGGTGTTTCCCGGTTTTAGAAACACCCTACATGTGACCCTAATCTTTTGCCTGGACATATGACAGGGCTCAGGAGTGAAGAGTACCAAGCAGAGTGGAGGCCTAATTTGGCGATTTACAAAGTATTGGTTCACAACTGCAGAGGCTCAGATGTGAAATAATAAAAAGAAACCCCTGAGAAGTGACCCCATTATGGAAACTGCACCCCTCAAGGCATTTATTAAGGGGTGTAGAGAGCATTTTCACCCCACAGGTCTTTTCCATAAATGAATGCACTGCGGATGGTGCAAATTAAAAATTTATATTTTCCCTAGATATGCCATTCATACCAAGCTTATGACGCTCGAGACACACACCCCAAAAATTGTTGCAGGACCTGGGGCAGGAAGTGAGTGACGTCACAGCGTGATCTCTCGAGAACACGCTGTGTGTCCGCACTGCCAGAAGCTGGGCGTTCTGAAGAGAAGTGGATGATACTTCTATACACAAAGCCCAGCTAGTAAAAGAAGTAAAAACGCCCAGATGTAACGAACACAATACACGCCCAGTTGTACTTTAGAAAGCCTCATTTACATAAATATAAAAATGGTCATAACTTGGCCAAAAATGCTCGTTTTAAAAAAAAAAAAAAAAAGTTACTCTTATCTACATTGCAGCGCCGATCTGCTGCAATAGGAGATGGGGGTTGCAAAATCTGGTGACAGAGCCTCTTTAAGTTACACCTCAAAACTCATTCATAGGATCCCTTAAAATTCTATATCCACACAGGTCAAGGAGGCCCTATGAGATTTTTGTCACCAGTGCTCTATCCCAATTAGCAGATTCCGCTTATTCAAATGAATTACTTTCTTTAAGCAGATCTTGGATTAAAGAATTTCCCATCAAGCTTCTCCCATTCTCTAGCATTTAATGTTCTAATGTTTTTATGCATAGCGAAGATCGCTCTACTATTGAGCTGCAAGCCTTCAAACATTTTGTCCTGGAGAGATCGAGTCTCTTTAGAGTCCTCAATGTCCACAGTGGACCTAACCACTTTAACCAAAACGTCCACATTTTCCAAAGGAAAGCGGCTTCCTGAAAGCTGCTCCTCCAAAGAATCATACTTTGAATCCAATGCTCCCTCCTACTATGGACTGGGCATCATCTTCACTAGCAGTAGAGAACACTATAGATCTCCCCCCTGTACTAGGGCACTCTTTATGTAGATACTGCATAGAGTTCTTCACTTTGGATCCAACCCAGGGTTGCCAACCTTCCGTTAATTCACGGACAGTCCGTGAAATTAGAGGACTTTTGGCAACTGTCTGTTGTGTCCGGAATAAAAAGAATGTGTCCGTGATTTCTATATTTTTTGTTGTCCAAGGAGCTGCGCATGTGCAAGTTGTATGTGCCGAGTCACACGCAGGCTGCGTGATGACCTCTCATGTAGTAGATTGTTAGCAGCCTTCCCAGCCTCCGCGCACCGTGTCTGGTGTGTAGTACTAGCAGGGGTCTCCTGCCGGCCAGAGAGAAGCAGAAGGAGGACAACGGAGAGCAGTAAATCTGACAGCAGCAGAGAGAGCAGCTTGGCTGGGACCCGACAGGTGGCATAGGAGAATATACAGCCCAGTACTCCCTTAATAGCCCCTTCAGATCCTAATCTCCTCTGTACAACCCTCCCCCAAGCACTGGGACACCACCCAATGCTGAAGTAGTGAGGAGACAAAAGTTGCGAAGGAGCAGATTACAGGAAGGAGATAAGTGTCTAAAGCCAAAGAGGTGACTGTAGTGTGCCTCAATGTGTGTGTGGTCTATATGTAGTATGTAATAGATGTGTGTGTGTGTGTGTGTGTGTGTGTGTGTGTGTGTGTGTGTGTATGTATGTATATATATATATATATATATATAATGTGCATTCTGTTAATATATTTAATACGTGTGTGGGTGTGGTGTGTATGTGTGCAGTATGTAGGTGTGTGCAGTACGTATGTGTGCAGTATTTTTTATATATGTATATGTGGAGCATGTATTTGTGCAGTATATGTGTGCAGTGTGTGTAAATGTAGCCTGTGGGCAGTATACATGTATGCAGTGTTGGCAGTATGTATGTGTGAAGTGTGTAGATGTAGTGTGTGCGGTATGTATGTGTGCAATGTGTGTATAAGTAGAGTGTGTGTGTGTGTTTTTAGTGTGTATATGTAGTATGTAGCTATATCTCCGGTGATCCATGTCGCACTCTCTTTATAAATTGCACTGATCTTCCTAGAGCGGTGTACATATTGCCGCAGCCTTGAACTGAATCAGAACATTACAAAAAGTAAAAATGCAGAGTTGACCAGAACATATTATTATAATTTTTAATTAGCACTTTCTAATTCACAATTAAAACATTAATATAACCAGGTTAGCTATGTTAAGTTCAAGAAACCGGTTATTCTCAATTTTCAAAAACGGTCCGTAAAAATTTCTGTTAGTCTGTGATTTTGGGCGAACTTGTCCAGAAAAAAAATAAAATTGGTGGTTGGCAACCCTAACCAGGTCCTTAGAGGCTCTGTCACCAGATTATAAGTGCCAGGGTAACCCATAAGTCTCACAATCTAAACAAGGTCTCTGCAGTGCTACCGCACGGATCCGATCAACGACCTTGACTCTTCTAAAGGACAGGAAACAGAACTAGGGATGATTGGTGTGTTCCCTCCTTTAAATGAATCCGAGTTCTGGCCTAAGGAGGAGGCTGTCTATCCAGAGGTGTTGTCATAGGACAATAGACAATACCGCACTGTGTAAAAGATTTACAGTAGAAAAGGTTTTTTTTCACCTTTTTTTCTAAAAAATGCAAAGTTTCTGTGAAATTAGAAGGGAGGTTTGGGAACATTCCCCCATATACAGATCTAGCTGGTGGTACCACTATGACAGTATTCTAAGTTGTTGATGCGGCCCGAGTTAGAGTACAACTTAGGTTTGGTGGGCCGGTTTGCATAAGTCTTCCATTAAATACACACAACTGGTACAGGCTTGGCCTACATCTGGCTGATTATTTTCCATGGGCACGTTAAGACAGGTCAGGAGAATTTTCTGGCATGTTGGATGTTTGCTGCATCAGACTTCAGCATGATGTAAGCTTTAGCCCTTATTCACACGACAGGGTTTCCCGACCGGGTGACGGCCATTCATAAATCGGCCGTCACACGTCTGCATTAGGAACAATAGACCCCTAATGGGGCTATTCACACGACCGATTTTTTGACGGCCCGGGAAACCTGGCCGTCAAAAAATGGGACATGCCCTATTTTCGGCCGTTTACCCGGCCCCCATAGAAGTCTATGGGGCCGGGTAATACACGGCCATCACCGGAATGTGTCCCAAGTGATGGCCATGTATTCCGTCGCTCGTGCTCTCTCTCCTCCTCCTAGTGTAGAGTGCATGTGAGGAGGGTTTTTTTTTGTTTGCTCCCTGTAGGAGTCGGAATCCACAATCCCCGGCCGGGGATTGGGGATTCCGCTACAGGAGAAGTGAGTGACGTCGCTGTGTCCATATATGTAGTGTGTAGTCACTCACTTCTGAAGCGGAATCCCCGACCCTATGGCCGGGGATTCCGCTACAGGAGAAGTGAGTGACTAAGCTCACTTCTGAAGTGGAATTCCCGACCTGTGGCAGGGAATTCCTCTCCAGAAGTCAGTGACTACACTGTCCATATATAGACATTGAAGTCAGTGACTTCTCCTGGAATGTGGGGGGGGGGATGGGTGCAACCTACAGTGGGCTGTGTGGCATTACATACCACGAGCTGGGTGGAATTACCTGCCGGGGGCTGGGTGGCATTACCTGCCGGGGGCTGGGTGGCATTACCTGCCGGGGGCTGGGTGGCATTACCTGCCGGGGGCTGGGTGGCATTACCTGCCGGGGGCTGGGTGGCATTACCTGCCGGGGGCTGGGTGGCATTACCTGCCGGGGGCTGGGTGGCATTACCTGCCGGGGGCTGGGTGGCATTACCTGCCGGGGGCTGGGTGGCATTACCTGCCGGGGGCTGGGTGGCATTACCTGCCGGGTGGCATTACCTGCCGGGGGCTGGGTGGCATTACATATAGGGGGCTGGGTTGCCTTACCTACCAGGGGGGCTGAGTGGCATTATCTACAGAGGGCTGTGTGTGGCAACAAATTGAAATGAAATTCATCAGATTTTAAAATGGACAGGGAAAAAAACACTGATGCAAAACGGGTCAAAATCGGCCGTTAAAAACGGCAACACGGCCCGGAAACTGATGCAAACCGGCCGGGAAAAGCGGCCCAAAACGGCCGTTTTTAATTCGGCCAACACTCGGACCCTGTCGTGTGAATGAGGCCTTACGCAGTCTTGGTAATGTTGCTTAAAAGTCACTATGCATTGTGATCTTACTGAATAGAATAGGCACATGCGGTGGCAGCAGTGAAGGTTAAATTTAAATAGAACCGGATATTTCAGGAGACCATTTAGAATGAGCCATCATGGTGTACATAAAGAATAACACCATTTATCCCCAGTTGGCACAGGGGTGAGAGGCACAGAGACGAAGTATTCTCTCTCTGTAGCCGCTCCTCCTCCTCCAGACATCTACTCCACTCATTCATTTTCTCACACTCTAGGCCCTCTGGCAATCACATGTCATACGTCCTATTTCAACGCTCACCCATACACATTCAGCACACATTTTTCTCACTTTATTTTTTTTATTGGCATAGGTTTACTTACATATTATTGGGTATTTCAGCACTTTAACTATTTTCACCATCAATGAGCTAATTGCCTTAGCACCATTGACCACACATCTTTCACATTGCAGTGTTCACTACTTGATCTCTCATCAATTTCACATTCTACACTATTGTAACACATTGTACTGTCACACTGAATAATCTGGTATTTGTTTGTAAGCAGTAGTACATCATATGTTGAATGCTTTAGCGAATTTTAGAATCCATTTATTTTCTATGTATATAATCATTTGGATACGTGTTATGCTTGTAAAACTGTTATAGCAACCCGATTCAATTGTATATTATTACATTGTTCTAGAAATGCACAATCTTCTCACCTTACATAGGGTTAATATACTTTGGCTGTATTCTACACCCCCTCACCGCTGTCGCGTCTTGATTGGCTGCAATGGTCAAGCCTCCGGTTAGTCACCAATGACGCACTGGGTTGCCGACACATGACTGCGTCACATGATGCACTGACTAGTTTCCACCTGATGCCTAGTGGCTGCCGTTTCCAGAGGCAAGCCAAATTTTCAACCACATGCTGCAACGGCTAGATTAAGAGAGTAGATTATTTTATTAGTGGGCATCACCTTCTCCTGGACATTTACCAGTATATTTGTCAGCGGCTTTTAAATACTGAAAGTATGCATACCGTTCCACCCCAGACGGTGGCAGCTCGCGTCGAAACGTGGGTTGGGGTGGACACTCCCGTGTTATTGCTCTTATTTATTATGGGTCTGTAATGCCTCTCTATTTGCACAATATTTTTATTTGCTGCAACATTTATGCACTGTATATTCTTTTACTCATGTCATTTGGCACTTCTAGGTTATTAACTATAGCCAAGGTTAGTCATGCTTGGGGTTCAACATCATTAGTGCCAATTTAGTGAGCTACACAGCGAGTTGTCCTATTTCTTCCTGTAGGCTTGTGGATTATTTTTAAGTTGTATTGTAACTCTGTTTTTAAATCAGATACTTCAATAAAGATTTATTTTTTCATTTTCTATATTAGTTTGTCAGCAACAATCCCTTTTTCGGTTTGGTCTATGGGCAGCAGCTGTAACCTGATCTCTCAGTGAAGCTGAAAATCCATTTGATCTCAACCTCTATAAAGTAGGATTTTTACCAGCCCGATATGTGGCGTAAGAGGCATTTTTCTATAATCTATCTTCGCTTGGAAAGTCTATTGAAACGACGGTTAATATTTATCTTATACATAATGATTACAATGTTCACACCACCTAGGTTTCATTTTAGCGCAGTTGCCAAATAGCTAGATCTAGACAAATACAATGGGGTGGTGAAACCTACAAATATTTTCAAAAGAGACCAAAAACATTTTATTTCTTGTATCCTTTATTAAAAAATACTGCTGTACATGTGAAAACCAAAATGGGGAGAAAACAAAAACAGAAGAAGTTGTGAATAATTTGGGGGGGGGGAATCTGATCATGACACTGGAACATAACATACAGGTTTTATGAGAAGTCTTTGACACAGGATTTACTTCAGGAAAAATAAAATATGTACCATTAAGTCAGATTTACAAAGTCAGAACAAAGATGTTACGTGTGTACAAAAAAAACTAAATAAAAAACCTGTAGAAGAAAACTTACGTGATTAGTTTTCTCTGTGCTTTTATTTCCGCAGAAAGAGAATGATGATCTTGTATCCCATTGTAAAGTGTGTGTGGGTGATGCATGCCACGGATTTTTATTTAGTTTTGGATTTTAATTAAGAAAAAACAAATAAAATATACAAAACTTCAGTCCATAGAATACCTGTACAAGACCATAGAATAGCGCTTGAAAACGCCTTTGCAACTTAAATATAAGGGTACGTATTACTGGACTACCATTTTTTCATCTTTTTCGCTTTTTTTTTTTTAACCAAATCCTGAGATTAAATGGCCGATTGGAAGGAAAACAAAAAGAAAAAAGAAAAAAAAAAAAAAAAAAAAAAGAACACCGCACAATAGGACTTAAACAGGTTGTGCTCGCCCTCCCTCCCAATATTGCAAGTGGTTTGCTGGTCTATTAAAGTTGACAGCCCTGATCTCCCTAGAAATAAAAAAACCCTCCCACACATTGGTCCCCAGAATGAGTATCTAGCTGCATATACATGATCCTCTCCCCCTATGCAACGCTAGAAGTACCTATGATTCTAAATGTCCACACCTTCCAGTCTTGATAGGAAAATTACTTTGGGGAGGGAGGGGCAGGACACGGTTTGTACACTCCTGGCGATAAAAAAAAAATATATATATATATTTAAGTCCGCTTATAAATTAAGCATATCTTTCTAGAATACAAGTACTTTTGTTTTGTACAAAAAAATTGCAATAGGATTTGTCAAAAACATTAGAAAAAAAAAAGCTGCTCTCTCATATACATATGATAAGACAGTTATTAAATTCCCCTTAACAATGGCAACAGATTACTTAAGCTTACAAAAACAGAACAGTGACAAGTTGTTTCAGTTTTTAGGGTGGCAATTTAGTTTAAAAAAAAAAAAAAAAAAAAAAAAAAAAATGTGTGTGTGTGTATGTATGTATGTATGTATGTATGTATGTATGTATCTCATGTATCTATGTATGTATGTTTTTTTTTTTTACAAGATTGAGTGAGTAAAACTAGTGTGCGCATACATGAATTAGGCAGATTCAGACTAACCTATAGGACGGCCGTTAAAACAGCAGTCACAAGTACACATGTATTTCAATGGGGCCGTTCACAGGGCTGCTGTTTCAACGGACCGTGTGAAGTGTCCGTTGAAAAATAGAACAGGTCCTATTTTGTTCCGTTTACACGGATCGCTCCGCAGACTCAAGTCTATGAGGATCTGTGAAAACTGAACCCGCACGGTAATTTTTCACGTCAAAGTTTCCCCCCGTTCATATGAATTTGGCCTAAGAGTAAGTGTGTGCATGGATCGGAGCATGTGTGCGTGTACGAAATATAGATTTGTAGGTTTACTGAAAACAATTGACAAATGCAAGATCCTGCAAGAGGTTTTTGAAGCTTAAAAAAAAAAAATAAAAAAAAAAATAATGGACAGCTGAGAAGCAATAAATACTTCCCTAAATAATACACATAATGAGAATCATTACAACTGAAGTCACCATTGATGCCGAAGCTTCACAAAAGTCTCAGATTGTTTTGGAACAACTTGTCCTCCACGTTGTATTTCATGGCATGGCATATCGGGTCATTTAAATATATCCATATTCAGTGCCAGAAGGTGGAACAAGTTTATTGTCCTATATATTTGGCAGTCTTTAGGTTTAAGTTTATTTTTTTTCTTTACACTAGTAATTAACTGAATAATTGGTGCCAGAGTTTTTAGGAAAGAAAACAAGGCGAAGAAAAAAAAAAAAAAAAAAAAAAGGCATTTAAAACAAAAATACTTTCAACTAAAGTTTCTCAATAAGCTCCAAAGAAGATCCTGGCCCTGGTTATTCATTCAGTTATTAACAGTGTCTCCATATCCAGTGTAACTTACCCAGTGAAGATGCGGTTTTTCGACAGGATGACTAATGAAAGGTTTGGAAAGTATTCCTGAAAACCGTGGCCATTTACAGGAAAAATAAAAATATAGGAAACGGTTTTGCATAAGCAGAAAATTGTCTCTACAACAGGCGGCGGCGGCTGGTTGTGTTTTTTTCAGGTTACAAAAATAAACTGTTGTTAAAGTGTTGAAATGGTGCCCTGTGACAGAGACAAACACCTCCTGATTGGTACGTGGACGATTCTTTAAAAATGTTCCTATCCACCTTCACAAACCGGTACGACAAAAAGCTTGCATACAGCACAATTCTTTGAAGGGTTGAAACAAAAAAAAAAATATGCAGGTTCTATGGGACAACTGATTCACTACCAGGACACTAGCTATTCACAAGTTGTGTTATATGTGAAGACGACACTGTTGCCCTGAACGTAGAACTTTTTTTTTTTGCAAAAAATACAATTCCCTTAAATGTCAAAAACTCTTCAAAGTAAAAAGTAGTGCATACAAGTGCAAAAAAATAAATAAATAGAAGGTGATCATAGGCTTGATGGTGTCCCTAGAGCTAAAAAAAAAAAAAAAAAAGCAAAAAGACAAAAAAGAAATTCTTCACAGATATAGCCTGCGAGCTCACGGTAACTGAAACGACATTTTGTTTTCCCTTCAAGTAACAGTGTACCTGACTGAAGTGCAAGCAGCTTCGCTCATCTCCGGTTTTGATTCCCAATAGTGAAATGAGATGACAATGACAACTCTCAGCTGTAGTGCAATTTGCTATTGGTTCAGTTCCTCAGCAATGTCCTGCATGCTTTCAGCAAATACTACAACTGCCCATTGGCCGCCGCTACCAGTTCTTGAAAAGTGTTCTCAAAGCAGCGTTTTAGATCACTGTAAGTTACCACTAGTACACTCTTCTCATCCCTGGATATGAGGCTAATCTTCTCAGGCACTCCAGCATCCAACTGGAGAGAAACGAGGAAAGACAAGAATGTAACGGTGATAACAGACAGAAAGTCACATGTTTACATTAACCACTCCCTGCCCAGACGTAACGGTAAGTCCCGGTAATTAGGTCATTCTAGCAAACCGCTGCACTATTAGGTCGCGGTGATGCGCAATAGGATATTTAAAGGGGGTTGTACAGGATTAGAAAAACATGGCTGCTTTCTTCCAAAAAAAAAAAAATGCACTACGCCCGCCCGCCCATGGGTTGTGTCTGGTATTGCAGCTGGGCTTCACTGACGTGAGTAGGGCAAAGCTGCAATCACACACAAAGCGCCATTCAAATAATAAAAAAAAAAGTGCCAGGTTATATATACCCAAAGTTGGTTCACTAGAAAAATAAAACCTGTGTCCTTAATGGCAAATTTAGTACGGCAGAAGTTAGAAATGTTTTTTATTTTTTTTAGAAGGATCTCTATAAAATAAGCTGATCGGAAGTTTTCCCAGTGACCAGCTGTAACCAGCAGGGGAACCTGGCAACAAGTATTCAATACCCCAGCATCATCATCACAGTGGAAAGTATTACATGGTGCCCATTGAAATCAAAGGGTTGTCAGTGTAAGGCCCCAGGCACACATCCTTGTCCTTTTAGACAGCCGTAAAAAAAAAAACAATCTGCAAAACACAGGCCGCACACTGATGGCTTCCGTGTGCATTTATTTTTTATATGGACTGTTGAATAGAATGGGCGAGACAGATTTGCAAAAACGGACAGGAATAGGACCGGCTATGAGTTTTGTGGTTCAGGCACACTAATCCAAAGAAAAAACCACCAAAACAAAAAACAACGAGCACACTGAAGAAAAGAACTGGTGTGCACATGAGCTTTAAGGCATGGATGTGTCTTGTCCTTCAGAGAAAGAGAAGCACTTTGTAGCCGCTCTCTGAACGAGGCAGTGCCCCTCGAACTCAAAATGCCCTAATGGATATATGAAAATTAGTTTTATGAACCGGACAACTCCTTTAAAATGAAAATACAGAAGCACTCCAGCCCGGAGGCAGAAAGAACGGCCCCATACATTACCTTGTTAAGACAAGACACTATATGACTGAGGTCAATCCAGGGAGTGCCCGCTTCGGTCACCTGATGGAAAAGATGATCCCGAAAGAGTTTCAGCAAATACCTGTCCCCTGTTTCTGACCAGGCTGGGTCTTTTTGAAATCTGACAAGAAAAGATTAATTTTTATTTTTTTATATTTTCCTTTTGTTTCTTATTTAGGAGCGGAAACAAAATTACAAAATAAAAAAAATGTAATAAAAAAAAAAAAAAAAAAGGAAAGTTATGCAGATTTAATTGGCCATATACAAGAATCCTCCTAACTAAACAAGGAATCTGGATCCCATCAACATTCTGTATAACCAGATGTCAGAAAAGTACATTAAATATTAAAAAGGGGTTCACCAGGACTTCAATTGATGGGCCTATCCTATCGGTGGTGGGTCCGACTCCTGACACTGCACCCATCAGCTGCCTGAAGGGGCCTCAGTGTTCGCCACCACGGTCTCCTTACACTTTACCAGGGACAGCGCTGTACACATCTGTAGTGGCTATGCCTGGCATTGGGGATCAATTCATTAGAATGGGACCAGAACCGTAGTCCGCACAGCCGCTATACTGTGAAGATGCTGACTAAAGCTGCAACCCCTTCAGCCAGCTGATCGGTGGGGCTGCCTGGAGTCTGACCCCCACAGATCGGATATGGATGACCTATCCTTGCACTACAAAGAAAACATTTATATTAAAAGGACACTCACTCCTAACAGTGTGTGATTAGAAGGCCCAGAGATCCTGTGGTCTATAAAGGCAGGTGAACTCTACGTACCTTCCAGGACTGACAGCCCCTGACCTACAGCATTAACCGTTTATTATAAAGGCGTTCTGACTATGTAAAGTTGGTATAGTAACAGATAAGGGCATAATTCAGACACTATACTAGGAAGTTACTGAATTTTGGCTTCTCATGCAGCAGAATACACCAGTTGTGGGTGTCATTCATATGACATAAGTCTCAAGACATCACATGACACCTCAAGCTTTCACAGCGATGTTCCTACATAATCCAATCATGGACAAAGCGGTCACGTTTCTGCAAGAGACCAAATGACCCGTGGCTGTATAATTTACAGAAGGCGACAATATTCTGCCGAATGACATCAGGAACAACTGAGAAAATCCCTATTGGCAAGAAAATTTCCATAGGACATCAACATTAGTGTTGAAAACGCACACAGGAAAAAAAAAACAACGTGAAAAAAGGCTTGTGAGGTGGAGTTTCACCTTCTAAGATTATCACGAATCAGGATTCCTTGTCCCCAGTTCGCTATAGGTGATCTGGCAGGAAGAAAACCAGGAAGCTGCACAAGTGTCGTTTCCATAACTCCCATAGAGAAGGTGATAGATTTAAGGCCATGTACACCTTTGAAAAAGTGTTTTTTTTTTTTTTGTTTTTTTAAATAAAACGGTCAGTTTCATTGTTGCAACTTTGTAATTACATTTGATAAAAAAAAAAAAAAAAGCCTAGCTTTTATACCCGGCGATGCTCGGGAGGTTGACTTACGGTATAGATAGAGTAAAAACTCACTATTTAAATACCCAATTATGTGTTGTAAGGCCCCATGCAAACGACCGTAGAATTCGTCCGTAATTACGGACCCATTCACTTCTCTTGCCCATGGACATCTTCCTGTATATTTACAGGAAGGTGTCCGTGCCGTAGAAAGGCTCCCCAAAAGATAGGACATGTCTATAGGACTTTATATGGGAGCACGACCCGCATAATTATTAGAGCGAATTAAAAGTTAACTTACCTGCTTCTTCCTCCAGTCCGGCCTCCCGGGATGACGTTTCATCCTATGTGACCTCTGCAGCCAATACCAGGCCAATCACAGGCTGCAGTGGTCACATGGACTGCCGCGTCATCCAGGGAGGTCGGACTGGATGTAAAAAGAGGGACGCTTCACCAAGACAACGGTACGTACAAACTTTTTACTTACTCATTGCTTGTCCATGCATTTTAGTCCCTCAATTATACGAGACAGGACAACTGTCCTGCCTCTGTGTAAACCCGCTGTGGCCAATATCGCAGTGCTGCCGTTTTAGGCAATTCAGCGAGGAATGATGTACGTTGCAGTCAATCAGCGGGACTGACTGGCTCCGTGTCAGCAGGTCCTGCATATCAGAGGTGATCGATAACAGCTCAATCCTGCATGTGAAAGTTCATAACTTACAGGAGAACGATAATCCGTGGATCCTGTGCGGACCCACTTTCACTGAACCAGTCAGTGCCCTTGTTGGATTCAGGTGTCAGCGCAAGATACAGCTGCTCTGTATCCTGTATACAGAGCAGCTGTATCTCAAAATAAAAGTAATTTTTAATAAAACCTAATTACAAAGTTACACCAATCACACTGCTTTATTTAAAAAAAATAACAAAAAATCCCAGATGTTTAAACTTCTACTAGTAAAGTCTATATATTAGTCAATTATTTTTGAAATAGGAGGTTCACTTAGAGCTCGATTACATCACTTGTCTGTATAGTATAGATTGGAAAGACAATTAGAGTGTCAATCCTGAAACATTAGATGGAGAAATCATTAGCATGAATAGCCGGGCATTAGAGGAATCCTCATCCCATCACACAACTTACTCTGGTCTCTCGTTTATTGTTCCCAATTTGGCCAGGAGTCGGAACAATCGTCCGTTCTGTACTTCCTGCAGAGAAATAATGACAAAATGCCTTTCCATGTTATGCAAATTTCTTCTGCAAACTGAAATTTACATGATGAATTTTTCAAATATTTGACATATACAGTCATTTAATAGGTCACTAAAAAATAAAACCGCGTGTTAAAAAGGTGCTCGTGCCTGTTCACATCAGGGCTAGCTTCCGTTTGGCTTTCTGTTCCATCAGAGGAACGGAAAGACAAAAAGTATAGTTTCCGTTTGCATTACCATTTAATGAATGAGTATTTTGTTTGCCTCCGTTCCACTAGCATTCCGTTTTTTTTTCACGGCAACAATAGCGCAGCACACCACACGGTCGTTTGTGAAAAAAACAAAAAAACGAAACCTAGCAAACCGAAATAACAAAAAGAAGAGCACCATTTAAAATCAATAGTTACGTAAAACGACACTTTCCATTTGTCTGTTCCTCTGACAGGACAGATGAACAGAAACCCAAACAGAAGCCCGACGTGGAGGCGACCAGACAGTTTTGTAACCAGATGATACCAGAGATTTTTGGAAAGTAATAATAGCAACTAAATATAAATCCCATTGGGGAGACGGGCTCACCTTTGCAAGGTCCTCCTCTATGACGTCATTCCGCATCTGTGCTGCATCCAATTGAGTATAAAATCTAGCACCAATCATTGGCATGATGTCGTTTACACTACGCAACCGGTTTTGGTCTGTCAGCAAATATCTGTAGGCATACACCGAGAAATAATGCACATGCTAATCAAGGTAGAATTCTACACAAAAAGTAATAAAATTATATACAAAAAGTTGTTTACAAAGACCTGCCGCAGTTTTCAGCTTCTATTCAACATTAGTGGCACAGCAATGTTATGTTGCTGCCACACTGCATAGGCAAGGAAGCCATGTAAAACTATGGGGAATTTTTATATCTAGTCTTAAGAATCCACACGTTCGTATATTTTTCGATTAAAAAAAAACAACAAAAAAAACAAAAAGTAATAAAAATTTAGTGGCGCCAGACCCTCTTGACTGCTTATTTAATGCTAGAGAACTTTGGATAGTCCAACGATGTAGGATTGGTAGGGGGTTCTCCACCGTTCAGCAGCAGTAACAGGCACATTCACACCACTCATGTACATCACGGTCTGGATAAACAATGAGCGCCACAGACCACTTTGTTCTGCTGATAGGGGGAAGTCGCAGGGGGTCAGGAAAATCCACTTTAATCTTAGTTGCAGCCCTCCAGCAAAGCAGGCAGCCAATGATCTGCCTGACTCTGGGAGGATCTGGATGGGCGACTAAGCAGAGGACTGGGGGGCCAGGACATAGGGTGCCTGCAGTGTTCGAGGGCTGCTACAAAGAAAAAGGTAGAATATTAGCAGCGTTATCTTAACTCTGCCATATTACAGCCTGTATACACAGCTCTGCCTGTTACTGACATAAGGCATAGAATCATGGTATGATAAAACAGAACTAAAATAACCAGTGAGCACTAAGAATTTCTTAAAACTGGGATCAAAGCTTAACAAAACAAGGAGTAACGTAGCCAGTTAAGCTACTGAAAGAAACAAATGTTATCGAGTGTACACGGTCACCTTGCCTCCTACCCTTTGAACCCAGAGGGTGTCTATGCAATTTGAAATGGAGAACTTAGAGTTGAAAACATAAGTTCTACTTCCCCTCTAATGTTTCCATGCAGAGATGACATTTACACTTATGTAATATTTTGTGGTTGCAAATTAGATCAAAATCTCATTTGTAGTGCATCATAGGAAAAAAAAAAACACTATACAAAAACACCATCTGGATGTTCTATGAACACGATACTGCAATGCTGAAACCACCACCAGTCTTCTGTTGCAGTGAAGTATATCCACTCACATGCGCGCTACCATTCATCTCTATGGGACCGACGGAGTTAGTGGAGCGCTGTACTCTGCTATCTCAGGCACGTGCACTCCGGCTCCATTCAATGCTGTTGGATTTGCTAGAGTACAGCACTCCACTACCTACATCAGTCCCAAAGAGTTGCATGGAGCGGCAGTGTGCATGCCGGACTGAAGCTCTACTCAAACTGGGGACACAAGACCCCTGCTCGTGATTGGTGGGGATCCCGGTGGTCAGACCACTACCAAGGTCACATTTATCCCCAGAAACCCCTTTAAGGAACTATTCAGTAATGACTGCATTATTTTGCAGGCAAACAGCAGTTTTACCAACAAAACCGCACCACTATTCACAATCAAAACTAAAAGCCTTCTGAACAGCATGCCGGAGCGGTTTTCGGCTGCTCTGAGTGGCCTTCGCTTACAAATGCAAACATTATACAAGAGGTCAGCCTTACAAGATTAGATTTTTTAGGTCCGAGGAGTAGTTTATGTTCACAAGTTCCATTGCTTTTTGCAGATTTTCCCGCTGGATTCCAGCCAAAGAATTGCAAGACAATGCCAACACAACTTTTCCTAATGAGATCAGGTCTGCTTGCTGAAAGAAAAAAAAAAAAAAGAAGAAAAAAAAGGATTTCATTATATACCCTAATAAATGTATACTAGTCAACATAGTCTTGTCACAAATTTATCGTATACAAGCATAATAATAATATTACATGGCGCTCATTCATATAAATAGCAGATCATGTAAAGCTTTCAGAGTGGGAGCCACGCTTTCCATTGGCACTCCACTCTGCTTAATAAAGTGTATAGAATAGTGTAGCGTGCTACACACATCCGTTTCCTTATCTCCCATACATTTATAGAGTGGACATGAGACCGGGGGATAAATGCTGGACAAAAGAAAATGCCCAATTTGGGCAAAAATTTCCTTGTGCCAAGGGCCAAACAGATATTAAAAATTAGGCATGTTATTTGCTGCATGTCCTCCATGGTCTTAAACAAAACTGCAGTTTAACAACTGAAGATCAGTGGACAATTTAAAAAAAAAAAAAAAAAAAAAAAAAGGAAGGAACAGGTATAGTGTTTAGACAGACTATTAGGGTATGTTCACACGTAAACTCAAAAACATCTGAAAATTCGGAGCTGTTTTCAAGAGAAAACAGCTCATGATTCAGACGTTTAAGCCACTCGCGATTTTCACTGCGTTTTTTACGGCCGTTTCTTTTTTCTTCTTTACAGTCAATGAAAAACTGCTCCAAAAACGTCCCAAGAAGTGACCTGCGCCTTTTTCGCTGCCGTGTTTTTTTACGTGGCCGCGTAAAAGAACAGCCCGTCGGAACAGAACGCAAATCAATGGGCAGATGTTTGGTTGCTGTGTTAACATACCCTTAGACATTGTTTGTGTAGACTGGACTCACCTGGTATTGAGGCATTAGGGTTACAGGATTACTCTGACTGCCGTCGTATGTTAAGACATCAAAAATTCCAGCACAGTTGACATGCAGCCTAAACAAAGAAATAAAAAATAAATATGTCTACTTGCCGCTAGTACAGAGAGCGTGCAGTGCCATTTCCGTCGGCACCGTAGACATTGAATAGAGTGCATGAAGTCTTGCAGTGAGAAAGCACTGTGGTCTAGGGACGCCTGTTTCTTTTGATTGGTGTCTTAGGAGTGGGGCCCCAGCGACCAGATATTTATCCCTTATCCTGTGGATAGGTGATAAATGTCCACTCTGGCACAGGCCTTTCAAAAAAAGTGAATATCCAACTTTGAACACAATTATGTAAAAAATTTAATGTTTTTGATTTAATCGAAGTTTTAGGTGCGGATTAATATAGGTTTCTCCAAATAATGGTTGGAACTCCATGTTTATGACAAAGCTCCAAATCTCCTACCAAGACAGATTTAAATAGGGAGCTTACTGCACACGGGTTATACATGGTTACCATAACATTCAATGCATGAAAAGTATGTCGTACCTAAGCGCCCCCTAGCGCATGCTCTAAGGCCCTATTTACACAAGGGCAGGTAAAAAAAAACTAGAAACAAAACTCGTACAAAAACGCCTGCCTCCCATTGAAATCCGGCCGTTAATTAGCGCCGATTCAGATGAAATTTCAGCGTGAAAAAAACGGTGTGAATTGACCCCAAGCAATCCCAGCTTAACACGGACCAATAATTTGCGCATGTAACGTCAGGTTCATCATGCAGTAAGAAAGCAGATCACACATGGACTACGCTTTACTTATCTGAACTATTGTGTTGAGGACTTGATACCTTGTTTTCCCTGTGATCAGGATCTTCGTTGGATCCATAACGCGACACGCTAGTCCTCCTGTGTGGATGGTTCGCAGTGCTGAGCTTAGTTGGACAATGTAAGCCCAAATGAGGGACTCTGGTAACAATCCGGCATGTTGACGTGGAAGAGGACCATCATGCTGGCCTGCGACAAGTAAACAAGGTTTAACCCCTTGAGGACCAAGCTCATTTTGGCCTTCAGGACTAACCCCATTTTTTCAAATCTGACGTGTCACTTTATGTGGTAATAACTTTGCACTGCTTTTACCTATCCAAGCGATTCGAAGATTGTTTTCTCATGACATATTGTACTTTGTTAGTGGGAAAAATGGTCGATAAATTCATTGCTTACTTGTTAAAAAGAAAAAACACCAAAATTGAGAATTTTGAAGAAATTATGATTTTTCTAATTTTAAATGCATCTGCTTGGAAAACGGATAGTAAAAGTAGACATATGGGAAATGTTAATTAGTACCTATTTTGTGTGGTATTAGGTTTGCATCGTTTTTTGAACGTCCTTTTATTTTTCTAGGACGATACAAGACTTAAAAATGTGAGAAATTGCTGCTAAAGTTCTAAGAAAATTTCAAAAGGCTATTTTCAGGGATAAATTCAGTTCTGAACTGGCTTTGAGGGGCCTATATATTAGAAACCCCCATAAAACACCCCATTTTATATATAAAAATATATATGTTGGTGTAATGAAAATAAATGACCAGTTGTAAGTCTTACCCCATTTTCTTTTAGTAAAGTAAGCATCCGCGCTGGGATCATTGAAATGCCTGCTCATCATGGTCTCTGCTCCGGCGTGGAAGTCATAAGCAAAAACCAAGGCTTTAAGAAAAAAGCAGAAACAAGTAATACTACATGCGATTAAAAGGCCATGGATTGGGGAAACAAAAAACGTACCACCACACAACTCCAACATGTGGTTAGAAATAAAAGCGGAGTATTTACCAAGTTTGCTTAACAGAACATTTTCTTCTCCATTCAGGTTTTAATCTAAATTCCGAATTCTTTTAGTTCCTGGTTAGCAGGGCATTATGGGATGCTAGTAACCGCTCAAACTCAGCCGTTGTGTCACGTCAGACAGCAGAATGGAGCTAAACTTGTCCGGTGCCAAATGTTTAATGCTGTAGTTTAACCCCTTAGTGACCGGGCCTGAAAAGGTCTTAATGACCAGCTACATTTTTCCGGTTTTTTACCTCTGCATTTCAGCGGCCATAACGTTTTTATTTTTTCATAGACGTGGCCATATGAGGCCTTGTTTTATGCGGGAGAAATGTTTTGGTTTTTTTTTTACGGCATGAATATAAGAAACCATTTTCTACCTCCAAACTATAAGAAAAAGCAATTCTCTGCATAGTTTGTCTTCTTTAATTTTTTTAATCCCGTTCACGTTTCACGCTAAATAACCCTTTCAGGTTATTACGATTAATTCTACAAGTTATTACGTCCATTAAGATACCAAATAGGTGTAGGTTTTTTGTTTTTGTTCAGTGTAGGGGCAATAAAATATATTTTATGCAAAATAATGACTTTTTTTGTTACTTTTTTTTAATCACATTAAGGGATAACTATTTATAACTTTATTTTTTACTTATAATGTATTAGCATACTCTTGTATGCTAATACATCATACCGGGTCACTATGACACAGGCTGCTGTTGGGGCAGCACATAGTGTGCCCGAACAGCAGGCTTAATGAACAGACAGTCCTGGGGTCCTATGTAGGTCCCCAGGGCTGACTGCAGAGGGATTCCCCGATGTTTGATCACATCAACTGGTTTCAGATGATGAGATCAAAGCGGGGAGTTCCCTTTGATTTGCCACGGTCCGCGGTGATCAAATGGTTAAACAGCTGGGGTCCGAATGTTTTCCCACCCCAGCTATGTTCAGCAGGCTGCTCTAAGATGCTCCTGCTAAGAGGATGAACACTCATCAGCCTCTACAGCGACGCCAAAAGACATCGCTGTAGACCAAGCACATGCACCGCCTGCCGTCAAAAGACGGTGGGCAGTCGTTAAGAGGTTAACGAAAAAATTTATTTTGTAGGCTCAAAACTTTGATTAAGTTGGTATACAAGTAAATCATTCACTTGAAACGCATAAAGATTGATGGCAGATCAGCTAACTATACAGTATGCCCGAACATGAATGCAGGTGCCGCAGTCCTTTATTTTAGGCTTCGATTAAGATCCCAGTGTTCTGTCTGCACCATTGATTAGACTGTGGGTCTTACTACATTAGAATGGATTAGGAGATCTACTACTTTGGTCTTCACATCACATTTAAGTCTTCTGCCAGACGTATACATCTGACGAAAGGCTCTGCTGTTTGTGTGTAGCGTATCCCTACAACAGTGACCGTCTCGCATGTAAAGCGCGGAATACATTTTAAAGGTGGGATGTGACTGTATGGAATAGCACAGCAATTTGCTTTATTTCATACAGAGGGAGAGGGGAGGGGGGGGGGGAGTAACGAATGTATACCAGTCAGAGGAGGGGGGACGGGGGACGAACCTATAGATAAGTTTGACGTATGCACCAGGAGCTTTCCAAGCGGACACTGCAAAGTGTGAATTCACTCGAACAATCTACATAGGATAAAACAAGAAAGTGCTGTATACACTCAACATTTAAATTGCAACACCATGAAGGGAAAAAGTTTTAGAATTGTGGAAATCACAGGATCGAGACATGTTAATGATATGCAAATCACAAAAAAATTGAAACTAAATATTCCAACCATCTTGATTTATTCAGTATAGAGTATGAGCACCACGCGCAGAAATAAACGCACCTTGGCATGCTATCAATGAGGTTATTAATGATGGTCTGAGGAATGTTATGCCACGCTGAATGTATTCGGCCACGCAAATAAAGATTGGCTACTGGCCGCTCCCTCTGCAATTGACAACCAGTGACGTCCCAGACGTGCTCGATGGGAGGCAAGTCCGGGGACGCTGCAAACCATGGTAACACGTTTAGGCCAAACAGGCTGCTCACAGTAGCACGAGCAACAAGCGGCCTGGCATTGTCCTGTTAAAAAAAAAAACTGCTTCTGGGACACAGATTTGGTCGTGGAACCAGTGGTACGGCCATTTCTTCAATGTAACGTCAAGCTGTTCGTGTACCTGAAATAAAGACTAGAGGGGATAGGCTACTGTATATTATGCCACCCCACAATCCCGGGAGTAGGACTGGCATGACGTTCCCTTGTGAAGGTCTCCAGACGAATCACCGTCTATCATGGTGTCTGAGACAAAAGCGGGACTCATCGCTTAAGAGGCTAGACCTCCATTCCAGCCACCATAGACGACTTGCTGTGCACCATGATAGCCTTTAAGTGGTGGCATGTGGTCAATGGAACACTTGTAGCTGGACGTCCGGCTCATAGCCCAATGTCGAGCAAATGCCTTCGGATGGTGTCTACACTGGTTGCCGCCTTAGGCTTGGGATGTGATGTCCAATTTCACTAAGAGCAGTATAAGATTAGACCCCAGTTGTAGCAGCACATGTTTTACGTGCGAAATGAGACGCTGCCTAGGTCTCAAAACAATGTAGCATTATATAAAGATAAGCACGAAACAAAATCGCATCTTTTCTTTTTGCAAGGTGAATTTTCAGGTTTAAAAATTCAGTGTCAAGAAACAGGTATAAATATCACCCAATGTGCCACAGTCCATACATGTGTCCGGATGGTTTCTTCCCAGTTTCTTTGTGGACTGTTTGCACAGACTCCACCTGGAAGATAAATTAGCGTCTGCCTATGCCTGGTGCGACATCTCCGGGGTCCGCCCCCTATCCCAAGCATGCGTGGTAAAATCCATCGCCAGTTTAAATAGTCGTGTGTTATACAAATTACTTCTAAAAATACAAAGTACAAAAAATTTGAGAAGTGCTACGAACCTAAAATTAAAAAAACGAGCATGGAGATAATGGTTAATCAGACAAGTCAAATAAAGAATGGCTTTAGACAGAGCGCTTCACAAAGATTCCTTATAATAGAATGGGATACTTCATATCCAAAAGCATTAATAAAATGTCCGTAAATTCTATTATTTTATTATTACGATTTTATTCTAACTTCTTAGGAATACTACATCAGTGTATTTAGATGTGCCTTGTACGGAGATTCATGAATAGAAATTGAATTGGAAGACTAAACATTTGGTTTTTGAATGTGTCATTTGTATTACACAAGATTATTTAAACTGGCGATGGGTTTTCGTATGCATGCTTGAGAGCAGGAGGCAGACCCCCGAAATGTCGAACCAGGCATAGAGAGACGCCAATCTATCCTCCATGTGGAGTCTCTGCAAACCGTCCAAAGAAACCGGGAAAAAAAAAAAATCCAGATTCATATATGGGCTTTGGCACAACGGGTGAGATTTTTACCTAATCTTTGTAGGTAAGTCTTGACACTGAATTTTTTTTAACAAATGAAAATACACCTTGCTAAAAAAAAAAAATATACAATTGTTTTGTGCTCGTGTTTATAGAATGCTACGTCCAATTTCATTTGCAGTACAGAATGGATCACTACGTGCCATTCTGCCAATCAGACGACCTGTCCGCGCAGAGGTTCGCCTCCAGGCACCTCTTGGTCATTCCCGTTCGCTGTTCTCCCAACCTCCATTGAAGAGTGCTGACATCTTGGCCTAGGCGCGTAGCGATCTGCCGGAGTGATAAACCAAGGTCTCAGTTGAAAGACTCAGCCGCTTGCATATTGCGAAACGTGGCGATAACTGACACATCGACAAACAGGAGACATCGCACAGTCATCCCACATCACTTGATCAGATTTTTGAGGTTTCATGTGGCTAAAATTCTTCGCTTTCAATCTGGCTCTTGCGCACCTCCCACAGATTGGAGCGAGGCACTTTAAAATGTGATCATTCACAGATCTTAGCGACACCTGCTACTTCCTCGATTTGCATAACCTTACGGCTCGTCCTTCTTGGTGTTGCAATTTCAATGTTGTGTAATTAGCACTAGAACCCCTCCATCCTTATTCAGAACGACTAGTATTCCCTATGACAAACACGATGACCTTGAGAACGCTCCAGGTTTCCAACTACCACAAGGTGCCACGTGAAATATACCCATATAACTTACAATGTTCGCCAAATGCTTTGGTTGTAAACATTTCTCGTAAGGTAACAATGTTCGAGTGCTGGATTTTTTTCCATGTGTCAACCAAAGACATGCATTTTGTGTTCACCAAACGAAAACCTGCAATAAGAAAAAAAAAAAAAAAGAAAAAAAGTGAATTCAACCATCTTAAGAAAATTGTATTAAGAGATAGTAACTTGCTAATGAACTCAGATTTTCACATAACGGTTTTCCCCCGAAACAATGATCACCGACCTTCAGGCAAATTACCACTTTTGCATTTTTCATTTTAAGTGGGGGAAAAAAAAATAAAGGGATTTTTTTTACTATGCAGAATACCTGTAACTGCATCCTTATAAACCATAGTGTCACATCCAGAAATATGAACAAGTGACAGCACAGGCGGATTTACTTCAGGACTTATTTCCAAGTTCTGATTCCCCAAGGGTTAGGGTATTTACACACGCTTAACCAAAAAAAAAAAAGTCTGGAATTACGGAGCGGTTTACAAGGGAAAACAGCTCCCGATTTTCAGCCGTTTTTTTTTTTAGCAACTCAAGTTTTTCACTGTTTTTGGAGCCGTTTTTCTATAGAGTCAATGAAAAACGTCTTCAAAAACATCTTAAGTGTCATGCACTTTTACACGGCCGTTTTTAAAAACAGCGGCGTAAAAATACGCACCGTCAAAACAGAACACCGTATTTCCCATTGAAATCAATGGGCAGATGTTTGGAGGCGTTCTGCTCCTGATTTTCGGCCCGAAAATAAGCCGTGTGAACATAGCCTTAGACATTGTCCTGCTATCAATCCAAAACACGCTCACCATGAACTCTTCTCAGACAATAGGTCAGGTCATCCTTGCTATTTACAGCTTTGTAGCATGAAGTAATATATCCAAAGTTACTGGACTTGTGTATTCTGTTGGGAGTGGGAAGCGGTTCCAGAGGGAAGAGGCTGTGGTAACTATCAACCTCCGCAGGTACGGCTAAAAGAGGGGGGGGGGAAGAAAGATAAAATATTACTAAGTATAAGTTATCCAGAGGACGTTCACACATACAGACTCCAGCAGCTGCCAAACATGACACTTTACCTGGGTTTTACCCTGTTTTGGCATAGAAAGTTTAACCTTTTAATAACCAAGCCCATTTTCGTTTCTTCCGCCTTGCCTGCCAAGACTTCATATTTTTGTCGACACAACTGTATGAAGGTTTTTTTTTTGCAGGACTAGTTGCATTTGCTAAGGGCACCATTTAATACAATGTACAGAGATTTTTTATTTTTTTTTAAATTGTGTTGTGGAATGGGGGGGGGAAAAAAACAAACAAAAAAACACAGCAATTTCCTCTGTTTTTAGAGCGTTCACCATGTGTGGAAAAAACCCCCCAAAAAATTACATAATAGGATTATGGTGATTCCAAATTGAGAGATTACATTTTTTACTCCTTTTATAAAATAAAAACAATGTGTTAAAAAAAGAATTTTGTCTCGCCATGTTCTGAGAGCTATACCTCTTTTTTCACTCATCGATTGAGCGGTGCAAATACTTGCTTTTTGCGTTGCGAGCTGCAGCTTATATTGGCATGATCCATTTTTATTCAATTTTTTGGGGAGGACATTTTTTTTATTTTTCATGATATAAAATGTACTTTTTTTTTTGCAATACTTCTAACATCAACACTACTTTAGTAACTCTAATTAGGTCTCCCAGGCTGTCATGAGAACTATCCGCACCCTGCAATAGAATCACGGGCAAGGATGATGAATTGACACCCTTTCCCTAACTGCTTAAATGCTATTGACCGCAGTATCCAAGTGCTCCGGGTCATCTCTGATCCCGGCTGCTCGACAAGTTTGCGTCAGCTGTTAGTTCCATAGTCTGCGGGTTTCTGCTGTTTCTAACTCCGCTACCTGAGCCCGCTCCATACTACTCCTCACCAATCATGATGTACAGTTATGTCATGATGGGTTAAGGGGTTGTACCGGAATTTACAGTTCCCACCTACCAACAAAATGGGTAATGGTCTAATCATTGGGGGCCCCCATTGCTTCATGCAATGTCTATGGGACTGACTAACTGCTGACTCAGCTGTACCCAACAATCCCATAGAATTTTAATGAAACGGCAGTGCGCATACAAGCTCCTCAGTGAGGAGAAAAGTGAGAGTGGTTCAGGAACTCCCATTCTCGTGTTTCAGCGGTGGAGTCCTACCCTAAGTGGCAGGAATAATTTGGAAAATAGAGGAGAGAACTGGCATCTGTAGTGTGTTCATTTCCTAATACCTGAATCACTCCTACCGCCCCTCCATCTCCGTCCACCACCCTACCCGTGCTCTGGGTTCTGCCAACAATCAGATTACCATCCTCCATAATCCAAAACACTCCCGTCTCCAAGACTTTTCTCGTGCTGCACCAGTTCTCTGGAACGCGCTGCCCCAGACAGATTCATTCCCAACATTCAGTTTTAAGCGTGCCCTGAAAACACATCTTTTTAGACAGGCCTATCACATTCCCTAATCAGACTCCTTTCCCTTATCTCTCTATTACATTAGTCATCAGAACCTGACCCCCTCATTCAGCAGTATCCCCCACACTCCTTGTACCTGTATGCCCTTCTTGTCCATCATACACACATACTGCCAGGTGAGCGGCTCATGCAGCTTTATGTGTACTACCTGACGTGTATAAAAGATGTCTGGACCATTGTACTGAATAAGCACTTTTTACTTTGTGTCTCCCCTGTTTCCTCATAGAGTGTAAGCTCTTGTGAGCAGGATCCTCACTCCTCATGTGATTTGTTAGTTGTGTCGCTGTGTAAGGTCTGTGCCTGTTCCATCCGAATTGTAAAGTGCTACGGAATTTATTATGAATTTGCTGTGAAGATGAAGCTTGCCTTTAACAATATACTTTATTGAACGTAAAAGGTGTTTCACAAATAGTCTGTCAAATGGCTATGGAAGGCCATTAGGCATTCCTAACAGGCAGACGCCATCTTTTTTTCCTGATGCCAATTGAGGATTCCGATTCACCTATGAGAACGCAGCCATGTATAAAGTGTGATGCCCTAGAGCAGCTTAAAATTACTGGTGGGAGGGTAGGACATTCTTTGTAAGTAAATAAGAATTGTAATTTTCTTCCATTTTAGGCAATTACCTACTATACTAAGCAGAAAATCTATTATGGAGCTTGACATGTATGGAGAACAGTTTTCTGCGCTTCTTCCTATGATTTCTAAGTACAAACACTTTATGGGCTTCGTGCTGAAACCAAAAGAAAACTAAAAGTAAAACCCAGGTAGTGTTTTCTCGGTATTATACAATATATGCACAAAGCTGGGGCAGACATGTGCGCGCAACCAACAGGTAAAAAGGGACCCAATGCTATAGTGGCATTAGAACTGCAAACCTGTCATCTAAGCTGCTATGATCTCACAAGTATGTTAAAGTGAGGCGAACCGCTACGATCTCACAAAAGGGTTTCAGACAGGTAACATGTGGTGACATCACAAATGGAACTCACTCGTTAGCTGCAGTGACATCACAACTACTTGTAGTCAGGCAAGCTATTGTGATATCATAAGTGTTTGTCAGGTTACTGCTGTGACATAAGAACTAGTTTTAGTCAGGTCAGCTCAGGGCTGTACATACATGTTCCATCAAATTAGCAGTTGGAAAATCAAGGAACCTATATGCGTTATTTTTTGCACAGGGGTTCTCAGTTGTTGGTGTCCGCCTCTGCAACATATAAATGCTGGAGGGTTGTTGCATAGCAAAGATAATTCCCAGCAAGGTGACCACAAGCTCTGTATTTGGGTTTCAGCATAATGTGGCGGACACATAAGGCACAGATAGTACTACCTCCCTGTAAGCGGTGTGCGCAGACAGTACAGCCTCTCCAGCTATCCTTGTGTGGCCAGTCATGCAGCAGACTCCTTTATTAACACAGCATGTATCTATAGGAAAAGCATGGGGGGCGGGGGGATAAAAAGGGTCTTTTGGGATCAAAAATAAGGACTATTTCAAAAGACAAATGGACTTCACCAGGGGCTAGAACAGAACATGGATTATGAGCATGTCGTCTATAAGCCGACTATAGAGAATTGAATATCTCAATTTGCACTTAACCTAAAAAAAAGTAAAGAGTGACATAAGAGGAAAAGATTGAGAACGCTCTAGTGCATTTCTTTGTGTTGGGGCCCCATTCTTCATTGCATTATAAAACACAAGGTTCTCTGGTAATATTTACCATTAGAATGTATCATAAAAAAAACCTCGAAATACACAATGTTACTTACAAGGAATATCTGCTTGGTCAATCTGCGCCATGGTTATTAAATGACGGTTGATCAGTTCCTAGAATTTACAATAAAAACAAGCAAATGCTGTAAACCTGGTCAATAGAAATAAAATTTTAAAAAAAAGATTCTCAAAACGCACAAACAACTCAGTGTAGTAATATTGTTCAGTAGAGTAGAGAGCAAATGTACTTTGAATACACAAGAGTGGACGATGGAGTATATAAGAGACCTAGGCCGCCATTTTATAAGTGCAGGTTGTGTCAACCGTGCATTGCAAAGAGTAAAACCTGCAGTAAGGCTATGTTCACACGGAGTATTTTGGGGGAGGAATATCTGCCTCAAAATTCCGTTTGGAACTTTGAGGCAGATATTCCTCTCCCTGCACGCAGTTTTTCGCCCGCGGCCATTGAGCGCCGCGGGCATAAAACAGCGAGAAATACGCTTTCTCTGCCTCCCATTGAAGTCAATGGGAGGTCAGAGGCGGAAGCGCCCGAAGATAGGGCATGTCGCTTCTTTTTCCCGCGGGGCAGTTTTACTGCTCGCAGGAAAAAGACGCCGACGCCTCCCATTGAAATCAATGGGAGGCGTTCTCGGGCCGTTTTTGCCGAGCTTTGCGACGCGGTTTCCGCGTCAAAAAACTCGGCAAAATACTGTGTGAACATAGCCTAAAAATCGGTGGCAAATAAAATCTCGCAGCATGGCCTCAAGCCTGAACGAAAAATACAAAAATACAAATGCTACATGTAAATAAGGTTTTTAAAAGCCCAGTCACAAATATTGTACTGTACTTGCAGAGTTTGCACTGAAAATCTGCCACATCTGAACGTGGCCTAAGACTCCTTGGCTGTGACCATTATGATGGACCCATTTACCACTGGAACCCAACTAGTCCTCCAGACAGATCCCATTGACTTATATTGGAGTCGGTCAGGGTTTTTTTTAGATGCAGAATACGCCGTTGCAGTCATCAAAAACAATCATGTAAACAGAGCCTGAGGCAATTTAACCCCTTAAGGACACAGCCAATTTTGGCCTTGAGGACAGAGCAATTTTTTTTAACATTTCCCTCTTTGCATCCCGACGCTCATAACTCTTTTATTTTTTGTACGACGTAGTTGTATGAGACTTTGTTTTTTGCGGGACGAGTTGTACTTTATGTAGGTACCATTTTTTGGTACAAATACATTATAGTTTAATTTCTATACATTTTTATTTTGGCGAAAATGCAGAAAAAAAAAAAAAGCAGTTCCGCTGCAGTTTTAATATTTATTTTTTTACACCATACACCGATCATAAATAATGTTATAGGTTTGTTGTACAGGTTGTTACGGTCGTGGTGATACCAAATATGTCTATATTATTTCATGTTTTGGGACTTATATTTTAAAAAGTTTGTTATAAAAAAATGTGTGTTTGGGTATTTTTTTTAATTTTTATTTATTTATCATTATTTTTTTTTTACATCCAATTAACTTTTTTTTTTAATCCCATAAAGGGATTTATCATTTTGATTTTGTAACTAATGTACTGGCATAGATCTATATGCCAGTACATTAGCCTGTTACTGATTGTACACAGGCAGTTGTTAGGACATACCTCAGTATGCCATAACAGGAAATATGTTCAGACAGCCCTGGGGTCTTTCAATAGACCCTGGGCTGTCAGCCCATACTAGTTGTGGGCTTTGATCGCGTCAGTTATTTTCTGTGATGCGATCAATGTGCAGTCCCCACTCTGAACGCCGCGATCAGCTTTCATCGCGGCGTTCAAAGGGTTAACGGTGGAGAGAAGATGTTTCTCTCCTCTCCGCTGTCAGAGCGGGGCCGTGGCTGTGTATTACAGCTGTTGCCCCGCTCTCAATCGCATGCAGAGATGGCTGTCACACAGGACGAGAATGCTCGTCCTAATGCGCCAAGTACTCGCCGCTCAGGACGAGCATACTCGTCCTGTGTCGGCAACCAGTTAAGGTAGAGTTGAGGAACGAGCCCTACAGTATGGTAGAAAGAAGGGTCACACTTGATAGCACTTTAACTTCAGAGGGATGTTTAGTGGGTGCAATTTCGGTGACATCCCCTCTGAAACGTCAGTACCTGTCTGAGTTCATCCGCCATGAAGAAAGAAGGTGCATTTGCTTTGGGATGCATGTAAGCAACATGAGGAGCAGTTGGTGGGTAGATATGATAATTTGGAAAAACCTTTTGGAATAAAAGAAGAAAACATAGTAGGAAGGAGAGAAAAATACATAAATTCATAAGCGCTAGTCTCAATTACAACATTTTCAGATTTGTTAGGGTCAGTTATTGCATTTACCATTCCGGTAGGTGGCGCAGGAGTGGTATCTGTGTAGAAATAGGTTGTTCCACCTACAGTCTCTTTCTGGATAACCTGTCCTGCAGATGGGGGCTGGGAAACAGAGTTTGTCACTGGTGTTGAGGCACTAGTGGGCACCATGTAAGTGGCTGGGTTGGGCGTGTGGCTTCGTCGTCTTGGAGACGGTGATGTGTGGGGTGTAATTTTAGGAGAATGAAGCGGGGAAGACCCAGCAGACAGCGACATACCTTTATAAAAAATTAAATAAAAAAAATAAAAAAACACAACATCAACACTATTATAAAACCAATGCAATAATTTGTTAATGATGTACATAGCATATTGAGTTACTGTCCAAATACTGAGCACTTCACACTAGCATCAAGGCTTACAACAGGGGTCCGCAACCTTTGGCACTGCAGCTGTGTAACACTAACTCCCAGCATGCCCTGACAGCCAAAGTGTCAGGGCATGCTGGGAATTGTAGTTTCACCATAGCTGGAGTGCTGAAAGTTTGATCCAGCGAGGTCCCGGAAAGCTTGGCGGAAAAGCCAAAATGCAAGTGTAAATAGGGTGTTTGGCATACAGCCCTATTGCTGCCATTTCCTATTGTCCTCTACTAGGCTGTAGCCTCTGCCAGCCATGACAAATGAGTAGCATTGGCATGATGGCATTCAGGAAAGTAAAATAATTTGGGAAATGTTGAAGTACCTGGCTATGGCCTAAAGCTTAACTTTGTTACCATTTACCCACTTAATAAATATTGGTTGGAAAAGGTCATAAAAATAAATAGAAAATTAAAACACACTTCATGAACCCACAATGCCCAGGGAACATGTGGATCCACACAGGTTGCATGACTAGATGGATAACCATGTCCCTATAACTGCACGGCAGCAGATACAAGACGAGTCCATGCAAAACCAAAACCACTAGCCTAACCTAAAGAGTGGAAACTTTCTATGAAATATTTACCTCTGCCCATCAAAGAACAGAAAGTGCAGTTTTAGTAGAAGCGATGTACAAAGCAGATGTCTGGCAGTGATAAAAGTCCCAGGTGAACCCAGCACAGATGTGGCGGTGGAGGCACCACAGGCAACAAATCGCTCAGTAAGATTTAATTGCCATAAAGGTCTGATAGAGGCTGTTTCTGTAACTCCCATTGAAGCGAATGGAGAGGGATGTGCACATTCTCCCCCTGATGCGGTGGTCGCCTCACCAGTCAGGACAGGGGGTCGGGTGACCCACGCTGTAGAGATAGATACGTATCCCAGCTCTGGGACCTGCACCTCCAGCGGAAATGCCATGAATGTCTAAGTTGGGCATACCCCTTTAAAGAGGCTCTGTCACCACATTATAAGTGCCCTATCTCCTACTTTTTATTTTTTTTAAAACGATCTATTTTTACCACTTTATTAGCGATTTTAGATTTATGCTAATGAGCTGCTTAAAGCCCAAGTGGGCGTGTTTTTACTTTAGACCAAGTGGGCGTTGTACAGAGGAGTGTATGACGCTGACCAATCAGTGACCAATCAGCATCATGCACTTCTCTCCATTCATTTAGTCAGCGCATAGGGATCCTTTTAGATCAGTATGTGCTGTCTTATACTAACACATTAACAATACTGAAGTGTTTAGACAGTGAATAGACATTCCACAGGATGTCTATTCACAATCTCTGCACTTCGTTACTCTGTCTGTGGTAGTTACAGCAGAGGAAGCGTAATCTCGCGAGATTATGCCGTAGATCACAGGTTACAACGAGATTACGCTTCCTCTGCTGTAACTACCATAGAAACAGTAACGAAGTGCAGAGATTGTGAATAGACATCCCGTGGAATGTCTATTTACTGTCTAAACACTTCAGTATTGTTAATGTGTTAGTATAAGACAGCACATAGAGATCTAAAAGGATCCCTATGCGCTGACTAAATGAATGGAGAGGAGTGCATGATGCTGATTGGTCACTGATTGGTCAGCGTCATACATTCCTCTGTACAACGCCCACTTGGTCTAAAGTAAAAACACGCCCACTTGGGCATTAAGCAACTCATTAGCATAAATCTAAAATCCCTAATAAAGTGGTGAAAACAGATAATTTTTTTTAATATAAAAAGCCCTGCTGCCACCTACATTATAGCGCCGATCTCCTTATGTAGGAGATCGGGCACTTATAATGTGGTGACAGAGCCTCTAGAAAAGCATTAATTTGCATGTGTAATAGGTACTATGTTCCATTGCTACAAGCTGTGATAGAACTCTGCTGCCCTCTACAGGATATAAGCTGGCAATGCACAGAAATAAAGCTCATCGCTACTTTTACACAAGTAAAAAGAAGCAACCAAATCGTGACCATTATTGCCAAGTCTAAATATACAAAACAATGATAAAAAAAAATTATAGTTTATCAAAATGGATTTAGTTCACAGGGTTTCAGTAAATGATACTAGTTTGTTATAGTTATAGTTAAGTCTCTTGAAAGGCATCGGTAGAAGTGCCTTTTTTTTTTTAAATTTATTTTTAAAAGTCCTGCTACTATAAAAAAAAACAAAAAAAAAAATAAACAATCATTAACAAGTTGCTTGACTACAGCAATTTTACAAGCAACTCAATATAGTGTTAGGGCTAACAATTAGAAGTCTCGGTTTACCCCAAAAAAAGACCCACAAAAAAACAAACAAAAACAAACTAACATCATGATGACCTTCTGTGCCACTGAAGAGGATGTTGGGAACGTGCTGGAGCAGTTGCCAGAACACCTCATTTGCCTAAGGCCTTATTCACACGGCCATGTTCAGTCCGTAAGATAGGGACCGTATGTCGGCCGCATTTCCCGAACCTCACAGTTCTGGGAGCCGGACTCCTAGCATCATAGTTATGTATGATGCTAGGAGTCCCTTTGCCGTTTTCAATATGGGACAGTATTCCCACGAGGAGCTAGGTACCCATGATGCTAGGAGTATGGCTCCCTGAACTGTATTCGGTTGCAAAATCAGCTCATACCAGATGTAGAGTTTCAAAATATCCACCACGTCTGGTCTCCGTCTTCCTGCACCCATTGTAATGAATCCGTCATGTTCGCACGCTCGTACAGCGCACATATGCGACTGTTTCTGCTTAACGCATTGCAAAAGCAGGACTATTCATAGTAAAGACCCGTGGTACTACATGTACAGGCACCCCAAAACTGCCGCTAATAAGCCAGAGAGAACGTTGTGTGTTCTCTTAACCCTCTGAGCACCAATGCTTTACAACAAATATGCTTCTGCATAGTGACACTGTCCGTTGTAAAGCAGAGGGGTTACCATAATCCGGAGCCAAAAAAGGAACAGCTGGAAAACACTAATGTCAGAATAGTTTCTCATTGAACACAGTGGTGCTCAAGGGTTAATAGTACACAGAGCATGGAGAGAATGGAGCGGTGTGATTGGTCAGTCACACAATAAGGACTGAGGACACACCCCTCTGGAAACTTTTGGATGTAATAGTGCTAGAGACACAGATCTCATGAAGCAAGTAACAGAGCGGCTGTACACCTGGTTGGAAGCACAATCACAGCGGCTATATACAGGATAGGATTCATTTTCACAAGTTTGTGCCCAAAGCTTCTCTAAAAACCGGCTGTAAAGTTAATTTATTTAATCCATTTAAAAAACAAAACAAACACCTTTCACCCCTTTAGGGCCTGTTCACATCTGCATTGGAGGCTCAGTTAGGGTCCACCGTGACCGATACGGCCAAAAACAATAGTGCAGCATGCTGCGCTAGTTTCCCGTAAAACCACAGACACCATGACTGAAACACGACGGAACCCGTTTAAGTCAATGGGTTTCGTGGGTAGCAGATTGTGTTCATAATGCAACGGAACTAGCGCTTCTGGTATTTTTGTTCCTCTAACGGAGCAGAGCAAAGAACACCGATACAGGTATGAACAGGCCCTTACTATGTTAACACCATCTACTGTATAACATGCAAAAAAAAAAAAAAATGGTTTGAAAACCTTAAAGTTTATATAATAAAAACGAAAGTATTTGTAAGCAGAATAGTAAAAATCAACCAGACCGCAAAAATTGAAGAATAAAAAAAGGTGGTAATTCAGACCCAGACAAGACCCATAAACCCATTCAGACCCCAGACCAGGACCTGCTTAACACAACGTCCTGATGCTAGCCAGAGTCAGGACCTTGTGTGCCAGGCGGCGGTAGTTGCACCACGGACATTGGCAGACATGCTGTAATAGATGTATTGGAGAGACCCTGCCCTCCAATACATCTGGTCTGCAGAGTCCGGATCACAGTGGTACCCCTGTCGTAGTCCCACGAAAACCTGTCTGGGTAGGACTGCCTTGGGGTAATCACCAGTGGATGATACTAAGTAACAACCTCAGGTAACTGAATAATGTTCCTAATTTACTCACTCAGGGGGGATACTACGCTGAGGATTCTATACAACACGTGTATTATGTCACAGCTAAAACACCCAAATACAACGAGGCACAAGAAAACTCCCCCAAGACTACCAGACATCAGCCGAGGTGGGGGGGGGGGGGCACTGAGAGTCCAACTCTCACTTCTGAAATCACTTTCATATTCCTATTATCATGATGAGGCTCAAAAAGGAGAAGTGAAGAGATTAAACACCACAAAAACAAGATGTTCTAAAGTAGAGAAAGTTATTTTGAGATATGAAGATACCGCTAGAAGATGGGATGGAATTTTCCAAGGTTACAGCTGATTTACAAACCAGCAGTTCAGAACCAACGCTTACACCCAGTGCGTGTTCAATAGAGCGAGACCAGAGGTGACCGTGTGGAACATGAGTAGTACTACGGATATTTCAAGGGGTAGAATAATAGTATTAATTATTACTATCAGATCCCCTCCAGAAACAGCGCCTCTCTTGTCCCTGGGTTGTGTCAGGTATTGCTGCTTCGGTCTATTCAAGTGAATGGAGTTTAACTGCAATACCATCCAGAGCCCCTGCCAACTGTCCCCAAGTCCCAATTTGAACACATTTGGAAGTTTTACGAGTAGGTGATTGAAGCTTCTTAGAGCAGTTTGAGAAAATATTGTCCAATTCATCTATAAACTACAACAAACCAACCCTGTGTAGTCTGATCCTGCAGGCATACTCCCATCTGTCCCATTTCTTGCCACCTTACATTTGGTAGGTTAAGAGTATGACTGCAGGATCAGACTACACAGGGTTTGTTTGTAGTCTGTAGCTATGGAGACACAGAGCTGCATAGGAGCTGTAGACACGAAATAGTGGGATATCAAGACCATTTGTAATGTTGCTTCAATATTTTTTATTTTAGATGAATAGGTTGCAAAGATGGACATAGAATTTTTCTATAAAGGCTTAGAAAGTTATTATAGGAATCTAGCCGTGATGTGTTCTTGTGCTCCCAGAGGTTGCCCCACAAATTTGTCTGCAGATTCAATGGTCTCCTCAGGCTACCGTAAATGCTTTGTGCCTGCTCTTAAACGGGAATCTGTCACATTGAGTATGCTGTCCAACCTGCATGTAGCATGTTTCAGAAGCACTAGGAGAGGAGACCAATATAACTTCATGGATTTAAATCCCTACTCATTCTGGGTTTAGGAGTCCAGTGGGTGGTCCTACTCAGTGAATGACAGCCTTCCCTGTGTGAGTGTACATACAGAAAAAAAATAAACCTCACCGAATAGGACCACCCACTGGACTCCTAAACCTAGAATGTATTTTATTGTAAACCCCTGCTCATTCTGGGTTTAGGAGTCCAGTGGGTGGTCCTACTGGAGGTTTTTTTCCCCTGTATGTATACTCACACAGGGAAGGCTGTCAATCACAGAGTTGGATCACCCACTGGACTCCTAAACCCAGAATGAGCAGGGGTTTACATAAAATACAAGCTATACGGAATCTTATCCAACATAACTATTTCAATCTGCTTCTTCTGGTCTAACATGCTACCTGCAGATTTAATAGCATGTTCCACATGGCAGGTTCCCTTTAATTCCAGACATCATGTATTGGATTTTGTTAAAAATAAAGGCACTTTTACACAGACCAATTATCAGGCAAATAAGTGGTCCCATATATAAACACGAGAAGAACAGAGTCTATAGCCAATATATATTAGAAAAGTATCAATACAAAGCTTTATTTAAATATACATAATAGACAAACATTTAAAAGACATATAACAGTAGGAGGACTCAATCAAAAAATGACATAGAGACACATCAGGAGAGCCAAAGTGTGTATAATAAACCTTGAACGTATAGGTTTGGGGCAAGACTAACACTAATGTGGCATGAGACTAGTTTAGATCTATAGACAGTCTTAGATGCTGTTTAAAGGGCATAAATGGTCCCGAAAACGAGCATCAGAAATGAGGGTAATGGGTCTGAAACAGACCCTATGTGAAAGAATTGCTAGGATAGTCTTACCCATAAAAAGTCCTTAGGCTAAGTCCTGATGGTCACTGTGTGCGCACACAGTGACCATCAGGACTTAGCCTAAGGACTTTTTATGGGTAAGACTATCCTAGCAATTCTTTCACATAGGGTCTGTTTCAGACCCATTACCCTCATTTCTGATGCTCGTTTTCGGGACCATTTATGCCCTTTAAACAGCATCTAAGACTGTCTATAGATCTAAACTAGTCTCATGCCACATTAGTGTTAGTCTTGCCCCAAACCTATACGTTCAAGGTTTATTATACACACTTTGGCTCTCCTGATGTGTCTCTATGTCATTTTTTGATTGAGTCCTCCTACTGTTATATGTCTTTTAAATGTTTGTCTATTATGTATATTTAAATAAAGCTTTGTATTGATACTTTTCTAATATATATTGGCTATAGACTCTGTTCTTCTCGTGTTTATATATGTATCATAGAGTTGCCTTATTAACACATATGGGAGGTTGTTCTTAGGAACATTACCTAGCCCAAAAATACCACTAGTTATAAATAAGTGGTCCCAGAACGCTCGTTCCCGATCATTGCCCTGTGTAAACAGAGAAACGATCAGCCGATGAAAGTGCAAATGCTTGTTCTTCAGCTGATTGTCTCATGTACACAGGGATATGTGTTGCAAAACAACGAGAATATTTTCTGTTGCTTAGACAGGGAAATGTGCTCCGGAAATGAATGGAGACGAGCGATCGTAGTAACTAGTGCTCGACCCCATACATAGCTCCTTGTGGAAGGCGCAAACGAGCGCCATGTTGATCGGCGCTTGTTTACACGGCAGGCTGTGTAAGAGGGCCCTAACTGCACTTTTAGCAACCTATTCATATGTCAGAGACATATCAAAAGTTTACATCGGGGTCCAGCTTCGGAAGACCCTCCACTGATGCTGAAGCGAAAGCGAGGAACTCAGACGGATCACATAGAACGTCTATAAGGACTGTCTTCAGCCTGACAGTGAGCGTCGTTCACACCAGAAAATGCAGGGAGCTCAACTGAGCACTTCTGCACCTTCGATTTAATAACAGTAAGGCTGGATTCGCACGAGGTCATTACGTCCGTAATTGATGGACGTATTTCGGCCGCAAGTACCGGACCGAACACAGTGCAGGGAGCCGGGCTCCTAGCATCATAGTTATGTACGACAGTAGGAGTCCCTGCCTCGCTGCAGGACAACTGTCCCGTACTGTAATCATGTTTTCAGTATGGGACAGTAGTTCCACGGAGAGGCAGGGACTCCTAGCATCGTACATAACTATGATGCTAGGAGCCCGGCTCCCTGCACGGTGTTCGGTCCGGGACTTGCGGACGAAATACGTCCGTCAATTACGGACGTAATGACCACGTGTGAGCCCAGCCTTAGGGTCTCGCTGCCGGGCACCCACCGATCCAGATTTTTGATATGTCTCTAACGGCACATTCAGCAACCTTTTAATAGGTCACTCTTTAAAATTAATTCCAAATTAACAGTCATTTAGCCTAGCAATATATAATAAACTTATACCAGAGTCCATACAACTGAACTTCTGATTGAAAGGGAAAACAGTCACCAGCTTAAGATTGCCCGGATTGCAGCATAAAGTAGCGCCAGACACCCAGATTCCATTGCTGTATGATTAATGTTTTTAATAACTATTGATCGCTGAAAAGTCAATCTCCTGAAGCGTATTCATGAGCTGCGGCTAGCTCCGCCCTCCCACAGATGATTGGAAGCTCTCAATTAGCAGCTAGTGGGTGGGGCTAGAAACAGGTCATGCATATCGAGGACTACATACTGTGTGCGCTATTCCCTTTAGCTAGAACAATTTTTTTAATTTTTTTTTTTTTTAGCTCTTCTCCATTCGGGCAGAACTATGATCAGTAACTGCAGCTTAGGTTTGTTTTCTTGCAAATCTGAGGTAGTCTGAAATCCAGCTCCTGTCTCCTTAGAGGCTCGGATGCTGCAGCTCTATCCCTACATCATGCTTTACACTGCAGCACTGCTTACCCGAATCATTTCAGAATTGACCAACTGCAATTTCTCATATTTTTAAGAAAATTTCAAAAGCCTTTTTTTTAAGGTACCTCTTCAGTTCTGAAGTGGATTTGAGGGGCCTATGTATTAGAAACCCCCATAAAACACCCCATTTTAAAAACTAGACTCCTCAAAGTATTCAAAATAGCATTTAGAAAGTTTTTTAACCCTTCAGGCATTTCACAGGAATTAAAGCAAAGGGGAGGTGAAATTTGCACATTTCATTTTTCTTGCTGAATTTCAATTTTATTCTATTTTTTTTCTGTAACACAGAAGGTTTTACCAGAGAAATACTACTAAATATGTATTGTCCAGATTCTGCAGTTTTTAGAAATGTCCCACATGTGTTTCTACTGCGCTCGTGGACTAAGAAACAAGCCCTAGAAGCAAAGAAGCACCTAGTGCATTTTGGTGCTTCTTTTTTATTAGCATATATTTTAGGCAGCATGCCAGGTTTGAAGAGGTGTTGAGGTGCCAAAACAGTAGAAATCCCCCAATAGTGACCCCATTTTGGAAACTGCACCCCTCAAGGAATTCATTTATGGTTGTTGTTACTATTTTGACCCCGTAGTTTTTTCACAGCGCGTATTTGAATTTGGCTGTGAAATTAAAAGAATGACAATTTTTCCAATAAGATGTCATTTTTGATCAGAATGTCTTATTTTCACAGGGAACAAAATGCCCCATTTTGTTGCCCAATTTGTCCTGAGTGCAGCAATACCCCATTTGTGGTGATAAACTGCCGTTTGGGCCTATGGAAGGCCTCAGAAGGAAAGGAGCGCTATGTGTTCTTTGGAGCCCAGATTTTGCTGGATTGGTTTTCGGGTGCCATGTTGCATTTGCAGAGCCCCAGAGGTATCAAAGCAATGGAAACCCACCAAAAGTCACCCCATTTTGGAAACTACACCCCTCAAGGAATTTATTTATGGGTGTTGTGACCATTTAGACCCCACAGATTTTTTTCACAGAATTTATTTGAATTGGGATGTGAATTAAAAAAAATGCATTTTTTTCCAATAAGAGGTCGTTTTGGCTCAAAATTTCTTATTTTCACAAGGAATAAAATACCCCATTTTGTTGCCCAATTTGTCCTGAGTGCGGCAATACCCTATTTGTGGTGATAAACTGCCGTTTGGGCCCATGGGAGGGCTCAGAAGGAAAGGACCACCATGTGGCCTACTGGGAATTTTCTGGTGCTAAGTCAGGTGTGCAGAAGCCCCTGAGGTATCAGTACAGTTGAAACCCCCGAGAAGTGACCCCGTTTTAAAAACGACACCCCTTAAGGAATTCATCTAGAGGTGTAGTGAGCATTTTGACCCCACAGGTATTGTGTAAAACATAATGCGCAACAGATGGTGCAGTGTGAGATTTGCCATTTTCTATATATATATATATATGTCAGTGTCAGATATATTGTGCCCAGCATGTGCCACCAGAGATATACACACCATAAGATGTAATGTGGGCTCTCCCGGGTACGGCAATACCCTACATGTGGCTGTTATTAGCTGCCTGGGCACACGGCAGGGCTCAGAAGGAAAGGACCACCATTTGGCCTACTGGAGCTTTTCTGGTGCTAAGTCTTGTACGCAGAAGCCCCTGAGGTACCGGTACAGGGCTCAGAAGGAAAGGACCACCATGTGGCCTACTGGGAATTTTCTGGTGCTAAGTCAGGTGTGCAGAAGCCCCTGAGGTATCAGTACAGTTGAAACCCCCGAGAAGTGACCCTGTTTTAAAATCTACACCCCTTAAGGCATTCATCTAGAGGTGTAGTGAGCATTTTGACCCCACAGGTATTGTGTAAAAGATAATGTGCAGCAGTTGGTGCAAAGTGAGATTTGCAATTTTCTATACATATATGCCAATTCAGTGTCCGATATATTGTGCCCAGCATGCGCCACCGGAGATATACACCTGAAACTAATGTGGGTTCTCCCGGGTATGGCAATACCCTACATGTGGCTGTTATCAGCTGCCTGGGCACACAGCAGGGCTCAGAGGGGAAAGATGAGGAGGGGTAAGCTGTGCGAAGTGGATCAGAGTGAGTAAAACTGGGGTAAACTAAAAATAAAGGGATGGATTATAAATTTTAAAACACTCTTTCATACAGAGCTCTGGTTTTTCGGGAAACGCGTCACATTGATATATTGTGTCCTTCCTTATCCCCCTCTTATAGCAGACTCTGCACCTCTTTTGACTTTTTCCCTTCTTGCCAGTTTGGGGAACTTCTCCTAAAAAGTGTTGCCCTGGTACGATGCGTTTGGCCCCGCTTCCAGAAGTACTGTAAGGCTTCAGGACTTCATCTGACAAGTCCACCCCTCCCATGTACCTATTGTAGTCCAGGATGCAGTCTGGTTTGGGGGTCTCTGTACTGGTACATGGGTACTGGTGGGGCATCTCTCTTGTCCTTGTACGTGACACACAATATGTTGCTGCTAGATTGTGCCCAGCTCTCACCCCTTCTTGTTTGCCCAAGCAGAGTCTTAGGGAGGCCTCTCAGATTTCTTCTAGCAGTGCCTAATGCCGCAGGACTTCTGGAAGCGAGGCACTTGAAGAGTGGGACGCTGGTATAAAAAAAAATTATCCAGGTAGAGGTGGTAACCCTGGTCCAGCAGTGGGTGCACCAAATCCCCCTAAAATTTTTGTATTAATTCCTAATAAGGGGGGACATTCTGGGGGCTGAATACTGCTGTCCTTCCCTTCATATATCCTAAACCTGTAGGTACACCCTGATGCACTCTCGCACAGCTCATACATCTTCACACCATACCTTGCCCTCCTACCCGGCAGGTACAGGTGGAATTGAAGCCTCCCTTTAAAATGTACCAGGGACTCATCAATAGAAATACACTTCTCGGGGGTGTATGCTTGGGAAAACCGGGCACTGAAATGGTCTAATAGGGGTCTCCGTTTATACAAACGGTCAAAACTGGGGTCATCTCGGGGTGGGCACGGCTCATTATCAGTATAATGTAAGAAGCGAAGTATTGCCTAATTTTTATTTTATTTTTTTCGTTTCCAGTTCAGTTCTGAAGTTGCTTTGAGGGACCCATATATTAGACACCCCTATCAAATACCCCATTTTAGAAACTAGACCCCTCAAAGTATTCACAACAGCATTTAGAAAGTTTATTAACCCTTTAGGTGTTTCACAGGAATTTAGAGCAAAGTAGAGGTGACATTTAATTAATTAAATGTAATTTATTAGGCACCATGTCCGGTTTGAAGAGGTCTTGTGGTGCTAAAACAGTGGAAACCCCCCAAAAGGGACCCCTTTTTGGAAACTAGACCACTTGAGGAATTCATTGTAGTTTTCATTGTAGTCTTGGGGTGCATGCGGCTTTTTGATCAGTTTTTATTCTATTTTTAAGAGGCGTGGTGACTAAAAAACAGCAATTCTACTATTGTTTTTTATTATATTTTTTTTACAGCGTTCACCGTGCGCTATAAATGACATATTCACTTTATTCTGCGTGGCGATACGATTACGGCGATACCAGATGTTTATAGGTGTTTTTTATGTCTTATGGCGTTTGCACAATAAAATACGTTTTGTAAAGTATAATTTACTTTTTGTGTTACCTTATTCTAAGAGCCAGAACTGTTTTATTTTTCCATCAATAAAGCCGTGCGAGGACTTATTTTTTGCGTAACGAACTGTAGTTTCGATCATTACCATTTTTAGGTACATACGACTTTTTGATCTCTTTTTATTCCATTTTTTGGGAGGTGAAGTGACCAAACAATTGTGATTCTGGTTCGGTTTATTATTATTTTCTTTTACGGCGTTCACCGCGTGGGATAAATAACGACATAGTTTTGTAGTTCAGGCCGTTACGGACGCGGCGATACCAATTATGTATAGTTTATTTATATATTTTTATTAATAATAAAAGGACTGATAAGGGAAAAAGGGGGATTTTTACTTTTAAAACTTTTATTTTCTTATTTTGACACAACTTTTTTTTACTTTGTCCCACTAGGGGACATGAGGGCAGGAGGCTTTGATCGCTATTCTAATACACTGCACTACATACGTAGTGCAGTGTATCAGAGCTGTCAGCTGTTCGCTGACAGCAAGCATAGTGGGTCCTGACTTTGTCGGGACCCACTAGGCTTCCGTCGATGGCGTAGCCAGAGTCCATTGTTAGGATTCTGGTTGCCATAGTAGCCATCGCAGCCCGCTATCGTGTAGCAGGCCGGCGATGGCAGCTTAACCCCTAAGAAGCCGCGATCGCTATTGAACGCGGCTTCTAAGGGGTTAATCGGCGGGGACCACCGCGATCGGTCCCTGCACACTAAGCTGTGATACCTGCTGTTTCCAACAGCAGGCTATCACAGCTCAAACACGCGCCGGGGAAAGATGGCGCCGTGTTAACTCAGGTCAGTACTATTACTGAGCTGAGCGCGAACGGTGCGCTCAGCACGACGTAATAGTACTGACCTGAGCGCGAAGGGGTTAAGGTCATTGACGACAGGTCTGGTTACAGTATAATTTACACTTAAATCAGCATTAGGGTTTATTCAGACGAACGGGATATATGGGATATACGTCCGTGCAATATTAGTCTATGGGGCTGTGCAGACATGTGCGTGATTTTTACTCAGCGTGTTTCCGCGGCGTAAAAGTCACGACACGTCCGTTATTTTTCGCGCATCACGCACCCATTGAAGTCAATGGGTGCGTGAAAACCACGTATGCAACACGGAAGCACTTCCGTGCGAACAGCGAGATTCGCGCAACAGCTGTGAAAAGGATGGATGAAAACAGAAAAGCACCACATGCTTTTCTGTTTACAAACATCCAAACGGAGTGTCATAAGAATGGCGGCTGCGCGAAAATCACGCAGCCGCGCATCATATGATGCTGCCACACGGAGCTGTTAAGTGCCTTTTGCGCAGGCAAAACGCCACTTTTTTTGTGTGCGCAAAAAGCACACGCTCGTGTGAATCCAGCCTTAAAGTAAGATTGGGGAAGCTCGTCAGACACAGTATAATGTTACTTTATCAAGTGTATGAAGATATTCTTCTACTGCACAAAGATTCCTTTATGCACATATTCATGCATCATGGCGACTGCAGAAGTCACCTCATTGCCAACACTGGCAACAGGGGACAGACAACGGCCAGTATAAAAGGGGTTACTGGTAAGAGGGTAAAAGCGAACACTCTATAACCAGGAAAGAATAGCTGCATACATAATATCATTCAGCATTTGAATCCTCAAGGCCGGGTTCCCGCGTAGCGGAAATGCTGCCGAATTTCTGCAACAGAATTCCGCAGCATGCCGATTTAGGCTGCGTTTTCATTGATTTTCTGCTGCAGGTCTCCCCATTGTATTCAACGGGGATGCAAAACCCGCAACAGAAAGCCAAGTGTTGCGACTTTTGCAGCGTATTCGCCGCAAAAAACGAAAACGCCAGAAACAAAACAAACCTACTTACCCAGAACTCTCTCCTTCATGCAGTCCAGCCTCCTGGGGATGACATTGTATCCCGTATGACCGCTACAGCCAATCACAGGCTGCAGCGTCACATGGCCTGAAACATCATCCAGGGAGGCCGGAGTGGACGTTAGAAGAAGGAGGGGGTAAGTACATGTGCTTAATTACACAGCAGAATTTCCTTCAGAGAGAAAAAAAAAAAAAAAAGTCTCATGCAGTGTATCCATCCCAAGTCTTCCCGACAACAGAAGTCTCCGTGAAGAGTAATGTAGAAAGCCCATGCGAGTCCTGTGAAAGTCCCAATAAATAGATTGGTCCCTTAATGCAAATCACATAATGGTCATTGTTACCTGGAGCTAGACCAGCTGCCGCAGGACCCGCCATAGAAGGGTGGGAGAATAATGCTTGGGAGAAGACAGACATATTGGACTGGGACATATTACTCAATCGGGAAGTGGATCCTCCTTTGGGGATAAACTCGCTGGCAGTGGGGTTAGGCGTCTGAAAACAGAATACTTGTATTAGAAATCTTGGCCCAGCACAATGCACACTGTAAGGGTATGTTCACAGAGTTTTCTGCAGGCAGAAAATTCTGCCTCAAAATTCGGTTTGGAATTTTGAGGCAGATTTTGATCGCCTGCACGCCATTTTCTGCGGCGTTTTTCGCCCGTGGCCATTGAGAGCCGATGGGCAAAAACGTAGCGAAATACGCTTTCTCTGCCTCCCATTGAGGTCAATGGGAGGTCAGAGACGTAAAACGCCCAAAGATGGGACATGTCGCTTTTTCCCGCGAGACTGTTTTTCCACTCATGGGAAAAACAGCCTCCGCCTCCCATTGAGATCAATGGGAGGCATTTTCGGCCATTTTTTGGTGCGTTTTCGGACGCGGTTTCCACGTCAAAAAAACTCAGTGTGAACGGACCCTAAATCTTTAAAAAAAAAAAAACACAACAACACAAAAACAATTGCACTTTCTACAAAAGCCTGGCAATACCCCATGCCATCTTATTTCACTTTACCAGTCTCCTCTGGAATGTCAGATCCACCGAATTACACAGGAACACTTCCCTGTTACACTACTAGGTGGTTTACCATTCAGGAGAACAGGAAAGCTGGGTAACAACAAAGGAGCGAATGGCAGCCATATCTGTTCTCACCCATTAAGGTGCAAACATTTAAAGTAGGGTTTTTAAAATCAAAGGGATTTTAGGGTGATGGCCTCTCCTCGTGGAGTGGGAGTCTGACCCCAGGATCCCTACCAATCCACTGCAGCCCCTTGATGGCAGTACCTGTCACAGCAATGTGTATTTGCGTGGCTTTGCCTGGTACAGTAGATTTAGCCATTTCAAAAGAGCAGGGCTGAGCGGTCGTACAGGACGATGCAGTTCTGCTGATCATTGGGTCATACATAGATGGTCTATGCTAAAGGATATACGATCAATGTAAAATCACCTTAATAGTTCGAAGTTGCATCAGAACGAGCACCCTTGGTATAACAAAGTACTCCAATAATGGAGTTTGGTGGTCAATGGCTCCATTACCATATTTGTGGGCTCCTTAGAGCAGATCACTTAGGTGTAATACCATGCAAATCTCCATGCTCACTTTCCATAACCCCTACCTTTCGTCTTTGGGAAATGCTGAGGCCAGCAAAGTCATTAAAGAGAGTGGAAGCTGGAGAGCCCAAAGGATCTACAAGAAAAATAAATAAAAACAATAGATTGGTCCCGCAATGACGTCACAATATATTTATAATGTCTGTCAATATTTTATATATTAGAGTCAATATAAACTGATAACATTCTCTTAGGGCTTGTTCAGACAAACTTATACCTAGACCGTGTGATAGATTTTTATATATTTTTTTTTTAATCGGCATCACAAGGCTGCATGTATTTCTATGGGGCTGTTCACACGGCCGTTGCTTTAACAGACTGTATGAAGGGCCCGTGAAAAAAATAGGACATGTCCTACTTTTGTCCGTTTTAGAGGATCCCTCAATAGAGTCAAGTCTATGAGGGATCTGTGAAAACGGGTGCGACTTGGATGTGAAAGAGCCCTTAGGAGTGTTCAGTAAACGACGGCTCTTTCACGTTCCAGTTATTTTTCAGGAAATTCTTCTTAGGTGTGAACAGGTCTATCCCTCAATGGCGCGTGGAGACTTTAAGAGAGGATTTTGACCAATTGATCAGCAGCAGACTTGGTCACAGACCAGTCAGCAGGAACAGGAAGAAGATAACGACATATTCTATGTGGACACACATTAAGAAAATTATCCTCATGCAAGTCAAACATTATATGTTCACGTAGTCCTGGCCGACCCGGTTCACGTGCCAGTGTAAATTTTATAGGCAGTGATTCACTAGCGGATGACGCCGGGTTGAGGGCTTCCTACCATTTGTGTCTGGCGCTTTATGCAGTCACCATCAGATTTTATGCTCTTATATCCTCTGGAAAAGCAAACTTTATAGAATAGAACAATTAAAGGGAAGGTCTCGTGTATTTTATTTTAATCAACAGCTGTAAGTCGGTAAAAGATTTTACATTTTAAAATCGTTGTGATAATTTTCAATAAGTTCCCTGGCAGGCATATCGGAGATACACACTTCCTTTGTCTGGTCTGTAGAGACAGTGTGGCAGGGTGTGCGCTTTATGACAGCTGCAATGAATGGAAGTCATTGGACAGAGAACTCTCAGATTCTTACAGTGAAGAAATGGAGTGCAACCCCTCCCCTAGGGCCCAGAGTGTGACAGGGAAGTCTTATCTGTGTATAGTGTCATTGGCATCAATATAAGATTGGTAGGGGTTTCGACTGTCGGCACCCCTGCTGAACAGCTATTAGAAGGGGCTGCGGCGCTCACACGAGTGTTGCAGCCTCACATGGATCTCTCCGTTCGTACTTGCACACCCGGTTATATTTGTAGCGGCCGTGCAAGGTATCGCATCACTGTCCTATTCACTTTCAGCCCATAGAGAAGTAACTTCTGTCGCACCCTGTGACACTCCTAGACGTTTTAAACAATGATTTTCACGGCATAACCCCTTTAAATCTGATAATGATATGTCCTAGTCTGCACAGCGTGAGCTACAGAAAAGGGTCAGCCTATTGCGACGGCTGTAGTAGCCAGTGCGAGAACGGATACTTTACAATTTGTGTACTTGAATAAAAATATATAAAAACACTGTAAAACGCAATTTTCTTTTGAAAAAGTCGCAAATGCGCATTGGATTATTGACATTTTCAACTGAAAAAATAAGAGAGGGATAGGGAAGGTGTGAAAAAGGGAAGGAAACCTGCGTGACAAGTCATCCAGAGTACAGAACCAGCAGCTAAAGGGATGGAAATAGAGCAGTACAATAATAGAAGACCATTAGTAATTAGATACAGAGAATCACCACAATCCAGTACAAAATACTAATATAGAGGCAGGCAGGTTTCCTGCTACCGTTTGTTTCCGGTATCAAGAGGTATTTTGGAAACGTGTTCACATATTTTGTTGTTTTATTGGTGAAAATGGTGTCAATGAAAGGACACCGGAGAAAACAAACGCAACATGCCATTTTCTGATGAGTACTCGGGACCAATTTACTAATGCTGCGGAAGATTGAAACACTTGGACGAAGCCGATAGAAGATGTGCCAAATTTATTTTAAAAAAACAGCGCACAAGGTGGGGAGGGGAGATTTGTCAGCTTTTCTACGCCAGAAAAAAAAAAAAAAGAGGTCACAAAAAAGGGTCAGTGTCAGTTTCTAGTGCAGATTGAGACTTTTAGCCTTTTTTACCCTTCAGCACTTGTTGAAAATGGTCTGACACCTTTATTATAATTATACTCTGGAGTAGGGTTGTCACGATACCAGAATTTGAACTTCGATACCGATACTTCACGTAGTATTGCGATACTCTATACCAGAACGATACTTTTGCTAATAAAATAAAAATAAATAAAAAAGTTCTTCCATTTTCTGATGCGAGGCACGTGGTTTGAACCTCCATGTGCCTCACATTAATAGTAATTAACCCCATAATGTTCCTCAGTCATAATGGACAACATTGGGTTAATGTGTGAGGTACATGATGGTGTTAATTACTATTAATGTGAGGCACATGGAGGTTCAAAATTCATAATACCTCGTGCCTCATATTAATAAGTGAAAGAAAGAAGTTTCTATTTTAGAACAGCGTAAACACAAATGACGCTATAAAATTTATTACGGTCGCGATGATACCGAATGTGTATATATATTTTTTTATTTAACATGACTTTTTTTACATTTTATTTTTAAAGAGGCTCTGTCACCAGATTATAAGTGCCCTATATCGTACATGATGTGATCGGCGCTGTAATGTAGATAACAGCAGTGTTTTATTTAGAAAAACGATAATTTTTGACGGAGTTATGACCTATATTATAGCTTTATGCTAATGAGTTTTTCAATGGACCACTGGCCATTTTACTTTAGACCAAGTGGGCGTTGTGGAGAGGAGTGTATGACGCTGACCAATCAGTGCCATACACTTCTCCCCATACATTTACACAGCACATGGTGATCTTATTACATCATTATGTGCAGCTACATACACAAACACTAACATTACTGCAGTGTCCTGACAATGAATGTACATTATCTCCAGCCAGGACGTGATGTCTATTTAGAATCCGGACACTTCTGTAGCGTCAGGATTCTGAATAGACATCACGTCCCGGCTGGAGATAATGTATATTCACGGTCAGGACACTTGAGTAACGTTATAGTGTGTATGTGGCTTCACATAATGATGTAATAAGATCACCATGTGCTGTGTAAATGTATGGGGAGAAGTGTATGACGCTGATTGGTCAGCGTCATACACTCCTCTGTACAACGCCCACTTGGTCAAAAAGTAACACGCCCAGTTGTCCATTAAGAAATGCATTAGCATAAAGCTAAAATAGGTCATAACTCCGTCAAAAATGATCGTTTTTCTAAATAAAAAACACTGATGTAATCTACATTACAGCGCCGATCACATTATGTACAATATGGGCCACTTATGTGGTGGCAGAGCCTCTTTAAACTTTAATGTGCTGCCATATATCTATATAATGATCGTACACAGGCAGTTGTTAGGGCATACTTAGGTATCTCCTAACAGGAAATCTGGTCAGACAGCCCTGGGGGTCCTTCAATGGACCCTGGGCTGTCTGCACATATAGGGTATGGACCTCGATCCGTCACAGGGATTGCCTGTGACGCAATCCAAAGGGCATCCCCCCCCTTCTCATTGACCCCTTGAATGCTGCGGACAGCTATGATTGCAGCATTCAAGGGAATAATGGCAGAGATGAGGTTTCTCTGATCTCTGCCGTTTCAGCGGGACTGCGGCTGTGTAATAGTCATTGCCCTGCTCCTGACAATAAGAGTGCGCGCACGGTCAGCGAGGTGACGTGGCCAGTGCTGCACTAATGAGTGGCAGCGCAGGCGCTGAAGACAGAACATGGGGGTGTTCTGCAGTGCGTCTGCCATGTTCGGTCTTCATTGCCGGCTCTGAGTGCACCGCTGGTCGCCTCAAAACATGCTGACCGCGGGGACTTGTCAGGACTCAGGAGTGGGGCTGTATCTTACAGCCGCAGCCCCGCTCCCATACATTCAAGTGTTACGATGCGAAGTTGTGTGGCCACACAGATTAGTATCAAACCGTTTGAGGGTGCATGTCATCGAAACAGTATCGAAGTTACGATGAATCCGTGCATCCCTACTCTGGAGGGAGTAACAAAGTAGAGGCCCGTGCTAGGCCCCGTGGCCAATCAGTAAGCCATGTCCACTTTTACGAACGGATGTGCATGGCGCAAATGATTAATAAACATGTGGCACATTCGAGTAAAACGCACCCAAAAAAAAGCTGCAGACAAATTAATATGGGTCAATGCGGTGCACGCCACGTGCTCCAGAATTTTGGCCCAATTCAGCTGTAGTGACCACGCCGCTGATTGTCGGGGGTTTCAGCTGTTGCACTGTCAATCATTTCATAATTTAGAAGAGAACTTGTTAAGATCGGACCAACCCTTCAAAAGTAAATTCAGCAACTTAACAAGCGGTTTTGCTACAAACACTTTATGAGACAGGGAGACTGTGTGCGGAGGGAAACTTATATAAATAAGTCACTATATAGAAATTATTGCTCTTACCATGGCCTGTATATGGCTTGGCACTGTCATTCAGAAGGCTCGGTGAACTGCTGCTGTTAGTCATTCGCTACACAAAAAAAAAAAAAAAAAAACACATTAGGAGATCAAATAAAAGTAAAGAGAAATATATATAGGATATTTCACCATACATGCATATAAGAAAAAGGTTTGACAAAACACTGTAGAAAGCAACAAGGGGGGAATTTATTAAGACCGGCGTATGATATGCCATTTAAAAAAGTAAATAAATAAAAAGTTGGCGTAAGAAGCGACACCTTCATTGAGATTAATGTTTCTTAATAAACGTGTCACCTCTTTGTGCACCATCCATTCCCCCCTTTCCATTGGACATACAGTAAAATAAGGCAGTATACTCACCTCTCCTCTGGGTCCCCTTAGGCCTTATTCAGATGAGCGTATTTCACGTGCGCGTTAAAAACGCACGTCACACGGACCTATGCAATTCAATGGGGCCATTCAGACATGGTCTTTTTCACGCAGTGTGTGTCCGCTGCGTGAAACTCAGTGCATGTCCTATACTTGTGCATCACGCACCCATTGAAGTCAATGGGTGCGTGAAAATCACGGACAGCACAAGGACGCACATCCGTGTGCTGTCAGTGATTCACGCAATAGTTGCTAAAGAAATGAGGAAAAGAAAAACACCTTTTATTTTGCGGACATAAAAAACGCGTGACATACGCTCGTAAAAAACGCAGACATGCGCGGTACACGGAACTGCAATGCAGGAAAACCGCTGCGTTTTTTACGCACGCAAAACCGACACGTTCGTGTGAATAAGGCCTTAGTATGCTGCAGCTCATATAATGTCCTGATGCAGAGCACGGTCAGAGCCTTATATAAGCCGCAGCATGCCCAGAGCCTGAGGGGACCCAGAGGGGAGAAGATGAGCAGTGAGGTGAAAATTTCCACTATAGTTTCCTGGCATAAATACATTTTTTGAACCGATTTTTCCTTGCCCACTTTGGGAAGCCATCACACATATGGGGCAGTGTCAAAGAGTCAGTCACTTTTGTGACTTTTCCATGGCAGAAAACGAGAATAGAAAAGGAAATTATAAAATGTCTTAAGCCAGTCTGGAACAAGCAGTGATATAAAAAACAAAAACAAAAAAAAAAACAGCCCGGAAAAAGCCGCAAGGCCAAGTTTGAAAGTAGAACAATCAGCAGACCTTTAATCACTTCACAAAAGGCTTGGGATCTGTTCACACTAGCATCACAAACACAAGCAGACAGCGATGAACTACATGGACTTCAATGGGTTCTGGTATTTTTGATAGCAACACAACTGCAAACAATGGTAAAGAGAATAACCGATGGACTCGTTGCACATGTGTGAACAGAGCCTTATGTTTCATAAGGAAGACAGCCAGGAGTTTTATAGATACGGTAGCGGCATTATAAGCTCTGGATCTACTAGAATAGACTCTGAAGACAAAAAGAGGCGCATTTATAAATACTTTCAGTCAGTCAAAAGGTTATGCCTGCTGATGGCAGGATCGAAGTCTGTTAAAATATGTGGCAAACGTTATTCACGAAACATAGGAAGCAGTCTGCCATGTACGGGCCCCACCCGTTAGCCAGATCTCTGGAGGACCCAACGTAGCCATGCACTACATGGACAGCCCACATACACTCCTCAACATTGAAATTGCAACACCAAGAAGGGCGAGCCGTAAGGTTATGCAAATCGAGGAAGTAGCAGGTGTCGCTAAGATCTGAAAATGATCACATTTTTAAGCGCCTAGCTCCAATCTGTGGCATGTGGGATCATAAAAAGCCAGATTGAGAGCAAAGTTTTTTTAGCCACTTGAAATGTGAAAAATCGGATCAAGTGGTGTGGGCCAATTTTGGGATGCCGCCTGTTCGTCGACGTGCCAGTTATTGCCACTTGAACGGAGAGACCATGTTTTAGCACTCCGGCAGAACGCTACGCGCCTAGGCCGAGATGTCAGCACTATTCAACATTGCGTGTTGCAGAGGTCGGGAGACCAACAAACTGGAATGACAGCAAGAGGTGCCCGGAGGCGAACCTCTGCACGAGCAGATCTGATTGGGAGAATAGTGATCCATTCTGTACTGCAAGTTAAATTGGACATCACATCCCAAGCCAAGGGCGGCAACTAGGGCGTTTGCACGACATTGGGCTACAAGCCAGACGTCCAGCTACAGGTGTTCCATTGACTACACACCACCGATCTCAAAAGCCATCATGGAGCACAGCAAGACTGCAATGGAGGTCTAACCCCTTTTGTCGATGAGTCCCACTTTCGGGAAACAACGATAGCCGGAGATTGGTCTGGACACCACGTGGGCTACGCCATGAAGAGACCTTCACAAGGGAATCACGCCGGTCCTACTCCTGGGATTATGGTTTGGGGTGTCAATGTACAGTAGCCAGATCCCTATAGTCTTCATTTCAGGTACACTAAATGCTTGGCATTACATTGAATTGGTCGTGGAATAAGTACTACGGCCATTTCTCCAAAGTGTCCCAGCAGCAGTTTTTTTTAACAGGACAACGCCAGGCCGTATGTTGCTTGTGCTACGGTGAGCAGCCTGTGTGGCCGAAACGTGCTACCATGGCCTGCAGTGTCTCCCAACAAGCGCTTCTGCGAAATCATTGATCGGCACTTGCAAAGGGAGCTGCCAGCAGCCAATCTTGATGATTTGCGTGCTCAAGTGCATTCACCCTGGTACATCATTCCTCCGACAACCATTCATACGAGCGCTGCGGCCCCTTCAAAAGAACTGATCAGCAGGGGTCAAGAAAGTCGGACCCCGGCCCATCATCTATTGATGGCCTATCCAGGGGCTAGACCATCAATTTTTAGTGGCTGGAAAACCCCTTTAAAGAACAACCCTTTTCAACATACACAGCAAGCTTCATGAGGGCATGTTCACACGGCCTATTTGCAGCCGTTTTTCAGGCTGTAAACGTCCCGGAAAAAAAAACTGAAGCAGAACACCTACAGACGTCTGCCCTTTGATTTCAAGACACCCCGTAAAAAGTGCATGTAACTTATTGAACCGTTTTTCATTGACTCGATAGATAAACAGCTCCAAAAACGGCCATAAAAAAAAACGAGTTTGAATAAAAAACGGCTGAAAATCAGGAGCGGTTTTCCCTTGAAACAGCTCCATATTTCAGCTGTTTTTTCGTTAATCGTGTGAACATACCCTTACACTACCAGCCCTCACAGAGAATTTTAGCCAAACAATCTGCATTAACGGGACAAGAAGCCGAGATTCTTTACAAAAATTGAAACATTTGTTTTACCTGAATCCTTGGGTAGCTTCCTTCTGCCGGGCTTCCAAAGCCATTCATTCCGATAAAGCTGGTACTGAAGTAAGAATCTGTAAGACTGGAGTCCGGTAAAGCACCTCCATCTATTCCAGGAACTGGAGAAGAGAGATAAAACATTCAATGACCGGAGCGGGGCAATTACTTTTATCTTTACACATCAATATTCACACAGAATTATTACACTGAACAGCAACTTTCACAGTAATCTCTCCCCCACAAGCTGTAGAAACAAGTGTCACATCTACATAATCCACACATATTAATGCAAACATTTTCTTTTGCTTCCTGCTAGTAGTGACAAAAAAAATAAAAATATTGGTGGCGGTCTAACCTTTTTCCCCACCGAGAAAGATCACTTAATGGGGATTCCAACTTAAACATCTACGACATATCCATCTGGGTCTGGAACAGGCACCTATCGGAGTAAGGGGCACCCAACACCCCGCCGCCCGCCCCGTCCAACCTGGTAAAGCGGCCACGGCAGATACTGGGAATTTATAACTCCTGGAGATGCCATAAGCGTTTAAGTTGGGAATACCCTTTAATATGCTGCTGTATGGCAGGATCATATAACTGAACACATATGACATAGTAGAATTGCGGGCATCAGCGTGCTGGTGAAGAGCCTCTGAGCGTGGCTCTGCCATGTGCATCAGCCCTTAATCTAGTCAATAAAGCAAGTAAATGGTCTTCCCGTGTGTTCCACACTATGCAGAGCACTGGCAAGTTCAACTCGGTCCAAAAATAGCCAAAATGGAACGGCTTTATCAAGTCTGATGTTCTGTGAAGTGAAGACTATTCCACGTGTCAGACTGAAGTTCCCATATAAAATAGAACTGCATTATTAAAATAAAAAAAAAAAAGGAAAACTCCTTGACATTTTTTTTTTTCCATATGTCGATCCACATCAAGTGGATTGTAGGAAGCCCCTCCCCCTTTATTAGCCAAACTGGGAAGCCGCTGTAAAAAACAGCAGCCCTCCCTCTGCCAGAACTGGCTCACATCCATGTGTTACATGGACAGCATGTAATAGTACATTTCCTAGTTCCCTTGTGGAGAACAGATTATTTTTTTTTACTAAAACATTTATCAGTGTGTTTTGGGCAACTTTCGAATTACTTTTTATTAAAAAACAAAAAAAACAAAGCTTTACTCTGGAGATACAGCTGCTTTGCATCTTGTATACAGAGCAGCTGTATCTAGTGCTGAAACCTGTATCCAACAAGTCAACGGCACGGATGGGTCCAGTGACAGCGGGTTACACGGGATCCACCTGTTACCAATCACATCTAAGTTATAACTTAGGGTATGTGCACACACAAAATCAAAAACGTCTGAAAATACAGGAGCTGTTTTCAAGGGAAGACAGCTCCTGATTTTCAGAATTATTTTTTTTTTTAGCAACTCGCAATTGTCGCTGCGTTTTTTACGCCCGTTTTTGGAGCAGTTTTTCTATAGAGTCAATGAAAAACTATGCGGCCGTTTTTCAAAAATGGTCCGTCAGAACAGAGCGCCGTTTTCCCATTGAAATCAATGGGCAGATGTTTGGAGGCATTCCGCTTCTGATTTTTCGGTCCGAAAAACGGCTGAAAATAAGCCGTGTGAACATACCCTTAGATGTGATCGATAAAAGCTCAATCCTGTGTGTCAGAGACATGCAGGACCCACTGATACTGAACCCGTAAGTCACGTGGACCTGACAGATACAGCCTCTCTTTATACAGGGTACAAAGCAGAACTTTCTCAAAAAGTAAAAATTATTCATACAAATTAGAAAGTAGCAGAAAACACACCAATGGTTTTTATTCTGGATAAAAGGTCAAACTAAAATATATATTATTTTCAAAAGGTGTACATAAGCCTTTAGGCCGGATTTACACGAGCGTGTGCATTGTGCACGCGCAAAAGGTACTTACAGCTCCGCGTGTCAGCTGCATATGATGCATCATTATGACACTGTTTGTAGACAGAAAAGCACGTGGTGCTTTTGTTTTCATTCATAATCTTTACAGCTGTTGCGCAAATCACGAGCGTCACACGGAAGTGCTTCCGTGTGCTGCGCGTCATTTTCACGCACCCATTGACTTCAATGGGTGCGTGATGCGCGAACAACGCACAAATATCGGACATGTCGCGAGTTTTACGCTGAGTGAAACTCACGGACAGTCTGCACGGCCCCATTGACTAACATAGGTCCGTGAGAGGCGCGTGAAAATCACGCGTGTTGCACGGACGTATTACATGTTCGTCTAAATAAGCCCTTAAGGACAGAAGAGTAAGGCCTCATGCACACGACCGTAGCCATGTGCACAGCCGTGATTTTCGGGTCGGCCGGTCACGGAGTGACACCCGCGAGCCGCCGACCAATCGCGGACCTTGCACATGTCCATTATTTCCTATGAGCCTGGACCACAGAACACGGTCGTAATAGGACATGTCCGTTCTTTCTGCAGTCCAGGCTCCTGGGCCATGCACAGATCTTGGAAACCACGGTCGTGTGCATGGGCCCATAGGAATGAATGGGGCCGCAATTCTCCCGTGGATTTTCGGGGGAATTGCAGCCGCAAAAGCACGTTTGTGTGCTTGGGGCCTTAGTTCGAGATGTTAGGTCAAAGATATGGAAGACATAGAACACATGAAAGGATCCCGGTAGAGAGCTTGAGGCTGTAAAGCACGGCAGTGTTTTGTGCTTTACAGAGTGCAAGAAATAATGAAGCAGAAAGGATATGAGTCTAGTAGTGTCCATGTCATTTACTACGCATATTTCTACAGAAAGCCACGTAGCTGCGAAAGTCATTGCAGATTTACCGCTCAAGTCTTAACTACGGATTTAGTGTGAAGCATTGATTGTAGAAAACGATTTGCAGCGGCAGATTTACTACAGCGCAATAAGAAAACCGCAAAAGAAAATGCAGCTAGCGATTTTTACAACAGATTTTTTATTCTCCATACAAGTCTATTGAGGGGGGGGGGACCCCAAAAAATGCATCACCGCTCAGAATCAAATGGATATGCTCTGGATTATGAAGCTGCACCGCAGCTGAATTTCCACATGAATTTTAATTTGCTGAAACCTCACTTTGCTACTACTGTAAACATGCACACATTTTTAAAACCCTGTGGCGGAATTCACATGGGCCGTTTATGCCACGCACACGAGTTACGTAGTACTACAAAAAGTCTAGACGTAGCCCTGGCCTGAATGCGACCGATAGTGCTAAAGGGGTTCAGAGCGTTTTGTAACCAAAATCTAGAGAACCCTATAGCGGAGTAATGGAATTATGAAAAGTGAAGAATTAGGCTGGATTCACACGAGCATGTTCGGTTCGTAAAGGACGGAACGTATTTCGGCCGCTTGTCCCGGACCGAACACACTGCAGGGAGCCGGGCTCCTAGAATCATAGTTATGTACGACGCTAGAAGTCCCTGTCTGGAATACTGTCCCGTACTGTAATCATGTTTTCAGTACGGGATAGTTGTCCTGCAGCGAGGCAGGGACTCCTAGCGTCGTACATAACTATGATGTTAGGAGCCCGGCTCCCTGCACTTTGTTCGGTCCGGGACACGCGGCCGAAATACGTTCCGTCCTTTACGAATCGAACATGTTAGTGTGAATCCAGCCTAATAGTGACAGATGCTGGGTCAGAAGACACTGGGCGTAAGAACTGTGGATTTTCCGCAACGGATTCCATTGCGGAAAACCCGCAGCGAAATACAGTAGCAGCAGTGTGGATGAGCTTTGAAAAAAAACACCTTCATAAATTCACCTGTGGTGCGGTCTTTTGAGTTGCAGCATGTCAATATATGCTGTGGAATCGCTAATCCGGTGTTGCAAGTTTTCCCATTGAATTCAATGGAGGGGTAGAACCCACAACAAAGCTATGTTTTGAGACTTTTGGGTGGAAACGCTGCAATTGTGCCTAACAAAATTGCAAATGGGGGGGGGGGGGGGGGATATAACATTTTTTTATTCCTGCAGTATTTCCACAGCAGACAAGACGCCCGAAAAACTGCCCCATAATTTGGCACTTTTTTTTGGGTCGGAACTCCCTGCGGAAGCCATGATGGATACACTGTACTTTTATGCAGAATATTCATCCTGTGTGTTCGTACCCTATGGGAGAGGATTCACACATCACGTACTTGTTGTAGAATTTCAGTTGCAGAAACTGCAGAAATTCCACAAAGTAAAGTGGGTTTTAACACCATTAATTCGGAGTGTAAAAAATTTAACGGAAGCAATGTAATGAGTGAAATCCTCTAAGATTCTTCTCCAAAATCAACAGGATATATATGCACATAATTTCAATTTAGGCCGGTTCCAAAGCGCAGCCTGAGGCCACTTTCACACTTGCGTATTCTGGTCAGTATTCGAGTCAAAACTCGGAGTGTGTCTAAAACACAGAAGAGGTGCAAATCTTTCCATTATACTTTCTCTGTGCAGGTTCCACTTCTGGTTTTGGCTTCCAAATAGCAATTCACAGAATAGGGTGAAGAAAAAAAAAGTTCCTATGTGGGGCGCTCCCGTTGCGGATATATGCACATATATCACGATAGTAGGAGGAGGAGTTTATTTTTCTTATTTATTCTGAACGAACATAAAGTTTGACAAACACTAATAAAACAATGGAGTGCTACGCGTTTCAACCTAGGACCTAGGTCTTCATCAGGCTTATGAAGGTTGAAACGCGTCCTCTACTATCATGATTGCGCACATATCAGCAACGAGAGCTTTTTTTCCTTCACCCTTCATCAGGTGAGCCTTTATGTTTCACCACTCACCAATTGCACCCACTTTTGAAACGTTAATACCCAAGGGCAGAACCGTATTTGTCCCGTTTTTAGTCTCTACTAAGAACAAAAACCAATTCACAAAAGTGACCAAAATCCTGCCGTGTGAAAGTGGCATAAGGCCTAATGACATTCACGACTAGTACATGTGATCAGAACATCCATTGTGCCTATGGATTTACTGCTACTATAAGGTCCCATGCGCTGCGCTGGTGAGAAGTACAATCAGAACAATCTGCATTGTAACAAAACCCGAATGCACATGTACGATCCAGCAAAAAGCATTCCAGACGCTTCCGATTTGGACTAAACCTTTGGGGCACATTTATAAGACCAGTTACAGTATTCTTATATAGCCGATAACTGTGCAGGCACTTGTGTCACATGCCTCATACCTACCCCACGTCCCACCGTTCTAGGTTCTTTCGTCCCAATTGTGTTATGTAAAATTTATAAAAACACCTGAGCATTTTTATTCAAAAAAATTAAATTTGAGCAGTCGTGTATAGTATATCAAAGAAGTATTCGGCACACAAGTTAGAAGTTTTTAAAATTGTTGACATTTATCTATCAGTAGTTGATGCCAGAGGTTTAGTGCGTGCAACGTTTCGGTCGTAACAAGACCTTCATCAGGTACTTTGCCTTTCTGGTTACTGGTATATCCAGTCCCTCCATAGACTAATATATGGGGGATGCGTGACATAGCGTCCTGCAGCGCAGAGCACGGATGCACCTCGGACGAGAAAAATGCCACGTAAATCCGGCCTTAAAGGGGTTCTCCCATCAGAGACATTTATGAACTATCCACAGGATGTCAAGTGTCAGATAGATGCGGGTCCCACACATATCTAGAACGGGGTCCCGTAAAGGCCGTTCTAGCTTTTTGTACTCACGCTGCCTCCCGTCCACTTACGGATTACATGGTTGGGAGCTGCGGAAACAGCGCAACTCGCTGAGCTACACTGTTTCTGTAAGTACCATAGAACTGAACAGTAGTTAAGGAAACAGCGTAGCTCGCATGCTACATTGCTGCTGTAACCGCCATTCACTAATATGGGAGTTACAGAAACAAGCGTAGCTCAGCGAGTTACGCTGTTTCCGCAACTCCCAACCATGTAATCAGGAAGTACCCGGGAGTCAGCGTGAGAACAAAAAGCTAGAACAGGGATTAGGGGACATAGGTGTGGGTCCCAGAAGCGGGACCTGCATATATCAGACATATCCTGTGGATAGGTCATAAATGTCCCTCATGCGAAAACCCCTTTAACAAGTTTTTTGGCCTCCATGACTAATGCCGCATGCACATGACCGCAATTTTGGTCCACAATTACGGACCGTAATTGCGGTTCAAAATACGGTTCCAACCATTTCTATGGCCCACGGACAGCTTCCTGTATATTTACAGAAAGGTGTTCGGGCTGTAGAACGCTTCCGTAAAAATTAGGACATGTCCTATTTTTTTTACGGACCGTGCTCCTATCCTTCTCAATGGGAGCACAGACCGCAAATGCAGGTGACTGTCCGCGGCCGGCTGTGCCCATAATCACAGACCACGATTACGGCTGTGTGCAGGGGGCCTTAAGGACGGCAGTCTGAAAAGAGTCAGTGGTTTATGGGTTGCTGTTCATATTTTAAAAAAGCTCTCAATAAACTAGGAGGATCTGAACAGGAATGTAGTAAAAACCATTCTACAAATATTTTTTTCTAAAGTCAAAACAAAGAGTGAATCTTAGGGTATGTTCACATGGCCATTTTTCGGGCCGTAAACGCCCCAAAAAAAAAAATCGGAAGCAGAACGCCTCCAAACATCTGCCCTACGGAGCGTTTTTTTGCGCGTAAAAAAAACGGCTGAAAAAAAGAACTGCAGGACACTTCTTGGGAAGTTTTTGGAGCAGTTTTCCATAGACTATTGAAAAAAAAAACTCCAAAAACGGCCGGAAAAAAACGCAGCAAAAATCGCGAGTGGCACAAAAAAAACGTCTGAAAATCTGAGCGGTTTTCTCTTGAAACCAGCTCCGTATTTTGAGACGTTTTTGACTCTGCGTATGAACATACCCTTAGGCCCTATTCACACGACAGGGATTGCCTTTCTTTGAATGGCTGTCACACGCCCGCAGTAGGAACAATAGTCCCCAAATCTAAAAATGGAGCATGCCCTATTTTGGGCCGTTCTCCCGACTGCACGGCTCCCATAGAAGAAGTCTATGGGGCTGTGTAGAGCACGGCTGCCACTTGGATGCGATCGGAGTGACGGCTGTACATTCTGCCGCTCACTCTCTTCCCCATCTCACAGTGTGAAGTGCATGTGAGGAGGAGGAGGAGGAGGAGAGTATTTTGTTGCTCCCTGTAGGAGCTGAATCCCTAGTCTGCGGCTACAGCTTCGGTCGAAGTTGTGGCCAGGGATTGCGCTCTAGGAGAAGTCCCCAACCTCACTGTCCATATATGGACATTGAAGTCAGGCTCGTCTCCTGGAGCGGTCCTCTACAGGAAGGTGGGGGGCGTGCTATATATGGGGGGTGGCTATGTACAAGGGTGCTGTGTAGCACTACCTACAAGAGGGGGCCTGCGTGGCACTACCTACGGAGGGCAGGGTGTGGGGGAAAATTTACAAATTAAATTCATTAGTTTTTTAAAATGGACAGGGAAAAAAATACGGGTCAAAAATCAGCCGTTAAAAAACGGAAACACGGCCCGTAATGAAAACGGATGCAAAATGGCCAAGAAAAACTGAAGTTTTAAAATGACAAATCGGACTAGTCGTGTGAATAGAGCCTTAGGCCTTATGCACACGTCCGTGCTGTATTTACGGTCCGTAAGTACTCTACGAAAAGGCCGTGTGACTGTCACACGCATTTGCGGGCCGTGCCCACATTATAAAGTATAGAAGCGTGGTCCGTAAATGAAGATAGGACACGTCCTATTTTTTTGCGCAACATTTCTATGGCCCGGACACTTGTCTCTGGGCCATAGAACTGAATGGATCAGTATTTTTATTCGCAATTACAGATCCGTAATTGCAGATAAAAATGATGGTAGTGTGCATGCAGTAGTTAAAAAAAAACAAAACAAACCACAAGCTTTAGAAACGGTCCGTGGGAAAAACGTTGTCAAATTCTATTCCGCTTTTCCGGATTTGGCCATAGACATAAGGCTGCGTTCACATCTGAGTCAGGGCTCCGTTCCGCCGGAGCTTTCCGTCAGAACGTAGCCCTGACTGACCAGTTTCTGTTTCCATCACCATCAATTTCAATGGTGACGGATCCGGTGCAAATGGCGTCGGTTTGTCTCCGTTGTGCAAGGATTTCATAGTTTTGACTACGGTATTGGATTCTGTCAAAACGACAGAACCCTTGCACAACTGAGACAAACGGAAAACCATTGGCATCGGATCCGTCACCATTGAAATCAAAAGGTGATGGAAATGGTTTCCGTTTGTTTCATTCAGGGCTCCGTTCTGACGTAAAGCTCAGACGGAACGTCAGAATAGAGCCCTAACGGATATGTGAACGAAGCCTAAGGCCCCATACACACGACCGTAAAACCGCCCGTAATTACGGACCCATTAATTTCTATGGCCAGCGGACACCTTCCCGTATGCTTACGGGAAGGTGTCTGTGCCATAGGACCTTTAAAAAATAAAAATAAAAAATAGGACATGTCTTATTTTTTTATTTTATGGACCGTGCTCCCATACTTTATAACGGAAGCACGGCCCATAAATGCGGACAGCTGTGTCATAATTACGGCACTGTCATGTGCATGGCTCCCAAGACTGTTGTTGGCAAGATCCAGCAGATTGTTTTTTCTCAACAGGGGAATCAGATGGGTTGAAATCCAACCTGTCCAATCTGATCACCCATAAAGGCCAGCCTGCTGTTTAGCTCTCTATGGCCTTAGAAATAACATGAGGAGACAATGGTCAGCAGGGCAGTCGCTATATGTGGATAATAAGGCTGGGTTCATACCGTGCACTTTTTTTTGCTTTTGCAGATAAACTCCCCATTACTTTGAAGGCAGTTCGGCAACCAAAACAAAAAAAGCAACTGTAAATAGCAGAGTGTTAACCCAGTCTGTGACCAGGTCTATCCCTATAGCCTATGTCCCCAAGAGCAGCTCAGTCAAGGGAATGAGGCTTGGGAAGTATTACTTGTATTATTTTATGGGGCACTATTATGGTGTAGTGCACAAAGGGGGTAGTATTTGTTTGCCCCTATTATTGGGGGGGCACTTTTTGCAGCAGTAGGAGGAAACTGGTGAAAGGGGCAGCGGAATTGGAAATTTGTGTAGAGGGTGAGGATGTGCTGGAAGAGGGTTTAGCTAAACACATCTGGGCAGCAAACTGTAGACGAGTGGTGGTCGAGAGAAGTCTTCATGGCGGTCTGGGTCGGATGTAGAATTATGGGAATGTGAACGACACTGATCAGAGAAGAGGTCACCTGTGAGTCACCGGATATAATTATACTGTATTCAGTGATAATACTCTGCAGTGTAGAACTGGTATGTGACCACTGTATGGTGATATTTGTTGTAGTGGTCTTTGTGGTAGATATATGTGGTCATGGTGTAGAGGTAATATTTGGCCCTTGTATAGGTGGGTTTATTTGGTATGTGCACGACTATTATTGAGAGGTAAACTGTCATATACACGTTAATGCTCATGACGAGGAAATTATTTGGGGGGAGGGGCATTCTGGGATACGGGTTGCAAGACCCACAATGCTGATTTTTATTATAAAGTAACATCCAGTGAATCGAAGACTACCATGTGTTCTAAAAGATGACGTAGAGCTATACGGTCAATATTTTTTATTTTATTTTTTAGGGGGAGCGTGGCCCCCATCTACAGAGGGCACTGAGCGTGGCCCCCATCTACAGAGGGCACTGAGCGTGGCCCCCATCTACAGAGGGCACTGAGCGTGGCCCCCATCTACAGAGGGCACTGAGCGTGGCCCCCATCTACAGAGGGCACTGAGCGTGGCCCCCATCTACAGAGGGCACTGAGCGTGGCCCCCATCTACAGAGGGCACTGAGCGTGGCCCCCATCTACGCTGGTTTTTGCGCTACGAGTAGTGGTCAGCACACATCCACTAGACTAGCCATTTATATTGGAGCTTGTAATGTAAAGGGATGGACCGGTGGACACGTGAAGGCCAATACACGTAAAGCAAAAACCAGAGGGTAGTGGGATCATGGCGAAAATAACTATTTAGAAAGTACGCGTTTGGAAACCCCCTGTAAAATTCCCACGGTTGCCTGGAGGGGGGGGGGGGGGGGGGTTTATAAGTTTGTTTGGGGCCCAACATCTTCTACTTACATCTCTGCCCAGTAGGTGAAGTTCAGGAAATATTTGACATTGTATTTTGGGGGATTAACACTTATAACTACAGAAGACACACGGGATAATGGAGCAGTCAGTGCTGCCGGACTGGAGGAACACTTCAGTCACCCAGATGTCCGGATTATAAAACCTCCAGACAGCGAGGAACTACAACTCCCAGCATCCCTCCTATAATCCGTCATAGTGTCAGTATGGCTTCACAGCCGCGTTCAGAGTAACTGGCTGAGACAAGAGCAGAGCCCGGGCCTCCCCGTACTCACTGGTCAGCCGCTGTCCGTCCGGTCCGCCCAGCTCCACTTTCTTGCCCGCTGGAGTGACAGGCCCGGGCAGCACCGGCTGCGGATACCCCGCCAGGCAGTTGCCATGGATGCCCAGCGGCTCTTCGTGCAGGAACTGGCATTCGTCCCCGTAGAAGCACGTCTTATCCTTCGCGTAGTATCGGCAGAACTTCAGCTTCACCCCGGGTCCCCCCATAGGAGCCAGCTGGGGTGCCACGGACACCGCTACCACCGCGGAGGGGGTCGGGGGTAGTCCACTGTTCATGACCGCGGTACAGCTGTTCCTCTCTCGGCGTCGGGCGCCACCATGGAGGGAAATAACGGGGGGAGGTTCCCGTAGCACAAAAACAGCCGAGAATACCCGGGTCGGTAGTCACCGGAGTACTAGGCGTTTATAGGGGATAACGAGGCCTCCCCGCCCCCTCTTCTCTTGTTTTTCTCTCTGCTGTTTTCCTATTTTCCTCTTCCTGAGCTGCGACTGTTCTACGCATGCGCGGCGCAGAGCATGCTGGGAGCTGCGGCCTCCTGAATTCTAGAGGCGCCTGTCAGTGTACGTCTGTACGGCGGCGCCTTATTTATCCGCTTTCCGCTACTTGTGTGGGGGGAGCAGGTGCCCCCCCCCCCCCCCCGCGCCTCACACGTTCTCTTTGGTGGAAGTTCTGTGAAGTTTCCACTTTACAATAAACTGCCAGGAACGAGCAGCCGCCGTTATCCTCTTAAAGGGGAACTCCACTTCGGGACACCTTTTTATCGTTTCAATCAGATAAAGCTATTCATGTAATGAAATCTTATGTAGCTTTTTTTAATATACAATTTTGGGTTTCAATTCTTAACCATTTGGAAGGTCTGCTTGCTGTAAATGAATAGAAACCTTGTCCTGAAAAGAGTGCTCATGCCGTTGCATAGCTTTTTAAAGACGTCAACACGCCAGCCCAGGACAACTCCATTTTGTAAGCGAGGACCGGCTGGCAATCAGCTATTCGCTGGGCAAGCTGCAGAAAAACTTTAGTTTTTTTGCTAAAAATCTTTATTGGAGTGTTTTGTGCAACTTTCTAATATGTTTTTATTAAAAACAATTTGTACTTTTTGAGATACGGCTCCTATGTGTTCTGTATATATACAAGCTGGATGTTGCGCTGAAACCTGACGACGTCCATGACTGCGGGGATCCACCTGTTATCGATCACATCTGAGTTATGATCTTAGATGTGATCGATAGGTGAATTCTTTGTGTCTTTGACATGCAGGACCCGCTGTCACCGAAGCTGTCAGGTTTCGGCCCAAGATACAGCTTCTATACATTGGATATAAAAAGTCTACACACCTCTGTTAAAATGTCAGGTTTTTGTCATGTCAAAAAATCAGTACAAGATGAATCATTTCAGAACTTTTTCCACCTTTTAGGCCTGGTTTACACGAGCGTGTGCATTTTGCGCACGCAAAAAACGCGGTGTTTTGCGCGCGCAAAAGGCACATAACAGCTCCGCGTGTCATCAGTGTATGATGCGCGGCTGCGTGATTTTCGTGCAGCCGCCATCATTATGACACTCCGTTTGGATGTTTGTAAACAGAAAAGCACGTGGTGCTTTTCTGTTTACATTCAGAGTTTGACAGCTGTTGCGCGAATCACGCTGTTCGCACGGAAGTGCTTCCGTGTGCTGCGCGTGATGCCCGTACAACGCACAAAGAAAGGACATGTCGTGAGTTTTTTTCAGCGGACTCACGCTGCGCAAAACTCACGGACTCTCTGCACTGCCCCCATAGACTTACATAGGTCCGTACGACACGCGTGAAAAGCACGCGTGTCGCATGGACTTATATCACGCTCGTGTAAACGAGGCCTTAATGTGACCCATAATCTGCAAAATTCCATTGAAACACAAACTGAAATCATTTAGAGGGGAAAAATAACAAAACGACAATAATGTGGTTGCATAAGTCTGAACCCCTCCTATTGGGAATGTGGTTGTGTTCAGAATTAGCCAATCGCATTGAAACTCATGTTAAATAGTAGTCAGCACACAGCTGCCATTATTTAACCGCTTAGTGACCAGGCCATTTTAGGCCCTAATGACCAAGCTATTTTATTCGTTTTTCTATAGTCGCATTCAAAGAGCTATAACGTTTTTTCTTCGTCTACATAGCTGTATGAGGACTTGTTTTTTGCGGGATTAGTTGTACTTTTTAATAGCACCATTTTTGGGTACATATAATTTTTTTAGTAACTTTTATTAACTTTTTTGGGGGGGATTATAAAAAAAACCCTGAAATTCCACCATTGTTCTATGCGTTTTTAAATTGACGCCGTTCACTGTGCGGCGTAAATAACACATTACCTTTATTCTATGAGTCGGTACGATTACGTCGATACCACATGATTTTTTGTGCTTGTTTTCTGCGGGACGAGAAGTAGTTTTGATTGGTACTGTTTTGGGGTGCATGGGACTTATTGATTCATTTTTATTATGACTTTTTTGGGGGGCAATGGAAAAAAATGGCAATTTCGTTATTGTTTTTTGCGGGTTTTTTTTACGGTGTTCACCTTGCGGTTTAAATTACATATTAACTTTATTAATGGAGTCATTACGGTCGCGGTGATACCACATATGTGTACTTTTATTTATTTTTTACACTTTTACTAAATAAAACCACTTTTTATGGAAAAAAATGGTTTTATTTATTTTTTTACTATAATTTTTATTAATAATCTTTATTTCACATTTATTATTTATTTCATTAGTCCCACTAGGGGACTTTACTGTGCGATGTTCCGATCGCTGCTATAATGCTCTGGTGTATTTCGTATACCAGAGCATTATTGCCTGTCAGTGTAAATCTGACAGGCAATCTGTTAGGACGTGCCTCCGGCGCGTCCTAATAGGCAAATGTCCAGGGCAGACCTGGGGGCTTTTATCAAGCCCCCGGCTGCCATGACAACCCATCGGAGACTCGCGATTGCATTTGCGGGCAGCCGATGGGTGACAGAGGGAGCTCACTCCCTCTGTAAACAAGTTAAATGCCGCGGTCGCTATTGACGGCGGCATTTAACGGGTTAAACGGCCACGATCGAAGTAAACTTCGATCGCGGGTGTTGGAGCAGGAGCCCAGCTGTCAACACATCAAAGCGATCTGATTGTTGAAAGGCATCAGACAGACGAAGGGTACCAAAGAATTTCCAAGGCATTAGATATACCATGGAACACAGTGAAGACAGTCACCAAGAACTGGACATCCCCCAAAATTTGATGAAAAGACTAAGGAAAATTGGTCCGGGAGGCTACCAAGAGGCTTACAGCAATATTAAAGAAGCTGCAGGACTGTCTGGCAGGTACTGGTTGTGTAGTGCACGTGACAACAATCTCCTGTATTCTTCATATATCTGGGCTGTAGTGTAGGGTGGCAAGACGGAAGCCTCTTCTAATAGAAAAACATCCAAGCCCGGCTAGGTTTTGCAAAGACCTACATAAAGTCCGCCAAAAGCATGTGGGAAAACGTGTTCTGGTCTGATGAGACCAAGGTTGAACTTTTTGGCCATAATTCCAAAAGGTATGTTTGGCGCAAAGCGAACACTGCACATCACCAAAAGAACACCATACCCACAGTGAAGCATGGTGGAGGCCGCATTATGGAGCACGGTGGAGGCAGTATTAGGGAGCACGGTGGAGGCAGCATTACGGAGCACGGTGGAGGCAGCATTACGGAGCACGGTGGGGGCAGCATTACGGAGCACGGTGGAGGCAGCATTATGGAGCACGGTGGAGGCAGCATTATGGAGCACGGTGGAGGCAGCATTATGGAGCACGGTGGAGGCAGCATTATGGAGAACGGTGGAGGCAGCATTATGGATCACTGTGGAGGCAGCATTATGGAGCACGGTGGAGGCAGCATTATGGAGCACGGTGGAGGCAGCATTATGGAGAACGGTGGAGGCAGCATTATGGATCACTGTGGAGGCAGCATTATGGAGCACGGTGGAGGCAGCATTATGAAGCACGGTGGAGGCAGCATTATGGAGAACGGTGGAGGCAGCATTATGGATCACTGTGGAGACAGCATTATGGAGCACGGTGGAGGCAGCATTATAGAGCACGGTGGAGGCAGCATTATGGAGCACGGTGGAGGGAGCATTATGGAGCACGGTGGAGGCAGCATTATGGAGCACGGTGGAGGCAGCATTATGGAGCACGGCGGAGGCAGCATTATAGAGCACGGTGGAGGCAGCATTATGGAGCACGGTGGAGGCAGCATTATGGAGCACGGCGGAGGCAGCATTATAGAGCACGGTGGAGGCAGCATTATGGAGCACGGTGGAGGCAGCATTATGGAGCACGGTGGAGGGAGCATTATGGAGCACGGTGGAGGCAGCATTATGGAGCACGGTGGAGGCAGCATTATGGAGCACGGCGGAGGCAGCATTATATTTTGGGGCTGTTTTTCTGCAGCTGGTACTGGGGCTTTAGTCAAGTTGGAGGGAATTATGAACAGTCCCAAATATCAATCAATATTGGTATAAAACCTGCAGGCCTCTGCTAAAAAGCTGAAGATGAAGAGGAATTTCACCTTTCAGGACGACAACGACCCAAAGCAGAACCTCCAAATCAATACAAGAATGGCTTCACCAGAAGAAGATCAAAGTTTTGGGATGGCCCAGCCAGAGCCCAGAACTTAATCCCATTGAAAATCTGTGGGGTGACCTGAAGAGGGCTGTACACAGGAGATGCCCTCGCAATCTGACAGATTTGGAGCTTTTTTAAGGAAGAGTGGGCAACAATTGCCAAGTCAAGATGTGCCATGCTGAAAGACTTCTACCCAAAAAGACTGAACGCTGTCATAAAGTCAAAGGGTAATTCAACAAAGTATTTAAGGGTGTGCATATTTATGCAACCACGTTATTTTTATTCTTTTATTTTTCCACCCTAAAAGATTTCAGTTTGTTTTTCAGATTATTGGTGACATTAACCCTTTCAGGACCAAGGGTCATCGATGCCTCAATGTCCAGGCCTAAATTGAGCGTTTTGGCATACATTCTTTTAAACTGTCATAACTGTTAAACTACTTTGGATAACGTAACAATTTTTTTAAATTTATTTTTTTTAGAACAAATCACACTTTCAAAAAATATATCGTTTTACTACATACTCAAAGGGGTTGTACTGTGGACCTTCCAGCACGGACATATCGTGAGACTCCCACCTTTTAATGGGTAAGACAGCATCACTATAACTGATCACCATACAAGTACTGAGTTTCCCTATGTCACTATATTTTGGCCAGGCATTGATCCACTGTTGCCACATAAATATTAGGACATCGAGAACTAGCAGTATATGACCCTCTTGGTTGAGATATTCTATATACTTTATTGTATGGGTAGTGAATTTGGGTCTGCCCTAATATACTACTCCTTTGTTGTATTTTGTCCTGTGCTGTATTGTATACCACGGTATTAGTACTAGAGTCTTCTTATGATGTGTTTTTGAATGTATGTTATTTTCTATCAATAAAATTTATATATTCTTGTATACTTAGACGCTATAGCTCTCTTCCTTTGGTATGGTTCTATAATTATGGAGCAGTCTACTTGATATAATATGGGGGGAAGTTGGTTCTCCAAACTTTACCTAGCCTGTAACCAACATATGCTTAGAGTTTATCTATTTATACTCAAAACACATATTTTATATAACAAACAAACAATTGATCAAAAAAGTAAAAAAAAAAAAAAAATTTTTATTTTTGGCTATATTTTTTGGCTTTTTAAATTTGTAGAAAATTTTAATCAAGGCCTAAAACATAGTAGGCTACTTCTCTTAAGTTTCAGGATACCACAAAAATTCACGCAACCCTTTCTTTCGCCATGTTATAGCATCCAGAATCACAGATGCCCCTATTTACTTTTAGTTTGCATTTTTTGCATGAACCATTTTATCACACCACACTGCCTTTGTGCTAAACCTGTGGTACCAAAACATCAATTGGCCAGCAAAGTACACCATTTAGTAAAGTAGACCACTTATGGTATTCAAAAAGGGGTGTATTAGAAAATTGGCACTTTTAATTTTTTTTTCTAATTTTGTTAGAGGATGAGACCAAAAAAATAATATGGTCACTTTTTCTACTTTGGTCAACTCGGCGGCATTTTTCTTGTATACTCCACACACCATGGTAAAAAAATCACCATATTAACTATACGGCAACTTCTGCTGAGCAAAATGATACCCCACTTGTGCATGTAACCCGCTTTTTGGCCATGTTATGACGCCCAGAGGCAAACATGTACCTTTTAACGTTCAAGTTGCGTTTTTTGCATGAACCTGATGCCACACGGTCCATTCCGCCTATGGAGTAAAATCAAAAGTGACCTAAAAAGTACTCCACTTAGTAAAGTACATCACTTATCGTATTCATAGAGGGGTCTATTGGAAAATTGGCACTTTCATTTTTTTCCAGAAAGCAAAAGTTATTCCACCCAGTTTCGTCAGTTTAAGTGGCAACGTTTGTATGAAAACACAAAATAAGAAAAAAATTAATAAAAACAATGATGGCATATTTTTCTAAAGTTGCTGATGGGAATTAAAAGCGGACCTCAGTGTGGCAAGTTTTATAGCATTCAATCAGACACAGGGGTGGCAGGGAAGGGCAATCAGGGCAATGATACCGAGTATCCCTCCTTTTGGTGCAGACACAGCATTTTCTCTGGATATTTTTGGTTTGCTGTTGCAGGAATAGGTGCCACAAACTGCCACTCTGTGAGCCTACCCACTTCCTCTGATTCCAAGGGAAGAGTGGTGCCTCTGGCAGTAAACAGGATTTTTTCAAAAATAATTTCCTGATACGTCAGAAATGTCTGCGTGGCACCTGACTGTTTATACAGGACATATGAATTGTAAACGGCCATCTGCAATATGTAGATAGACTATTTTTTTATACCAGGCAGTGGCGTAACTACCACTATAGCAGCCGTAGCAGCTGCTACGGGACCCGTGGCATGAGGGGGCCCATGTCGTCCGCCGGCACGGCCCCCACCATGGCCGGAGGCTCCGCTAGCAGCCACTATGGCTGCTACAGCGGGACGCCACTTAACACTATGGCAGAGCAGGGAGTTATCTCCCCGCTCTGCCATTAAACAAAAGACATGTATCCCCTATCCACAGGATAGGGGATACATGTGTGATCGCTGGCAGCGATAGGGAGAACGGGGGACTGAAAGTCCCCTGAAGTTCTCCATCACAAACCTCGGACTTCCGGGGTCTGTGTCGGCAGCTCCGTAGAAATGAATGGAGCGCCGGTCGCGCTTGTACGCATGCGTGACCAGCGCTCCTTTCATTTTTATTGAGCTGCGCAGATGCCGGAAGTCACAGGTTAGTCATGGAGAACTTGGGGGGACTTTCAGTCCCCCGTTCTCCCTATCAATGCCAGCGATCACACATGTATCCCCTATCCTGTGGAGAGGGGATACATGTCTTTTAGTAGGACACATTGTAGGTCAGTCAGACTTTTTTGGGAGGGGGGGCTGTATGGCGTTCCCTACAGGGGGGGAACGCTGTATGGCGTTCACTACAGGGGCGGGCTGTATGGCGTTCCCTACAGGGGGGGGCTGTATGGCGTTCCCTATGGGGGGGGGGGCTGTATGGCGTTCTCTACAGGGAGGGGGCTGTATGGCAATCCCTACAGGGGGGGCTCTATGGCGTTCCCTACAGGGGGGGCTGTATTGCGTTCTCTACAGGGGGGGCTGTATGGCGTTCCCTACAGGGGGCTGTATGGCGTTCTCTACAGGGGGGCTGTATGGCGTTCCCTACAGGGGGGGCTGTATCGCGTTCTCTACAGGGGGCTGTATGGCGTTAGCGCCATACAGCCCCCTCTGTAGATAACGCCATACAGCCCCCCCTGTAGAGAACGCCATACAGCCCCCCCTGTAGAGAACGCCATACAGCCCCCCCTGTAGAGAGCGCCATATAGCCCCCCCTGTAGAGAACGCCATACAGCCCCCTCTGTAGATAACACTATACAGCCCCCCCATGTAGAGCACGCCATACAGCCCCCCCTGTAGGGAACGCCATACAGCCCCCTCTGTAGATTACGCCATACAGCCCCCCTGTAGAGAACGCCATACAGCCCCCCTGTAGATCGCGCCATACAGCCCCCCTGTAGATAGCGCCATACAGCCCCCCCTGTAGAGAACGCCATACAGCCCCCACTGTAGAGAACGCCATACAGCCCCACTGTAGAGAACGCCATACAGCCCCCCCTGTAGAAAACGCCATACAGCCCCCCCCTGTAGATAACGCCATACAGCCCCCTTTGTAGATATCTACAGGGGGGGGCTGTAAAAAAGGCACTATCTACAAGGGGGGGTTGTGTGACACCAAGGGGAGGGGGGGCTCCAGTCAAAAGTTTGCTATGGGGCCCAGTCTTTCCTAGTTACGCCCCTGATACCAGGTATAAGATCTTCGCATAACTTCATATGGCTTCAAGACCTGGTCAGAGAGGTCGACCCCACCCATGGTTTTGTTGTAATCAATAATACATATGGGCTTTTTAATTTTATTGGACGACCTCTTTTCTTTAATTGAGTGGAGCTTGCTGCTCACAGAGCATGCAGTTAGTGGGTTAGAACTGGAGGGTGAAGACATGGGTGAGCAGGATCAGGTAAGTAGCTGGGTTAATGTAGTTAGGGGCAGTAGAAAGGGGTCAAAGAAAAGGAAGGCCGTTCCGGTTTCTGACATTCCAGGCAAAATTGCCAAGTTGTGTGATGATGCGAGGGTGTCAGTCTCAGAAATGGCAGCCCTAGTGGATACTGATCTCCCTAACAGCCGGGAGAACAGCCCAGCTAGTAGTCGGCGGGATGGTAATGCAGGTAAGCCAAGACAATTGATAGTCGTAGGGGATTCTATAATCAGGAAGACGGATAGAATAATTTGTCGCCAAGACCACCTCAACCGAATGGTTTGCTGTCTCCCTGGTGCCAGGGTTCGGCACGTGGTGGAACGGGTGGACAAATTGCTGGGAGGGGCTGGTGATGATCCAGCTGTCGTGGTCCATGTCGGTACCAACGACAGAATAAATGGTAGGTGGAGGAGCCTTAAGAATAATTTTAAAGAACTAGGCTACAAGCTGAAGGGAAGGACCTTCAAGGTTGTATTCTCAGGAATACTGCCTGTGCCATGCGCATCACAGGAAAGACAGCGGGAGCTCAGGGAGTTAAATGCATGGCTGAAGTCTTGGTGTAGAGGAGAAGGATTTGGGTTCCTAGAGCACTGGGCTGACTTTTCATTGGGGTACAAACTGTATTCTGCAGATGATTTGCACCTAAATGGAAGGGGGTCCGCTGTGCTGGGGGAGAGAATTCTAGCTGGGGTGGCGGAGTATTTAAACTAGGGCTGAGGAGGGAGGTCAATGTAGAAAAAAAAAGGGGTAGCCAGGTTAGAGAGGGGTCAGACTATATTGGTGGGGGGAGAAACAGAATGTGGGGAGAGGACTAGACAACAAGATAAGGAGATCCTTTCGTTACAAAACATCAGTGTAAATAAAAAGGCCCGATTAATGTCAAATCACATTTCTGATAATAAAAGTGAAAAACTGACAGGCAAGTTAAAGTGTATGTTCACAAATGCCAGAAGTCTAGCAAGCAAAATGGGGGAGCTGGAGGCCTTGATACTGGAAGAAAATATAGATATAGTTGGTGTTGCTGAAACATGGCTGGACTCTTCACATGACTGGGCTGTAAATCTACAGGGTTTTACACTTTTTCGGAAAGACAGGACAAATAGGAAAGGTGGTGGTGTATGTCTGTATGTGAGAAGTGATATGAAGGCGAGTGTGAAAGAGACAATAGTGGGTGAATACTGTGAGGAGGTTGAAACCTTGTGGGTGGAACTAGAAAGGGAGGTAAACACTGAAAAAATTACTTTTGGTGTAATCTATAGACCCCCCAATATAACTGAGGAGATGGAAGGTCAGATATATAAACAGATGGAGCAGGCTGCACAGGCGGGTACTGTAGTGATAATGGGAGATTTTAATTTCCAGGATATTAATTGGTGTCATGGTTCAGCTTCAACTGCAAAGGGGAGACATTTCCTCAACCTGTTGCAGGAAAATTTTATGGGCCAGTTTGTGGAAGACCCGACTAGAGGTGAAGCTCTGTTGGATCTGGTCATTTCTAATAATGCAGATCTTGTTGGGAATGTCAATGTTCGTGAAAACCTCGGTAACAGTGATCACAATATAGTTACATTTTACCTATACTGTAAAAAACAAACGCAGGCTGGGAGGGCAAAAACATTTAATTTTAAGAAAGCCAATTTCCCCAGGATGAGGGCGGCAATTCAGGATATAGACTGGGAAGAACTAATGTCAAATAATGGAACAAATGATAAATGGGAGATTTTCAAATCTACTTTGAGTTATTATAGTGCAAAATGTATTCCTATAGGTAACAAGTATAAACGACTCAAATTAAACCCCACATGGCTTACACCTTCTGTGAAAGGGGCAATACATGACAAAAAAAGGGCATTTAAAAAATACAAATCTGAGGGTACATCTGTAGCCTTTGTAAAATATAAAGAGCTTAATAAAATCTGTAAAAATGTAATAAAATTAGCAAAAATACAAAATGAAAGGCAGGTGGCCAAGGATAGTAAAACAAATCCTAAAAAATTCTTCAAGCATATAAATGCAAAAAAGCCCAGGTCTGAACATGTAGGACCCCTAGATAGTGGTAATGGGGAGTTGATCACAGGGGATCAAGAGAAAGCAGAGTTACTAAATGGGTTCTTTAGCTCTGTATATACAACTGAAGAAGGAGCAGCTGATGTAGCCGGTGCCAGTGCTGTTAATATATCAGTTGATATACTGAATTGGATGAATGTAGAGATGGTCCAAGCTATATTAAATAAAATAAATGTGCACAAGGCCCCGGGACCAGATGGGTTACACCCTAGAATTCTTAAAGAGCTTAGTTCAGTTATTTCTGTCCCCCTTTTCATAATATTCAGAGAATCTCTAGTGACTGGTATAGTGCCAAGGGACTGGCGCAGGGCAAATGTGGTGCCTATTTTCAAAAAGGGCTCTAGGTCTTCCCCAGGTAATTATAGACCAGTAAGCTTAACATCCATCGTGGGGAAAATGTTTGAGGGGCTATTTAGGGACTATATACAGGATTATGTGACAATAAATAGCATTATAAGTGACAGCCAGCACGGTTTTACTAAGGACAGAAGTTGTCAAACTAACCTAATCTGTTTTTATGAAGAGGTGAGCAGAAGTCTAGACAGAGGGGCCGCTGTGGATTTAGTGTTTTTGGACTTTGCAAAGGCATTTGACACTGTCCCCCATAGACGCCTAATGGGTAAATTAAGGACTATAGGTTTAGAAAATATAGTTTGTAATTGGATTGAGAATTGGCTCAAGGACCGTATCCAGAGAGTTGTGGTCAATGATTCCTACTCTGAATGGTCCCCGGTAATAAGTGGTGTACCCCAGGGTTCAGTGCTGGGACCACTATTATTCAACTTATTTATTAATGATATAGAGGAAGGGATTAATAGCACTATTTCTATTTTTGCAGATGACACCAAGCTATGTAATATAGTTCAGACTATGGAAGATGTTCATGAATTACAGGCAGATTTAAACAAACTAAGTGTTTGGGCGTCCACTTGGCAGATGAAGTTTAATGTAGATAAATGTAAAGTTATGCATCTGGGTACCAACAACCTGCATGCATCATATGTCCTAGGGGGAGCTACACTGGCGGATTCACTTGTTGAGAAGGATCTGGGTGTACTTGTAAATCATAAACTCAATAACAGCATGCAGTGTCAATCAGCTGCTTCAAAGGCCAGCAGGATATTGTGGTGTATTAAAAGAGGCATGGACTCGCGGGACAGGGATGTAATATTACCACTTTACAAAGCATTAGTGAGGCCTCATCTAGAATATGCAGTCCAGTTCTGGGCTCCAGTTCATAGAAAGGATGCCCTGGAGTTGGAAAAAATACAAAGAAGAGCAACGAAGCTCATTAGGGGCATGGAGAATTTAAGTTATGAGGAAAGATTGAAAGAATGAAACCTATTTAGCCTTGAAAAAAGACGACTAAGGGGGGACATGATTAACTTATATAAATATATTAATGGCACATACAAAAAATATGGTGAAATCCTGTTCCTTGTAAAACCCCCTCAAAAAACAAGGGGGCACTCCCTCCGTCTGGAGAAAAAAAGGTTCAAGCTGCAGAGGCGACAAGGCTTCTTTACAGTGAGAACTGTGAATCTATGGAATAGTCTACCGCAGGAGCTGGTCACAGCAGGGACAGTAGATGGCTTTAAAAAAGGGTTAGATAATTTCCTAGAACAAAAAAATATTAGCTCCTATGTGTAGAAATTTTTCCTTCCCTTTTCCCTTCCCTTGGTTGAACTTGATGGACATGTGTCTTTTTTCAGCCGTACTAACTATGTAACTATGTAATATATAGTGGCATCAGTGTGCACAGTAGTCAACATGAACACGTCTTTCTTATCGCGATAGTGAAGCGCTAGCATATTGCCGCAACGGAAAGCAGCAGATTCCCCTTTTTTAAGCTTTTGGCTCTTTAGAGCAACTGGAAATCCCTTTCTTGTATGGCAGATAGTGCCACAGGCCCCTGTATTGGCCGTTTGGAGTCTTTGGAATAAGGGGATACCCGAATAATAGTTGTCCACATATAACTTGTAGCCTTTGTGGAGCAATGGGCCCATTAACTCCCAGACAATCTTGCCACTTCTTCCAGGTTGCTCACCAGAAATCGGAATATCTATCGGACTGTCCCACCCCTGGTAGACACGAAAATCCAATGTATAGCCAGTGTTGCTTTCGCATAGCTTATACAATTTATTTCCATATCTGGCACGTTTTGAAGGGATATACTGTTTGAAATAGAGTCTGCCCTTAAATTTTACCAGGGATTCATCAATTGACAAATTTTGGCTAGGTGCATAGACATTCAGAAATTTTTGAGAAAAATGGTTTAGAAGAGGCCGAATCTTGTACAAACGATCATAGTCTGGGGATTTGGGGGGCACTGACTAATGTCATTATAGTGGAGAAATGTTAACAAAACCTCATAACGGGTTCTTGGCATAACTTTGGCAAAACCTGGGGTCCCATGTAGGGGTCTTTCTTCCCAGTAGGATCTTATGCGTTTTTTTTTTTTTTACAATGCCCATTATTAGTGTAAGCATCAGAAACTTTTCAATTTCATTTTTATTTGTGGGTGTCCGTTTTCCTACCCTTGCGTAGTAGGAGGACGGGTTGGCTAACAAAAATTGCTCAGCATAGAGGTTTGTCTGTTGAGCAAATAGATTAAATAAATGGTCATGTAATGATGGGGGTAGGGAAACAGACAAGTGAGCCCTAATCTACTCGCCACTCAGTCCCTGCCTACTTGCAACGACCCGCCCTAGGCGACGGGGTACAACTGGACGACGGTCCCTACGCTCAATAAGTGCACGACAGACAAACAGACAAGGGTACACAGAAGCAAGGGAAAAGGGGCAGTTGCCCACGGAAACACCGTGAGCAACAAGAGTGGTGAACGAGCCGAGTCAAACCAGGAGTGTACGAGGTACCAAACGCAGAGCAGGAGAGTAGTGAACAAGCCGAGTCAAACCAGGAGTGTACGAGGTACCAAACACAGAGCAGGTGAGTAGTCAGTAAGCCAGGGTCAATATGAAGCAAGGTCAAATAGTTCAGGAAGCTGCAGCAGGGCCAGGAAACCAAACGAGAAGAATCACAAGCAAAGAGGAACAGGAAAGGCAGGTATAAATAGACAGAGAGCGGGAGCTAGCTCCGTCTGGCCAGGCTGTGATAGGCTCTCCCCCTCCTAAGCCTGCCATCCTGAGTGGTGGAAGATGGAGTCAGTCTCACAGACATAGAAGCAGGTGCAGACTGATTACCTATGGGCATTGACACAGAAGCTGTGCCTGGCAGATCCTTTACAGGTCATCAAAAAAATGATGAAAAAATTCTAAAGGGCCAAAATCTGTAACATCAGCTGTTACGCCAGGGTCAACAGTAAATTCAGGAACAAAAAGGGGTGCCAGTACTTGGGGGTTCCCAATTTAGAGCCAACTCCTCAAGAACTTCAGGTCCTTGGCCATGTACCACTTCCATCTGCCTTTGCGCTTCTGCGCTAGTACAAGGCAGACTTTCTACATTTTGGCCACTAGCTTCCGCCCTTTTTGCACTGGGGCCAGACATAGCACTGTCATCAGAGCTTTCTGTATCGCTTCTATCAAAGCCTTCAAAGGCAATGTCGCTTTCTGAACTTTGTTCACTGTCCGTGTATAATATTGCACAAGCCTGTTCCACGGAATACTTTTCGCGTGACATCTTTATAGGTATACAAAATTGTTTGTACTTTTTACGTTCACACTAATAATTGATAAAAACACCTTTTTTTTTTATAACTGTTGACGTATAATGAATCGCAATTTACTCGCCAAACCGCACTACAGATCACTCCTCAGAACAAATTAAAATTAATTAATTGTGAAAAAAATTATTAAATGACACTAAATAGTTAATGTATGAATAAATTTATAAATTAACTAACTAATAAACTAACTAACAATTTGTTATCAAGCTAACTAACCTACTATTCCTGCTTGCCTATTCTAAAACTAAGGGGCACAGGGAATACAAAGTATATAGTTTCTATATACTTTGTAAATGTATATATACTTAAATATATATATATATATATATATACATATAAAAAAAATGAAGAGGCAGCACTCCAAGGAAATTAGTGAAAAAAAGTGGTGTGTTTATTCATCCCAGGCAGGCAACGTTTCGATCCGTCTCTATGGGATCTTTGTCAAGCTTTGACAAAGATCCCATAGAGACGGATCGAAACGTTGCCTGCCTGGGATGAATAAACACACCACTTTTTTTCACTAATTTCCTTGGAGTGCTGCCTCTTCATTTTTTGGGGATTTCATTAAAGAGGCTCTGTCATCAGATTATCAAATCCCTATCTCCTATTGAATGTGATGGGCGCTGCAATGTAGATAACAGCAAAGTTTTGTTTTGTTTTTTTTTTAAAACGATCATTTTTGCAATTTTATATTTATGCAAATTAGCTTTTCAATGGACAACTGGGTGTGTTTTCTCGTGTATTTCCAACTGGGCGTGTATTGTGTTTTTACCAACTGGGCGTGTATTGTGTTTTTACCAACTGGGCGTTGTGAATAGAAGTGTATGATGCTGACAAATCAGCATCATACACTTCTCATCGTTCCCACCCAGCTTCTTTCACTAAAGAAACACAGCGTGACGTCACCCACAGGTCCTTCAACCTTGTCGTCGGACAAAGAAGATACATCGGCTGAAAGGCGTCCAAAAGGTTAATATGCTCGTCGGTAGGGAGTTTACTATGCTTACCTGCACATGGTGATGCTGCTGCAAATTCAACTGTACGCCTGGAGCTGTGGTGTCTTCTCTCTTCCGACGCCAAGGTTGAAGGACCTGTGGGTGACGTCACGCTGTGTCTGCAGTGAAAGAAGCTGGCTGGGAATGATGACGTCACCCACAGGTCCTTCAACCTTGGCGTCGGAAGAGAGAAGACACCATACATCAACCCCCACACTACGACATGCTATGTCTTGGTGTGCAAAGGGGTTAATGTGCAGCAGATGGTGCAGAGTGAAAATTACAATTTTCCACTCATATGCCATTTTAGTGCACTATATGTTATGCCCAGTTTGTGCCACTGAAGACAGATACCTCATAAAATATTAACCGGGTTCTCCCGGGTATGGCGATGCCATATCTCTGGACGTAAACTGGTGTTTAGGCACGCTGCAGGGCTCAGAAGGGACGGAGCGCCATTTGGCTTTTGGGGCGCAGATGTAGCTTGGTAGTTGTTCTGTTTGGGGTTTTACTGGTGTTTCAGTTTATAATGTGGGGGCATATGTAATCTGTGCGGGGTACATCAGGGTATAGTAAGAGGGTATAATAATGCAGTAAATAAATAATAATTCATAGAAATGTGGCCGGTGTCGCTCTGATAAATGGCGCCCAATCTTATCCGCTTTTGGACACTGCACATTTTGCATCGCCATATTCTGAGAGCCAGAACTTTTTTATTTTTTCTCCACCGGAGCTGTGTGAGGGTTTATTCTTTGCGGGACAATCTGTAGTTTTCATTGGTACAATTTTGGGGTACCAGAAATTTTTTTTTAGCACGTTTTATTCCATTTTTTGGCAAGCAAGGTGACAAAAAAACATCAATTCTGACAATGTTTTTTATTCTTTTCTTTTTTTTCTGGCGTTCACCCTGGGCTATAAATGACCATTTTACTTTATTCTGCGTGTCGATACGATTACGGCGAGACCATATGTATATAATTTTTTTATGTTTTGCAGCGTTTGTGCAATAAAATCACTTCTTTTTAAAATAAATTATTTTTTGTGTCACCATATTCTGAGAGCGACAACTTTTTTATTTTTCAGTCAAAAAAGCGGTGTAAGGGCTTGTTTTTTGCAGGACGGGTTGTAGTTTATATTGGTACCATTTTGGCGTACATGCGACTTTTTGATCACTTTTTATTGTATATTTTGGGAGGGGTGGTAACCAGAAAATTGTGATTCAGGCACTGTTTTTCGTTTATTTTTTTCGCAGTGTTCACCGTGCGGGAAAAATAATATTACAGTTTTATAGTTGGGGTCGTTACGAATGCGGTGATACCAAATATGTCTTATTATAGGAAAAACATTTTTGTTTATGTCACTAATAACTTTTATTTTTACACTTTCTAAACATTTTTATTATCTTTTTTTTACTTTTTTTACTTGTCCCACTAGGGGACACTTAGACTTGCAGCTCTGATCGCTGCTAGAACACATTACACTACCTACGTAGTGTAATGTGTTCTAACTGTCATTGTGACGTGACAGTCACACTGACAGGAAGCTTCGGAGGAATGGCCGGAGGCTGCTCCTCCGAGGCTTCCGTACATGGCAGCCCAGAGGCCATTTTCTGGCCTCTGGTTGCCGTGATAAGGATCGCCAGCCCTCGCAAATGCATGTGGGGGGCTGCCAATCTGCTCTAAGCCTCTTCAATGTGGTGATCGCAATCGACCACCGTATCGAAGGGGTTAATTGCCGATTTCAGCGGCGACAAGCCGCTGATCGGCAACGGGGAGAGCAGAGTAGACACCCTGCACAGTTAACCGCCGCTGCGGTGTAGCGCCGTGCGGCGGTTAACTGTTAAAGCGTGGACGTAACTGCACGCCCAGGTGCGCGAAGTTACTACTCACCTGGGCGTTCATGTACGCCAAGGTGCAGGAAGGGGTTAATCATGGTGATCACATGCTTACCAGCCGTACCAATCGGTTCTGCTGTCAGTGAGTAGGTTGCTGGGGAGCGGGGGACACTGAAACAGTCGGCGTCCGAGCGCTTTTCACAACGCTATGCCGGCTGAAACAGTGATCTATATATTTGTCCTGGCAGCACGTGGTATGTGCGAAAAGGACGGGTGTGTACAGATTGTCGGCATGAAAGGGTTTAAGGTGAAAAAAGTTCTGAAATGATTCATCTTGGATTGATTTTGTAACATGACAAAAACCTGGCATTTTTACAGGGGTGTGTAGACTTTTTATATCTATTGTATATACAACACCAGAACCAGGCTTAGTACATATACACAGTGCCAGAACCAAGCTCAGTACATAAATACAACACCAGAACAAAACTCATTACATATATACAGCAACGGAACCAAGCTCATTGCATATATACAGTACCAGAACAAAGCTCAGTACATATATACAACACCAGAACCAAGCTCAGTACATAAATACAACACTAGAACCAAGCTCAGTGTCATGATCTAGGGATATGTGGACACACTAGGCCGCTCCGCCATAGCGGAGAGGCAGCTGGCCCAGTCACAGTTTATTCAAAAGTCTATACAAAGAGTTCGTAGCACAAGGGTACCTGAGATAGTCCAGACAATGGCAGAGGGGGCTAGATGTGGCAAGTTGCGCCAGACGTGGCGAATGATACCAGGAGTGGCAGATGACAACAGACATGGCGTATAACAGTAGGCGGCACAACACGACTCCAACACTAGACAGGCTCAAAAGCAATACAGTACGGGAAAAAGGTAGCAGGGCACGGGAACAATGGGAGCTGGATAACACTAAGGGACCATTTGCAATACAAACATGGGAAGAATACAACAACGCTCAGACAAGGAGTGAAAGGGCAAGGCCCTTTTTATAGTCCAGGGTGGTCTGGGAAATAATTAATTACATATGCGCATGCTGGCCCTTTGAGGCCGGAAACCAGCGCGCGCCCCCTTTGCGGACATTGCAGGACAAAGTGGCTGGATACGCTGACGTCTCTGGGGAGGGAGACGTCAGCCACAGGAGGGAAGTCTACAGTCATGGCCGTCAGCAGGTAAGGGAAGGCTGCGGCCCGCATCCGCGGCCATTACACTCAGTACATAAATACAACACCAGAACCAAGCTCAGTACAAATATACAACACCAGAACTAAGCTCAGTACATATATACAACACCAAAATAAAGCTTAGTACATATACAGCACCAGAACCATGCTCAGTACATATATACAACACCAAAACTAAGCTCAGTACATATATACAACACCAGAACCAAGCTCAATACATATATACAGCAACAGAACCAGGCTCAGTACATATATACAACACCAGAACCAAGCTCAGTACATATATACAGCAACAGAACCAAGCTCAGTACATATATACAGCACCAGAACAAAGCTCATTACGTATATACAGCACCAGAACTAAGCTCAGTACATATATACAACACCAAAACCAAGTCTCTGGGAGGGAGACGTCGGCCACAGAAGGGAAGTGTACGGTCATGGCCGTCAGCAGGTAATGGAAGGCTGCGGCCCGCAACCGCGGCCATTACACTCAGTACATAAACACAACACCAGAACCAAGCTCAGTACAAATATCCAACACCAGAACTAAGCTCAGTACATATATACAACACCAAAACCAAGCTCCGTACATATATAAAACACCAGAACCAAGCTCAGTACATATATACAGCAACAGAACCAGGCTCAGTACATATATACAACACCAGAACAAAGCTCAGTACATATATACAACACCAGAACCAAGCTCATTACATATATACAGCACCAGAACTAAGCTCAGTACATATATACAACACCAAAACCAAGCTTAGTACATATATACAACACCAGAACCAAGCTCAGTACATATAAACAGCAACAGAACCAGGCTCAGTACATATATACAACACCAGAACCAAGCTCAGTACATAAATACAACACCAGAACAAAGCTCAGTACAAATATACAACACCAGAAACAAGCTCAGTACATATATACAACACCAAAAACCAAGCTCAGTACATATATACAACACCAGAACAAAGCTCAATACATATATACAGCAACAGAACAAGGCTCCATACATATATACAACACCAGAACCAATCTCAGTACTTATATACAGCAACAGAACCAGGCTCAGTAGCTATATACAACTCCAGAACCAAGCTCAGTACATATATACAACACCAGAACCAAGCTCAGTACATATATACAACACCAAAAACCAAGCTCAGTACATATATACAACACCAGAACAAAGCTCAATACATATATACAGCAACAGAACCAGGCTCAGTAGATATATACAACACCAGAACCAAGCTCATTACGTAAATACAACTCCAGAACCAAGTTCAGTGACAAGTCCTGCTGGAAAATGAAATCAGCATTTCCATAAAGCATGTCAGCAGTGGGAAACATGAAGTGCTGTAAAATTTCCTGCTAGATGGCTGTGCTGACTCTGGACTTGATATAACACAGTGGACCAACACCAGCAGATGACGTTGGCCCCCAAACCATCACTGACTGTGGGAACTTCACACTGGACAAGCAACTTGGATTGATGCCTCTCCACTCTTCCTCCAGACTCTGGGACCTCGATTTCCAAATGAAAGGCAAAATTTACTTTCATCTGAAAACAGGACTTTGGACCACTGAGCAGCAGTGTTGGTCCACTGTGTTATATCTGTGTTATATCAAGTCCAGAGTCAACACAGCCATCTACCAGGAAATTTTAGAGCTAACAAGCTTTATGGAGATGCTGAATTCATTTTCCAGGAGGACTTTGTACCTGCCCACACTGCCAAAAGTACCAATACCTGGTTTAATAACCACAGTATCACTGTGCTTGATTGGCCAGCAAACTCGCCTGACCTAAACCCCAAAGAGAATCTATGGGGTATTGTCAAGAGGAAGATGAGAGACACCAGACCCAACAATGCAGACGAGCTGAAGGCCTCTATCAAAGCAACCTGGACTTCCATAACAGCTCAGCAGTGCCACAGGCTGATCGCCCCCATGCCACGCTGCATTAATGCAATAATTCATGCAAAATGAGCCCCGACCAAGTATTGAGAGCATATACTGTACATACTTTTCAGTAGGCCAACATTACGGTATTAATGATTTTTGAAATTGGGTTTATATAATATTCTAATCTTCTGAGACACAAAAGTTGGGGTTTTCATTAACTGTTAGCCATAATCATCAACATTAAAAGATACAAATGCTGGAAATAAATCACTCTGTGTGTAATGAATCTATATAAAATGAGTTTTACTTTTTGAATTGAATTACTGAAATAAATTAACTTTTTGATGATATTCTAATTCATTGAGAAGGACTAGTATATACAGCACCAGAACCAAGCTCAGTACATATATACAACACCAGAACAAAGTTCAGTACATAAATACAACACCATAACAAAGCTCAGTACATATATACAACACCAGAACCAAGCTCAGTACATATATACAGCACCAGAACAAAGCTCAGTACATACATTCAGTGCCAGAACCATGCTCAGTACATAAATACAACACCAGAACCAAACTCAGTACATAAATACTTCACCAGAACCAAGCTCAATACATATACACAGCACCAGAACCAAGCTTAGTACATATACACAGCACCAGAACAAAGCTTAGTACATATACATAACACCAGAACAAACTCAGTACATATACACAGCACCAGAACAAAGCTCCATACATATATACAGCACCAGAACAAAGCTAAGTACATATACACAGCACCAGAACAAAGCTCAGTACATATACACAGCACCAGAAACAAGGTCAGGACATATGTACAGTACCAAAACCAAGCTCAGTACATATATACAGCACCAGAACAAAGCTCAGTACATATATACGATTCCGGAACCAAGCTCAGTACATAAATACAGCACCAAAGAGAAGCTCAGTACATATATACAACTACAGAACCAAGCTTAGCACATAAATACAGCACCAGAATCAAGCTTAGTACATATATACAGCACCACAACAAAGCTCAGTACATATATACAGCACCAGAGCAAAGCTCATAACATAAATGCAGCTCCAGAACCAAGCTCAGTACATATATACAACACCAGAACCAAGCTCAGTACATAAATACAACACCAAAACCAAGCTCAGTACATGTATATGGGGGGACCCTTGACGCGGAGTGTGAGCTTGCGTATTTTGGCCAAAATATGAACTAATTCCTCATGTTTATCATTGATATTCACCGAGTATCATGGATATCTTTTCAGGATGCAGCCAGGTCTAGTGCTGGGGGAGAATGGTGTGTTAGGATATTGGAAGGTGCTAGGTAGCCCGTCTTGTCTAATATTATGGGCATGACTAATAGGCTGTAAGCCAGCATCGTGCACTAAATGCACCCATGTGACTGACACACTTATAAAAGCTTCACTGCAGATATTACCCCCTGTTGCATTCCCTGTAGATAGTGCCCCCTGTAGCGTTCCCTGTAGATAGTGCCCCCTGTGGCGTTCCCTGTAGATAGTGCCCCCTGTGGCATTCCCTGTAGATAGTGCCCCTGAGGCGCTCCCTGTATATAGGGTCCCTATATAGTCCCCTGTAGTTAGGAACCCTATATAGTCCCCTGTAGATAGGGCCCCCTATATAGTCCCTGTAGTTAGGGCCCCCTATATGGTCCCCTGTAGATAGGGCACCCAACACTGTCCATTACATGCTTACCTGTCCCTGTTTCCGCGCCGTCCTTCAGCGACACCAGGCCTCCAGCGGAAAGACGCAGTAGCACGAAGACGCCATCGCGTCGACTGCATTATCACCAAAGTGCCTCGTGTTATGGGATTGCAAGTTGAGCAATTCCCCAAAGGCTGCTGGAGACTGCCGGGAGAAAGCGTGCAAATAAATATGCAACCTCAAATCCATCACAACACTGATCGACAGAGACTATGCCTACTCTAAGGTTTTCGCCAGAGCTGACCGCAATGCTGGATGTTTTTTGCTGCATAGAACCCAGGTTGTCTTAGCAGAGTTCAGTGTTGGATAAGAGGTGCAATGCAGGCAAACCTGAACAGGAACCAGACAGCCAGAGGGTAAACAGAACATCCAAAACAGTAAGCAAGTGGATATCGGGTAAAGCAGTGGTCAGAACCAGCCGGGAGCAGATATTCAAAATCGGTAAACAAAGGGTTATCCAAATACACGCGGAGCTCAATTTCCAAGAAGTCCAGAAGTCAGAGGTAAAGGGTGTATGTAAGTAGCTTGATCAAAACACATGCAGACAGGAAAATCTCAAGCAAAGAAAAGGTGGAGAAAGCCAGGTATAAATACAACCCTACACCTGATAGGCAGAAGGACAGAGAAAACAGATAGGCTCAAAGTAAAACCAGAACCGCCCAGAAGCTAGAACAGTAGTCATGGTGATCTTAAGGAAACAGACTGGCCCCCAATTAGGCCACATTCTACCTACATCCTACCTAATTTAGTCACCTTTCACAAATCTCTTCATCTGCCAGTCTCTGCTCTCATAGACGACATGTTTTGTAGAATGGCTCACAGAGGTTTTCCGCGCGAAATCCAGGAGCATCTTAATGAATTCTAGAGGTTTGTTTGGCATGACGTTAAATAGTTAGCAGCCACATAAAAGAGGCCTGCAAGTGACACGTGGTTCCTGAGCCACATGGTGACCACCAAAGTGCTATATTACGCTATAATTTTGTGGTGATTTTTTGTATTTCAGTAGAGACGTGTGTAATGGGAAAAAAAACCTAATTTGCTGCATTTAATTACAAATTTCATCTGGAAGAGTTCATGTCTCTTCTTCATGATATAATGGGGGAGATTAACTAAAGGTCTATCGCCCGTTGCCATGGGGGATGCTTGCACACCAAGCCTGCTCATATGGAACTCTATGGCATTTCAGAGATTGGAGATAAAAACATCAAGGACCCCTAAAATTGCCGTCTCGCAACAGAGTTGCCTTTCACGGGGCACTTGTCGTAAATGCATGGCCACACTTTTCCCTAAAATTTCCTCAACGGTCTCCTCGTTGCATTGTGTGAGATGGGCCAGCACCCGGGGCATCTATCATTGCTCTTGTGTTTTCCTGCTGGACTTTTCTTATACAGCCACGTGTTCTGGCCGTTGGTATCGCAACAGGGTCTTCTTGGCCTGCTGGCTCCACTCCTTGTGGCTCTGGGCCTGGATCAGATGTTCCTGCAGATGGCAACTCAATCAATGTGACATTGGAGTCTTCATCCTGCAGACTTTCTCGATTACTATGATTGCAAACATAAATTATTTTAAAAAACTTCCCCAAAAAATTAACCCCCCCAAAAAAACTGGACGTATGTTATGTCCCACAGGTAACTAGGGGACATACCAAAGCACCGTGCATCAAAATTAGGCCTAGCAACACACCTAGCAACATCACATTTTGTGAAGGATAGAGGTATGCTACGTCCAACAGGTATCTGGAGGACATAGCAAACAGTTTTAAAATGTTTTAAAAAATGACAACATGAAGTACTTACGGCTCAATCTCCATCACATCAGTTAAGAACCGGAGTTGATGGGTATACATATAGGGCATCTTCTTCGATCGCCCATCCCCGCTCCGGGCCCTGCGCCAGTATTTCCCTCCTGTACTGGTCGCGGCATGTATTCCACTGCAAATTTTCTATTGATCACTGTGAAAAAATTAAGATAAATAAATGAATGAATAAAACTTTAGCAATATAATTAATTAAAAGGAAAAAAAACTGAAGAAACAGAACTATATTCGAAAAGAATAAAAAAATAAGAGCAGTAAAGCAAAAAACTCTGCAAGGGCATTATAACTACACACAAAGAGAGGAATACAATAGATGATCCACAAGACCGTTATAGCAAAGATAAAAGGTATATATAAATAACGAAATTGCAACACTTACAGTTAAGAAAAAAGAAGTTGAGACCCGAAAATACCCACGATAGTTAACGCACCGCCGGTTGCACAGGTACACAGGCGACACTGAAGCGCGTCCCTGGAGTCAAGGCAACCAAAAAGTGGCTATGGAAGCCGAAGAGGGCGAGAAAGAACAAGGGAGGAATATGAGCACTGCAAGGATGGTGAGTAACAAAATAATTTTTTATAAATTCTTTTATTTTCAAATTTCACAAACATAACACGTTAATGCCATAAGAATATGCAACCATATAGTACGTCGGCACGCAGGTCAGCATAAGTGTGCACTCTGAATGGTAATATATAACCTATAGATTTTCGGGTACAATTAACACAAAAAAGTGTGGCGGAGAAAATATAAATTTTATTAACATATATCACAAACAATTAAAAATGAGTCATACAGAGCATGAAAAATAAAAACGGTAAAAAATCGCAGGGAGTACAGGTACAAAGAAAATGGGGACAAAGTCCAGTGAGTGTAGCAACCAGACTAATTACATTGTTGTATGGTCTGCACAGAGATCCAAACTGATGTTTTGTAACAGGCAACAATGTGCAATGACACTAATGTAAAGTGATGAACAATATGCAAGTCTGTAGCCAAACTCCAATCACCCATATAACTGCTTGAAAAGCTAGAGAGTAAAGGTAAGTGTTGCTTAAAAGTAGATGTTATAGTAAACACAAGCAGCATGGGAGAAATGAGTTGAATAACATACCCATGATACTGATGGTGTCCCTGCGATGAGAGACCGTCAAACCCGACGCGCGTTTCGGCGGGATGCCTTCGTCTGGGGGTGGCGTCTCTCCAGCTGGGGTCACCCCTTTAAAAGAACCCCTGTCCAATCATGTGCATTTGCAAAAAAATATATACAGAGTTTGTTAGCGGCGTCATGCGCCAGGTGTGGAGATGGTCGCTCAATTGCTTCTGACAGAGCGTCATCAGAGTGGGAGTGAGCCACCGGCGTCTGACGCCGGAGCGCCACGCCCACCCCGATAGAGACGCCCTATCCAGAAGGAGGCGAAACCACTCCCCCTGACGTAAGCGCACACGGCAAAATGCCAGTACGAAGAGAGTGACTGGGAGTTGCAAAGGAAGCACATGACTGGGCAGGCTGTCAGAAAGCCCAGAGACCGCACTACGGCATGATACACAGAAACACTAACTTCATTTACCATTATAGTTAAAGATCGATATGTATGCATATAAAAGATGACTATTTAAAAGAATATAAATTATATCAATAAGAGATAGATAATAAATGGATTGAGTATTTATGTGGTTATTTTAATAAAGAAAACGCATCAATGTGAATATTACTCGACATGGAAAGAAACAAAGAGTGGCTGAGTACAGGGGTAGGATAGAGAGCAAAAAAACCACGGCGCCACTTGGTGTGGATCAAAGGAGATGGAGGTGAGGAATAAAGGAGATATATATGCTCACCGTGAGGTTAGGAGAGTTGAATGGAGGGGTCCACGGGATAGCTGCTGCCAGATCCGAGCCGGTTACCGAGGTGACCGCTTAGGTACGAGAAGTGCAGGTAAAAACAATTGGGATCTATGTTGGAGCTGCTGCGTGGTGTGGACAAGGTACAGATCCAGAAGACCAGTTTTTATAAACTGTTTTATTGCTAAATTTGCAACGCGTTTCAACGCCGAACTGGCGTTTTCGTCAGGCATAGGGATACAGAAAAAAAGAGACATGCTTGTATACAGGTAATAGGCCATCTGGTTAGGGCCAGTTCAGACTGATCAATTTAGGTAAAAAACCGCGAAAAACTCGGGCGGGTCAAAGTTCAAATGGAACGATCTATTACAATGACAGTATGAGTTTTAATACAAACAAATAAATAAACAAATAAAAGTATATGCGTAATAAAAGACGGGGTGTCACGTCAGAGAGTGATTTTGGAGCGATATACAGGGGTAGATAAAAACGTTGTGTCGTGTGTAGAGGACGGCAACATTTGGTTGCTTGTATTGTTAGCTAGTGTCATCAGAGGAGGAGGGTGAGCAAGTTGTATCTGATTTTTATTGTTATTTGTTAGGTCATAAAATGTTAGTTATGTTTGGGATGTGAACGATTCTATCTGATGGTTATGCTGTTTACACGTTGCTATAGAGACAAACTGTGTTACGGAAGCCGATGCGGTCCAAAAGGAAATGGAACGCATGGTGAGCCGCATAACGCGAGGGATCGCTGTGCTGCTCAGAATGGACAATGACCAGAGAACGTATCTGCCAAAAAGAAAAGAAGGGGCGGAGGGTGAGTATAAATTAAGTACCATAAGTGGATATAGACAAAATGCCTTGATTAGTATTCAAGATTTGTTAAATCTAAATGTTACTTTGAGAAAACGCAGAACAATATTAGAGGGTAAGGATGGTTTTGTTAAGGTGGTCTGGACGGTGCCTATAATCTGAATGGTTGGTTCGAATATTTTAGTGAATAAATGTATGACTTATGGATTTCTTTTAGAAGTGAGAGTTTCTATTAGAGGACGTTAAATGTATTTTGGTTTTGTGTGTGAAGAAACCGCAAATGCAAAATGGGTTATTATGTAGTTGTTGCTAAAAGGCAAGGATGAAGGTTATTAAAGTGCTGTTAGGAGATGCGGAGAGAAATATGATGTCTTGATTTGTATTGTAGTAGTTTGTGGGGATATCATAGTTCAATATACAGACCGTAGCGTTATAGTTGTTAGATTTTATAGATTCACGTGGGTGCAGAAGGGATCCTAGAGGTGTTGGTTGTTAGATATTTTTCAATTTTGGAGTTAGTCAAACAATTAGTCCAAAGATGACTCTGTGATGTCATTTAGACCCAAAGGGTGTAGTGTATTCATTTTAAAAATCCAGTAGTTTTCCCTTTGTTTTAATTTGCTGAATCTGTTTGGGACGTCAAAATGAATATGTTCAATGGGTGTGATTTAGATTTTGTTAAATTGGCAATCATGTACTTGAGAAAAGTGACGGGATATACTGTGTTTGAGGTATCCAGTGTTTACATTGAACCGATGGTTGTTAACTCGGGTTCTTAAACATTGGGTAGTTCTTCCGATGTACTGCAACTGGCACGGGCACTCCATTAGGTAAATGACGTACGAGCTGCCACAGTTGAGGAGAGTTTGAATTGTGAATGTTTCGTTGGTGACTGTGGAAGTATAGTTGTATTTTTTGTGGCTAATGGAATTGCAACAAAGGCAGCGTGAATGTCCACATTTGTAGGACCCTTTGAGGTTGGAGAGAAAGTTTGCATGAGGTGTTGGATGTTTCTTTACTCTGCTGGGGGCCAAGATATTTTTGAGGGTTAAAGACCGTCTGAATGTGATGTTTGGTTTATATGATAATGTGTCTTTTAGATGCGGATCATTTTTTAGGATGTGCCAATGTTTGGAGAGGATGTTCCTGATCGTTTTATTGCCTCTGTTGTAGGTGGTGATGAAGTTGAGATTAGAGTTAGTGGAACCTGATTTGGGTTTCTTGAGGGGGGGGGGGTTTAAACAGGACTTTTGTGTAAGTACTGAAGCTTTTGATCGTGCGCCTTTTATGAGATTGGTGGGGAAACATTTGTCTTTGAATCTTTTTTCAAGGATTAAGCACTCCTTGTTGAAGTCTTTGTCAGTGCTGCAATTTTTCCTTATCCTCCTGAACTGCCCAAAAGGTATATTTTTGAGCCAGGGGCGGTAGTGGGCACTTCTGAAGTCAATGTAGCTGTTAACGTCTACTAGTTTGAAATGTATTTTCGTTATGAATTTATTGCTGTCGTAGTTGATGGTGAGATCTAAAAAGTCTATAGAAGTGGGGGAAAACGTATGTGTGAATGATAGGTCATAGTTGTTTTTATTTAGGGTTTCGATGAAGCGGACGGCTTCCTCCTCGGTGCCATTCCATATTATAAACATGTCGTCAATGTACCGTTTATATAGCAGTATGTTATTTTTGTAGGGGTGTTCACCATGGATGTGTGTCTTTTCAAAGGATCCCATATACAAGTTTGCATAGGAGGGTGCAAAGCGGGTGCCCATTGCACACCCTTTGATCTGATGGTAAAAACTGCTGTCAAAACTGAAAATATTGTGTTTGAGAATGAAATCAATACAGTTGGTTAGGAAATCTACCTGGGGTTCAGGGATAGTGTTATTTGAGGAAAGGAATGAGTGGGCTACTTCTATACCTCTGTCGTGAGGGATGTTACTGTACAGTGCGGTTACGTCCGCTGTCAGGAAACAGATTGGGGATGTCGACGGGTCAAAATTTAGGTAGTTTAAATCTCTAATTAATTGTGTGGAGTCCTTGAGGTGGGATGGTAGGGTGAGAACAAGGGGTTGAAGGTGAAGGTCTATGAAATGTGAGAGGTTGCTAGTGAGGGAGCCTATTCCCGAGATGATGGGACGTCCAGGGGGGTCTGTTAGTGATTTGTGGATTTTTGGTAAATGGTAAATGAAGGGCATGTTGGGAAAAGAGACAGACAGAAACCGTTTCTCTTTTTTATTAATCAATCCTGATGTGGCAGCTAACTCTATAAGATTCTGGTATTCAAGTATGTACATAGATAATGGGTTTGTAGTCAGTTTGCTGTAGAAAGTGGTGTCACTGAGAATCCTCATAGTCTCATCGAGGTATTTTTCTCTGTCCTAGATGACTATGCCCCCCCCCCCTTTGTCGGCCGGGCGAATTATGATTTCCTGACTTTTTTGGAGGTTTTTCATAGCCTTTCTTTCATACGTAGTTAAGTTGTCTGGATAATGGGATGGTAGGTCTAGTGTCCTGAATTCGTTGCTTACCAGGGACGAAAAGGTTTCTATCATCGGGCCTTGATGGTGGGTTGGGTAAAAGTTAGATTTAGGGTGGACTTCCACTGGGATGGCATTGGATGTAGCAGGGTTTTCAGGTGTTTCAATGATTGAACTTGGTATGATGATGGATTTGGTCATGGCAAAGTGTCTGGTAAGAGTAAGTTTTCTTGTAAACCTATTGAGATCCATGAAAAGTTCGAAATTATTGGTTGAAGCTGTGGGGCAAAAGGAAAGGCCTCTATTTAAAAGGCTGTGTTCGGAACTATTTAGAGTGTGTAGTGACAGATTGAATAATTTTACTGTTGGACCAGGTTCCTCTTTTTGTTGAGGGATGGATGTTGATTTGTTGCGTTTTTTGCCTCCTCTCCGTCCTCTAGGTCTGTGTCTAGTTTCCTTTTGGTTGAGATTTTTTGAATTTTTGGAAAAAAATTGGTTATGGTTTGAGCTTTGGGGCTCATGATGTAGGGGATCAGTATATCTTTGCTCACAACAGTGGGGGTTAGTGGAGGTCTGACTAACTGGGAGGGGAGTCCTAAAAAAGACGTTGCTGCATATGTGAAGTCTAAGGCAGAGGTGGCCAGGTCGATATTAGGGATGGTGAACCCCTGGGTTGTATTATTGTCCTCTGTGGGACTGCAGAAGTGGTCATCAGGTGAGGTTGGGTTGGTGAAATATGGAGTATTGTGTATGGATAGTTGGAGTAAAGATGGGAAATTGTTACCATCATCCTCGTCTATAGAGTCGTTGATCAGAGATGTGGGGGAGAGGGTGATGGAGGATAGGGGAACTTCCATTGGTTCAGATGTGGAGGGTAACCGAGATAGATGGATTGCTAAGTCGGAGGATTTAAAAGCGTTCATAGGTATTTTGGGACTGTAATGTCTGTACAGGGAAGGTTTGTTGGGTTGTGGAATAGGGTTCAGGGTGGGGATTGTGACTGTGTCATGACAGCTGGTTTTTGTGACCAGTGTTGGAGTGTTGGTCCTCAGAGGGTGGTTTTGGGTTTCCAAAATATTTTGTTTCCTTTGTGATGTTGTCTCATTGGTTCGGTTATTGAGTCTGGACTTGGAGCTGTTCCTGAAGGACCTGCTATATGTCATGACCCTATCCCCTGGGGCTGTAGGAATGGATTTACTCGAAATATTTCTATTTAGAGTGGTACTGTGATCAGACACAATGGTGTCTTTGTGTGAGATAGGTAAGGTGCTGGATTTCCAGTCACCTACAGGGTTAATGGCATAGTCTGCTTGGTCTCTTTTTAATTTTTTCACTTTTTTTAAAATGAGATCTCTTTCATATGTGATCAGTCTTCTGCTAGTGGATTCCTCCAGTTTAAGGAAATCACAATGATCACTGAAGTGTAATAGTTGTTCCTTAATCATAGAAATGTCTGACAGAAGGGCATTGCTGAGCGTTGTGCGTTTGGTGTGCAGTCTTTCTAGGAAACCTAGATGGCATACATCTATAAAAGACTTCCAGTCAGTGCTGAAAGTTATGTCTGTAGGGTACGGGTTAGTGATTAATAACCTTAGACCTCTAGGAGTGATGTTACCAGAAATATACAATAATAAAAATTGACAATCAATGTTCTGAAGGGCCTCTTTTTTCAGAGATAGATATAAGTCAGTCATCTTTTGGGTTTCTTCAAATGATGAGGTATTACTCACTATGTGAGAGTGTCCTGGCAAGGTGTCGGTCCCAATGGATTCAAGGATAAGCCGTTCACGTAGTCGGTTCCTTTCGTTGGTAAAATCCAACATCGTGGGTGGTGGTTCCAGATGCTTGTAAGATGTTGCCGAAAGTCGTTTTACCTGGAAAGGTAATTCGGGTGTAGTAGCTCCAAGATGTTGCCGAAAGTCATTTTACCTGGAAAGGTAATTCGGGTGTGGTAGATCCAAGATAGCGGCTGCCAGTGCAGGAGTCGACTTTCCAGCCAAAAACCACCGGAGAGGATCACCGGGAATGGGTGGTAAGATGCTCCTGATATCGGAGTATCAGCTTTGCGGAGCGGATGCAATCCGATCTGAGGTAGGATAGAGAGCAAAAAAACCACGGCGCCACTTGGTGTGGATCAAAGGAGATGGAGGTGAGGAATAAAGGAGATATATATGCTCACCGTGAGGTTAGGAGAGTTGAATGGAGGGGTCCACGGGATAGCTGCTGCCAGATCCGAGCCGGTTACCGAGGTGACCGCTTAGGTACGAGAAGTGCAGGTAAAAACAATTGGGATCTATGTTGGCGCTGCTGCGTGGTGTGGACAAGGTACAGATCCAGAAGACCAGTTTTTATAAACTGTTTTAAAGCTAAATTTGCAACGCGTTTCAACGCCGAACTGGCGTTTTCGTCAGGCATAGGGATACAGAAAAAAAGAGACATGCTTATATACAGGAATGAGGCCATCTGGTTAGGGCCAGTTCAGACTGATCAATTTAGGTAAAAAACCGCGAAAAACTCGGGCGGGTCAAAGTTCAAATGGAACGATCTATTACAATGAATTTTGAATTCCCTCGTGGTCAAGCCAACATAAATTTTGGGACAGGGACATGTTGCGTAGTAGACGACTGCTTTGGTAGAGCAGGTAATTTGGTGTGTGATGTTATAAATACGCTTACCTGTTGAGTCGGAAAAAGAGGTAGCTTGCTCGATGTTGGGGCAAGCTACACAGTGACCACAAGCTTTACATCCCCATTTAGTTACTTATTTCTTTCATTATTATTTTTTATTATATATTTTTTATGCTGATTGATTAACTTTTTAGTTTTCAACACAACTATTTACATGTATATATTTTTGATATACTCTATCTTATCTTGCACCTTAATTCATCACTCAATCTTCGGATTTTATAATTCATTAACAGATCTGTATATTACCATTAACATCACTCATTTTTATTAATTTCTCTTTCCATATCATTTCACTCAGCCACCTTTTCTTTCTATGCTGAGCAATACTTACATTGATGCGGTTTTTTCTTTTAAAAAAAACCATACAAATATTTAATTTAATTATTATATATATATTTTTTTCTTATTGATATAATTTACATCCTTTTAAATGTATATATTCTCGATATACTCTTTCTCATCTTGCACCTTAATTCATCACTTAATCTTTGGATTTTATAATTCATTCATGGACCTGTATATTACCATTAATATTACCTATTTTTCCTATCACACCCCTGTACTCAGCCACTCTTTGTTTCTTTCCATGTCGAGTAATATTCACATTGATGCGTTTTCTTTATTAAAATAACCACATAAATACTCAATCCATTTATTATCTATCTCTTATTGATATAATTTATATTCTTTTAAATAGTCATCTTTTATATGCATACATATCGATCTTTAACTATAATGGTAAATGAAGTTAGTGTTTCTGTGTATCATGCCGTAGTGCGGTCTCTGGGCTTTCTGACAGCCTGCCCAGTCATGTGCTTCCTTTGCAACTCCCAGTCACTCTCTTCGTACTGGCATTTTGCCGTGTGCGCTTACGTCAGGGGGAGTGGTTTCGCCTCCTTCTGGATAGGGCGTCTCTATCGGGGTGGGCGTGGCGCTCCGGCGTCAGACGCCGGTGGCTCACTCCCACTCTGATGACGCTCTGTCAGAAGCAATTGAGCGACCATCTCCACACCTGGCGCATGACGCCGCTAACAAACTCTGTATATATTTTTTTGCAAATGCACATGATTGGACAGGGGTTCTTTTAAAGGGGTGACCCCAGCTGGAGAGACGCCACCCCCGGACGAAGGCATCCCGCCGAAACGCGCGTCGGGTTTGACGGTCTCTCATCGCAGGGACACCATCAGTATCATGGGTATGTTATTCAACTCATTTCTCCCATGCTGCTTGTGTTTACTATAACATCTACTTTTAAGCAACACTTACCTTTACTCTCTAGCTTTTCAAGCAGTTATATGGGTGATTGGAGTTTGGCTACAGACTTGCATATTGTTCATCACTTTACATTAGTGTCATTGCACATTGTTGCCTGTTACAAAACATCAGTTTGGATCTCTGTGCAGACCATACAACAATGTAATTAGTCTTGTTGCTACACTCACTGGACTTTGTCCCCATTTTCTTTGTACCTGTTCTCCCTGCGATTTTTGAACGTTTTTATTTTTCATGCTCTGTATGACTCATTTTTAATTGTTTGTGATTTATGTTAATAAAATTTATATTTTCTCCGCCACACTTTTTTGTGTTAAACCCGAAAATCTATAGGTTATATATTAGTCATTGAGGGTCAATGCACCAAGTCAACTTGGTTTTACATATAGATCTTGTCTTAAATATAGCATTGTCTGCCACACTGCGTTACATTCTTTAGCAAGAAGCTCAGAAGAAGAAACAAGTCACGACCAGATAATTGGGAAAATACAAACAGTCTTTATTGAAGTCTCTCATCGCAGGGATACCATCAACATTATGGGTATGTTATTTAACTCTTTTCTCCCATGCTGCTCGTGTTTACTATAAACATCCACTTCTAAGCAATATTTACCCTTACTCTCTAGCTTTTCAAGCAGTTATATGGGTGACTGGAGTTTGGCTACAGACTTGCATATTGTTCATTACTTTACACTAGTGTCATTGCACTTTGTTGCCTGTTAAAAAACACCAGTTTGGAGCTTTGTGCAGACCACACAACAATGTAATCAGTCTGGTTGCTACACTCACTGGACTTTGTCCCCATTTTTTTCGTACCTGTACTCCCTGCGATTTTTGAACGTTTTTATTTTTTCATGCTCTGTATGACTCATTTTTAAATGTTTGTGATATATGTCAATAAAATTTATATTTTCTTCGCTACACTTTTTTGTGTTAATTGTACCCGAAAATCTATAGGTTATATATTGAAGTTAATTTAGACACAGAGACAATAAACAGACAATTAAATATATTAAAATACCATAAACCTCGAACAAGAATGGAATCCGAACAAAAAAGCACGAGCGAAACGCGCGTCGGGTCAAGCAGAGGTCCCCCTTCTTGGTCCGGATCTCCTATTCATCTTGTACCATGTAGGTGTAGGTACATTGCTCAGTGTGCTATATGTACTTAGGACTGCATTTTAGATTTTTTTACTATTTACACTATTTACATAGTTAGTACGGCTGAAAAAAGACACATGTCCATCAAGCCTAGCACTTGCTTTAATAGTTTATACTTATGCACTTTAGCTGTATATAGGAGTCGATTGTGACCATATTTTACTATCTGGGGGTCGCTCTGCTTTTTTGTTCGGATTCCATTCTTGTTCGAGGTTTATGGTATTTTAATATATTTAATTGTCTGTTTGTTGTCTCTGTGTCTAAATTAACTTCAATAAAGACTGTTTGTATTTTTCCAATTATCTGGTCGTGACTTGTTTCTTCTTCTGGGCTTGTTTCTTCTTCTGGGCTTGTTATCTAGTCACTAGGACCACTAGTATATATTGGGGTATTGTTCGGTTTGCTAAATTCTTTAGCAAGATCGCTTCCTGTCTGTACCAATAGGTGTTTTTTTTTTTTGTTTTTTTTTTACTCTGAATGGTAAGTATACAATCAGAAATATGTTTAAACAATAAATGGGACACACCCCATGCATCCTGGACCTGCAGACATGCACTAAAGCCCACGGGTAAACATATCCTAAGAAGAGGGAAGAAAAAGAAGAGAAGAGGAATGACAGAGAGAGGAAAGGAAGGGACGAGCTCCGTTGTTGTTCGCCATGCAGTAAAGACAAATCAAGAGGCTACGATGTTCCTGAACTCCAGTGATGATTGGAACCTGACCCAATGATACCAAGTCTTAAGGAACTTGGCGTGGGTACCTCTCATGGATGCCGTGAGATCCTCCATCCTCATGATCTCCTGTATCTTATCAAACCACAAGCTGAGCGACGGCGCACTGGATTGTCTCCACAGCGCTGGAATGCATGCCCTGGCAGCATTCACCAGATGGCGGACCACAGAGCGACGATATGTGAACAGCGGAACCTCGCACAGATGGAACAAGAAGAAAGCTGGTGTGCACGGGAGCGGGAAGTCTGTGAATTTGGAGGTGATACGCCACACCTCTGACCAAAAGGCAGTCAGCCTCGGGCACTCCCAAAAAACATGCATTATCGTTTCCACTTGGTCACCACATCTCCAACACAGCGGGGAGACCGCCAGAATCATGGCATGCAATCTGGAAGGCACCCTATACCAACGCGTTAAAATTTTAAATCCCGCTTCCTGATACCTGCTGGCCATGGATGATTTATGTGTCAAAGTGTACACTCTATCTTGTTGTTCAGCCGTGAGTGTGATTCCCAAATCCCTCTCCCACCGGAGCAGATATGCAGGTGTGGAGAGGGTGGATGGGGAGATCAGTAGGGAGTATATTCTGGATAGTGAGTGATGCAACGAGCCGGTGCCCACGCAGAGGAGTTCAAACAGGGTTTTTTCCCGAGCATGTTCCACAGGGTTTGGCAAGGACACTAGGAAATGTCGCAGTTGAGTGACCTGCCAGGGAGTGAGGGGGAGAGGGTCTGTCAAAGACGTCAATTGCGGGCCAGTCATCCAGGACTCCCCATGCAGGTAATGAGAGGCTGGACCCCTGCCTGCCCACAACCTGCTCCTGAATGGACCCCCCTCCCTCCCTGGAGGAAACGCCGGGTTACCCAAGACTGGGAACATGGGGGACGAAGAAGGGGAGATCTCTTTCCGGGGAAAGACCTTAGACGTAGCCGCCAGAGAGAGTCCTATCGTCGGGTGTGTCCGTGCTGACAGAGGGGTATCCCTGCCCAGCCAAGGCAGGGCCTGCAGGGGGACTGCCATAGAAGACTGCTCCATTGACACCCATTGTTTGACCTCCGTGTGGCAGAACCAATCCAGGATACGCGACAAGTGCAAGGCCTGGTGGTAGGAGACAAAGTCTGGGAGCCCCACGCCCCCTTCACTCTTAGAGCGAAAAAGCGTGGAGCGGGCTATACGAGCCGGTTTCCCCACCCAAATGAAGCGGTGGAGTAAGGACAACAAAGTTCGGAAGAAGGTATGGGGGATGTGGATCGGTAGAGCCTGAAAGAAATACAAGATCCGTGGTAGAATGTTCATTTTAAAGATTGTGCATCTGCCGAACCACGTGAAGGTGCCCTTCGTCCAGGAATCCAGATCGCTCTTTACACGTTGAAGGAGAGGAGGATAGTTAACTGCATAAAAGCGAGAGAGATCCCTGGAGAGCTGGACCCCCAAGTATTGGAGCGAGTCTCTAGCCCACTTAAAGGAGAAGGACCCCGACAGGTCATCTACTAGGGACTGCGGCAACAATATGTTAAGAGCCTTAGACTTCTGATAGTTAATTTTGAAATTTGAAAGTTTCGAATATCTACTCATCTCTGCCATGAGGTTAGGTAAGGAGATCCTGGGTGCGGTGAGAAAGAAAAGAAGGTTGTCCGCATACGCAGCAACCTTTTGAGACCCTCCACCCACCGATACGCCTGCTATGTCCGGATTAGATCGAACCTGACAGAGGAAGGGCTCCAGACACAAAATAAAGATCAAGGGAGACAGGGGGCATCCCTGCCGCGTGCCGTTAGAGATAGAGAGCGGGGAAGATAGGATACCATTAACCTTGACGCGGGCAGAAGGAGATGAGTAGAGGCTCGAAATCCATTGCATCATGTGGGAACCCAGCCCGATATGCCGCAAAGTGGCACACATAAAGTCCCAATCAACCCTGTCGAAGGCTTTCTCCGCATCCATGGACAGTAGCAGTGTGGGCAGAGCCGAGGCAGCCGCGTTATAAATCAAATTAATTGCCCTAGTGGTGTTGTCCCTAGCTTCCCTAAGAGGCATGAAGCCCACCTGGTCGTAGTGGATCACACTATGGAGAAGGGGGTTAATCCTACGGGCCAAGATCTTTGCAAACAGCTACATGTAGCTAAAGATCTACATTTAGCAATGAAATGTGGCGGTAATTTTGCCAGCTGGTGGGGTCCTTTCCTTCCTTGGGTATTACCGTATGTATGCCCTCAAGGCATCTTGAGGGAGAGAGCACCCCTCCGTGAGAGACTTATAGGCCTGTAAAAAATGGGGAGCGAGAAGGTCTGAACAAACCTTGTAATACTGAATGGGTAGACCATCCGGACCCGGCGCCTTCCCCACCGGAGAGTCCTTCAGGGCCCAGGACCACTCCTCTGAGGAGATAGGCTCCTCCAAGGCAGCAAGAGCTTCCTGCGGGATACTTTTCATCCCCGAGGAGCGGAGATATGCCTCCATCTGATCCCATCGAATCCCCCCATCTGCGGAAGGAGAGGCCCGCGGGAGATTGTAGAGTGAGTGGTAATACACCCGGAAGGCTTCAGAAATATCCTGGGGGAGGTACAAACCCCCAGCTCCTGGGACCTGTACATGCGGTACGTAGGTACGGAACCTGGTTTTCCGCAGTGCCCGTGCCAATATCTTGCCTGGTTTGTTACTAAATTCGTAGAAATGTCGCCTACACTTTACCAGGGAGGCCCTAGCCTTGGCAAGACAAAGAGAACGAACCTGAATACGCAACTGCCCCAGCTCCGCCCCCACCACCCGATCCAGGGAGGCCTTGTGGGACTGCTCCAGGAGGTGTATGCGGGATAACAGGTCACTCAAGTGGGCCGTCCGCTCCATATTAAGCTTAGATCCGATCCGAATGAAGGAGCCACGAATCACGCACTTATGCCCCTCCCAAACACTGAGTGGACCAACATCTGGAGAAATATTCGTGGCAAAATACTCCCGTAGATCCCTGTGTATTTCCGAAACCACCGTCGAGTCCTGCAGAAGCGAATCATTTAACCGCCACTGCCAGGAGCGAGGGTGGGCTGCTGGGAGACAGAGAGTGAGAGTAATGAGGGCGTGGTCCGAGAAGGTAATGTCATCAATAGAGACTGAGGAGAGGTTGGATAGATGGGAGTGGCGAAGGAAGAAGTAGTCTAGTCTGGTGTATGTGTTGTGGGGAGCCGAAAAGAAGGTGTAGTCTTTTGTCGTCGGGTGCATAAGCCGCCACGTGTCTACCAGTTGGTGTTCATGTAACAACCGACGCACCTGGCGATGTGCCGACCTGGGTAACGACGAATGTCCGCGCGAGGAGTCTATAGTCGGGTACAATGTAAGGTTCAGATCACCCCCTAGTATGAGAGTGCCTTCCAGGAAACCATCCAACTCCGTCAAGACCCTTTCCAGAAAGGCAACCTGACCAGTGTTAGGGAGCCAACGTGAACAATGTGTTAGCCAACCTACCCTTCACGAAGAGATACCGTCCCGATCCATCCGAGCGAGTCTCCACGTGCTCCCATGGAAGAGAACGCGAGATCAAAATAGAGACCCCTTTGGTCTTGGAGTCCGGCGAGGCACTGTGATACCCCTCCGTATAGTGAGAGTCCGTCAACCGTGGAACGCTGTCCGCCCTGAAGTGAGTTTCCTGGAGAAACGCCACATGCCCTTTCTTTTTCGAGAGAAGACGGAGGATGGGGGATCTCTTCTCTGGGATGTTCAGGCCCTGTGCATTCCGGGAAACAACCGTAATATTAGACATGTGGAACCAAAGTGGTAAAACAGAGAAGGGAAGAAAAGAGGGGAAAGGAGAAGGAAACCCCCGTAGACAGGGAAGAGATCCAAAAAGAGGGACACTACCGTTCCGCTAACAGCGGAGTACAAAACCCCTCAACAATACTTTGCGTATTATGTCGATCCCGGGAGAAATCACCCCCTGAACACGACACAACAGCGCGGAAACCTAGTGGGGAACGTAGAATGACAGCGGTGCAAAGAGGTGATCCCCCTGAAAATTGCCATTAAATTGAGACTAAGTTTTTAAAAGCACAGAAGAGAGCAAACCGGAACCCCTGACTCAACCAGCTGACTATAACGGGTATATGTAGATTCCCGGCCTCCTACCGCGGGGCAGCAGAGAGGGAGGATGAGGATCCCTGAGACATGCCCCCTGACCCCGCAATCAGGACCCACTGGCCCACACATATTCCCCTTCAGCCCGGCAAGAGCCCCTCCCGCAGAAAACTGAAAAGAAAAAGGGGGTTAAACACTCATAACATGCAGGCCCCCACCGACACCCTTATGGAGACAGAGATATGCTAGACGTCTGGCCGCGGGCCGGTCAGTCTCTTCGGGACGAGCGACGTCTGGATGCCCATTGCTCGCGGGGACCGTCTCTAGGATGAGGCAGAGAAGGGCGCACAGAGTCCGGGTAAAGACCCCCCCTAGGAAAGAGCGACGGCGGTGGCTCCGTCCAATCCGGGAGTCGCACTGGGGAGATCTCTAGGAAACTAAAGGCAGCTTCCAAATCCTCCGGGGAGCGTACAGCAAATGATTGCCCCTGGCGGTGGAGAATGACGTGGAAGGGATGGCCCCATCTATAGGAAGCGCTCGCTTCTTTGGTAGCCTCCAGCAAGGGGCGAATCACCCTGCGCATGTGTAGGGTCAGTCTGGAGACGTCCGGCAAGATGATCACCTCTGCACCCTGGAAAGGAATGGCCCCCCGCTCCCATGCTCGCCGTGCAATGTCCTCTTTTTGTTTGTAAAAGTGCACCCTGCAGATGACATCTCTCGGGCGGTTACCTGTTCCGTGGACCTGCTAAGCGATGCACCATATCCATTTCAATGGCCGAATCGCGTGGTCTGTCCATGAGCTTATTAAAGATATGGGTGACAGCATCATATAGCTCCTCGGGCGACACAGATTCCGAGATGCCCCTCAGCTTTAGGTTATTCCGCCTCCCCCTGTTCTCCACATCATCCAGGTGCAACCCGAAGTCTCTCATTTGGGTAGAATGAGTGTCCAAAGACTGAGAGAGGACCGAGATGTCCGTTGTGTGAACAGAGTTATGGCGCTCCAATGCGTCTACCCGTGCGGTTAATGATCGTATATCTTGGGACACCACCTCTAAGGCCCGGTCATTTTTCTCTTCCAGCCGGGAGAGGCGAGCATCTAAATCAGATTTTGTGGGCAATTCCCTCACCATTTCCCACAACTCTGCCAGGGTCCGTTCCATGGAGGGGGGGGGGGGCCTGTAGACTAAACAGGGTGGGGGTCCCCCTGGACAGTAGATGGGGTGAGCGGGCCCCTCAATATGGCCGGTGTGCCCTGGCTTAGGAGTGGCCAGTCCTCTGGAGGAGAGTGCAGTGGGACAGTGGAGGAAAATGGTGCTGGACACATGTGGAGGCAGCGGGGGGAGGGGAGCCGCGTCTCTCCCCGGAGGAGCCGACACTGTCACGGCCCCTTCACCCGGACCTACCTCCGGGGACGGAGCAACAGGGGAGCGGTCCTGCAGGCCTCTGGAGGTTCTAGCCGGAGCCACGGTGCCGGAAGGAGGAGAATCCCCACGCGACGTCGGAGACCGACTGCGGCCTACAGCTGGGATGGAGGAGGGCGGCGGAGAAGTCCCGTCGCGGCCGGATCAGAAGAACATGTCCATTGATGTGGGGCCGGGAGTGACCGACTGCGACTTGCGGTGTCGACCTTTGGTCATCCAGCCGCTGGAGCAGGTAAGTGAGCCCGTGGTAGTGTGAAGAAGGTGATGTGGGTCCGGAGCTCCGGGTACACGCGTCCTTACACCGCCATCGCGAAGCCACGCCCCCTAGTAACCAAAGCATTAATATAACAAGTTACTTAAAGGATGAAAAAATCATTATCAAAGCGATGCATTGCAGCAGTTTCAATGGTAATAAATAGTCATAAAATCTACCAAATGGCAAAAACTTTTTAACAGAATGTAGTATCCTGGAGAAGAGGTTTAAAGGGAATGTGTTGCCAGAAAAACATGTTTTTTTTTTAAAAATTAAACATTTAGTGTGTGGGTGATTAAACATGGTTCAAATTTTTTTTTTTTTTTTCACGAGTCAGGAAATAGTCAGGAAATATTATAAATTAATTCTAATTTATAATACTACCCATTTTTGGTCACTAGATGGAGCTAGTTCCCAAAATTGCAGCATTGCAACATTGGGTTAAAAGCCCTCGCTCTAGTGAGCTCTCAGCATCCCCCCCTCCTTTATCCTGGCTAGTGCCGGGATAAACGAGGGGTTTGAAAGGTTTAACCTCCTACACTGTGTGTCGCCATTTTTTGAGGTAACCCACAGTGTAGTAGGTTTACATACAGTAGTAAACACACACAAACACTAACATACATTGAAATCTCTTACCTGCTCCTGCCGCCGCGGCTCCCTCCGGCCCGTCCGCTCCCTTTGCTGCCGCTGTTCCATGTGCACAAGTCCGGAAGCCGCGACCGGAAGTAGTAATATTACTGTCTGGCCGCGACTTCCGGTCCACAGGAAAATGGCGCCGGACGGCGCCAATTTCGAATAGGACTGTGTGGGAGCGGCGCATGCGCAGTTCCCACACAGACGCCGTACACGGCAGTCAATGGGACGGGAGCCGTTCGCAGTCCCTATGGGACTGTGGCTGCCGTACTCCATGTCTGTGTGTGTCGTTAATCGACACACACAGAAATGGAACAAAAAATGGCAGCCCCCATAGGGAAGAAAAAAGTGTAAAAATAAGAAACAGTAAAACACAAACACACAAATGAAAATAAACGTTTTTATTAAAGCACTAACATCTTTAACATATAAAAAAATTATTTGTGATGACACTGTTCCTTTAAAGAAAAACATTTTCCGAGCAACTTGACTCTGAAGAATTCTACATTAACCAAATTGTAACAAAAAAGGATGAAACAAAATGCAAAACTAATTTCATTACTTCCTATAATAGTGGGAATAAATTTGTTAAATCCATTTTGTCGAAGTATTGGCATATACTCAAGAATGACCCCTTTTTAAAGCACGAGTTACCTGAAAAGCCCACTATCACGTTTAGACGGTCATAATCGTTAAGAAACATCCTCTCTCCAAGTAGAGTGCATAATTCGAAACCATTTGCTCCTAAAATGTTTCCCACATTACAAGGTTCTTTCAAATGTGGCCACTCACGATGTCTATGCTAAGCCAATATCACACATAGGAAAGATGTGTATACATCCTCTGTCACTACTGAATCCTTCCCTATTAGATCTTTTCTTAATTGTGGAAGTACCTAGGAAGTCAGGGCTGCCATTAGGGGGGTATTAGGGGTACTGGTGTGAGGGGCCCGGCCAAACCTAATTGAAAGGGGGGCCCAGCAACTGCCGCGACTTGCCTTTGGTAGAAAAAAACGGGCCCCTGCAATGGGGCCCATTTTTTTCACCACAGAATGTCGTTAGCTGCGGGCCCCCCCTCTCGTCATAGGGGCCGTCGAACCGCCCGCCCGCTCGCGCGCCCGACCGCGACCGATCGCGCACACAAGGAAACTCCCGCGCGTGCGCACTCGCGAGCCTCCGCGAGCGCGCACCCACGAACGGCCGCACTTGAGACTGCACGCGCGCGCACCCACGAAAGCCCGGAAGCGCGCACCCGCGACAGCCCGGGCGCTCCCAGATGCGACAGCACGCGCGCAACCCGCGAACGAAGCGCGCGCAGCCGCGGACACACATGGACAGAACTTACCTGGAGCCTGGCTGGAGATGAAGGACTGGACGTCTGGACCGAAGACATCGCCTGGAAGACATCGCCTGAAGAGGACTGGAGTGGGAGCAGCTCTTCTGACACAGTGAGTAAAATGTCTCAAAGTGCTGTTTAAGTATGGCCCTGTTCACACAGAGTATTTTGCAGGCAGAAAAAAAATCTGCCTCAAAATTCCTTAAAGAATTCTGCCAGCAAAACCGCACCAAATAGTGGTGCAGGTTTCGTGAGGCATGTCCGCTGCGGGAATCCTGCAGGGAAAAAAAAGTTTAGACTTGCCCCGGCCGTAGTCCTGGTGACGCATCTCTCTCTTCTGAACGTAGCCCCGCCTCCTGGGAAGACGCTGTAGACCATGTGACCGCTGCAGCAGTCACATGGGATGAAACGTCATGACAGGAGGCCGGGCTGCGCTAAGAATAGAGGATCGCGTCACCAGGACTACGGCCGGGGTAAGTCTAAACTTTTTTATAAATTTAAAAAAGTGCCTTTTTTTTCTTCTCATTTGTGATTTTTGCGGCAGAACCGCAGCATTTCCGCAACAGAGGAGCGGCGATTCCACTGAATAAATTGACATGCTGCGGCTTAAAAAGCCACACGGCAGGTAAATTTTTTTTTTTTTTTTTTATCACATTTGTTTTTATTGAGTTTTTCAAATCGAACATACAAGTAAGCAGGAACTAAGCTTACTTACAAAACTTAACATAGTAAAAATAGAAATAAATTTACATAACTTAACATAACAAAGGTATCAGTACAATATCATAGCTTTGTGTACAATAAATCATTATGAACAATAAAACAATATGTAAGGGAATACATCAGGGAGTCTCAATGGTATTTTTGCACAATAATATATGGTTTGTATGTGTGAATATCCATAAATCTAGTGTATCGCATTACAATACTGGCTGGAGGTCCAAACATCCCACATGTTGTCAAATGAGCTTTTTTTATTTAAGGAAGAGGCGATCATAGATTCAAACCAGCAGTTGTTGTTTATTCCCTGAATAATTTCTGACAAGGATGGGATTTTATTGGTTTTCCAGTATTTTGCTATTTTGAATCTAGTCACTATAATAGTGTGTAGGATAACTGCTCTGTGAGTGCGATCATACTTGTCGGCACCAATTGCCAACAAGCATAATGGGGCATCTAGGATAATTGGGTATCCACATATATTTGACAGAAAACGACCCATTTTTCTCCACACTTCCAGGATATGTGGACACTTCCACCAGATGTGCAACATAGTGCCTGTATTACTACATCTCCAACACTCTTTTGATTCTTCGTAAAATTTATGAAGTTTCTCCGGGGTGAGGTACCATCTATACAAGAGTTTTCTGGCTGTTTCAATATGATTAGTACATCTGGAGATCGATGAGACAGCATAGAAGGCCGAGTTCCATTGATCTTCAGATATAGTGACCTCAAGATCATGTTCCCACTTTTGTTTGTATATATGCAAGTCATTTGGGAAGGAGTTTAGTAAAAATTTATAACATTGGGAGATATTACCTCTGGAGGATGAGTTATTTGCTAACCATTTGCTTAATTTGGATTCTGATGTTGGGAGAGGTTTGGGTATGGATGTCAGTGCATGCCTAATTTGTAGATATTTATAAAAGTCATGTTTCTGAATATTGTACATTTGGGCCAGAGTTTGGAAGGGTATCAGGATGTCATTTTCCCATAAATCGGACATGTGGAGTAATCCATTAGCCATCCAAGTAGAGATGTCAAGATCTGGAATGAGAGCCATCAGTAGTGCAATACTAGATTTCTCATAATCCGTAGAATACAGGCTATGTTTAATAACTAGGTGGTGCCATAACTCAGTGATTGCCCTTATTGTAGGATGTGTGGACCTCATATGGTTCCCAAATAAAGAGGAAGCAGATAGGGATATTGCTAATGAGTGCCTTCCCAATACAGATGATTCAATGGAAACCCAATGTTTAGAAGCATCCTGTGACCATAACGATTTTAATTGGTCGAATATAGCGGCTCTATAGTATTGTAATAAAGTGGGGCATCCCAATCCCCCCTCACGCATGGGTCTGTAAAGAATATCTGCTTTAACTCTTGATTTGGTTTTCCCCCATACGAATCTCATTAAGATGGATTGCAGTTTATTTATGAAAGCGTTTGTCACAAATATGGGAACATTCCTAAAAGTGTATAGAATCTTAGGAAGAGTTAACATTTTGATGGCAGCTATTCTACCTAACCAAGAAACACCGTGGTGTTTATAGTTATGTAGGTCCTCAATGATTTTCTTGTGGAGAGGAATATAATTTTGGTCAAACAATTTTGAGACTGGAAATGTTAGATTAACCCCTAGATAAGGCAGGGCGTCTTCCACCCATTTGAAGGGGAATGATGCTTTAAGTTGTGCTACCATTTTCTGGGAAAGCCCCATATTCAGAATTTGTGACTTAGAAGTGTTTATTTTGTAGTAAGACGCATTACTAAATTCTGATAAAACTTTACTTATTTCTGGAAGGGACGTGGTTGGGGAAGAGCATATTATTATTACATCATCCGCGAACAGACCTATACGGTGTTCCTTTTTCCCTATTGTGATTCCAGAAATTGAACTAGAAGACCTTATTTTCTCAGCCAGAGGTTCCATTAAAAGCGCAAAAATTAAAGGGGACATGGGACATCCCTGTCTAGTTCCATTTGTAATGTCAAAGCGTGAGGATAAAAATCCGGCTGAGTATACGGAGGCGGAAGGACCGGAGTATAGAGCTAAAATGGCTTTCCCAAACGGGCCCACTATTCCTATTTTATCCAGAACCGACTCTAGATAACCCCAATGGATCCTATCAAAGGCCTTCTCTGCATCTAATGATAGGAGCAGAGAAGGGGTGTTATGCGTTTCTGCATAGTGAAGGATGTTGATTAGTCTTCTAGTTCCATCTACCGTTTGTCTATTTTTAATAAATCCTACTTGATCAATATTGATTAGAGAAGGAAGGATATCAACCAGCCTGTTGGCCAACACTTTTGAATATATTTTCAAATCGCAATTTAGCAAAGAAATTGGTCTAAAATTTTCGGGTCTGTCAGGAGATTTACCTGGTTTCGGGAGGGTAATTATTAGTGCTTGTAGCATTTCTTTAGGAAAACGACCTGAAATAGTGGCCTGATTGAACATTGATACTAGGTGAGGGGCTATAATCTGAGAGAACTGTTTATAATATTCGTTTGTTAGACCGTCTGGTCCGGGAGATTTATTAATCTTGAGTTGTTTAATGACATTTTGTACCTCTGATACTGTGAATTGTGCATTAAGGAGTGTCATTTGATCACTCGGGATCGACGGTAAATTGACCGAATCTAGAAAGCCATCTATAAGTTGCTGCGTAGGTTGTTTGGTGAGAGGATCTTTGTTTAAATTGTATAAATGACCATAGTATTCAGCAAAGGCTTCAGCTATCCCCTGTGGGTTTAAGATTTTATCCCCAGATGGTTTAAAAATATAGGGTATTTTAGCCTTCAATGTTTTGTTTTTAAATTTGTTAGCTAACATCTTCCCAGCCTTATTACCCTGCCAGTAATAGATCATTCTGCTCCTTCTCAGGGCGTATTCACACTTGTGGTATAACAATTGGTGAAGTTGTGTTCTTAATTGTTTTAATTCGATTGTTAGACCTCTCGTGGTTCTCTTTTTATTAAGATCTTCTAATTTCTTAATTTTAAGCAACAATTCTTCTGTTTTAGCTAATCTTATTTTCTTTGCTGTTGCCGCAATTTTGATAAGGTGACCTCTGATTACTGCTTTGTGTGCACACCAGTTGTTAAAGGTGGACGTGTCATCCGGTTTATTAGTTTCGAAAAAGTCAGTCAACGCTTTGTTTATCTGTGCATTGTATTCCTCTTTGTTTAGTAAGGAGTTGTTTATGCGCCAGGGGGAGGTGGGAACTCGATTATATTGCTCATTAATAGAGATAGAGACTGGGGCGTGGTCCGACCAAGTGATTGTCCCGATGCTAGGGTTGATCACACGCTGGAGTAACCATTGGTCAGCAATAATAAAGTCAATTCTAGAATAGCATTTGTGGGGGTGAGAGAAAAAAGTATAATCTCTTTCTGAGGCATTACAAGTTCTCCATGTGTCATAGAGATTTCCCCTGAATAAAATGTTATAGATATCTGTGTTTTTTTCTTTTGGTTTGCTCCTACTTTTGTCTAATTGAGGAATCAGTACTTTATTGAAGTCCCCACATAGTATTAGGGAACCAAATTTATTATTCTCAATTCGTTTAAGTAGACGTTTGAGAAATCTGCCTTGATGCTTATTAGGAGCGTATAATGAGACCAAGGTGTATTTCTCATTGTTAATGAGGCACTGTATGATTACAAACCTATCACATTTATCATAAGTTACTTGTATAAGTTGAAAGGCCACAGAATTTTTGATAGCAATCAACGTCCCCTTTTTCTTGCCTGAGTTTGGGGTACAAAAAATATGGGGGAACTGTGCATTTTTAAGCCTGTGGATGTCTTTCCCCAAGAGGTGTGTCTCTTGTGCACATAACACATCACATTTCAGCATTTTACACTCTTTCCACATGAGAGAGCGTTTGAATGGACTATTAAGGCCCTTCACATTCAAAGATGATATTTTAAAGACCATTATACCCTAAGAAAGATCGATACTGTGTACTCTTGTAGCATACCTGAACTCTAAATATCTCCCCTACGTGAGTAATATTATGTGAGTGAGGACCACTCATCTCCGTTATTCCCCAACAAGAAAGACTATATGTACATAACGCATTTTTCTTATCAATCAGTAGTGATACCTTGTAACATAAAAACCTGAGAACACATATGAAAATATGTTCAAATATATCTAGCCAACTCCTTGTAAAGGAAGTTGGCCTCATGGGGGGGGGAAGAGACACAACACGTGTAACATAAGTGCCTTCCTAGCCCACATGGTTATTTAAAGGCACAGTACAACCTGCAGCAATAAGATTATCAAAAAGGAAAAAAAAAGGATATCAGACAACACCGTGAGTTCCTTATTCTGGATTCAACAGGGAGTCCAAAATTCTTGCTGGGTCATTCTCCTCTATATTCAATCAGATTGAATTCAGGGATTCTTAGGAGATCCAACCTGTGTCCATTCCTGGGATAATACCGGTGGTTTCTTTTTCGCCATCATTTGATGATCTCGAGGCTGAAAGTCGGGAAACCATTTTGCTAGAAGAGACGCTGCTTCTTTGGGTGTGTGAAGGACATGGGTGGCTCCATTTTTCGTGATGAGGAGCTTGACCGGGTAACCCCATTTATAGGGAATTTCTTGGTCACGTAGATGCTTTGTGAAAGGCGCAAATTCTCTTCTGCGATTCATCGTGGTTGGTGATAAATCTGCGTACAACGAGATGCCCACAAACCGCTCAGGGATGTCGTTATTTTTAAACGCCGACTTCAAGATGGCCTCTTTTGTTTGATAGAAATGGATTCTTGCCAGAACATCTCTCGGCGTTGTTTGCGGTAGATGTTTGGGTTTTGGCAATCTGTGTACTCTATCAATCATCAAATCTCTTTGATCCGCCTCTGGGATTAAAGCAGAAAAATAATCAATCAGGAACTCTCTGAGCTGCGCTGGCATGATGGATTCCGGTATACCGCGGAAACGAATGTTGTTCCTTCTGGAGCGGTCTTCCAAGTCAGCCAATTTTAATTTTACTGCTAGCATGTCTTCATCTGTCTCATTTTGAGCGTCCACTAAAGTATTAAAAGCAGAGGAAAATTCATCCATTTTTGTTTCAAGATGAGCTGTGCGATCACCAATATCTCTAATGTCCTTAGACAATGTGGTAAAGGCAGTTTGGAAATCGTTTTGCATGGATGTCCTTAATTCTGACAATAGACTCCTCATATTAGATAAGGTGATGGCTGATTCCTCAGACGGGCTGCTTTCCCTAGATTTCCCCAGATTGGGCAGACTAGGAGGGAGAGAGACTGACCTGAAATCCAGTGCATACAGCTTGTCTGGTGTGCTTGAAGTTCCTTCCACACTTGGACTGCCTGCTGTGCAATGTGCTGCCTGGGAGAGGATAGGAGCTCCTAGGACCGGAGCGTTTTCCTGCAGAGTGTGGCCGGCGCCATTTTGTGAGTTTCCCGCCGGGGGATAGAAGGACGTGAGTTTAACCGGGGCAGCCGGTTTAGATCTTCCTCTCACCATCCCTGCTGCTTTGTGGCTACTTCAGGAGTCTCCCAGGTAAATTTTTTTTGCAGCGTGTGGATGACATTTGTTCAAATCTCATCCACTCTGCTGCGACTGTAATACGCTGCGGATTTTCCACAATAAAATGTGTTGCATAAAATCCGCAGTGTTCACGCCTAGTGTGTTCCTACCCTAAGGCCGGATTTACACAAGCGTGTGATTTTTGCGCGCGCAAAAACGTGGCGTTTTGTGCATGCAAAAGGTCCATAACAGCTCTGTGTGTCAGCAGCGTATGATGCGTGGCTGCGTGATTTTCACGCAGCCGCCATCATTATGATACTGTCTTTGTATGTTTGTAGCACGTGGTGCTTTTCTGTTTTTATTCATAGTTTATACTGCTGCGGAAGTGCTGGGCGTGATTTTCATGCACCCATTGACTTCAATGGGTGTGTGATGCGCGAACAATGCACAAATATCGGACATGTCGTGAGTTTTACGCAGCGGACACACGCTGCGTGAAAATCACTGACAGCCTGCACGGCCCCATAGAGTAACATAGGTCCGTGCGAGGCGCTTGAAAATCACGCACGTTGCACGGATGTATTACACGTTCGTCTGAATAAGCCCTAACAATAAGGCCCAGTTCACAGAGTTTTTGGGCCTTGATATTGACTCGGACACTGCGTCAGAATCAGCACCAAACAACTTCCAAAACCGCCTCCCATTGATTTAATCTGAAATCAATGGGAGCCAGTCGTGGAAAAAAGAAAAAGCAGCATGTCCTTTCTTGCCGCGGTTCTGCCTCTGACCTCCCATCGAAATCAATGGGAGGCAGAAAATGCATTTTTCGCTGCGTTTTTTGTCTGTTGTCCTCAATCGCCGCGGGCAAAAAACGCGGCAAGATAGTGTGGGCAGGTCAAAATCTGCCTCAAAATTCGGTGCGAGGTTCCAGGCGGTCACGGGTGCGCAGGGCCGCCATCAGGGGGGTATTAGGGGTACTGATGTGAGAGGCCCAGCCAAACCTAATTGAAAAGGGGGCCCGCAGCTCACGACATTCTTTTGGTAAAAAAAACGGGCCCCATTGCAGGTGTTAGGGATCTGCCAGGTACTTCATCTTGCTACACTCCTGGGATTAATCAATCCACACCTGAGGCCAGACCTGTTCGACTGACACCATCTCCCACCAACCAGGGTGGCAGGCTCAGGAGTGGAAGAGCCTATCGCGGCCTGGTCTGTCGGAGTTAGCTCCGCCCCCTGCCCTTTATTACCTGCCCTGTGCTCTCCCTCAGTGCTTGTAATTCTTTTGGATTCCTGGCCCCACTGCTGCTTGCTCCAGCCTGCTTCTGCCGTGCTTCTGCCTTGCTGCAGTTCTGCTTGACCTGCTTTGCTTTGCCCCTGGCTTGCTTCTGTCTCCGTGCCCGCTCGGGTGTACTCACTTCGTCCTGGTCCTGACTGTTCGTTCGCCGCCCCGTTTCCTCGTGGCGTTCCGTGGCTACTGCCCCTTCCCTTGCGTGTTCCCTGTTTGTCTTCCTGTGCACTTAGCCAGCGTAGGGACCGCCGCCCAGTTGTACCTCGTCGCCTAGGGCGGGTCGTTGCAAGTAGGCAGGGACAGGGCGGTGTGTAGATTAGGGCTCACTTTCCCTTCACCTCCTTCCTGCCATTACATAATTACAAGCCCTTACCTAGTCTACCTTTTCTCCTACGCTGACGCTGTCATGGACCCCCTTGAGACCCTGACCCAGCAGATGCAGGGCCTCTCCCTACAGGTCCAGGCCCTGGCCCAAAGGGTCAATCAGGGTGACGCTGCTTTAGTAGTACCCCTCACCTCACCTCTAGAACCCGACCTCAAGTTACCTGACCGGTTTTCAGGGGACCGTAAGACGTTTCTCTCCTTCCAGGAGAGTTGCAGACTGTATTTCCGCCTAAAGCCCCACTCCTCAGGTTCCGAGAACCAGCGGGTGGGTATCATCATATCCCGACTCCAGGAAGGGCCCCAAGAGTGGGCCTTCTCCTTGGCTCCTGACGCCCCTGAACTTTCCTCTGTTGATCGTTTTTTCTCTGCCCTCGGACTCCTTTACGACGAGACTGACAGGACTGCTTTAGCCGAGAGTCAGCTGGTGACCTTACGTCAGGGTAGGAGACCGGTTGAGGAATACTGTTCTGATTTTAGGAAGTGGTGCGTAGCTTCTCAGTGGAACGATCCGGCCCTAAGGTGCCAGTTTAGGTTAGGATTATCTGACGCCCTGAAGGATCTGCTGGTTAGCTACCCCTCGCCTGACTCCCTTGACCAGGTTATTGCCCTAGCAGTACGACTTGACCGACGTCTCAGGGAACGTCAGCTAGAACGCTTCAGTGTGCTCCCCTCTGACTTTTCTGCGATCCCCCCCGAGGTCCCGTCTCCTCGCCCCTCCACGGAGGACTCGGAGGTACCTATGCAACTCGGGGCCTCCATGTCCCCTCGACAACGTAGGGAGTTTCGCAGAATGAATGGTCTCTGCTTCTACTGTGGGGACGACAAGCATCTACTGAACACCTGTCCCAGGCGCAAGAATAAGAAGCCGGAAAACTTCCGCGCCTAAGTGATCATCGGGGAGGTCACTTGGGCGCACAGGTATTTCCCGTTAATGTGAAACGCAATAAAATTTTGCTTCCCTTTCAGGTCTCGTTTGCTGGCCGGTCTGCCACGGGCAGTGCTTTCGTGGATTCTGGCTCATCTGCTAATATCATGTCTGTGGAATTTGCTATGTCTCTAAAGATGCCTTGTATTGATTTACCTTATCCTATCCCTGTAGTAGGAATCGACTCAACCCCCCTTGCTAATGGTTATTTTACTCAGCATACTCCTGTTTTTGAACTCCTGGTTGGCTCCATGCATTTGGAGCAGTGCTCTGTACTGGTGATGCAGGGATTATCGTCTGATCTGGTTTTAGGCCTTCCCTGGTTGCAATTGCATAATCCCACATTTGATTGGAATACTGGGGATCTCACCAAATGGGGTAATGAATGTCTTATGTCATGTCTTTCCGTTAACTCTATTTCTCCCCGGGAGGAGGTAAACACGCTTCCTGAGTTTGTTCTGGACTTCGCCGATGTGTTTTCTAAGGAGGCCTCCGAGGTGTTGCCCCCCCATAGAGATTACGATTGCGCTATCGATTTGGTGCCTGGTGCCAAGCTTCCTAAGGGTAGGATATTTAATCTTTCATGTCCTGAACGTGAAGCGATGAGGGTGTATATCCAAGAATGCCTGGCCAAGGGTTTCATTCGCCCCTCGACTTCTCCTGTAGGTGCTGGCTTCTTCTTCGTGGGGAAGAAGGATGGTGGTCTTAGGCCGTGCATTGATTATCGTAACCTGAATAAGGTCACCGTAAGGAACCAGTACCCACTTCCTTTGATTCCGGATCTTTTTAATCAGGTTCAGGGAGCCCAATGGTTTTCTAAGTTCGATCTACGGGGGGCATATAACCTTATCCGCATCAAAGAGGGGGATGAGTGGAAAACTGCGTTCAACACACCCGAGGGTCATTTCGAATACCTGGTCATGCCCTTTGGGTTGTGTAATGCCCCTGCTGTCTTCCAGAATTTTATTAATGAAATCCTGAGAGAGTACCTGGGTAATTTTCTTGTTGTGTACCTTGATGACATACTGGTGTTTTCCAAGGACTGGTCCTCCCACGTGGAGCATGTCAGGAAGGTGCTCCAGGTCCTTCGGGAGAATAATCTGTTTGCTAAGACGGAAAAATGTGTCTTTGGGGTACAGGAGATACCATTTTCAGGGCAAATCCTCACTCCTCATGAATTCCGCATGGACCCTGCCAAGGTTCAAGCTGTGGCGGAATGGGTCCAACCTGCCTCCCTTAAGGCGTTACAGTGTTTTTTAGGGTTCGCCAACTATTACAGGAGATTTATTGCCAACTTCTCGGTCGTCGCTAAGCCTCTTACGGACCTTACCCGCAAGGGTGCCGATGTCCTCCATTGGCCCCCTGAGGCCGTCCAGGCCTTTGAGACTCTCAAGAAGTGCTTTATCTCGGCCCCCGTGCTGATTCAGCCCAACCAAGAGGAGCCATTTATTGGGGAGGTTGACGCTTCCGAGGTGGGAGTGGGGGCCGTCTTGTCCCAGGGTACCTGCTCCCTCACCCATCTCCGCCCCTGTGCTTACTTCTCTAGGAAGTTTTCGCCCACGGAGAGTAACTATGATATTGGCAACCGCGAACTTCTAGCCATTAAATGGGCTTTTGAGGAGTGGCGGCACTTCCTGGAGGGGGCCAGACACCAGGTAACGGTCCTTACGGATCACAAGAATCTGGTTTTCCTAGAATCGGCCCGGAGGCTTAATCCTAGACAAGCTCGGTGGGCACTATTCTTTACCAGATTTAATTTCTTGGTTACCTATAGGGCTGGGTCCAAGAATATTAAGGCTGACGCTCTGTCACGTAGTTTCATGGCCAATCCTCCTTCCGAGAAGGATCCTGCTTGTATTTTACCCCCTGGTATAATCGTCTCTGCCACGGATTCTGATTTAGCTTCTGATATCGCGGCTGATCAGGGTGCAGCTCCCGGGAACGTCCCTGGGGACAAACTGTTTGTTCCCCTGCAATACCGGCTGAGGGTACTCAGGGAAAACCATGACTCCGCTCTATCTGGTCATCCTGGCATCTTGGGCACCAAACACCTCATTACCAGAAACTATTGGTGGCCTGGGTTGCCTAAAGATGTTAGGGCTTACGTCGCCGCTTGTGAGGTTTGCGCTAGGTCCAAAACCCCTAGGTCCCGACCTGCGGGCCTACTACGTTCCTTGCCCATTCCCCAGAGACCTTGGACCCATATCTCCATGGATTTTATCACCGATTTGCCTCCATCTCAGGGCAAGTCGGTGGTGTGGGTGGTAGTCGACCGCTTCAGCAAGATGTGCCACTTTGTGCCCCTTAAGAAGCTACCTAACGCCAAGACGTTAGCTTCTTTGTTTGTGAAACACATCCTGCGTCTCCATGGGGCCCCAGTCAATATCGTTTCTGACAGAGGGGTACAATTTGTTTCCTTATTTTGGAGAGCTTTTTGTAAAAAGTTGGAGATTGATCTGTCCTTCTCATCCGCCTTCCATCCCGAAACTAATGGCCAAACGGAAAGGACCAACCAATCCCTGGAACAATATTTAAGGTGCTTCATCTCTGACTGTCAATTCGATTGGGTCTCATTCCTTCCCCTTGCTGAATTTTCCCTGAATAACCGGGTCAGTAACTCGTCAGGGGTCTCCCCGTTTGTCTGTAATTTCGGGTTTAACCCAAGGTTCTCCTCCGTCTCCCCTGGTTGTTCCAATAATCCTGAGGTAGAGGAGGTTCATCGGGAACTGTGCACTGTCTGGGCCCAGGTTCAGAAGAACCTAGAGGCGTCCCAGAGCGCACAAAAGATTCAGGCGGATAGTAGACGTTCTGCTAACCCCCGGTTTGTCGTCGGGGATTTGGTCTGGTTGTCGTCCAGGAACTTGCGCCTTAAGGTCCCGTCCAGGAAGTTTGCTCCCCGATTTATTGGACCTTATAAGATCATTGAAGTCCTCAACCCTGTATCCTTCCGTCTGGAGCTCCCCCCATCCTTTCGCATACATGACGTCTTCCATGCCTCCCTCCTTAAACGCTGCTCCCCGTCCTGGTCCCCCTCGAGGATACCTCCTGTTCCCGTTCTCACCCCTGAGGGGGTGGAATTCGAGGTGGCCAAGATTATGGACAGTAGGATGGTCCAGGGCTCCCTCCAGTACCTGGTCCATTGGAGAGGATACGGGCCGGAGGAGAGGACTTGGGTACCTGCCCGTGATGTTCACGCTGGGGTATTGATCAGGAGGTTCCACCTCCTCTTCCCCACTAAACCGGGTCCCCCTAGTAAGGGTCCGGTGGCCCCTCATAAAAGGGGGAGTACTGTTAGGGATCTGCCAGGTACTTCATCTTGCTACACTCCTGGGATTAATCAATCCACACCTGAGGCCAGACCTGTTCGACTGACACCATCTCCCACCAACCAGGGTGGCAGGCTCAGGAGTGGAAGAGCCTATCGCGGCCTGGTCTGTCGGAGTTAGCTCCGCCCCCTGCCCTTTATTACCTGCCCTGTGCTCTCCCTCAGTGCTTGTAATTCTTTTGGATTCCTGGCCCCACTGCTGCTTGCTCCAGCCTGCTTCTGCCGTGCTTCTGCCTTGCTGCAGTTCTGCTTGACCTGCTTTGCTTTGCCCCTGGCTTGCTTCTGTCTCCGTGCCCGCTCGGGTGTACTCACTTCGTCCTGGTCCTGACTGTTCGTTCGCCGCCCCGTTTCCTCGTGGCGTTCCGTGGCTACTGCCCCTTCCCTTGCGTGTTCCCTGTTTGTCTTCCTGTGCACTTAGCCAGCGTAGGGACCGCCGCCCAGTTGTACCTCGTCGCCTAGGGCGGGTCGTTGCAAGTAGGCAGGGACAGGGCGGTGGGTAGATTAGGGCTCACTTTCCCTTCACCTCCTTCCTGCCATTACAGCAGGGGCCTGTTTTTTTTCTACCAAAGGCAAGTCGCGGCAGTTTGCCGGGCCCCCCTTTCAATTAGGTTTGGCCGGGCCTCTCACATCAGTACCCCTAATACCCCTCTGATGGCGGCCCTGTGTACCATGATATAGTGCTGGACGGAGTACCGTTAACAGGCGGTGCCACGGTAGGGGGGCCCAGAAAATTTAGCTGTAGGGGGCCCTGAAATTCCTGATGGCGGCCCTGTATGTAGTATATCTTTTAGAATGTTCTTGTCACCTACAATATATTGGTAGAACCATACAACCTCTACTTACCAGAATTAATGAGCAGAGGTTCAATGTTAACAAGGGGTTCCTTAAGCACATTGTCTCACGTCACTGTGCTTCCACACATAACTGCAAATTCGACACAATTGCTATTACTCCTATTGAACAAATTTCCCCAGATGTTCAGAATAGATTCCATAAATTAAAACAACGAGAGAATTATTGGATCTTTAAAATTTCCACTTTGCACCCAGGAGGTTTGAATGACATTTCTGAATCATGACTGGATTAATAAGTGTATTCCCCTTTTTTTTCATCTTAATTCTTGTCATCGGTTATGCATTTTACATCTTTCTGACACATTTTATATGTTTCAATGTACTTCTCATTCATTTTTATGCCTTATTGCCATTTGGTAGATTTTATGACTATTTATTACCATTGAAACTGCTGCAATGCATCGCCTTGATAATGATTTTTTCATCCTTTAAATAACTTGTTATATTAATCCCTTTGTTACTCACCATCCTTGCAGCGCTCATATTCCTCCCTTGTTCTTTATGGCCCTCTTCTGCTTCCGTAGCCGCTTTTTGGTTGCCTTGACTCCAGGGACGCGCTTCAGTGTCGCCTGTGTACCTGTGCAACCGGCGGCGTGTTAACTGTCGTGGGTATTTTCGGGTCTCAACCTCTTTTTTCTTAACTGTAAGTGTTGCAATTTCATTATTTATATATACATTTTATCTTTGCTATAACGGTCTTGTGGATCATCTATTGTATTCCTCTCTTTGGGTATGTGCACACACACTAATTACGTCCGTAATTGACGGACGTATTTCGGCCGCAAGTCCCAGACCGAACACAGTGCAGGGAGCCGGGCTCCTAGCATCATAGTTATATACGATGCTAGGAGTCCCTGCCTCGCTGCAGGACAACTGTCCCGTACTGTAATCATGTTTTCAGTACGGGACAGTTGTCCTGCAGCGAGGCAGGGACTCCTAGCATCATACATAACTATGATGCTAGGAGCCCGGCTCCCTGCACTGTGTTCGGTCCGGGACTTGCGGCCGAAATACGTCCGTCAATTACGGACGTAATTAGTGTGTGTGCACATACCCTTTGTGTGTAGATATAATGCCCTTGCAGAGTTTTTTGCCGTACTGCTCTTATTTTTTATTCTTTTCGAATATAGTTCTGTTTCTTCAGTTTTTTTCCTTTTAATTAATTATATTGCTAAAGTTTTATTCATTCATACGTTGTTATGCTGATGTTTTATCCCCTCATTGTAATGGTTGAACCAATTGTACATGGTGTGTTTTTTCTAACAATGACGTCACGACTGCACTTTGACCTCTATACATTGGCGGCTTTTTTCAAATATCCTAAATGTATTTAATGAGCAAACATGTTTTGTGTTTTGTACGGCCTGAGGATGACGCTTGTCCAGCGTCGAAATGCGTTGCCTGCATTATTATTATTATTTTTATTAAATGAATTACTTCATTTTTACTTTGCTTAATCTCCGTACTCCTTTGATCCCTATTGTAGCAGCGCCGCGTATGGTCTATCTTTTTCTGTTTATTGCCCTTACGAGAGAAATGGAACTCAACATTTATTGCCCAGATTCTGCAGTTTTTAGAAATATCCCACACATTTCCCTAGTGTGCTAATGGACTGAAGCACAGGCCACAGAGGCAAAGGAGCACCTAGAGGATTTTGGGGCCTTCTTTTTATTACGTAGATTATATTTTAGGCACCATGTCAGGTTTAAAGAGGTTTTGTGATGCCAAAACAAAATAAACACCCCAAAAAAGACCCCATTTTGGAAACTACATCCCACAAGGAATTCATCTAGGGGTGTAGTGAGCATTTTGATCCCACAGGTGTTTCATAGTTTTCATTAGGATTTGGACGTGAAAATGTTAAATTTTTCCAATAAGATGTTTTAGCTAAAAAAAAAATCGATTTCCACAAGGAATAAAGAAGAAAAAGACCCCCAACATTTGTAAAGCAACTACTCCAGAGTATGGAAATACCCCATATGTGGGCATAAACTGCTGTTTGGGCACACGGCAGGACTCTGAACAGAAGGTGCACCATTTGACTTTTGGAGCACAGATTTTGGTGGATCTGTTTCTTGGCACCAGGTCGCATTTGCAAAAGCCCATGTGGGACCAAAACAGTGAAAACTTACCAAAAGTGATTCTATTTCAAACTACACCCCTTGAGGAATTAATCTAGGGGTGTAGTGAGCATTTTGACCCCACAAGTGTTTCATAGTTTTTATTAGAATTGGGCACAGAAAATTAACAAATAATATATTTTCTTCAATAAGACGCAGCTTTAGCTCAAAAGTTTCCATTTTCTCAACAAATAAAGGAATAAAGAACCCAAACATTTGTAAAGCAACTTCTCCAGAGTATGGAAATACCTCATATGTGGTCATAAACTGCTGTTTGGGCACACGGCAGAGCTCAGAAGAGACGGAGCACCATTTGGCTTTTAGAGCACAGATTTTGCTGGTTTCTTGGAACCAGGTCGCATTTGCAAAAGCCCATGTAGGACCAAAACAGTGAAAACTTACCAAAAGTGACTCCATTTGGCAAACTACACCCCTTGATGAATTCATCTAGGTGTGTAGTGAGAATTTTGACTCCACAGGAATTTCATAGATTTTATTAGAATTAGGCATTGAAAATAAAAATATATATTTTTTCCAATAAGATGTAGTTTTAGCTCAAAATGTTTCATTTTCTCAACAAATAAAAGGAGAAAAAGCAACCCAATATTTGTAAAGCAATTTCTCCCGAGTACGGCAATAACCAATATGTGGTCATAAACTTCTGTTTGGGCACACAGTAGGGCTCAGAAGGGAAGGAGCGGCATTTGACTTTTGGAGTGCAGACTTTGCAGAATTGGTTTCGGGACGCTATGTCTCATTTGCAAAGCCCCTGCAGGATTAAAACAGTGAATAATCCCCAGAAGTGACCCCATTTTGGAAACTACACTCCTTAAGGTCTTCACCTAGCGGTGTAGTGAGAATGTTAACCCTGCATGTGTTTTACAGAAATTAGTGTATACTCGATTTTGCAGAGTGAAAATGGCAATTTTTCCATAGATATGCCAATATCTGGTGCCCAGCTTGTGCCACCATGAAAAAACAGCTCTCTAATTATTATGCTGTGTTTCCTGATTTTAGAAACACCCTACATGAGGCCCTAATCTTTTGCCTGGACAAACGACAGGGCTCAGGATTGAAAAAGTACCATGCAAAATTGAGGCCTAATTTGGCGACTTACAAAGTATTGTTTCACAATTGCAGGGCTCTGATGTGAAATAATAACAGAAACCCCTGAGAAGTGACCCCATTTTGGAAACTACACCCCTCAAGGCATTTATTATGGGGTGTAGTGAGCATTTTCACCCCACAGGTTGTAATGTCCGTGGCTGCGGACTGTCAACTCCAATCCCCTCCTGACAGCCGCAGCCACGAGTCGGCAAGCGCTGGCCCCAGCTTCCTCCTCAGTAGACGCCAGTGCTCGCGTCCACTCACCTCAGCCGGATCCCATAGGGTGCGCGCGCACGCTCGTGCCCACTCTTAAAGGGGCATCACGCGCACCAGACCTTTTGATGAACTTTGACCCGTGAGTACCCTGGACTATAAGAGGGGTCCAGCCCCCTGCTTCTATACCTGAGCGTTGTTGATGTTTCCTAGTTTGTCTATGTGATGGCCTCCTAGTGTGTTTCCTGTACCTGTTCCTGTTCCAGTTCCTGTTCCTTCCATTCCATACCATCCTGGTCTAGCACTGTGCTGTGCCAAAGTCGTATCGTGCTGTATCCACGTCTGACCTGCTTCACCTCGCCTGACGTCTACCTGCTGCCTAGTCCCAGCTGAGCCTGCCCTGCTGCTGTCTGAGCTGCCACAGGTACCTATGCGAACTATAGACTTTCACCCACTCCCTGTTGGCCAGCTGCCTTACCGCCTAGGCAGTACGGCCCAGTGGGTCCACAGACCCTTCGTGACACAGGTCTTTTCCATAAATTATTGCTCTGCAGATGGTGTAAAGTAAACATTTTAATTTTTCACAAAATATGCAATTTCAGTGGCAAATATGTCGTGCCCAGTTTGTGCCACTGGAGACACACACACAAAAATTGTTAAAAGGGTTCTCCCTGGTTTGGCGATGCCATATATGTGGAAGTAAACTGCTTTTTGGGCATGCTGTAGGGTTCAGAATGGAGGGAGCGTCATTTGGCTTTTGGAGTGTGGATTTTGGTTGATAGTAGTTTTGTTTGGAGTTTTACTGGTATTTTAATGAGGGGGTACATGTAAGCTGGGAAGAGTACATCAGGGGCATAGTCAGGTGGTATAATAATGGGGTAAAATAATCCATAGATATTTGTTACTCTGTGACGCAATCCTTTATACGCAGGCCAGTGTCGCACTGATAAATGGTGTCTTGACTTATCCCCCTTTTGGTCCACACTCTGCACCTTTGCAGTTTGGGGAATTTTGCTTTGAAAGTGTTGTCCTGGTATAATACGGGCACCCTTGCTTCGAGCAGACATGTTTGAGTCCTCCCCTACCTGGTTACCTAATTTTAGGGCCTTGATAAATCGTCGCTTGAAACAGAAGAAATGTTACCCTCGGGCCTGCACAACTGCATATTTTTTTTCCTGAATGGGAGCCTTAACTTATTTTACTTTCTCATACGTAGTTGTATGAGGACTGGTTTTTTTTAGCGGGACAATCCGTAGTTTTTTTTGGGTACCATTTTGGGGTACATGCGACATCTTGATCACTTTTTATCCTTTTTTTGGGAGGCAAGGTGACCAAAAAACAGCAATTCTGGCATTGTTTCTGTATTTGTTTTATACAGCGTTCACCACACATCATAAATTACATGTTAACCTTATTCTGCGGGTCAGTACGATTCCGGCGATACCTAATTTATAGAACTTTTTTATGTTTTACAACTTTTTGCACAATAAAATTACTTTTGCAAAAGTAATGTATTTTTTCTGTCGCCATGTTGTAAGAGCCGTATGTTTTTAATCTTTTCGTAGACGGAGCTGAGGGCTTTTTTTTTGCGAGACTAGCTATAAGTTTTATAGGTACCATTTTTGGATACATACGACTTTTTGATCACTTTTTATTTCAATTTTTGGAAGGCCAAGTGTCCAAAAAACTGAAATTCTGGCAATGTTTATTAGGGTATTTTTTTTACGCCGTTCATGGCGCGGTTTAAATAACATAATATTTTTTTATAGTTCAGGCTGTTACGGATGCGGCGATTCCAAATATGTATGGTTTATTTATTTTTTTCAATAATAAATGACTTGAAAAGGGAAAAAGGGCGATTAAGTTTTATTATATTACTTGAAACTTTTATTTTATTTTTTACAACTTTTGTTTTTTACACTTTTTTTTTTAGTGCCACTAGGAGACTTGAAGGTCCAACTGTTTGTTTGCTGTTCTAATACATTGCAGTAACTATGTAGTGCAATGTATTAGAACTATCAGTCGTTCACTTACAGCAATCCGATTAAGCTCTGCCTCCGGATGGGGCCGATCTCTGCATCTAAGGCTGGGTTCACACGACCATGTTACGTCCGTAATGGATGGAACGTATTTCGGCCGCAAGTCCCGGACCGAACACAGTGCAGAGAGCCGGGCTCCTAGCATCATATTTATGTACGCTGCAGGACAACTGTTCTGTACTGTAATCATGTTTTCAGCACGGGACAGTAGTTCCATGGAGAGGCAGGGACTCCTAGCATCGTACATAACTATGATGCTAGGAGCCCGGCTCCCTGCACTGTGTTCGGTCCAGGACCTCCGGCTGAAATACGTTCCGTCCATTACGGACGTAACATGGTCGTGTGAACCCAGCCTAAGGGGTTAATGGCAGGGATTGGAGCTAGCTCCGGTGCCTGCCATTACAGCAGGGTGTCAGCTGTAACATACAGCTGACACCCAGTGCTGCAGATGCTGGTTAAGCTTCTGAGCCCGAAGCTGAGCTGGCGCCATCTTGCCGTCAGTACTGGAAGCCTTTTAGGCCCCGTCTCCAAGCGTAGCAGGTTTCTGTATCTGGCAGACCGGGAGGCCAGTATTAGGCCTCCAGTTGCCATTGCAGCCACCGGCAACCCAGTGATCACGTTGCTGGGGTGCTAGTGGCTAAAAAACCCTCAGATGCTGCGATCCCTATTGAGTGCAGCATCTGAGGGGTTAATTGGCCGGATCGGAGGCTAGCTCCGGTCCTAACCATTACAGCAGGGTGTCAGCTGTAACATACAGCTGACACCCGGCGGTGATGGTGCGGGCTCAGCTCCTGAGCCCGCACTATCACCGTGACGTAACTGTACTACGCTTTGCGGGAACCCCTGCCTGACAGCACCGTATATATACATGAGATGTTGGGAAGGGATTAAGGGTTAAACCAATGTGCAGGTAGTGTAGGTTTAGTGTGCAGAACTATGGGAGGTGAATATGATACCAGGGGACCAGGGGTTATATGTATGGGGACAAGAGGGAGCGGGCACCTTGTTATAGTGGGCATGCACGAATTAGGCTCGAGCATGTCTGATAGGGACGTGAACGTTGTTTTATGGCTAAAATGTTGGTGCATGTGCATTTTTTTGGCAGTGGCTTCTGTTCCATTACGTACGCCCGTACTTTGGACATGCGCAGTGGCGTCGGGGAGACACTAAAGTCCATGAGAAGATTGTCTACCATATGCCTAATATAGAATTAGGTTTTTATCTATACACACACCTGGGTGAGTGATTATTTGTATCATTATCAACTTTTATACGTGTGCTGGACAGTTTACATATGTTAAAACCAGTCCCTAATTAAATATGATGTGACTTATTTCATACTTTAGCTGATTATAGATATTGTTATTGTTCACTATATTTGAATATTTTGCACTTTTATATTAATTACTTTGTAATGGATTATGACTCTGTGAGTCCTTATATATCTGTCATGGTTTGTGGTTTTACATTTTGGAGAAAGGTCATGTTGGACTGAAACGTCGCATAGGGTGAATAAAGCTCCCACTTGTTTTGGAAGTGCTGCCTTGCTTCTTTCTTTTTGCCTACTCCAAGGGACTTTAGATCAAGTTCTGTTGAGGGGTGAACCCATATCTTATCCAGTGCTGTGATATTTTGTTTTATGTATAAAACACCATAGTCATTTCTCCTATAACTTCTGAAATGAAGAAGTACATTTTAAATATCGGCTTGTGGTTTCCAGGGGGCTGGGTTATTCTAGGTGTGCAGCTGGAGTGCTTATAATAAACTACTTCAGTACGGGTGATAACTAGTCTCCACGTTGGGCATTGTTATGGTACCAGTGTGGGGGAGATCTGGAGCCATGCAAGTACGCAGAGAAACCTGCACTTCCAGGACTTGGCTTCAAGGTAAGACATTGCTCATCTGGTCTTATCTGGCACGTAGTCTCGAATATAAACATTTGAAATGCATGAGCGAACATATTGTTTTCAGTATTGTAGTTCGGCTGTCCTAATATAATTTGCCTCTGGGTCATTGACATTGCATATTTTACATGTCCATTATATCAGTGACTTTTTCTATAAATTATAGCTGATATTCTGAACTTCTATAACTTTGCCAGTAGAATGTGTTATGCATATCAGTCTATAAGAAGTAAAAGATGTAATAAAAGATAATTGCAAACAAACTATCAAGAAAAACCATGGATTATTTCATTCAGCAAGTCACTCACATGGGTATAGGGGGTGATAGGTTAATTTTATAAGGTCCTGTAGGTCCCACCAAGCATCAGGCAATGTTCGTTTGAGGGTAGAAAGAACCGGATTAGGACTTATTCATAGTCCATGCATTTTACTCCTTCCATATCTATATCCAACTAATGGATGAAAGCAGTAAAAAGAAGGAAACCCTTCCCAAAGCCACTAGTAATTTTTCTCCCTTCTGTTGGTATCCATACAAGAAAAGGAAGGGAAAACACAAGTCATAATCGCGATTTTATGCTGGTAAAAGTTTATTCGCTTTGTTTCTATAGGTATTCATTAGATATTGCTATAGGATATTGCACCAAATTTTTTTTCCCCTATATCAATTAGCTGGTGGTGGAGAAGAGCAATGATTTAACCACTGCCATCACCTCGTACCTCGAGACAAGCTACTAAGTGATACACATAGGACATCTTATAATATAGGGGTTCATTAGAGATAATCTGGTGGTACCTCTGAGATAGGTTGCCGATCCCATATCATGGGGTTTAGGAATAGGATTCGAAGAGCAGAAGGATGGAGCGCTCACCGGACTTGCTCCAGCATGATTATTCCATAGTCTTCTGTACTACTAGCCTTCTATGGTGGGCTAAAAAGAAATAAACTTTTTGGACATAGTATTCCTCCAGTGATTTTCAGCAAAAAAAAAAAAATGGAACACACAGTTGAACTAATGATTTTAATATTTACTTATTTCTGTTGCTTACTGTATATATTGCCAACATATTATACAGCGCTGTACAGATGTTATCACACATCAATCCCTGTCTCCAGTGGGGCTCACAATTTAACCAACCGCTCTGGAACTATTTTAGCTTCTGCAGATGTCTTCTACCTTGACCCCTCTACATCCCGGCTCTCACAATGGCAATAGATAGTCACATAAAACCGTTGTTCACTATTCAAACCTAGAATACAAAAAAAGGATTCAAAGGAGGACATAAATTGTAAGCTTACATGGGGCACAACTTTGATGGTTAACCATAAATTCTTATCACTTTATATTTACTTTTTTTGTTTGTGAATCATGCATGACGATCCCAATGATTTTCGACTTATCATCCTCTCCCTATTGAAATAGACAGGCCAATCTGAATGTGCATGCTTATGAGATCATCGGGGAAGATATTGAATCCTAAATCAAAGATTATTGTTTCTATCCATTGTAGAGCATGGACTACAGGAGATGGCTTCTTTCCTATAACTGGAGATACATTTTAGGTAGAAGTAGAAATTGTGAAGGGCAATGATTCAGGATCCTATATTTTGCTGTGTAAATATGTGGTCATCTCCCAAATGTGCAAACAAGCCTAGTGATCTAGACAGAGCTCATCCTTATTGACCTTCAATATTTCTGGAAGAAGCAGCCATCATCTTGTGTTTGGTCCTCGGACCAATTAAGCAGAAATGTATGTTATCCCCTTATAGATTATCACAGGGGCTGCTAGTGATGGAGAAACCACATACTAAGCTTAATCAATGCCATCCTGTGCCCAGAGCCGCAATGGAGGCAGCTCTTGACTTTTGGTAATAACGAGGGTCCCAGAGATGGCACCCCCTTATTCTTCACACTTGTCCTAATAATTAATGACTATGCATTGCACACAACTGCCTTTACTATAAACATATGTAGGTCAATTCTTAAAGAGGTATTCTGGTTATAACAAATTATCACCCATCCACTGGATAGGTGATAACTGCTAGATCGGTAGGGGTCCACAGTTTCCATCAGTGCCATAGACTTTGGATAGAACGGCAGGCCGCATTTTTGACCGCCGCTTCATTCAACTACTCTTGGCAGTGGTCTTATGGCTAAAGGGAATGAGGTTCATGTGACTCCTGTTCTAACATCGGTGGCGGTCCCAGTGGTCGAACCCCCACCAATCTAGAAGTTATTACCTATCGAGTGGATATGTAATAATTTGTTAGAACCTTAATGCCGCTTTTAAGGTGTTTTCCCTATCACAGAAAATGGTGGCTTATTGCTGTTACTCCCCCGATCCCTAAGTAAGGCGGCTACTGCTACTAAGGTGGAACTGCCCCTTAAGATTTCTCCTCTGCACAGCAACACTCTTGACCCAATGCTGTACAGCAGGTCACACAAGCTCTAGGAATTGGTGGGTTTGGCTTGTATATAGGAAAGGCAAAAGTGACAATTGCTCCAACACGGAGGTTCCTCTAGCTTCTCCTTGACTCTCCCAAATGCAAAAAAATAAAAGTTATAATATGTGGCAGAAGAAGGGATCATGCAGCTTTTAGTAATAGGTATTACTTAGAGTCAGATCTGCATTTTCCTTGCATGTAGCTCAGATGCCCATCTGCCTGCACTGCCAACCGGAAAAAATCATGGTCAAGCGTGCATTCTTGTTGTCATAGGAAAATGGGGATGAGCAGCTGCCAGACACCTCTGTCACTGATTATCTCCTGGTTAATCATGTTAAAATCCAACATGTAGGACCTTGTTTTTCCCAAAATCAGGGGACACTGGGGCTCCTCTCAAATACATTAGATTATTGTTTGGTCCTCTCAACATCAACAGGATTTGCTGACCTTTATCTATGATCCATTTACATGCGGTTTATGTTAGCCATGCATTATATGGAAGGAGTCCACGCCAAGTTTTTGGCCCAGTGGCCTGTGATCCGTCCTTGTGAACTTTAATGATATACTGTCATTACAGATACTTTTGAAATGTTGCAGTCTTTACCTTCTAATTTTACATTCATTTAAATCCTACGCTTAGTTTTATAACATAATCCTAAACCGGTAGCCTACTGTTCATAGACAGTCATGAAGTAGTAATAGTTTCACAGAACATCATGTAGAGGTTTTGGTGGTTTGTCATGTGCGTAGTTATCAAGTTACATGTAGCAATTACAATGTGCTATAATTTGATATCATGATATAGCACTGGATTATTCCTAGAATTGTCATGTGTTGTAATAATCTGTATATGATTCTACATGGAATATAAAAACTGGGTTTTCACGCTGCAGTTTTGGTGCTTTTTTTTGCCACAGTTGTTTCCTGCCTGGTCTAGTTTTATCTTGTCCAACTTTAAGACAGTATTAATAAATCTCCCCAATGTTTTTGCCAGGTTTTTTTTCCCGTCTTCACCAACATGAAAAAAATAGATACACTTATTGTATATTATCTAGATAGATAAATGATAGATAGTTATATATATATATATATATATATATATATATATATATATATATATGAATATATATATATATATATATATATATATATATATACATACATACACACACCAGCAGAGAAAGGCAGCAGCACTCAAATTCAAGCAGAAAGTCCTTTTGTAAACGGGTGCCAGCAAGTAGTCTCGATCCAAAGACCATACAAATATCAAAAAAATAAATCCTGCAGCACTTCAGTAGTCAAGATGAAAAAAGTGTGGTTTATTATGCCAACATGGCAAGTGCAATGTTTCTGTCCCACATTAGGACCTTTTTCAAGCATAATGATACATGAATAATCAGTGGTTTATATAGTGTGTATCCAATATACATAATCAATCTCATTAAAATAATGAGACTGGCATATACATTTTATTATAACGTGCTAAAAACATTGTATGGTATCAAAGCAATATAAATTGATACAGAAAGTGTACAAGTGAAATTAAAAAATTAACATATAACATACATAAAAATAATAAATCAGAAAATGCTTTAATTATATAAATTACGGTATTCCACAGTTGTGTAGAAACTCGAGACTGCAAGACCACTAGCCAATCAGGGAGCGAGCGCTGAATTGTTGTATTACGCTTGTTGTAAATACGATCGCTGTCATCCATACTCGGCGTCCGCCGGTATCCA